>NC_142653.1:33502500-34127500 GCF_055504915.1 Nelumbo nucifera | reverse complement strand
CCAGTGAGAGCAGCCATCACTCCAGCCTTTGTGGAGTCGGCCCAATCGATTGGGCCACTAAAAGTCCAGCAGATATTGCCCCTTTCGTTCCTTACTGTACCACCAATACCTGCAAAACCCGGATTGCCTAAGGCACAACCGTCAAAATTAAGGGTTATCACACCTTCACTGATGGAAACGGGATGCCTCAAGGGAGTTTGCTGAGGATGAGGTAGAAACAGAAAGGGGTGAATATTTCTGATAATATCATTGACTGAAAGTCCTTTAAATAGATCTGAATTCACCGACCAAAGGATGCAAAGATAGGTAATATCTGAGATTAACTCCTCCAAGGTTCTGCTTTTATTGTCAAAGATACGGGTGTTTCTTTCATCCCAAACGCCCCACATTACTGCATGAGGCACTGATTGCCAAAAGACTTTACCCCTTTTGCTAAGCCCTATTCCTTGCCATTGATTCAAGTTGTCCATAATGTGTTTTGGAAAAGCCCAGCTGTACCCTGACATATTCAAGAAATGGGACCATATCCTTTGAGTGAAGCTGCAATGAAGAAGGATGTGATTTGCAGATTCACCCTCGCTGAGACATAAAATACAAGCATGAGGAGAAACGGAGCGTCTTCCCAAAAGCTTTTTTCTGAAGGAGATCACAAGTATTAACTTTCTGGAGACAAGCTTCCCATACAAAGAAGCAAATTCTTGAGGGGATGTGGCTGCACCAAATTTTCTTGTAAGGAAAAGAGGGATGCTGATCTTCAGCAGTCAAAGCCCTGAACATAGACTTAGAAGAGAATTCGCCATTTGAGTGAAGGGTCCATATTCGGGTGTCAGAATGTGAGGGGGATATATAGGCATCTTTGACGGTTTGGATTAAAGCTATTAAATCAGAAATCTCCGTAGTCCCTTAGGGGTCTTCTGAGGTGGAGGTTTAAAGAATTCTTGGCGGACTGGTTTGGGAGGCAATCAGAAATAGAGGCTTCTTGGACAAGGGTGAGGTTAAACATCCTAGGGAAAGAGGCATCCAGGGTAGATTCCCCCCCGCCAAAGATCTTTCCAGAATTTAATTTTAGAACCATTTCCCACTTTATACCTTATAAAAGGAAAGAAGGAAGTATGAATGGAACATATACCTTTCCAAGGATTGATGGCCTTTATCCTGTTCAAATGGAGATTGCAATCCCACCTGTTTGTATTTCGTTCATATTTACTTGAGATGACAGCAGTCCAAAGAGCATTAGGTTCTTTCGGAAATCTCTAGAGCCATTTGCCTAGAAGAGAGGAATTTTTCTCTTTAAGCTGTCCAATACCCAAACCGCCTTCCTCTTTTGGTCTGCATACTTGTTTCCAGCTGACTAAATGGTTTCTCTTATCTCCACCACCTTCCCAAAGAAAATTCCTTTGAAGCTTTTCAATCTGATTTCTGATTTTGGTCGGAATCTGGAAGACAGGGAGAAAGTAGACCAGCAGATTTGAAAAGGAGGCCTTTAAGAGGGTAAGCCTACCCCCTTTGGAGAGATAACACTTTTTCCAAGTCGATAGTTTCTTCTCGCATTTCTCCAACACAGGACTCCAAAGTTGAGGGATTTTGGATTCCCTCCAAGAGGCATCCCAAGGTAGGTAATGGGGAGATTCTCCACTTTGCACCCCAATAAAGATTTGAAATTTTCTAGAAGATTCACTTCCACCGAGTTGATAGCCATAATACTGCTTTTGCAGAAATTAACTCTCATACCAGTGAGAATCTCGAAACATTCAATTACCATTTTAGAGTTTGTGATGTTGGTTATAGAGGCATCTAAGAATAGGATTATGTTGTCGGCGAACTGTAAGTGAGAGATGTGAAGTTTATCCCTACCCACTTTGAAACCTTTCACCATGTTGAAAAGAATTGACTTGTCAAAGAGATAATTAAATGTATCCATCACCAAAGTGAAAACTAAAGGGGAAAGAGGGAAACCTTGTCTTAGGTCCCTGCTTGCCTTGAAATAACCTTTCGCTTCACCATTTATCAATACTGAAAACCATGGAGAGCCAATACAACCTTTAATCCACCTGATCCAGTTTCTCCCAAAACCTCTTAGCCTTAAGTAATCAAGAATGCAGTCCCAATCCACTTTGTCGTACGCCTTCTCAAGATCAAGTTTCACAAGGACCCCCGGGATCCCAGAGGATTTTCTGTCTTCTACACACTCATTTGCAATAAGAATGCTGTCCACAATTTGGCTTCCTTTAACAAAAGCAAACTGATTTGGGGAAATTAGATCTTCAAGGATTTCTTTAAGTCTGTTGGCTAGAACCTTCGCCAAAATTTTGTATATGCTCCCAACCAAACTTATGGGTCTAAAGTCTTTAACTTCCAAGATTCCCCCTTTCTTAGGGATGAGGCAGAGAAAGGTAGAGTTAAGGCCCTTGTTAACAATGGCAGATGAATGGAAGCCCTGAAAAACTCCATGAGATCTGACTTTACAATTTCCCAACGTTTTTGGAAGATGATGGCTGGGACATTGGGACTTTGGCAAGGTCTACTAGAGCTTCTCCTTGGAAGTCTATACATGCCATTCTTCCTTCCTTTTTGCAGCATATCAGGTATGACCTCTGCTTTGGGAATCATGTAAAATTCTAGGAGCACATTTGGGTGGGTGATGTACCTTTAAAAGACCAAATTCCTTCCTTATTTTCTCTCTCCCGCTATAAAGACAAAGTTGTGTCTAGTTTTTTGGTTCCTTTCAAGTCTAACTTTGGGTTGGATTGGGATCTGGGGTTTAGAAGAGGTCTAAGGGATTAGAGGTGTAAAACGGGCCATGCTTGTGGCCTGTGCAAAGTGCGGGCCGTGTTCCCCTCCCCAGGGATAATTTGGGGGGTTGGCCTAGCACGACCCACGGCCCAAGCCCGTGCGAGCCCATGCCATGGGCCTGGGCGTGCGCCGAATAGGACCAGAGTAGTTTTTTTTGACATTTTTTTATTTCTTTGCTAAGTAAAACTAAAACATTTAACTTTCCTTTGGGAACTATTTGAAAAAATAAGAAATCTAACAAAGAAATGAAAAAAATACTTTACCAAATAAGAAGTCAAAGAGACAAAGACTCAAATTGAATAACAAATTGGAAGAAAAATAGGAATTTTATTTCATTTAAATTTGAATGATACAAAGCATACAATGGTCAAATGAATGAAATATGAAAATTGGAAAATGGAATAAATTAATAAAATATAAAAAATGCAATATAGTTACAAATTGAAAATAAAAAAATTACATTATTAAAAAATATCAAATAAATAAAATAAAATAAAAAAAATTACAATAATTTGAAAAAATGCTATACAACTATTGAGTATACAAAAAATATTGACTTCATCATTTTCTCCTATTGTTCTTGACTTTAATCATCTGCTTCAGGTGAAACATCAAGTGTAGCTATTGGAAGGGGTATTTTGGTCATTGTGAAGTTATTTATCACTTTACCCAAAATGCCCCCCAAACTAGCTGCTATATAGCTGTTGGGGGGCATTTGTCTCATTCTTTCTCCCCCCTCCCCCAAAAAAAAAGAAACCAAAATACATAAATACCCCCCTATATAGTTGTTGGGGGGTATTTCTGTAACCCTCTCCAAAAAAGTCCCCAATGACTAGTTCATCGGGCGGGTCGAGCGCAACCCGTGTCGTGTTGGCCCATGGACTTGGAACCCCAGGCCCAACACGACTTGGACCATTTTGCCGGGCCTGGCACGGCCTGCGTGCCGTTGTGCCATGCCGGTCCAAATTTGGGCCGGGCCACGGGTGGCACTGCCCGATTTACACCTCTATAAGGGATTTAGAAGTTGAAAATGTCATGAATCTGATTCAGATCTTAAATGGGGTGGTGTTGGATCCCTCAGAGAGGGATAAGAGATCGTGGACTCTAGCTCCCTCGGGGACCTTCTCTTGTGTTTCCTTCTTTAAGTCCCTCTTGCGTTCAATCAGTAATTTTGCACAAAATTTTCCAGTAAAGGAAGTTTGGAGTGAGCCAATTCCTCTAAGGATTGGAGATTTTTGTTGGGAATCCTTCTTGGATAGATGTAATACTTGTGACTTACTCCAAAGAAAAAGGCCTTTTTGGTGCTTGTCTCCAAATCGATGCATTCTTTGCAAGGCTAATGGTGAAAGCTCTTACCACTTAGTAATTTCTTGCCCCTTTGGTGCTTGTTATTTGGGACTGGTTTCTTTCTCTATGTGGTTGCAGGTGGACCCCACCGCCAAATATTCAAAGCTTGTTTAACTCTTTGTTCCTTAGATGGCCAAAGAAAAGGGTAAAGATTATGTGGAGGTGTGTGAGGGCTGCTATTTGCTAGACTATTTGGGAGGAAAGGAACTCCAGAACTTTTTTCTGAAAATGAAAGAAATAAAGACGGTGTTATTGAAGTAATAACAGTTAGGGTGGTGCACTAGTTAAAATCTTTGGACTTGTTTGATGATGTTTCGACGGATATGTTTCTGAACAGTTGGATGGAGGTGGCTAATTCTGCTCTTGCTCGTTCTTCTGCTTGTCTTGTGTGGTCACCACCAGGCTGTGGCTTTATAAAGTTAAATTTTGATGGTAGTAGCGAGGGCAATTCAGGTCCTTCAGGTGTAGGAGGTATCTTTAGAGATGAGAATGGGGAGGTGAATGCAATGTATTCAGGTCCCATTGGGGTTGGGGACTCTCTTAGAGCTGAAGTCTATGCTGTACTGGAGGGTATAAGGAAGACCAATGAACTAAATATACAAAGCTAGTCGTTGAAGGGGACTCAAAGCTAGTGTTAAGCTGGTTATAGAAGGAAAGTGGACTTTGGGAATTTGCTAATGAGAGGAGGGAAATTAAATGGCTAATTAGGGGGTTGGAAATCTAATTTCAATGGGTGAAGAGAACACTAAATGCATTTGCAGATGCTTTGGCAAAGAAGGGGATGGGAAGGGATCAAATGTCTTGTGCTGTATTGTAAGTTTTTATGTTGTTTTCTCGGAAAGAGTTAAGCCATTTTATCTCTCTCTGGAGTGTTGTAACTAGTTTATTTATTAATATAATGAATTCCTGTTATTGATAAAAAGAACAGATTACAAAAATGTCCTTATTTGGGTGCCCAAATATAAAAGAGGGTAAAGAAAAAAAAACCTCTCGATAAATTATCAAAAAAAAAACCTCTCAATACAATGTATTCTCAACACTCCCCCTCAAGCTAAGCATAGATGTCTATCATGCCTAGCTTGCCTAAATTATTGTCAAACTTTGGTTTGTAGACCCCCTTGGTGAGAGAATCAGCAAGTTGGTCTCCTGATCTCATGAAGGGTAGGCAAATCTCTCCACTGGCTATCTTCTATTTGATGAAATGTTGGTCTACTTCAATGTGCTTTGTACGGTCATGTTGCATATGATTATGAGCAATGTTTATAGATGCTTGGTTGTCACAGTAAAGTCTCACTGGAGTATCTGTCTGAATTCCCATTTCTATCAATAAGGTTTTTAACCAAAGCAACTCAGACACACCATGCGCCATTGCCCTGTATTTTGCCTTTGCACTAAAATGAGCAACAACTGATTGTTTCTTGCTTCTCCATAAAACCACATTGCCCCTACTAAAGTATAGTATCTGGATGTAGATCTCCCATCATCAACAAATCCTGCCCATTCTGTATCTGTATAAGCCTCAATTTTCAACTGTCCATGATTGACCAGGACATCCCTTCAAATATGTAAGAATTCTATTGACAACTTGCATATAAAAGGTCCTTGGCTCATGCATATATTGGCTTACCACACCAACTGCATAGGATATGTCAGGTCTAGTCAAGCAGAGGTAAAGGAGCCAACCAACTAATCTTTGGGATTGTTAGTTAGTTCCACCCTATTGGACATTGGCCACTGCTTAGCTACAACAACATGACCAAATTCTGTACAAATGATAAAAGCATTCAAACCTTCCAAATTTTTAGATGAAAAAGAATGAACCTTGTTGTCTTCAAAATGTTTGAGTCTCAAATGCACATACCACAACCACCTACTCTGAAATGATTGGCAAATTGACAGAAGCCTGAAATACCAAACCAGTCTCCAAATCCTTTTCCTATCCTTCCTCACATGTTTTTACTTTGTCCTTCCTGATGTAGCCAAAACCTCTTGCCTCAATAAATTGTTGCAACAAATCAGCCACTTTCTTCCTTTCAAAAACTTCCACTCCAGCAAACGATGCTACATACAAAAATCCTTTAAACTGCATCACCCTCTCTTTAGCAACAATCACCAAAGATTTTCTCTTTCTTTGATTTTCAATAGAATTCCATCCTCATCTTTTATTTTATCCAGAAAAGAAACTCTCTGCTTCAATATCTGCAGAATTTCTCCACCCCTTCAAGTGAGACAGAATTCCATCCTCAGAAGTCCAAGCAAGCAAAAGACACATCTACTAACACTTCCTCTACTGTTTGTGGGCAACACCGAGACATCATTCCTTCCTAGGATACCCTAACTTTTTTTTAACCCAAATTGGCCACCGCCCTGCATATAACCAGTACAACTGAACCAAAACAGCTTTGAAATACACACTAGGTTGAGATATTTTTTATCTCCTTAAAGGATATTATTGTCAAAATGTGGCTGATCAGAGATGAAAATGGTTCTTTTTGACTTAAGAGACAACCTTCAACTTAAAAGAGCAGAGGCCTCTGTTTTATAAATCTCTCTGAGAGGGTTCTGTCATGATCTTCTCTCCACCCTATATTCATGGAAAAACTTTTGACCTATGTGACCTGGATAAGGCACCCTTGTACAAGTATCTGGGTATCATAGGTTTTGGCCCAACAGAATTGCCATTTGGTCAAAATAAACACCTTTTATGGACAAGTTTTATTTTTTTGATAGGTTATGGACAGATTTTATTTTAAAAACTTGAAAACTTTAAACAGTTAATATTAATGGGAAACCACTGGTACAAAGTTGGGTATATGATATGGTAAGGTTGATTTAGATTGTGGGAATGAATGCATGGCTAATCCAGTGGCCCCCCTATCTGAGCTTGATAGATGGTTTAGATGGGTCACCAAATTCCTCCCTGTGGCAGAAATAAGTTTAATCATGTAGAGAAGCTTCCTACTTGATGTAATTAAGAAACCTTTTTGACAATAAGTGTGGGTGTGCACACACACACACATATGACCTGTGGAGATCAAGACTCCAAGGATTCAGAACTGACCAGTCTAAATAACGTGATATAGAAACCATAAAGAGAGAAGAGAGAAACCAGAAGCTAAAGGGTTTTCTAGTAGCATTAATCCCCATTCCAAGGAACCTTACTTTATTGAAGAGACGCTACATATAGGTCAAAATGAATAAAAAATATATATAAATATACATATACAAGGTGCTACTGCTGGACAGTAGTGCAGTAAGGAAACTATGTACAACACTTACTTTCTTGTCTGTACAAGATGGAAACAGTATGAACTATGAGTTACCTTCATGGTACTTCATTGATTATTTTTGTTTTTAGTTACATTTTTTTATTGGAAACGGTAACTTCATTAATACAACTTAAGAATAACTTTCCAGAGTTAAGTACAGCTGTCAATCCCTAAACAGGTGTTGAGCCCTCAGTACTCTTTCTTACAAAACTGCCCAGAACATTCTCTCCCTCACAGTCCCTTGTTTAGCCAACGTGTCAGCTAAACCATTAGCTGATCTCCTTGTCCATTTGAAGAACGTATTGATCTCCCTTGTTGTGTTGAGGATTTCCCTTATGGGCTGTTTTTAGTTACTTTTCTCAAGAAATATCTTCCTGGGATGTTATCAATTGTCTACAAAATGCAAATTTTATATTTGTAAGCATTGTATTAATGTCTTGTCACTTTTTATTGGAGCATTGTTGGTTATTTTGATATTTAATGGCCATTTTTTTGTGGATCATGTCTGGGCATCACTATGGATGTCTGTGTGCATTTTTTTCAGAGAAGTTGATGTATTTTTCTGAGAAGTTCGATTCAAAGTTATTCTTATCCCGGATACACCAAGAAACAAGTGCTGCTGACTTGGAGGCTGGTGCTCTTGCTTTAAAAACTGATCTTAAAGGAAGGACTCAACAGAGAAAGCAGTTAGTAAAAGAAAATTTTGACTGTTTTGTCTCCTGCAAGACAACAATTGATGGTATGCTACCATTGTATCTCATCTGGATTTGTTGGTATAATCTTTGTGATAACAGTATATTCGAGTTTGTTTTAGTTGTCACTAGGTGGTTTTTCATTTCTTATTTTAAATAATGCTTATTGTGCTTCTGGTGCATCACTTTTCTTGTCATTTGAATGTTTCTCAGTTAATTTTATTGTGAGGACTTCTGACAGTTTTAATTCTTGAGCAGATATTGAATCAAAATTGAGGCGGATAGAGGAAGATCCTGATGGTGCAGGAACTACTCATTTGTATAATTGTATACAAGGTGTTAGTTCACAGGCAAAGCGTGCTTTTGAACCATTATTTGAGAGGCAGGTTGGAAAAATCTTAATACCAAATTGATCATCAAATTTGAAGATTTTGGATATTATTTCGGTCAAATGAGCTTGATATGCATTTTATTTTCCTACACTGACATCATGGTAGGTTCAAGCAGAGAAGATCAGGTCTGTTCAAGGAATGCTCCAGAGGTTCCGCACACTATTTAATTTGCCAAGTGCAATTCGTGGGAACATCAACAAGGGTGAATATGACTTGGCAGTTAGAGAATACATGAAAGCAAAGTCGATTGTCCTGCCTTCCCATGTACATATGAATTTCCCTCTTTTTTAAGCAATTATAATTTGCATGTAATATTGCTTGAGGCAAATAATTTTTTTATTGGTAACAGCAAGTTTTATTAATTTATAATAAAAGAATGAGGTACAAAATTGGTAACAGCAAATATTTTTGATAGGTTAGTGTTGAAGTTTGACCTGCCATAGAATTCTGTCTTGTTCGTTGACTGTAGAGTAAAGTAGACAGCAAGAAGTAGGAGAGGAAAGAAGAAAAGAGAGAAGAGAGAAAAGAGAGAAAGGCTGGTTCGAATTAGGGAAAAAAGTTAATCCCTTGATTCGGCCAGACCTATTATTATATTATTGACTTATTGAAAAAGACTTGAGTGCCCTTCTTTAAGTAAGAGGCACTCGAACTAACATAACAGTACACATCAGCATTCTCAACAAGTACAAAGACTGAAATACCCCTTCACTAACACCACTAACACTCCCCCTCAAGCTGGTGAGTATATATCATATAATCCCAGCTTGTTACATATGTAGTCCACTCTCCCCCGACTCAAGCCTTTTGTAAACAAGTCTGCCCACTGGTTTCCCGTACTAACATATGCAGTTTCTATCACCCCATTCAGCACCTTCTCTCTCACAAAATGACAGTCAACTTCGATGTGCTTGGTTCTTTCATGAAACACTGGATTGGAAGAGATATGAACCGCTGCCTGATTGTCACAGTAGAGCTTCATTGGAGTACTGATGTCATATCCTATCTCCTGTAGAAGGTTCCTCAGCCACACTAGTTCACAAGCAGTATGTGCCATGGCCCTATATTCCGCTTCTGCACTGCTTCTTGCCACAACTGTTTGCTTCTTACTTTTCCATGTTACCAGGTTACCCCCCAGAAAGGTGCAATAGCCTGTGGTAGATCGTCTATCAGACATAGAACCTGCCCAATCAGCATCGGTGTATCCTTCTACTACCAGTTTTCCACCACTTCTGTACAGCAAACCACGACCAGGAGCTCCTTTCAGATACCTCACAATCCTTAGCACTGCATTCCAATGTGGGACCAAAGGTTTCTGCATGAACTGACTCACCACACTAACCGCAAATGAAATATCTGGCCGAGTAATGGTTAGATAGTTTAGTTTGCCTACAAGTCGTCGGTATCTGCCAGGCTCTTCAAACACTTCACCTATATCACTGCTCAGCCTCGTATTTGTTTCCATAGGTGTCTCAGCCGGTTTAGTACCCAACAATCCTGTTTCTTCCAGTAAATCAAGCACATATTTCCTCTGGCACAAATTAATGCCATGCTTAGATCTTGCTACCTCTATGCCCAAAAAGTATTTCAACTTGCCAAGGTCCTTTGTCTGAAAGTGTTCCTGTAGGAATACCTTCAATCTGTCAATGCCCATTTTATCATTCCCAGTCACAACGATATCATCCACATACACCACCAATATTATTTTACCTGCCGAAGAGTCAAGACTGAAGACAGAGTGATCAACTTGGCACTGTTTCAGACCAAACTTCTTGACCACCTCACTGAACCTACCAAACCATGCTCGAGGGGACTGTTTAAGTCCATAAATAGCCTTCTTAAGTCTACATACCTTACCATCCTCCCCCTGAGCAACAAACCCAGGTGGTTGCTCCATGTAGACCTCCTCGAGCAAATCCCCATGCAAAAAGGCATTTTTGATATCGAGCTGATGGAGAGGCCAACCAGACATAGCTGCAAGAGAGATGACGACACGAACTGACCCTATCTTAGCAACCGGGGAGAACGTCTCCGTGTAGTCAATGCCATAGGTTTGGGAGTACCCTTTGGCAACCAGCCGCGCCTTCAGGCGCTCAACACGACCATCTGGCAAGTACTTAACACTATACACCCACTTACAACCGACAGCCTGCTTCCCAGGAGGAAGAGCGGTGAGATCCCAAGTGTGATTATGATGCAAAGCAGAGAGCTCTTCTTCCATAGCACGGCACCACTCTGGAGAGGTAAGGGCTTCCTGGACATCCTTAGGAACAACCACGGAGGATAACAAAGATATGAACTGGCGATGGGAAGCGGAGAGGTGGGTAAGTGAAACAAAATTGGAAATAGGGTGAAGGGTGCAAGTACGCTTACCTTTCCGTAAGGCAATAGGAAGATCTAGGTCGGAGGCTGGTGTCGAAGCTGGAGCTGGATCTGTCGACGGTGATGAAGCTGGAGGAGCTGCAGCCGGTACACGTGGGCGATGTGTATACACGTGACGGATGGGTGGACGGTCAACCAATGGTGGCACCGGAGGCAAGGACGTAGGCATGACTGGAACCAAAGGAGGTGGATCAGCCACAGGAAGAGGAAGAGGAGGTGGTGATGTGGGGGAAGCAGCAGCACCGGACCCCACGAAGAACGGAGTAGACTCAAAGAATGTAACATCAGCACATACCAAGGAACGACGAGAACTAGGATGATAACACTTGTACCCTTTCTGAGTTCGGGAATAACCAAGGAAGATACACTTCATGGAACGTGCATCTAACTTGTCAGTCCCGGGACTCAGATTATGAACGAAGCAGACACACCCAAATACCCGAGGAGAAAGCGGAAACGGAGACATGTTGGGGAATAAGACACTAAAAGGAGAACGACCATCAAGGATAGACGTGGGCATCCGATTAATTAAGAAACAAGAGGTGAGCATTGCATCGCTCCAAAAAGTTTTGGAAACATTCATGTGGTGCATGAGGGAGCGTGCCGTTTCTACAAGATGGCGGTTCTTTCTCTCAGCAACCCCATTTTGTTGCGGAGTATAGGTACATGAAGTTTGGTGTATAATGCCATGTTGGTCCAAGTATTCTCGAAAAGATGAAGACAAGTATTCACGACCATTATCAGAACGGAAAATTTTGATGTGAACACCAAATTGATTGCGGATCTCAGCATAAAATTTCTGGAAGATGGAAAATAATTCACTTCTTTCTTTCATTAAATAGAGCCACGTCATTCTTGAACAGTCATCAACAAAAATAACAAAATATCGGTATCCATTATATGACATCACTTTATAAGGACCCCAAACATCTGAATGAATTAAAGAAAAAAGACTCGACACACGGTTATCGACCCTAGAACGAAAGGGAACACGATGGTGTTTCCCAAATTGACAAGACTCACAATCTAAAACAGAAAGTTGACTCAATGAAGGGACTAAGGACTGCAACACTTTCAGCGAAGGATGACCAAATCTACAGTGCCACTGGAGAGGAGAAATGGATGACTGAAGAGCCGTTGACGTTCGTCCACCACCATCAAGATAATACAGTCCACCGGCTTCATGCCCTCCACCAATCTTCATCCCCGTCTTGAGATCCTGAAAAACACACATAGAAGGGTAAAAAGTGATGGAGCACTTAAGTGACTTGGTCAGCTTACTAACAGACATAAGATTAAATGGAAGCTTAGGTACATATAAAACAGAGGATAGGGATACAGGGTCTAGGTCAACATTACCAACACCACAGATAGATGACGTGGAGCCATTAGCAAGGGTAACAGATTGTGATGTTGAGCAATGAGTGAGAGATGAAAACACACCTGGAGTTCCCGTCATGTGATCGGAGGCTCCAGAGTCAATAATCCAGGGGTTGGGTGTGGATGCCAAACAAGCCATACCTGAGTGTGCAAAGGAAGCTGTGTTCTGCTGCGACTTGGATTGAACAAACCTCTCATACTCATCACGAGGAACACTCACCATCTCCTTGCCTGGACCATCTGAGGGAGTAGAAGGCATCGGGTCAGCTGACCGTTTCTCCTGTGTAGGGCTGAAACTGGTGTCACTAGTCATGGCATGGTTGGCCCACGTCGAGGGAGGACCATGTAAGTCATAGCAGTAGTTAATGGTATGTCCATCCAAACCACAGTGAGTACACTTCCGTGGACCCGAGCCACGTCCTCTACCACGAGCTCCCCCTGAATCTCTGCCTCCAGTACGACCACCACCACGGATATGTGTAGATCCACCACTACCACTCCTGCCAGGCTGGGTTCCTCGAGTCCCACTTCTGCCACCTCGGCCTCTTGACACTGCAAATGCTGATTTATCGGAGACATTAGAGTCCATAGATCCAATGGAAGCCCTCCGAAGACGAGCAAACACCTCCTCTAAAGATGGAAGAGCAGATCCCCCTAGTATCTGGGCTCGTACTGGTTCATACTCAGACTTCAGCCCCACCAGAAACCGTGTTACATCAAGCTGCTCTCGCTGTTGCTGTTGAACTTTGACATCTGAAGTGAGAGGATGATAGACATTTAACTCATTACGGATATTCCTCACATTGGCATAGTACTCCTCAAGGCTCTGATTTCCCTGTTGCAGATTGAAGTATTCCTGATACAGTTGATATACCCTAGTGGTATTATCCTGACCTGAATACAGTTTCTTGGCATGATCCCACACCTCTTTGGCTGTGTCAAGAAACATGAAGTTCACACTGATTTTGGGTTCCATACTGTTCCACAACCATGTAATGATCTGTGCATCTTCCTGTTCCCAGTCTTCATACTCCTGAGAATTAGCGGGGGGTTTCTCCTCTCTTATATGCTTCACTTTCTTCTTCGCCTTCAGAAAAACCTCTACAGACTTGGCCCAAGGGACATAATTCTCTCCATTCAGTTTAATGGAGGTCATTTGGACATTCAGGTAGTCAGTAGATATCATGACACTAGGTTTACTATCACTGTTATCTGCCATTGCCGAACTCCCTTAATTCTGAGCACTGAATTAGGAGCACTACACACTGCACACTACACACAGACACTTCATCGAAATCTGCACACTGATTTGAACAGCTGAGAACTGCAACACCACAAACCCTACTCACCGAAGTCTGTACACTGATTTCAGCAGTATTAAATGTTGAAAACTACAACACCACAACCCCTACTCACCGAGGTCTACACACTGATTTCAGCGATATCAAAAGCTGAAAACCACACTTGTAACACCACCAACATTAATCCACAACTATAGGAAGCTTCACCATTAAGTAGACACTATTGCCATTCGAATCACACACAAACCAGAATAAACCCTAGCATACTGCAATCTGAGAACCCATCATGCGAACTGTACTACACCTCTCATGTATTCCATAACAAAAAAAAATATATAAAAAAAAACTTTACCTCATCGCCTGAAGGCCAACCATACGAAGGGCTGAGACACCACTGCACCACACGTACCAGCCCTAACTAGGGCTTAGAAACCACAGCAACCAATCACCAACGACACAATCGGAGGCATAGAGACCTCCTAGGGAAGAGGGCGATCACTCCTTTTCAGCCCTTTTCCCAGTCTCCAACTCACAACTGAGAACCCCAAGTGAAACCCTAATTCGAATGCGCAGAAGGCAGAATTCTAGCAAGTCTGATTTGGTGAACCTAGCTCTGATACCATGTTGAAGTTTGACCTGCCATAGAATTCTGTCTTGTTCGTTGACTGTAGAGTAAAGTAGACAGCAAGAAGTAGGAGAGGAAAGAAGAAAAGAGAGAAGAGAGAAAAGAGAGAAAGGCTGGTTCGAATTAGGGAAAAAAGTTAATCCCTTGATTCGGCCAGACCTATTATTATATTATTGACTTATTGAAAAAGACTTGAGTGCCCTTCTTTAAGTAAGAGGCACTCGAACTAACATAACAGTACACATCAGCATTCTCAACAAGTACAAAGACTGAAATACCCCTTCACTAACACCACTAACAGTTAGCATCTTTAATTTTTGAGAAAGAGTAACTTTCATTAAACCAAAAGAGAGGGAGGGGTGTACATGATCATGAGATGATGTACACAAAGAGGAGGTCTTAGCAACAAAAAGAACAAAAACTCACGATGCAGGTAAAATATTTGCACTATACAAAAAACCCCTTCCCGATCCTGATTCAGCCAGCCTCCAAGGCTTAGTCCCTTTCTTGTTAATTCAGCCAATCACATTCCTGGAATCTCCCACTAGAAGAGACTCCGCCTGGAGGGATTTAGCTATCTGGTGGCCTGTTAGTTGTGCTTGGACCTCAGCTTCTGAGGCATCAGCAGTGGTTGGTCCACTGAAGGCCCACAGGCTCCCACCAGGATTTAAAATGACTTCTCCAATTCCAGCAGCTGGTGGAGACTCATGATTTCTTCTTAGATTACTATCAAGAAGGTGGGTAAAAGCACTGTCTGGCCTTGGAGAGAGAGCAGATTGTAGGATTTCCAAGAGATTTCTGTCCAGATCACCATAGTAAATGCTTCTGAAGCTCCTATTAGTCAGCATCCAGTAGTTAAACAAAGCCAGGATACACCTTTTCAAAACCCTCTAGAGAACTGCACTTGTTTTCAAAATTTCTTTTGTTGTGCTCTTCCCAGATGCTCCACATGACAGCATAAAATACTGCAGTCCAATACACATTACTCCTCTTTCCCAGAGTTGGGAGCTTCCAGTGGAAGCTGTCTTCTCTAACTAGGTCAAGAAAAAATTGCCAGACTACAAGCCACCTTACAGTTGATAAGATGGTGACTATGGGTTAGCATCTGCTATCCATCCTTTTTGTGCCATGCAAGATTAATTACTATTCATTGAATGGTTGTCACTTGAATCTCAGGATACAATATATGAGTTAATGATAAAAAAATCTTATGATATCTAAGATTTTTTTTTGAAAAAGGTAATGTAATTTTATTAAGAGGAGACAAAGATTACAAAGCGCCCTATTCAGGAGGAACAGACCTGAACCAGGGGCCTAGGAACAGAATTACAATTTACAACTCAAATAAACTGTTTTTTCCTTGATATTTGTTTATTTGGCCACCGGATCAAAATTATATTAAAATGAGAAAAAATGAGAGATAAGTAATGGTACAAGGAAAAGGAACTGCAGGTGAAAGGATGATTACAGACCACTGGGTTGGCATTGGCAATCATACCTTCCATACCCTTTTAATACAAAAATACATAGGACCTAGTCCAGAATGGACAGGCCCCAAATTAATTCATTTTCCCCATCCACTTGTAGCTAGAGAATTTGCTAACTCATTGCAGATCTCCATACCCAATCAGATGTTCCTTCTTGCTGCTAGAGCTCTTGCTTATTTAAGACGAGGATAAAGAAACCAAGGGACTTCCTGTCCATCCAACATCCAGCCAATCATAACCATGTTAGTTCTCCTTGACCTCCAGTCTATTGTAGCCTAGGAAATGGATCAAGTGATGCCCCTGCACCAGTGGAGCCTCAAGGCCCCAAACAAATAATCCATTACCTGTTGGATTTGAATGGAGTGCAGCAGTCACCCCTCAAAGCTTCTCAATGCCCCGATATCCAAAGTTCCTTGAATATTCAAGTATCACCCATTAAATGGTTTGATATCTCCCTACAAGGGAGGGGACTAACCTGATGAATAATATATCTGGAAACTGATGATGAAGCCCCCAGTTGACTGCCCTCTAAGCAAGGCTCTAAGGCACCTTGACAGCATGTCTTGATCTGCACATTGTAGATGTCAACGGTTGACGATACTATGTGGTATCTTGTCCTGCACTCTCAATGTATTGCTAATCCATGCCAATTTTTTTTCATTGGTTGTGCTTCAATCATTCATATCATATTAGCACCCATATCTACATTGTAGACCAATGATTTATTTTCTCAAAAGTCAGTTGTCATCTTCCCACAGATGAGATGCAGCCTTAAACCAATGGAGTAACATTAGGTAATGTGTTCAATGGTATGGCTACTGCCCTATGGCCCTCATGTGAAACTCTGATCTCCACCCAGTTAGCCTGTCCTTTTGTGTATATGTCTATGAGTTAAGTGCCTTTGTTGATGTCTCAACTGGGGCTTGTCCAAAAAGAAGTTATCTGCATCAAAGGTTCTCTCTGCCATCTGCTCTGGGTACCTGTCAGTTACAAGTGACAGAGTGAGTACCTAGGAGTTCTTTCAATTTCTAGAAAAATTTCTTCTCAGTCTCAATACTTTTATTTTTTATTTTTTTCTTTTCTTTTCTTTTTTCCATAGATGGTGGTTAGATGGATACCCTTAAGAGAGTAATTAATCATGGTATGTCTTTTGTTGTCCTCTGCTGGTTACTGCCAAGTAATATCTGGTCCAAGCTTTTCAGTAATAAAATTGATAGAATGTGATTATGAGTCCTTATTTGCAGGCAGGACCAAATTCAAACTGCTTCTAGCTTGCCACAAAACAAATTTAAATGTTCTCCCCACCCACCCTTTTCTATTGATGGGCAGTAAGATCAAGAAAAGTTTAGTAGAAACAGAATTATATGAGTACAAAGAAAGATACTCGCATAATGGGACAACTGAGAGACTAGTACAAGAGCCCTATCTCATCTCAAACTATTGAAGTTTAGCTTGATGAACCAGCCATGGGGGGTAGGTGGGTGGGTAGAAGCGTAAAGTCTTAGCTGAAGTAGGATGTATATCATTTGCTTTCAGATGTGGTCTTTCCACCGTAACCATGTTCTCATGATGATATCATTTGCTTTCAGGTTGGAATACTTAAACGTGTTCTTGAGGAGGTGGAAAAAGTGATGAAAGAGTTCAAAGGCATGCTTTACAAGTCAATGGAAGATCCACAAATAGACCTAGCGGATGTAAGTTCTTATTCACTTTGTTTGTGTTTGTCTGCAGTATTTTGTCATTCTGAATCCAAATACATGTGAAGAAGCATTTGACATGAAGCATGCTTCATTTCTTGTTGAATGGGTAATTGTGTTATAATAAATATATAAGTTTGGGAATAATATTCATGGTTGTAAGGAGAACTGCAAATGGAATGGTTGATGTATTGGATAAACAGGCAGTTAATAGACCTAAGGTTGCATGGGCTATAAGCAGCCTTGCAATATGAGAAATGATGATGGTGTATCATCATCATCATACATGCCTTACCCCAACTATATGGGGTCAGCTACATGAATCCTGTTTCGCCATTCCGTTCTATTTAAAGCTATATCCACTGTTAAACTATTAGTGCTTAAATCATTTCTTACTACTTCTACCCATGCCCTTTATGGTCTACCCTGAGCTCTTCTAGCCCCTTCAATGTGTAGCAAATCACTTCTAATTGGCACAATTGTTGGTCTTCTATGCATGTGCCCAAACCATCTTAGTTTACTCTCTCTCATTTTATCACATATTGGAGCTACTCCTAGTTCCTAGGTTCTTATGGATAACTTCATTCCTAATCCTATCCTTTCTAGTTTTTCCACTCATCCATCTTAGCATTCACGTTTTTGCCACATTCATTTTCTGGACATGTTTTTTGACTGCCCAACACTTTGCTTCATACAACATAGCTGGCCTTACAACTGGTTTATAGAATTTTCCTTTTAATCTAAGTGGTATTCGCCTATCACACAAAAGTCTAGATGCACACCTCCATTTTTCCGATCATGCTCTAATTCTTTGGGTGTCATCCTCCTCAATCTCTCCCTTGTTATGAATTATTGAACCAAGGTATTGAAAATGGTCACATTGAATTATCTCTTGGTCTCCAATCCTAAGTGTATCTTGATTTACATTCCTATTATTACTAAATTTACATGTCATATACTCTGTTTTTTTTTGATAATTCATGTCATATACTTTGTTTTGGTCCTACTTATTTTAAAACCTCTTGTTTCTAAGGCATTTGTCCATAAACTTAATTTTGCATTTAATCCTTCATTAGTTTCATCAATTAAAACAATGTCATCCGCAAACAACATGCACCATGGAGCTTCCTCCTGAATATGTTTAGTTAATTCATCTATGATCAGTGCAAATAGATAACTATATTTTAAAACCTCCTGATGATGGTGATCCTGTCCATTATTCTTTAATATAGTTGAGCACATGGACATGCTTCCTAGAACCTTTCGTGCATGTTATTTAATATGGTCAATCACACTAACTGCATGCTGATGGGCATCCAGAGATTTGCCTGCGTTTCAAGAGGATCCTGAAACTGGTCCTTTATGATATTGAGATCTTTAAGAGGTATAAGAGGTGTGGGATCTATTTTATATACAAAGCTAAATTTTCATGTAAAAGTACGAACTTAAATAAAAGTAAGACTGGCTTTCATTCACAGGTTGGAAGTAAAGACATAGAGCAATTAAGTAAAGTCTTGTCAAAACTTGAAAGATTGGATAATGAAGGTGAAAGAAACATGTTTTCTTTCACTTTTTAGCACATGCATTTTGATCACAAGCACCGCAGGCTTCTCTATACCTAAATAAAAGTAAGACTAGCTTTCATTCACAGGTTGGAAGTAAAGGCATGGAGCAATTAACTAAAGTCTTGTGCAAACTTGAAAGATTGGATAATGAAGGTGAATGAAACATGTCTTCTTTCACTTTTTAGCACATGTCTTTTGATCACAAGCACCACAGACTTCTCCCTACTATATATCCCTAATTTTAGCACTTTGCCTGCCACTAGCTGCTCTGATCTGTGAAATAAGTGACACATAAGAATATAAATTGCAATATCAAATATCAATCCATCTTTATATTAATTATGTATTAGGAAGTTGTTTCAAAATTTTGGAATTTATGAACAATATAAGATAGGTATTGGAAAAGCTGACGGACCACTGCTTGGTGCATTGATAAAATCTTCAGGCTGACAAGCATGAAAGAACACACTCTGTAGTCTGATAGTGTCCACTTTTTGCAAAAAAAAAAGTTAAAAGTTAGGTCTGTATCCAGTCCAGCCCTCCCAAGACCCTGGATAGGCAGGACAAAATGGCTCTTTAGGTATTGGAAAATCTGGGAAAAATTGGTTGTACTCCATTTTACTGGTATCCTTCTGTTTAGTAGAGAGTCTTGACAGAAAACTTGTGAACTTTGCATGTATTATAGTTTGCATGATTCCATTTATATGAGTCACTAGTCTTATGCTTGGTAACTAGCAATGCATGCTTACTTCCATGAAGATCTTATACATCTATTATGGGCTAACCATCGTAACTTGTCTTCAAATCATTATCAGCTTGAAAACACTGTGAGACTGTTGTTGGAGTTGGATCCTGAGTCAGATCCAGTTTGGCATTATCTAAATATTCAGGTTAGCAGAACTATTATTGTTGGTGAGATCCATAACCAGGTCATATTATTGAAGTTTTTTTTTTTTTTTTTTTTTTTTGAAGGCACTTATCTATTTGCTTGCTGCATGGGGTTTAAATTCCTTAGTCTTTTGCACCACATATTTGGTTCTGGTTAAGTTACCTAGGTTTATCTTTTGCAGAATAACAGGATTCGGGGCTTGCTTGAACAATGCACCTTAGATCATGAAGCAAGAGTGGAAGCTTTGCGTAATGAGATCCGTGAGAAGGCACTTTCTGATGCAAAGTGGAAGAAAATCCAACAAGATTCAACCGAATCTGTAAGTGCACTTGTTGATCTTAAATTGTGTGGAGAAAAGCTAATCTATAGATCACCACGTCTAATTGCATTCAATGCTTAATGCACTTGATACTTGTCTTTTCTGTTATCATCAGTCAGATGTAGCCGATTCAAATATTGTTGGAGATGCTCATTTCTCAATAGATTCATTGTCGGTAGATTTGGCTGCTGAAGATGTGGATGCACTGAGAGGAAGGTATATCCGCAGGTTAACTGCTGTTCTTATTCATCATATACCTGCCTTTTGGAAAGTAGCAGTTTCTGTCTTCAGTGGGAAATTCGCAAAGGTATTTCCAATTCTTAAACATAAACCCTCTAGCATATCAAATATGAATATTTAATACAATGCTGCTTCAAAGATCTTGAAATTGCATTTCAGGATACATTCATTTAAGTTTGTTAGTTCGTTGTCATTAAAGCTTTATGACTTATCCTTGTTTCCTTGTAGCTTATAGTTGCATCTCTTTGCTCCAAAACATGGCAAAATGTAGGATTCTAGACTGCAAATTTGTACCTTGGATACCAGTGTTTTCTCTAATTGTGGGAAAACTATCATACTTCTCTTTTCTGGAGAACAATTGGGGATTACCACAACAGATATATTTCTCTTTTTCTTAATCTCTTTCAACTTGACCTAGCCAGTGCTCCCTTAAGTTTCATTGTCATGTGACAGCAAGAACCCCTGTTCAGTTAGCTGCCAATTTATCAACAAACGAGATAGCCTCATTTTTGTTGTTGCTACTTGCTACTGCTATCATGTATCACTCGTGCTATTGCGGCCAATTTATCAACAAACTCTTGGCTTTTGTTCTGGACTTTAGTATGCATGGTTGCAACTACTACCACCTTAAAACCATTAGGACTTGAAAGCCAAAAATTAATTGACTGTTAGATTCTGTAAAATTTGCAGTTAGCAAAGCATTAATTAAAAACATTTCCACCTGTCACTGAGGTTGGAAGTGGTTTAGATCTGTAGAGAAACTCCATTACCGTTTCTATTATACATACTTAAAAATGACTATACTGCATATAGTTTGATACACATTTATTATTTATAAAATTATTCTGTTACTGATTAAACAAAATCTGTAGAGAAACTCAATGTGTTGGGGATGGAATCAGGGTGATCATGGGCTAGGCTTCTGGGCTTATGACTTTAAATACAAAACGTTAGATATATATGATATTTTATATTATATGACACCTAGTATGTGCATAAAATTTATGTCGTACCTTATTTATATAATACAAATTGCAATATAAAATAACACAGACACATACATACAAAAGTACAAAACCTAGGGCTAAGCCTGGAAATTTCTGGGCCGAGCTACAAATGGTCGCCCCTAGAGCGGATGAAGGAGCAACTGTGTAAATTTCCTTAGTTGATTTCCTATTTGAATTAATAGAATGATTGAGTGGGCTGATTAGGTTAATCTATTCTTTCTCTCCAAATCTCCAATATCTTTTCTTCTCTATTTTCCCCTTCTTCTTTATCCATTTTCTTCAATCTGGTTTGCAACTAAATCACCAATTCACCATTAATAGTTGATGTTGATGTCTGAACAACTTCAGGCCTGGTTGGATAGAAATTGACCAGGGATGATATAGTGATTACTGGTGATAAAGAGACTTCAGGAAATTCATATTAACTCTTTTTTTTTTTTTCCTTTTCTGAGAGTCTATTTGTAAATAGCTAATTTTTTTATGTTTCTTTTTATATATTCCTATTGTACAAGGCCTTGGTGTACATGGGTGCTGATGTATTCCTTTGGATGAATTTGTACATGAATATAATACCTATTAAGAAATTATAATGCTGTCTCTCATCATCGCAGTGCTAGAGATGTTATAGAAATGGAGAGGGAGGTGTATTGATCATTAAGGGTTGGGGTATTCATGATCATGTGGTGATCTGGGGTGTTTGGGAAGAAATGAATAATTACACATTTGATAATAAGGCCAGGTCTCAGGAAGACTTGGTTTCACACACTACTCATAGCCAAGGATCAAATTATCAATGCGATATCAGTGACCATGGAAACACATGGATACACCAATACAAATAGTGTTGGGAGGTTTTGAAAGTTTGGGAGCAAAAGGTAACCCTCTCATGCATTGAAAATAAATAAAATAAAAAAACCAAGAGTGTTTTTTTTTGAAAGAAGGTAAAGTATGATTATATTAATAACTGGTCCTTTGTACAACGAGAATCTGTACAAAAAAGGACCTAAAAAAAGGTCCACTCTCAAAAAAGTATGATCAGAAGTAACATCTTTGAAATTAGAATGTATTGACAACCAGCTCCTAATGACATCTATGGCTAAATTAATGACCTCGGCTTCAGAAGAGGATTTCTTCTCAAACAGCCTTGTATTTCTTTCTGACCACACAAAAGCCCATAGCACTTCTGGAGGGACAGAAGCCCAGCAAAGTCTCCCTTTTTTTGGAAAGTCCAGAAATCTTCCATTCTTCCAAAAGAGCTTTAACTGATGCTGACATGCACCAGTTCAGATTCAGGGATTTCAAAAAGTGGCTCCATACTGTAGTGCTAAGCTTACAATATAGGCAGAGATGTCCAACTGACTCCACCTCCTCATTACATAGACAGCACCTGATATCTGGAATGCTCGTTCTTTTTTTTATCAACATTTCCTTAGACAAACATCTCTCCAAAGCTGCAACCCAAACAAAGAACTTAATTTTTGTAGGAGCTAGATTCCCCCAAATGGCCTGACTAGGAAAAGGAGATTCAGTCCTCACTAGCTTATAATAGAAGGATTTAACTGTGAAAACTCCAGTTTTGGTCCCTTTCCAGATTTTTTGTGTCTTGGGAATGGAGATTTAGTTGCTGGCTTTGTAACAGAGAGAGAAGGTCAGCAACCTGCTGAATTTCCCAGTCATTGAAACTCCTAAATGAGGGAGTCCAACACATGCTATTCTCCTGAAATCTGAATGTGTCTGCCACTAAGGCTTCTTTGTCTAAGGCCACATTGTACAAGTCAGGAAACATCTCCTTTAGGGGCCTGTCACCAATCCAGTGGTGTGACCAGAATTTCACTTTTCTTCGATCTCCCACTTTAAAACTGATGCAGTCGGAGAACTTTCTAGCTGCCTTACAAATTCCTTTCCATACTCCACAACCATAGGTTTGAGGGGGTGGTCCAGCATCCCACCCATTGTTCCTTAGGCCATACTTCTCTATTACTTTTCTCCAGAGATTATTTGGTTCAGTTGAGAATCTCCACAGCCAACTTCCCAATAAAGCTATGTTGAACAACTTCAAATGTCTTAACCCTAAATCACCTTGTGATTGAGGTTTGCAGATTTGATCCCAGCTCACTAAATGATACTTGTGAGTCTCTTTCCAGCCTTTCCAAAGAAAGTTTCTCATCTTTTTCTCCATTTTCTTTGCCACCTCCGATGGGATAGCAAAAAGTGTCATAAGGTAAGTTGGAAGACTAGCTAACACACTTTTGGTTAGTGTGACCTTTCCACCTTTAGAGAGGTACCTTGACTTCCAAGTTGACAATTTTTGATCCATCCTTTTTAGAACTGTTCACCAAATAGCTTTGGAAGTACATTTAGCTCCAAGGGGCAGACCCAAGTAACTTGAGGGCAGGCTTCCCACTTTGCATCCCAATAACTCAGCCAAATCATGAATATTAGGGACTTCCCCCACAGCTATTATTTCACTTTTTGTCAAATTCACCTTCAGGCCTGAAATAATCTCAAACCAGAACAGTAGATATTTCAGGTTTATAATTTGATCCTCTGAAGCATTGCAGAAAAGGAGTGTATCATCTGCGTATTGTAACATGGGGATTTTGGTCCCATTAGGCCTTACTTCAAAACTGTCTAGAAACTCCAAATCTGAATCCCTTCCCACCAGTTTACTTAGGCCTTTCATCACAATTAGAAAAGGCAGGGGTGATAACGGGTCTCCCTGTCTCATCCCTCTTGAGCTTGTGAAGTTTCCTTTTACTGACCCATTTATTATTAATGAAAACCTTGAGGTTGAGATGCGGACTTTAATCCAGCTCCTCCATTTTGAACCAAAATGCATCCTATCCAGCATATAGTATAAGAATGCCCAATTAACATGATCGTAGGCTTTTTCTAAGTCAATTTTGCCAATCAGCCCTTTCCTCCCACTTCTTAACCTGGAGTCAATTAATTTATTTGCAATAAGAACTCCATCATGAATTTGTTTATTATGAACAAAGGCACCTTGGTGAGGTGAAATCAGAGATTCCATCACAGCTCTTAGCCTTGTTGCCAGTACTTTGGCTAGGATTTTGTATACACTACCAATCAGGCTTAATGGCCTAAAATCCTTCATCTCTTTAGCTCCGCTTTTCTTAGAGATCAGAGATAGGAAAGTGGCATTCAGACTTCTCTCTAAAGCAGCCGATTCATAAAACTCCTCCAAAACTTTCAACAGTTCTATTTTAATTAGTTCCCAGAATTTCTTGTAGAAAAGGATAGTAAATCCATCTGGTCCAGGGGCTTTTTCCCCTTCCAAACTGTCAATAGCCTCCTTAACTTCTCTTTCTGAGAAAGGTTTTTCTAGATCCTTGGCCTGCTGATCCGTGAGGGTGTCAAACTGAATACCATTCGGCTTTGGTCTTCGTTTGCAAGGTTCACTGAAAAGATTTTTGAAGAAGAATTCACAAGTTTCAGCAATTTCTTTTTCTTGAGATACAGTCTTATCTCCTACCTCTAGCTGGTTTATGGAATTTAGCCTTCTTCTAGCATTAGCTAACTTGTGAAAGAAAGCTGAATTGCTATCTCCTGCTTTTAGCCACATAGCCCTTGACCTTTGTCTCCATTTAATTTCATTTTGGTAAGCTAAGGATTCATAATCCTTCTTTGCCCCTGCCCTTCTCCTTCTCTTCTCCTCATCCAAAGGTCCAGTTTCCTCCTCTGCATCCAAATCAGCAACTAATTTCAAGAAAAAAGTCCTTTTTCTCCTCATCTTTCCTTGATCTTTCTTTCTGCCACTGTTTTAGTTTAGCTTTCAGCCACTGGAGTTTTTTAAAAAACACATGGCTGGCTGTGCCTTTGAAGAAACTTTCAGCCCACCATTGCTGGATATTGGAAACCAGCTCCTCTGATTCCAGCCAACAGTGTTCAAGTCTAAAGGGGGGTGAAAATTTTCTCAAACCACCCGTGTCTAATAGAAGTGGAATGTGGTCAGAAACAAATCTTGGAAGGGCTTCCTGCTTTGAGTTGGGGAAGGCATCTTCCCAATCAGTAGAGATCAAGAATCCGTCTAGTCTTACCAATGAAGGCCTATCTTGATTATTGGTCCAGGTATACCTAGCTCCTAAGAGGGGCAAATTGATTAGCTCTCAAATTTGAATAAAATCCTTGAATAGACTCGTGCCTTCGTTTCTCCTTTTACAACCTTTCTTGTCTTCTGGGTCTACTATGGCATTGAAATCCCCCCTGTCACCCAAGGGTCTCCCCAATCTCTTCTAATTGAGTTCAGCTCTTCCCAGAAAGCTTCTTTCAGTCTGTAGTCCACCGGCCCATACACCCCTGTTACCAGTAACTGTATGTTCTTTACTTCCCACAGAAGTTTGACTGATATGGAATACAAACCTATCCTCTTGTCCAAAAGTTTGAAGGCACTATTATTCCACAATAAAGCTACTCCACCAGCAGTATTCACTGCTGGGAGTTTGACCCAATCAACTGGGTCAAAACCCCAAACACTACTCACCTCTCTGAAGGTTAAATTCTGTAACTTAGTCTCCTGTAAAATTAGAATATCAAGTTTCCTGTCTTTTATAAAGTCCTTGATTACCATCCTCCTTCTGCCCGAGCACAGGCCTTGAACATTCCAAGAAAGTATTTTAATTCTCTCCATTTATTGATTTTTAAAATTTCCTATTACGTCTCCCACTTCCTGTTGGGTCGTTTAAACCCAGGCTAGTCTCAACATTTCTTTCGATTGCCTCCTGTTCTTTTTTTTTTCCTTTTTCCACCAAAAATCTATTTTCAATGGCAGCCAGCAGTGCTTTCATTTCCTCCTCTAACCCTTTGAAAGAAACCCCCAGAAAATCCTGAAAACTCAAAAACTTAGAGAGAGCCCAATTTGAAATTTCATTTTCTTTTACATACCTTAGATTTACTGATTGCGAATGGATCTGAGAGCATCCATCAGCTGGTAGGAGCACTGCGAGAGGTTCTGGAGTGTGTTGCAACAGTGTTTGACATAGCAGTGGAAAATCTTCTTTTTCTCCAACGTCTTCCACTGCTGTAGCTACCATTGCCATGTTATTTTGTTCCTCCAAACTCGCCGTCATGCCCTTTTCCTTCTCTTCCGAGCCTCTGACTGCATCTGAGAATGACTTGGCTTGAACAAGGTCCTTCAGAATAATTAACCTGCCCCTTGCCTTTGGACTTTTACTGGAGGAACCTTCTTCTTCACCAGCTTCACCTGAGTCTGATAGGACATTCTCATACAGTGTATCACCACTTCTCTCACTATTGCATTGATACGCAGCATCCCATCTCTCCTGAAAGCTTGATCCTTCTCCATCGAATACAGTATCTTCAGTCTCTGAGGAGGATGAAGCCAAAAACACATTTTGGGCTTTCCCTTTGCCTTTTCCTTCAGATCCACCTGTGGTGGGCTTCCGATTGATGTTTTAGGCTGGGCTTTTAAAATGGACTAGGCCTGGGTTAAAAGAATGGGCAGGCTTGTCCTTTCGCCTGAAATCGCGGGCTTCAAAGCCCAACTCCTGAGTGTGATTTTTTAGCCAGTCCGCTATTGCGTCAGCCAGCTTATCTACTTAGGCCACGTCGGCATATTTCAAACTAAAGGGATTTGAAATTTGAAATTGACCTGGCCTTGTCCTTTTTCCTTTGTCAGGCGCGCAAAACTCTAGACCGTAGGATTTGTTTGAAGGTCTACGGCTAGAATTTTGTCTTCTTCTTGTTCTCCTCTCCACTTTCTTCCATCCTTCTTCCTCCTGACCTCCGGTGAGTTCTGCACTTTGCTGGTTACCAGAAGTGTAGACTGGAGCAATCTCCATGTCTTTTTTCTCTGAATATTCCAACACTGCCCGTGCTTCTTCCTCGGCTGATTTCCCTGTTAAAATCTGAGAGATACCCATGCCTATCGAGACTGCCTCTTTGTAATCCGCTGGGGTTTTCATTTTTCAGCTTTGATTTACAGCCAGATCGTTACTGCATACATTGTCTCCCCAACCACTATGTTAACTGTTTGTGGAGGCAGCCCCATCGATTGTACCTTTATTCTCATACATTCGAAAGATTCCCTGAAGCTTCTTGAGTCGTCCACTTCCATGAAATCCCCACACATATCTCCGATCTTCCGTCCTGTTTCGTTATTCCACAAATGTACCGGGAGGCCGAACACTCTAATCCAAAAGTGTCTCTGCTTATCCCCTCTTTTCTGCCAAACCCCGGTGTACTCCGTCCAGGGTTCTAGGTGCAAATGTGTTCCCCCAAAACACCTTGCACTGGTATTCAAAATTCTCCGAGCTTCTTCCTTAGAGGTTAGGAAGAACAGCCAATTTTCTCCATCCAGACACCTCACATCGAAGCCCTGATTACATCTCCACACTCTTGAAGACCAGGAATGTACTTTCTCCAGATCAAGTTCTTTCAAGTCAAAACTTCTTACCAAACAAGATTGCAGGAACTTGGATTGTTCCAGCATGCTTTTCCTGTCCAGTTCCAGGAAAAAAGGATCTGGAGTTAGCTTTGATTAGCACTTCACCCTGGGAAGGCCAAAGCTGGAGTGTCGAAGATATCTCAGTCCTTGAAATCCTCTTCCCTTCTGCGTATTTCTAAGAAAACAGCACTAGCCCCAAAGATTACATCTTTTTTGGCCCAGCCCCATCGGGGGCTGGGGACCCCCGTGCCTCCGGGCTCCGGTTAACCGGTGCCATCTCCAGTTAACCAGTTTTCATAAAAACCTAAGCATTTTGCAGCTAATATACTGATACCCATCTTTTGGGTATCAGGTGTCTCAATATTTTGATGCTTGCTCATAGCTGTAATTTGTGGGTCACCAGCTCTGATCTATTCAAAGGTATCTCTGTTAGTGACCTGCACAGCAGTGTATACAACTTCCTGTTCTCCTCCCACCCCAGCCATTCCCCAAGGCCCATTTACAATAAAGGAAGGAATGATGACACTAAACTTTGATGGAAGTGCTTTGGGCATGTTACCAGTTTGGTCAGATCTAATCTTAGCCCTAGAATAAAAGGAAAAAAGAAAGAAGTAGAAGAGAGGAGAGATAGAAAGGAATGGCCACAGCTTGAGAGAATTAACCTCTCTCTTATGCCCCTGGTTATGTATGGGACACCCTACTTAAACAAAACAACTTTTAATAAAACAATGTAAAAGGACTAGAATACCCCTAGGCTGTCAACTCTAACAGGGCAATCCGGGAATAGCTAGAATTGGAGGAGTGTTAAGAGATAGTCATAGTAGAAATCTGCTGAATTAAAAAAAATATAAAAGAAAAGTAGTTTCTTGAAGAGAGAAGGAAGAGAGAAGGAGAAGAAGAGAAGAAGAGAAGTTTGAAAGAAATGAGAGCAATTATCTGACCGCCCCTTCACTTATTATTTATACTAAAATAATAGAACAGTACAAAGACAACTATGCTCTTATAGGGCGGCAAAACATATAACAGCATATATAACACTCAAAAACATAACAAAATTTGGACTCACATAACTACTGTGGTCTCCACCTCCTATCTAACAACTAACATAAAACATCTACTCAAAAAAACATCATAAAACTAATTAATCTTCAACACTCCCCCTCAAGTTGGGAGTAAATGTCACACATTCCCAACTTGCGTAGGTCATGTTCAAGCTTGTTCTTTGCCACCCCTTTAGTGAGAACATCAGCCAGCTGCAACTCTAAAGAGACATAAGGCAAACAAACTTCTCCGATTGTTACCCTTTCTCTTATGAAGTGTCTATCAACTTCAATGTTCTTTGTCCTATCATGCTGAATTGGATTGTGGGCAATATTGATTGCAGCCTGATTGTCATAGTATAACATCATAGGTTCCTCTGCTTTCACCCCAATCTCACTCAAAAGAGATCTAACCCAAAGAAGTTCTGAGACACCATGAGCCATGGATCTATACTCAGCCTTTGCACTTGACCTTGCCACAACCGCTTGCTTCTTACTCTTCTAGGATATTAAGTTTCCACCTACAAAGGTACACACTCCTAATGTAGGCCTCCTGTCATCTAAGCATCTTACCCAGTTTGCATCTGTATAGATTCTAGCTTTAGATTTTCATGATTTGAGAAAAGAATGCCTTTGCCAGGGTGCTTTTTCAGATATGCAAGTATTCTCTCAATAGCTTCCCAGTACTGAACCCGAGGTGCATGCATGTACTGGCTCACAACACTGACAGCATAAGAAATATCTGGTCATGTCATACACAAATACAACAGTCGGCCCACCATTCTTTGATATCTCCCCACATCCTTTACCAACTCACCATCCACACCATTAATTCTATGATTTGGATCAGTAGGAGTGTCTGCTGGTTTGGTCCCCAGCTTCCTAGTCTCCCGCAGTAGGTCAAGTACACACTGTCTCTGTGAAATGAATTATCCCATGCTTGGATCTTGCAACTTCAATCCCTAAGAAATATTTGAGCTCACCGAGATTTTTGATCTCAAATTCTTGCTGCAATGATTTTTTGAGATCATCAATCTCCTCCAGATCATTTCCTATCACCACTATATCATCCACATACACAATCAGAATTGACACTAGGGCATCTCTCCTCTTCACAAAGAGGGTGTGATCATATTGTGTTTATGTGTATCCAAAACGGATGAGTGCCCCTTTGAACCTGTCAAACCAAGCCCTAGGTGACTGTTTCAGTCCATATAGAGATTTTCTGAGTCTGCACACCTTTCCTTTACCAACATTTTCATAAAAGCCTGCTGGAATGTCCATATATACCTCCTATAAATCACCATTGAGGAAAGCATTTTTGACATCAAGCTGGAACAAGGGCCATGAATAGGTGACTGCTAGAGATAAAAGGATACGAACTGAACTCATCTTAGCTACTGGTGCAAAGGTTTCCAGATAATCAACACCATAGGTCTGAGTATACCCTTTTGCTACCAACCTTGCCTTGTACCTCTCTATCTTGCCATCGGCCTTATACTTCACTGTGAATACCCATTTACATCCGACTGTCTCCTTGTCTGGGGGGAGATCAACTATTTCCCAAGTTTGGTTTTTGACTAAAGCATCCATCTCATGTTGCATGGCTGTTTTCCAATCAAGTTTGGAGAGAGCCTCAGTAACATTCCTGGGTATAGACACAAAATCCAAGGAAGAAAGAAAAGCACGGTAGGAGGGTGGTAAGGCACTGTAGGAAAGATGGTGTGAAATGCAGTGGGCTGTACACTTTCTCTTCCCCTTACGAAGTGCAATGGGAAGATCAAGGTCAGTGGGATCAGTTGCAACAATGGTGTTAGGGATAGAAACATTATCATCAGAAAACATAACAGGCTCAGGCTCAAGAGGAATACCTGGAACTGTATCTTCCGAATCTGGAGTTTCAGAAGGACTGATAGAGAGTGGTGTGGGTTGAGGATGTGTGGAGTCAACCATCATCTGCCGGCACTGGTATTTCTGTGAGGCTGCCTGTAGTGGCTCAGGTAATGAAACTGGAGGTGCAGGTGCTGGCTGAACTGATGGAGGCACCACAGAAACAAGAAGAGGAACAAATTGTGAGTTCTCCTCCCCAAAACTCTCCCCCTGAGGAGAACCACTCGAGAAGAAGAATGTGGATTCAAAGAAGGTAACATCCATAGTGACAAATCTGCTCCTCGACACTGGGTCATACCAGCAATACCCCTTTTGGTTCTGGGCATACCCAAGAAAAACACATTTCTTGGCCTTTAGAATCCAATTTCTTGCGATGAGGGTCAAGAATGTGAACAAAAGAAACACAACCAAAAACCCTCAGAGGTATATGAAATATCTCTCCATCTGGAGAAAGAAGGCTAAATGACACCTTAAACCCCAAAGTTCGTGAAGGAACACGGTTAATCAAATGCACGGCTGTAAGAACTGCATCTCCCTAGAACTGCACAGGAACTGAAGCACACACCATGAGACTCCTTGCCACCTCCACAATGTGTCTATTTTTCTTCTCAGCAACTCCATTTTGTTGCGGTGTATATGCATAACTGCTCTGATGAACTACACCATGTTCTAAGAGATACGTGGTCAGGTCCTTCTCAAAGTACTCTTTGGCATGATCTGATCTAAAAGCCTTAGTTCTCACTCCAAATTGTGTGAGAACCATCTGGTGGAACTGTCGTACCAAGTTAGGAACCTCATTAAGTGATCTCATCAAATATATCCAAGAATATCGTGTATAATCATCCACAAACAAGAGAAAGTAACGGAATGCTCCCATGGAAGGGATATGATATGGCCCCCATACATCAGTGTGAACAATATCAAAAGAAGTACTTCTTTTATTACTTGGTCTAAAAGACTGTCTACAATGCTTTCCTAACTAACAACTCTCACACTCCAAAGTAGATAACTGAACAGACTTAAACAACTTTGGGAAAAGACATTTCAAAGAACTAAAAGAAAGATGTCCCAAGCAATTGTGCCAAAGCATAATTTGGTTCATTGACTCTGACCCACTACTACTGCTGCTGCTAACATGATGGCCCTGATGTCTCGGAATCTCATCTAGAAGGTAGACTCCATTACTCTGTCTCTACTAGAGCACAACTGATAGGAACTGAAAATGGTAGGGGCATTAGTCATATGCTCAGATTCTCCTGAGTCTATAACCCAGGGAGGTCCCTCCTTACTTGAAGTGGATGCAAGATTTGCAGTTGCATATGAACTACCTATATGTGCAAAGGAAGTGGTGTAGTTGGCTCCTGCATTCTGCTGTCCATCTGGAAGGCTAGAGCTAGGTGAATCTTTCTTACTCATAAGCTGTCCAAACCTCTCCAATTCTGTTCTCACAGCTGCTACTACAATGGATTCCCAATAAGTTTGGGAGAGAGGGGCTGAAGAGTCTCTTGTAGTGGCTACATTTGCATTTCCCTTCTTGTTTCTTATCCGAGCGGGCATAAGATTTGGGTGAAGCTTTCAACAAGTGTCCCTGGTATGCTTAGGCTTCTTGCAATAATCACACACCAAGTCTTTCTTATCTTCCCTTCTAGTCTCACTACTCCCCCTGTCTCCATTTGGCTTAGGTTTTGTTGTACCAACCATAGCCGACTGGTCAATCCCAGGCTGTCTCAGCATTACATTCCTCCTACTCTCCTCTCCACAGACAAAGACATAGGCTTGAGAGAGTGTCACACTTTCCCTAGAATGAATATGCTGCCTAGCAATGTCAAATTCAGGGTTCAGCCCTACCAAGAACTCAAAAACCCTATTCCTCTCTACCAGTCTGTGATAAGTTGCTGCATCATTTACACTTTCCCATACCACAATTTCTAAGTGATCTATTTCCTGCCATAGGGTTTTCAGCATGGAGAAATACACAACAAGAGGTTTTTCTCCCTGTTTCATACTTATCACCTAATTTCTTAATTGATAGGCTCTGTCTTCATTTTGCTTCTGAGAGTAGGTTTCAGTCACTCCATCCCAAATCTCCTTAGCAGTATTAGCCCATAGGAAATTTTTGCAATATGAGGTAACATAGAATTACACAGCCAGGACATTACCATGTAATTCTCCTACACCCATCGAGAAGAGTCTGTATCAGGTTTCTTCTCCTCCCTAGTGAGATACCCTAATTTTCCACGGGCACCAATAGCTATCTTAGCTGATTGTGCCCACTCCAAATAATTTGTGCCATCAAGTTTTACTGTAGTAATGATCCCAAACCCAAAAATATCACTACTACATCCAACACCTAGTCCCACAGTACCGGTAGATTTCATCTCGGTATTCCAACTCTCCATCTTACTTTAAACCGTTCAACAGTAAGAAAAAAGTAGATTGGAGACCTTCAAAAAATAATTTAATATCACACACACAAAAACCAACCCTTTCGGAAGAAGAAAACCCTAACTGGAGGCAAGGTTCAAAGTATCGATACGATACACATATCGGCCGTATCGTATCGGTACTTAGAAACGGCCGAAACAACTTTTTTTTAGTTTTGTTTTTTCAAATTTTGGTTTTTTGGGAATCTTAAAACATGTTTTTTATTATTACAAAAAGTTGGGGGTCCGAAACATCTGGAAACAGGCATTTCGGACCATACCTTTTTCAAAAGATACGATACGATACGCCCGATACGGGGCACATCGTATTGATACTTTAAACCATGGCTGGAGGGAAATCTCTCTCCTCCCCACGCCTCCCAACAGAGAGAAAAGTGAATCGATCACTCCGGGAGGCCCAGAAAATTCCAGAAACCAAACTGCCATCTTCAAAAAATCAAAAGAAAACTAACAATACCTGGGCGCCCAAGATCAGATCAAAAACAAAGAGTCCACCTTTTTTGGGAGTCTTCCCCGTACTCCAGTTCTTCCTGATTTTGATGCCGAACAGTAGATCACCTTTCTGATGACTAGATCCCACCAAAAACTCCAAGAATTGGGCAATCTATAGCAGATCGATCAGCCCTTTACTACTTCATGCAGTCGGCTGATCTAGGGCTGCATGAGAATGCTTCAAGAAACCCTAGCCGATGCTCTGATACCAAGTAGAAATCTGCTGAATTAAAAAAAAATATAAAAGAAAAGTAGTTTCTTGAAGAGAGAAGGAGAAGAAGAGAAGTTTGAAAGAAAAGAGAGCAATAATCTGGCCGCCCCCTTCACTTGTTATTTATACTAAAATAATAGAACAGTACAAAGACAACTATGCCCTTATAGGGCGGCAAAACATAAAACAGCATATATAACACTCAAAAACATAACAAAATTTGGACTCACATAACTACTGTGGTCCCCACCTCCTATCTAACAACTAACATAAAACATCTACTCAGAAAAACATCATAAAACTAATTAATCTTCAACAATAGTCATAGTAGTATATGCTGGGCTTTTAGTGGGCCAATTGAGACTGGTGACTCTACTGAGGCAGGGGTTTTGGCTGCTCTCATTGCTATCCGTATTGTTAGAGGCTTGGGCATTCAGAACATAACCATTGAAGGTGACTCTGCAAATGCTATAAAATGGTTAGAAGAAAAGGAGGGCGGCCATTGATCAAAAAAAAAAAAAAAGGAGGGCGGCCCTTGGAGACTGTCACTATTTGGCTGAGGCTAGAGATATTCTGGGGGCCATGACTGTAAACTTGCATTGGATTCCAAGGAAATTAAACTCAATAGCAGATGGCCTAGCATAGTCTGGTGCTCATTTGGATGCTTTGTACAGTGACAGGTCTCTACCTGTGTAGCTCTTGTGGGGCTCCCTCTAGTTTTTTTGATTGTACATCATCCTATGTACCTTATTTCTTTCAGTTACTTTTTCTCAAAAAAAAAAAAGAGAGGAGAATTATTGGCACTTCTGCAAGGTATTCGTTTAGCAAAGCAACTGGTTTATAGACAGGTGGAGATAGAAGGGGATTCAAAAGTAGTTATTTCATGGGAAAACTGCAATAGGCATATCCCATGGACTCTCAAACACATTTTAAGGGAAGTAGAAAGAATTGTGAAGGACATAAATGGTGAATTCAAGTGGGTAAGAAGAAGTGCAAATGAATTAGCTTGACTCCCTTGCCATACAAGGGGTATTGAAGCTAACAACTGTTTTGGGTTTCCATGTAACCTTGATTATGATTGTTGGGGGATAACTTTCTTGTCATTAAGTTGTACTAATCTCATTTATAATTAAATAATTTTCTGCTGATCAGAAAAAAGAGAGAATGAATATGATATATCTGCATTTAGTTATGTTTATAAATGAGGCCATTTGGCATCATGTGGTGGGTGCAATATTTTTCTATGAGCAAAAGAAAATCATAATCATCAGGTAGCAAAGTGAATCTTTTCCGTTTTTTTTTTGGGGGGGGGAGGGGGGATTTAGAAGGGGAAATTCAAAAACATATATCTGAGTCAACCCAAATATTTTTATTTTAATCTATAGAAAACTCTAATTGGGTCATATGTTGTCTGAAAGACGGTTCGTTGCTTTCTTATACTAGAGAAGAGACTAGATTAACCAATTCAGACATTGAGACAGTTTTATTTCTGGTCTTGTCTTGTTGCTATTTTGAGATCTTGGGAAATGAAAGTTTACGAATATTCTAGAGGTTCTCAAAAGAGAGGATTTGAAGATTTTTTTGAGGGGAAGGAATGCCTAATCAAAGTCTCTGAAGTAGGTAATGGGGGAAGAAAGATCTCTGCTTCAATTTTCTGCTGATTCTCTCTTCTTCTGTGGTGACAAACAAGAACAAATGCAGCATCTTAGATTCCCCCTTCATTGGTTTGAAGTTGTGTCTGGGCTGAAAGTCAATCTAGCTAAAAGTGAGCTGCTTCCGATTGGAAATGTTGCTAACTTAGATAGTTTGGTGGAGGAGCTGGGCTGTGACATTAGTTGTCTTCAGCTCAAGTATTTGGGGCTACCATTAGGAGCCGAATGCAACTCCAGAAGCATTTGGGACTCTGTGATCAAGAGAATGGAAAGGACTTCAATCCACATAAAATGATATAATTGTAAACTTGACTATCAAGTTTAACCTACACATGATGGAAAACAAGAATCTTTTGAAAAAAAGTTAAAAGAAACAATGAATTGACAAAATAAGAATGAAGTTTTAATTGAACTGATTCAAATTGCATGAATTGTAAGATTCATGAATTGAATCATAGGATTCAAACAATAATCATAAGACTTTGCAGAAAAGGATCCAAACATAAGATCCATATCAAAACCCTTGATATTCATGGATCAAATTGTGAATCAGATTGTCACTCATAAGAGTTTGAAAACTATGCTTGGAACAGTCCAAACCCAAGAAAAAGGGCTGCTATACAGCATACCTGCAAGACAGTGCCAAGAGAAAATTAGATCTTCATGAGTACCATTAGCATGAGTGGTTCAATCTGGTTGTTTGAGACCACAGTTTACTGAATTGATGACCGAGTCTCCAAAGGCCCCTAGACCAATCTCCTGACTCACCTATCCTGGTTTTAGAATTGCCCTCAATGATAAGCCTCTCTAACTCAAACCCCAAAGGAACAAAATATATGAGATTAGGTACACCATTTACTATAATTAGAATATCACTAATGTCTCCAGGTTTCATAATGTACAACAATCAAAATTTAATTTTATACTATTTGCAGCCACAGGAATTCACATTTGGTCGATCTTCACCTTATTTGTTTATTTATATATGTTTTTTGGAGAGGGGAACCAGAACAGTGGTGAATCTTGGGGCAGGAGACATAGTAATGCTTCTCCATTCAATAAGAGCAACTTGTCTTCAGTCTCTTTTCTTGTGGACTTTCTTGTGAGCTTTGATCAAATGATTGTATTCCTTGTTCTCAAGGTGATATAGAACTTTATCATCATATCATGTATTAGATGCTTGATGCTTCCCTTTGTTGACATTTTTTTTTTTGTGTTTTTTCCTTTTTTCTATAGCCACAATTTGGTTTTCTCTTCATTTATGGGTTTCATTTAAAAATATACACTGTTTTGGAACAGTCTTCCCAGGTTTCTGCTGATCCAAATGTCAAAGCTTCCAGTAATAAGCTTGATGATAAAGCTGGTGACACAAAGTACTCAACTCATTCTCTTGATGAGGTTGCTGGAATGATATGCAGTACCATATCTGCATATGAATTTAAGGTAAGCATGCCTTTACTTTTCTGAGATAACCATAAATGGTGGCTGCATCTTCTACCAGTATATCACTACAAACCTTGTAGAATATGTTACCATTTATGTTGGATTTCTGAGTAACTATTGGCTTTGTAATGGAAACTTGGAAAGCTATTAATTCTTGTTCAAGGGATTAAACATTTCTGATATTTGCTTAGAATTTTTTATGGCTTCTATATAGAACTTGTAGTGATTGTATCTGTGATAAACTTAATTCCATTTTTGTCGATATTTATAGAATTGGAGGAATTGAAGATATTATAAGTTACGAGGATAGACAACTTGACAAGAACATCCATATTTTTCTTATAAGCATAAGTGTAATTTCTGTATTAATGAGAGGGGGGAACCCTTGAAATAAACATGAACAATGAGTTATCTATACATGATGAACATGATTGTACAAGATGTCCCTTTACTCAACTTACAAAACTATCATGGAGTGCTAATGTAATGGCACATGCAAAATGAGTTATCTATACACGAAAGACATTGTTTTCTTTCCTTGTTGCACAAGGCTCTGGCTTCCCCTTTCTATTGCTGATGCCATGGAGTGTCATGTATTGTTAAAGTGCTGGCATTTCTCAAATTTTCATGTCTTCTGGTGTCTTAGTAACTTTGGACAAAACAGCCATAGTATCTTTAAACAAAAGAAATGGCTTTTTGCATATAATATAATACAAATCATACTTATATAGAAATTCATCAAAAAAAAAATCATACTAATATAGAAAATTAGCCTTTTAATTTATCCGAACTCTTCCCATTGAGACCTTTATCTCATCAGTCTCAAACCTGATCAATCCATATCATTTTCAATCTGGAATATATTTTTCCTTCTCATCCTTCACCCTTTAATCTGCTAAAGAAGCTTTGGAGTTCTATCTGCTTGGTATTTTTGTACCCTAATGTGTTATTGTTTTCTGTCTGATTGCATCTCTTCTTGTTCCATATATGCTCTGCTTAGAGAATTAGTTTGGGCTAATGAAATTGATTCAAGTATAACTTACTCTGCATAGGTTCATAACACATTCCATGACCTTGAAGAATCAAATATTCTATGCCCATACATGAGTAATGCTGTAAAGGAAATATCTAAAGCATGCCAAGCTTTTGATGGGAAAGAGTCAGCTCCTCCTAGTACTGGTACTTGTTCGTTCCGTAATTCATTTTCCTCTTGAATTGTTTATCTTGTACTTTGTTGTCTTCTCGGATTGACTCATTTCTTATTCTTGGTTGTATTATTGTTTGAGTGTGGCAGTTACATCTCTGTGTGCACTCCAATTAGAAATCACGAAAATCTACATATTGAGGCTTTGCTCGTGGATGCGAACAACAACAGAAGAGATACTGAAAGATGAATCATGGGTTCCAGTATCAATCCTTGAAAGGAATAAATCTCCATACACCATATCTTTTTCACCTTTAGCATTTCGTACAATGATATCCTCAGCAATGGATCAGATAAATTCGTAAGTTTTTAAGATAACTTTCTTATAAATTTCCATACACCACAACATGCATAATTTCTGTATATTCATTCTGTATCATATTTCAGTTTTGGAGATGTGAATCTTCGTGTTCAGATGATTATGGCCTTCCCTAATTATTTGGTGCTGGCAATTTGGATGTCCACGTATGGCCTTTCATAGTGTGGAATGGGGAAACAAGGTCTGTGTTGCAAATTCCATATGGTTAGAAGCCAAGACCCATGTTTACCCAATGAGACTTGGCAGCTCCAGGTCCAGGCCCATTTACACTCTCTCATATTCAAGAGATGAATCTCATTAAAGAGCATCCAGAAAGGGGTTCAAATACCCTAAGCTAGTGGGGTTTTATTTAGGTTTGAGTATCAAATAATGTTTGTGGGAGAACATTGAAGGGCATAGCTCTCTTTTTCTGTATTTTTCAGGGAAGGCATGTCCTTAGGTTGTGCTTGTGGAGTTTTCTTCATTTTTTTTTTCATTAATAAAGTTCTTGATAAGTTACCATAAAAAAAGAACCTTATTGAACTGAAAGAGTGAAGGCTTTCACAAAACCATCCACCCCTACCCTACTGGACCTTGGTAATGAATCACTCAGAAGTTCGGAGGTTGCCAGCGGGACAGTTGCCATATCAGTTTGATAATATTCTTCCCATGGTCGAGTTTCAGTCAGGGAGCCATCAAGCTAGGAAGTAAGAACCTATATATACGAAACCAGCCTTTAATGTTGTCACATGTGATAACCTCCAAAGATGTTCAAAGTCATTATCCAGTGAGTGCGTTGACCATAATCAAGTGACTAATGCCAGGAACAAATCAACTCTGACTTTGGAGAAAATATGGAATTAATGTTGTACCCCACACTTCAAACTATTGTGAATAATAATGGAACTAATTGATGGATATCCTTTTTGACTTGTCTTAAGCAAGTTGTTCTTATTTGGTAAACATAGGGATGTCAATGGGTAGGGATGCAAACAGATTGAATTGAATTTGGATAGGGGTATATTTGAATCCGATCTGATAAATCCTATATCTGATCCGATGATCTTACACACACACACACACACACACACTAGCGGGGACCTGTGTGATGCATAGGATTTATCAAGGGAATGCGAAATAACCAAAATTTATAACTAAGGATGGAATGCAATGTTGTTTAAAATAATTAAATCTTAATTTTAATAATTTGTTACAAAAATGATTTACTAATTTAGTAATTTGGATTAATTGTATTAATATTTTTAACAAAAATAATAAATTATTGCTAATTACTTAATAAAATAATTAATTTTTCTATATTATCTATAAGTGTTATATTTTATTTATTTTACTTTATTAATGATTAAATGTTACAATTTTTTTGTAAATATCACTTAAATATTTAAAATACTTAAATATTAGTAAATATATAAAGTTAGGCTATAGTCATAATTACGTTAATCTATAGTTAAATTAATCTAAGCTCGAACTCAAGGTTTAAGACTTTGGATTAGGCTTGGATTGATCCTCATCTAGACCCAACCCACCCAAGTTGCATGCACTGTGACATTCGTAATTGGATTGAACCAAACCGAGTGCAACCTATGCATACATTATTTTTGGGTTTTAACTATTTTTAGATAATATTGAAGCTGAAGGAGATATGAGGGATGAGCTACCTCCATTGTGTAGCCCAATGAACAAAAAAAAAAAATAAATAAATAAAACATACGGGCCAAATTTTGATAGTGTATTAACAATTTTTAAGGTTGCTTGGCCTAGCTTGGCCCACATCTCAAGTGTAATAATATTTGTCTGGGCCTAGGACATGGACATGCTTGCCTGTGTATTTAAATTTCTTATTTTTATTAGTGTTTATTAAGTTTGATTTTTAAGTTGAATTGAAATGTTATATTAAAACTATCAATTAATTGTTTTGTTAATAGTTATTATTTTAAGTGGAAGTTTAGTGGATTTTTAAATTGATAATTTTAAAATAATATTTTTATTTTGTTGTTTTATGTTTGATTGTTTAACATCAATCTATTTAGATTATTTGATTTATTAATATTTTACTTTGTTATGTCATATTATTATTCCCACTCTCTCTCTATAATCATGTACAACTTTATTGGTCCAATCAAGGCAATGCTTACTTTTTTAGTTTTTTTATATTTTTAAAATAAAAAAAAATAAGAAAAATTGCTGGACTGGGAGCAGGTTATTAAGATACTCCCAGATACAACTTAAAAAAATAATAATAAAGAAGAAAAAGGGCTTTTTTATAAGCCTAGTCAGTCCTATTGGTGGGCTGAAACATTTTAGTAAAGAAAGGGGCCTACAGTCTAGTTTAGTGAACAACAAGCCCCAAGTTAATTGGGCTTGTTTGTAATGCAATAAGCATTTAATGGGCTTGCAGTAGAGCTGATTTAATGGAACAACAAGCCCTAAAAGAATAAATCTATATTAATTAATTTTGTGTTAGGTGTCCCACTTATTTATAAAGGAATGCCACTTGTCCTATTCTAACAAGAGAACTATTTTCCCTCCTTTAACCACTTGAAGTGGGGGGGGGGGGGGACACATGTCACCCTAGGGGAGAGAGTTATTTCCCTCTTCTAACCACTTTAAGTGGGGGGGGGGGACACATGCCGCCCTAGGAAGAAGCATTTATTTTCCCTCCTTTAACCACTTGAAGTGGGGCGGGGGGACGCATCCTAGGGGAGAGAGTTATTTTCCCTCCTCTAACCACTTGAAGTGGGGGGACACATGTCATCCTGGGGGAGAGTTTTCTTCTCCCTCCTTAACCCACTTTAAGTGGGGGGACACTTGTCACCTTAGGAAGGAAGAGTTTTCTTTTCCCTCAATCCATTTTAAGTGGGGTGACACTTGGCACTCTAAGAAGAGAGGAATGGGGAGTTACTTAACCACCTCCCTCCTCTATATAAACCCCTCTCCTACAAGGAGAAGGGGCTAATGCCATTTTATTGGCTAATTCTATTCAGTTGATAGAATTTACATCAACAAGAGACAAACCAAAGGAGAAAGAAGAGAAGGTTGTGGTGTGGAAGAAAAGGGAGAAGAGGAGAAAGAAGAAGGTAGGGATTGCAGTATTCCTCCTCCACCTCTTCATTATGATTCTCCTACAACTTCCTCTATTAGACTTATGTCTTTCCTTATACTCCTTTCACACTTTCTTTCTTTGTTATTATTTTCCTTTTTTTTTTCTTCTCCTTGTCTCATTTTAATCATATGTGAGGGAGACAACCATCTATAGCCTTGTTCATGAAACTTGGCTGATTATGGTTTCTCACAACCTATTAACCTATGTGTGAGGGGGAAAACCATCTACAACCTTGTTCATGAAACTTGGTTGATTATGGTTCCTCACACCATGATAATGCACATAACCACAATTTAAAGGCCATTTGTAGCCTTATTGATGAAATATGACTATTTGTGATACCTATTTACTTGTTATGTATAAAAAGTTTGTTTATTATTTGCTTGTGTTTCTCTCAACAAAGAGGGAATATATACCGGAATTTTCAAAAGGAAAATTCTGTAGAAAAATGTTGCTTAGTTTAGTCTATTCATTTGTACTTCTGAATCAGAATAAAAGGGTTTTCTCTGCCCCTAGCAGAGATGTAATTAAGGGAACATCTACGTGATTTCCTGAATGGGGCTTACCCAAATAACAAAAAAACCCAGTTATTAGTCTAATTGGGTGAATTATGTTATGTGAGACCCGATCCGATTAGAAAATCCGACAATAGGATTCGGATTCGAATCGGATCATGATATGGTCCATTTGCACCCTATCAATGGGTTCTGCACTGACCCGACCCTATTGGGTTAAGTTTGGATCAGACTTTATCGAGTTTTGGGTTATGTTTGGGTTGAGGTCGACACATGCTAATCTCAAGCCATTGACATTGCAACATTGAACTATTTATATATATATATAGGCTTGATTGAATGCAGATGCACTATATATGGGACAGGTTCAAGGTTTAAAGTGTTGGTGTTGGTTGTTCAAACATAGGAAACATGTTAGAAATATCATACAGATATATTGTAAAATTATAGACATGCTGGAAACATTGTAAAATATGCAAAAATATAGAATGATATTTTATGAAATGATAAAAGAAGCATAGGCACGCCTTTTTAAATTATTATTTTGTTCCAAATCATTAAATAAAGCTAAGAAACTAAGGTTATTGAAAAAATAATATGCTGTGAAGTTGCCTTGTAAACCTTAAGATCCAAAACTACATGATAGAATGCATTCAAGCAAAATTTAAACTCATGGAACATTCAAATGATTCTAGTATATCAACCAAATAATCTATTACATAAACAAAAACTAATATTTAACTTTATGTTTTAATACTATCTCTTGCACTTCAGATTGCTACTTCACATTTCTATAATATTTTCACCAAATATTTTATAATACTATCTCTTGCACTCCACATAGTGTTGGTTGTGTTCACTCGTGAGTGTGTTGACTCCAGTCAAATTTCATGTAGCTACCCATGGAAATGGAAACATGTTGTGAAATATTAGGAAATTTATGGACATTTTACATCGTGGACAGGTTGGGTCGAGTTCCTTCTTTGAGGAGCATGGTGTTAACTTTTTCTTTTTTTCGATAAAAGCAGTGTTTAAACTTTACAACATGCAGACCATATATTTTTCTTTATTCAGAACAATGTCCAGTCCTTCAAAGTGGAGTCTTCTTCCCAGATTCAATAATCTTGTTCTTTATCTATTCAAGGATGATAATGAGCCTGAGGAGTGAAGCCACAAAATCAGAGAACATATTTCTGCATCTTCAAGAAATCCAAGAATCTGTTAGACTTGCACTTCTAAACTGTTTCATTGATTTTGCAGGTATAGTTGTTCAATTACCATCACTATTTTTATTGAACCTGCAATTTTTTCTCTTCTAGTGCTAAGATTGTTTATCTTGTGATGTACATAATAATCAGGTCAGTTAGAGCAGATTGGAGGTGAACTTACACAGAGTAGATCAAGCCAAGAAACTTCACACCTACAAAATGGATATTTACATGAACCTGAAGGGAAAGATCAGGGTCTTCCACCTAGCAATATTGCTGGTGATCCACATCAGAAGTTGTTGATAATCTTGAGCAATATTGGATATTGCAAAGATGAACTTTCTTATGAGTTGTACAACAAGTACAAACATATTTGGTTGCAGTCTAGGTGTGTTCTCTTCCCCTTTTTACCTGGTATATGGATGAATGTTTTAGGCCTTACATCTGTTTTAACTATTTCTTATCTGATCATATTTTGCATCTGAAAGGGTGATTGTTCTGCCAACTTTCTGGCATAAATATTTATTTTTTCCTTATTTTGTGAGTTCGGCTTTGGTCAGTGCAATGACTGTTTGAACAGCCTTTACAGCCTTGCATTGGGAATATCTTCGTACTTATGTGCTTTATTCATGGGGAGATATTCCCAATGCAAGGTTGCAAGAGGCTGTTTGAACGGTGTGAGCATGGACTTGCACTGACTGAAGCCGGTCTCTTATTTTGTTATTTTACTGTATCTACTAATTTGAACACCAAGAAATATTCTTCTCCAGCAAGAACTATTAAAATGTTATTGGCCAACTTGAAAACTGAAGTTGATTGGCTAGACAAATCTTATCTCAGTTCACATCCATGAATGTTTTCTTCTTCAACCCACATCCTTTCTGGCATTTCTTGGATTGTCTTTGTATTCAATGGGTAGTGGTGCTAACTGTCATTATCGTTGGTCTGCATGCTGAAAACTGTTCAACTGGTTAAATATTAAATAAATTAACAAATAAAATTGTATGTCTCCTCATCTTTTATTAGGGGTTTTGTATCTCAATATGCTTAAATGGCTAGACATTGTCAGTTAGAGTTGCTTTACACTATAGGAATCATCTTACTCTCTGATAGAGTTCATCAAGCTGTGAAATTCATTCTAAAATTCAATTACCTTTAGCTGCTTACCTGCTGGAAGGGTGTTGTTGCAGGGAGAAGGATGAAGAAGAAGACAGTGATATACAAGATCTAATAATGTCTTTCACTGCACTTGAAGAGAAGGTCCTGGCACAGTACACTTTTGCAAAGGTATGTATTTCAATTGATTGAAGAAATGGTTGTTGGAATTCTTGTTTTGTTTCATTTTATTTATTGTTTTGATAGTAGAATCATTTGGTTATAATATTTTGTTTCGTTTTATTTATTGTTCTGTACAATATCTTGAGATGCCTTTTAGTTTAATGCACCTATTCAGGATATGAAATTTCAGCCATTGCAACAAAATTTTCTATTCGTGGATTTGATTGTGCTGGTATGAACCATTGTGCGACTCTTGTAAACTTAAATATCAATTATGCAGGGACAAGAGTGGTTATTACTGATTTGCATTAGGTTTGTTCACATTATAAGCCAAGTTGGGAATGATAATAGGCTTGTCATGCGAAGTTAAAAAGGTTATGGGAGAAAATACTATACAATCTGAAACTGCATAGGCTGGGAGCAGTTGCCTTTGTTCTTCTTGCTGAACTTCACCTTGCATTGAGCTGAACTGGATCATGAACTTCTCTGTAGCTAGTAGTATGTAATACCATGAAAAGCAGTTCCAGAAGTTGCAAATTTTCCATTCAATTTGAATTCTCTAAAAATCAGAAAATGTGTCAAACATTACCTGGCTGAAACCAGTTTCATTCTTAGAATTTCTCACAGACTGCTTCATGCTGTGTTGTAAAAGTTTTTGAATGCAACACCATTACAAACTTGGTTTGGAATATGGATTTTGGCAAGATCATTGTTTTACACATTTTGTTGCACTAATATCTAGCTATCTTGGAACTAGGCTTAATGGGGCACATTATCTTTGGAACTCAAAACTTATCTCCGCTGTATATGAATCCCCTTGGCAAGATATATGCTGCATCCTCTACCTTTTTATAATCATGTATTGATAATCTTCTCTCCTTTCTTCACTTTTGTGGGGCAGGATGTTTGGGTGGTCATGGACATGATGCATATGTGGAAAAAGAGAATTTGAAGAAAGTTTATTTCTTCTTCCATGGTTTCTTTCCCTTTTTCCATGTCTGCATCAGGTGGTTGTGATGGGATCAAACTAACAGTCATACGGTGGTACATTAACCTGACAAAATTTTGCTATAGGATGCTACTCTTGTATCTTTTTGACTGAGAAGAAGTACATTTCAAAATTTTACTTTGACATGAAGTACTAAACAAACAATCAGAACTCCAAATGAACTTTATTTTAGATATGCAGTTATGCTGTGGACCATCCAAATAGTGAGAAATCTGAAGATACTATTTCCACTTTGTTATAGTAAATGTTGGTTAAATAATCTTATTGAAGTCTTTATTCTGCTCTCCTCATGCTTTTCATCAGGCAAATATTATCAGGATTGCTGCTGTAAACTATCTACTGAAAGCTGGAGTTCAATGGGGAGGAGCACCTCCTGTCAAAGTATAGAATTAATAGAAACCTTAGTACTTGGCTCTTTTGATCTCTTTCTTCATCTAGAAAATCCTCTCTATAGCACTTCATTCATGAGTCTCATTGAAAGTATCTTGCAGGGTGTGCGAGATGCGGCCATTGAGTTACTGCATACTTTCGTTGCAGTGCATGCAGAGGTATCCACCACATGCTCTTGTTCTCAAACAGCAACTTAATTGGCTTCCTTCATATGTATGCATGCTATGCACTTCAATGTTTGTGGATTTTCAGTGAAGCTGTTACCATGATGTCTGAAAGCTGCTAGTTAATGGATTTTCATTTTAGTGCCTATGCAATAGCAAATATTTATTCTTGTCTAAGAGATGGTTCAAGACTGCTTTTTGGAATCATAAAATTGGTCATTTTATTGATTATATTACAAGCTGTAAAACCATATTCATAAAATTTCCATGTATGGTATGGAAGCTTAGTCAGATCTTGCCCAAATTCTGGGTTAGACTGGTTATAACTATTATTGTCAAAAATGCATTCCAAGCATTCTGGGCAAGTATTGCCCAGATATTCTGAATAATGGTGCTCACATTTGGTTTTTAGGTGGTATTTTTAGGCTCTTAGGCACAAGTCTTCTGAATGACTGCAATATGATGTTTGAATATATATATATATATATATATATATATATATATATATATATATATATATATATATATATATATATGTGCATCCTATACCACATTGTTATTGATTCGATCTGCACTGGTTTCAGTCTTAGAATGAGAAAGAAAAAGAATAGGAGCAAGAGAAGGAAAGAAGAGTTAAGAGAGAAAACCCTTGGTTTGATCTAGAGAGGATTCAAAACTACTCTCTCTAATCGGCCAGGTTATATTTATATGTTTCTAATGTAAGTTACAATGACAGTTATGCTCCTAATTAAGGATGGGACAGAACACTTAAAGTGAAGCATAAAAGACATAACACTACTCAATTAAAGTGAGACAAAATGACCAAACTACCCTTTGACAGCTGACTCTAATACACATCATTTCTAGGCTTAAAAAACACTTCATTTTTTGCAAAAGCAAATGAGCCTATAATGCTTAGTGCGTATTGTGCAAAATCATATCATTCACATATTCAGTACAAATGTTGTTCATAACTTGTAGCTTTGTGAAACTGAATTTTGATGAGAGCAGTCATGGTAATCCAGGCCCCTCAGGTATAGGAGGGGTATTGAGAGATTCAGAAGGTAAACTTGTAGCTTTATTCTCTGGCCCTGTGGGTTTGGGTAATTTTCTCAAAGCAGAGTTGCTCGCAGCAATACAAGGGGTGCAGATTGCCAATGAATTACATTTAGCAAATGTGGTGATAGAAGGGTGATTCAAAAGTGGTGGTGAGGTGGCTAAAGGACCCGGGCTCTATAATCTGGTGCTACAACAATGAAACAGAGAAGTTTAAGTGGCTTACTAGGAACATGAATCTCAGAATACAATGGGTAAGGAGATCTGAAAATGGGATGGCAGATGTTGGCTAAGCAAGGGGTGAATAGGGATTTGTTGTTTTGGGCTCCTTTCTAACTTTTTTTTTTCTGTTTATAGAGAGGTATCATCCCGTGCCTCTCTAAGGGATGCTTGTAAAATTTTATCTTAAAGTTTAATAAATTATCATCTTATTCATAAAAAAAAATGTTCATAACTTGATAAATTTGGAGAGATATTCTAAGAATTCTCAATATGAAGGTAGCAAAGATCTTTTTTTTGGGGTTGTTCATGATAATTATTTCTTATATTTACTGAATAAGTCTAAATGTGTTTTGTAGTTTGAAAGTCGTAATTTTTTGTGGGTAATTAATAATTCTTGCTTTGTATTTGCTCTGGACTATATTTAATTCAGGTTCATCAGCTAGCTAACAAATATATTATGCATTACTTGGAATTTGAAGAGGTTAAACAATTATTTGGTGGGTTTTATCCGGGACACTTCTTTGGCATGGCTGGATCAGTAAGACCGTGCCATGACCGGTAGGATGCAACTATAGTTATGCCTGGTACTGAGCCAGGGCTGATCCATTTATACGAGATATGACCGAATATAGAGGTAGACCTAGTGGTGGTAAAAGCAACGGTCATGCACAACACCCAGTAAACAAGTACACATTATACGGATAACATACTCAGCCAGGTTCATACACATGATAAGATACTGTTGAAGGATAAGTTTTTCTTTATGTGCAGTATTTTGAGTAGTAGTAATGGTTAATTAGAGGTTGATATTATAAATGTTATAGAGGCACACACTTCATGCTTTTTTAATAGATAACAGAACCATTTTATTAAAATGAAGAAAGATATGTACAACAGATGAGTAGCCCACTACCAGCAGTATCTCCTTATTTATGCCCTGTCTGGCTAGGGAAACAGCTTGCCCATTTGCTGATCTCTGAATCCAGGTGAATCTTGTTTTCAAATCTCTTTGAAAGCTGCCTGAGTTCCCTCACCACTTGTCTGAAACACCATGAACTGAGCCTGTTAGATTGTAACCATCTTATGACAGTCCTTGAATCACCTTTAATGTGGAGTTTTGTAATGTTGAGGGACCTGCTGCCATACATTAAAGTCTTCAGTTCTATAATGTTCAAATCTCTTGATGCATATACTCCATACTTTTTTGGTCCTCTTACAAATGTTCCTTTCTTATTGTTTTTTGGGCACATTTCTTAAACTACCCCTACTGTTTAGCTAATTGACTAACTGTACCCTTACTGTTTAATTATTGTCTTGCAGCACCCCTACTGTTTATGACAATTGACTAGCTCTATCCTGCCGTTAGCATCCATTAATGTTCCGTCAAAATCCGTACACACATGACGTATAAATTTTTTAAAATCCAATGTTACCCTTCATCCCTCTCCCTCTCTATTCTTCTTCAGTCCCTCTCCCGGCGGCAGCTGCAGCGAACCACTCCCCAATGGAAGTCGGCAGCACAACCATTCCACTCCTCGTCTTTCACTGTGCGCAGTTGAGCCGAAGAACTGTTGCAATGTTCCTCTTCCAATTTTGTCAAGAAAACACCTGGAATCTGAAGAAAACCTCTTCAGACATGAAAGACGAGGAGCTCGAGGACATGATGACCAGTCTCTCACAGATCTTCTGGTGGGACCTCGTCGGTGAGAGATATAGTATCAAGGTTGCCATCCGGGTTGTTGTCTTTCTCTTTCTGCAAGAAAACCCAACTTCCCCAAAACTTACCTTGTAACCCAATCTCTGATCTTCTGGTTCACAAAACCATTAATCAGTATCAATGGCGCAACTCCTACTCAATTCCCAATATCCAGTTAAGACCATCAAGGGCCTTCTCCTGATAGAAGATCCTCAAACTCCCAAGTCCTAGCCATGGCCACACTATTACCCATTGGTGGTTTCCTACTCACCCCTGCAGGACTAACCCTAACCGGCACGATCATTGGTCTTGTGGTGGTGACACCACTCTTCGTAATTTTCAGCCTGGTGTTGGTCCCTGCAACTATCACCATCGGTTTAGCAGTGATGTGGTTCCTCGCGGCGGGTGCCTTGAGGCTGGCAGCGTTATTGTCTATGTCTTGGTTGCTGAATTACTTGTATGGGACGGGAGGGACAATGACTGAGAATTTGGATTATGTGAAGAAGCGCATGCAGGATGCAGCAGGATACATGGGTCAGAAGACATGGTAGAGGACAACCGGAATACTGTCACTTGCATCATTACCGGCTGACTCACGGGATTCTTTTCCGTTATGATTTAGCAACAATAGCAATTGTCAGAAACAATAGGGGTAGTTTAAGACAATAGTTAAGCAGTAAGGCTATGTTTGGTTTGAAGGAAAACGTAGGGAAAGGTAGGGAAAGCCATACAAGGTTTGTAAAGGTTTTTCTACCTTTCCTTTCCTTTCCCTACTTTTTCCTTCAAATCAAACACAGTGTAAGGGTAGAGTTAGTAAATTTGCTAAACAGTAGGGGTAGTTTAAGAAACTTGCCCTTGTTTTTTTCTTCTATTCTCATTTTCTGCACTTTCTCAGTAATAATTCTACACATAAGTGATTAGAAATTAAACAGGTATTAGCATCAAGGTCCTGGCGATGTTCAACTAGTGAAACTCATGCATACTTAGGATCAGCAAGCTACATGGCATTTTGAAGAAACTGATAACTTATACTTGAATTGTCTTTAAGGATTTTGGGAAATCTAATTTAAGGTTAGGTTTTCAAGAGTTCTTGATTCTAAAAATCAAGAAAACCATTGATGACTTCTTCCTGTACTTCTGTATTGGTTCTCAGGCATTCCTAGGAGTATTTTGGCACTACGTATCTGTGTGTGTGTTGGGGGGGGGGGTTCAGTTTGGAGAAGATTTGGGGCTTCTGGAAAAAGTGCCCACTTTCCACCAGTTTCTCTTATCCCTGCTATGGTAAATCTGCCTACCAATATCATCTTGACTTTTTTATTTTTTTGAGAAAATTTAACCAGGATTCATTAAAGGAAGAAGAGGCACATGAGAAGATGTACAGAGCAGGGGAAGAACCCCTACAAATTACAAAGGAGGAAGCTTGTTGTTATACAAATGCTTCAAATGCACACCACATTTGGCTAAGCCATCTGCTGTATGATTGTGTTCCCTAGGAATCCAAACTATTTTTACATTTAAACAGTCCAAAGAGTCCCTAGCCTCTGCCAAATAGTGACTCAATCTCCAAGGTCCCCCCTCTTTGTCTCTTAACCATTTTATAGTATTTTCCGAATCACCTGCAGTGATTAAATTCTGGATTCCCAAATTTTTTATTATTCTGATTCCTGTGAGAGCAGCCATCACTTCAGCCTTTGTGGAATCAGCCAAATCAATTGGACCGCTGAAGCTCCAACAAATGTTGCCCCTTTCATCCCTTACTATGCCTCCAATACCAGCTAAGCCAGGGTTACCTAAGGCATTTCCATTGAAGTTTAGGGTCATCACTCCTTCACTGATGGGGTTGGGATGTCTCAAGGATGTTTGATGGAGGTGAGGGAGAAACAGAAAGGGGTAAGCATCTCTATTGAGATCATTGACTGGGAGTCCTTTGAACAGATCTGAGTTCATCATCCAGAGGTAAAGGTAAGTAATGTCTGAAATCAACTCCTCCAGGGGCCTGAATTTGTTGTCAAAGAGACGTTTGTTTCTTTCATCCCAAACTCCCCAATAGTTCTTTACTATGTCTTGTTGCCTATAGTATTCTATTGTCCTCACTTTCTGTTCTTGGGTAGATCGGAAAAAGACCCAACCTATGGCATTTTCTCGAACAAAGTTGCCTCTCTCAGAATCAAATGTCCATTCTCATGCTTCTCATCTCAAGATTTTAGCATTGCACTAAGTCATGGCCCCTATTTCCTTTAGGTGAAACAATTTTCTGGTCTCTTATGTTTCAAAATATCTAGTCTTCATGCTTCTAATTATCATATTTGTTGTTGATATCTTTAATGTCTGGATAATGCAAGAATCTAGGGACTCGGACAAGGATAGTAAATCAGTTTGCCAATGTTGCCTTGAAAATTGCAGTTATGGCATAAAATTATTACATGCTGCAGGTTTTTGCTGGTGCTAAGCCCTTGCTGGACAAGACACTAGGCATTCTTATAGAAGGTCTGGTAGATACTTTTCTCAACCTTTTCCATGAGAATGATACGAAAGATCTGAAGTTATTGGATGCAAATGGTTTCTGTCAGCTTATGCTTGAGGTGAGCAGTCCTAAGAATTGAATTGTTCATTTTCCTGGGAAAACACTTTAGTGGAACTGCTGAATGCTCTAAAACTTAACATGCAACATTGTTCACGTGCACCCTGTTCTTCCCCACCCCTAATTCCTCTGTGACAAAAAAAATGCAACATTTTTTGGAGTCACAAAAGTAACAGTCTCCAATGTCTGGCATTTATACATTTGGTTATCTAAAAGCGTGCAACATTATTTGGAATCACAAAAGTAACAAATGATCTCTTTCTCTTACTCTCACAACCAGCAAAGAAATATTTTTTAATTATTTGAAACATCATGACATTGACAAGATTTTGATATTACACTTTTGACAAAAGACAAAAAAAAAGCAAACAATCATATGATCCATCAGAATTTTCCTTTTAGTTTGAATTTTTTGGAAATAATTGAGGTTGTAGATTGAAGGTGGGCCTTGGCGCAATGGTTGGGTTGCTCCATTGTGACCTGGGCAACCAAGGTTCAAATCTTGGAAACAGCCTCTCAGTATGTGCAGGCATAAGGCTGTGTACATCTGTCCAATAGATTATGACTATTTGTTAGGCCTGTCTATTTGCCTTGACACTTAATTATGCACGTACATATGTTCTGCAGCTTGAGTATTTCGAGACCATATTGAATCCATATTTCACAGCCGATGCACGTGAATCTCTGAAATCTTTACAAGGGGTGTTACTGGAGAAGGCCTCTGAAAGTGGGACCGAATCAACTGAGGTTCCAGGACATCACCGTCGGCCAACTCGTGGGAGTGAGGAAGCACTTGTAGATGATCGACAGCAAGGAATGTCTGTATCTCCAGATGACCTAATTGTAAGGAGTTACCTCATGTATTCCCTTATTGTGGATGCTTTAAACGTTGGTGAATGCTCACATCAACATAGATGGATTGGAAACAGTCCCTTGTTATCTTTTAGGTGTAACACATGCAACGCGTACATGGGAAACTTAGTACATCCACCATTTAGAGGGTTGCATCTTCAAAAGCTTATAATCCTCAATTGGTCCAATCTTAAGAGTTCTCTTTCTCTGTTTTGCTTTATAGACTGCTTTTGTTGGGTTATCGTAACTTGTAAATGGTTAGGATTAGGATATTTAATTGGAATCCAGATTTCCTCCTAACAAAATGGTCCTTACACCTATCTCATATCCCTTCCAGCTGTGCATTGGGAACATCTCCCCATGAAACATAAAAATATGGAGGCGTTCCCAGTGTGCGGCTGCAACGTGCTGTGAGGAAATCCGAACCCATTTGATTGATTAACTCTTGTCATAGGGGGAGATCACATCTGCGCCCCACAAACGCCCCAAATGCACTTCTCAGCGTGCATTGGGAACATCTCCCACTGGCAACATTGGGAGATGTTTCCAATTCACGGTTGGGATATGCTATGGGGCGCCCTGTGAATTCTCATAGGGGGTCTTCTTGGTGTGACCCGTCACTGGCGGATCCCCCTTCGACGTTTTCCAAAGTATATGGACCAAGTAGCATGAATATGTTATGTTCTTTTTCAGTGCGTTGTATTAAAGTGATTCCGTTTTTTGTTCCGTAGGCTCTTGCACAGCAGTCTAGCTCTGAATTTCTTCAAGCGGAGCTAGAGAGGACTCGCATCAACACAGCATGTTTTGTGGATTCAATTCCATTGGACTCGGTTCCAGAACCTGCCAAAATTGCTTATGCCTCACCTAGAGGACCAGTGGATTCTCCCAGCAGAAACTACAGAGGAAGACAATCTGTTGGATCCCCAAGTTTCTCACGCCATAGGCGTAGATGACCTGGTAAATTACGTTTTTGTTCTGTTTCTCATGTTTTTTAATGTAATTTGTGTGTTGTAATCATTGTTAATTTTGTTATTTTTTTTGTCATCTTTGTATTCTTTCTCTGCGTTGGTTTGCAATTGGCCTGTGATATCAAATGGATAGAAGAGCATAGTTTTGGGGATCCATCTTCCAATATCAAAGCTAGTGGTTATCTAGTGATTGTACTGTTATATCAAAAGGAAATAATCATGACAATTTTTTGAATAAAGTCGAAAAGATTCATATACTACAAGGTCTACAGGTTGAACAAAAAGAAATTTACACTCCTATTGCAGTTTTCTGTGTGGAACAGGGATGGGAACATCACAGCTTAGTATCTAGTAAAGAAAAAGTACTCTTCAGAACTCAGAAGCTAATAATCAATATGAATATTAAAGAAAAGAAAATAGTGTCCCCTATGCGTGGGTCCATGGCGGTCCAACATTGCCAAATAGCTTTTTCAGGGAAATCCAGCCCTCCTATAATCTGTGTCATCCATAATAATTTCTCTATCAAAGTTTTGCAAAAGCGGAAGCCACCTATTTGGCTATTTCCGTTTAATCCATTTCTGAGAGAAACTTCTCCTGTAAAATGTCCTAGACCATCATGGCCTTAACTGTTTTCCTCCCCTCCAACTTTCAAGCTTCTAAGATTGGAACAAACAAATTTCTAACCGTTCCACAAGTTTCAAGATTATTGGTTCGAACAAGCAAATCCTTAGGCCATAGTCGATTCAATTGTTTCTCCCCTATTTTTCGGATATTTTTCTTTGATAGCCCCTGGATTTTGCCCAAAAAAAGCCACTTCAGACCCTAAAGAATTAAGAAGGGTCATTTTTGCCCTCAGGCTATGGTGGAAAAGCCATCTTAAGGCATTAGTCATTGATGGATTAATTAGACAATGAATAAAATAATAAAAGCATGCTCTTGTGGCAATCCTTAAGTTTGAAAAACTTTAGACCCTAAAGTTTGAAAAGGCCATTTTAATAATGCTAATTAAGTAAATCACTTTAAGGTCTATGGTGGTGTAAAATTGATTAAGTAAACTGAATAAATTATACCAATTAAGATAATTAAATAAAGTAAATAAACAAAGTTAATTGTTCTAAATAAGTAAATTAAGCTAATTAAGCATGTTTTTAAAAACTAACCCAAAAGCAAAATTGCTTTGGCCATCGATTTTTAGGTCAATGGCAACGTTCAAAGTATTGATACACCTGATATGTCGGTAGAGTCTTATCAGTGTGTATAGGTACCTATTTTTTTTTATTTTTTTAGTTTTTTTTTTCAAATATGGTTCGGAGGGGTCGGTTTAAGGTTCGCTCACCCCCTGAACCAATCGAGACCTTGAAACACCCCCTATGCATATCGGGAAGTAGAGGTGTAAATCGGGCCAAGCTAGCCCGACCCGACATGTAGGCCTGTAGTTGGCCGTGCTCGGCCATCCGAAGAACTAGTCGTTGGAGACCCTCCCCCGCCCTCACAGCTATATAGGGGGGTATTTATGTATTTTGGCTTTGAGTGAAATAAAATGACAATAATGCCCCCCAATAACTATATAAAAACTAGTTTAGGGGGCATTTAGGTAAAGCGATAAATGACTTTATAATGATCAAAATACTTCTCTCAACATCGAAAAAACAACTAGTTTTTAAGGTATTTTGGGGAATTACATTATTTTCAATTCCTATAAATAGCCTTATCCTCTACCATTCTCATCACACCAATTCTCATACTCTCTTAGTCTCTTGTACTCTCTCAAATCTCAATCTCTTCTCATGCATCATACTCTCACATATACTCTCATACTCTCTCTACTCTCCAATTCTCAACTTGATTCAAGTTTCAACAGTAGAAGGGTTGCTCGGGTATCTCAAGTTAGCAATTTGGGAGACTTGGAGGTTTCAACCGTTCAAATCAAGTTGAATTTTCGAACTAGCAATCTGGGTTAGTGCAATTAAATTAATTTTTTATAATTAAAAAAATGGTTGACGACTCCTCTCGCTTTTGACACCAATTCCCCAATGTAGTTAATGTCGACAATGTCGATGTTCAGTCGCAATATGATAGTGTTAGTGCCAATATGGATGTTGCTGCTGATATTGCTGATGTTCCCGCCCTAGTATTGCTACTAGAGGTAGGGGAAAGAAAATGGAGAACATTAGGTTGATTAGCCCGGTTTAGACAATATTTAAAATAGAGGAGGTTGAAGGAAAGGGAAAGAGAGCCGTTTGTCAAAAATGTAGGAGTGACTTTAGCTATAATAGTAGTGGTGGTACTGACCACTTTGGCAAACATTTGAAACGCCATTTTGATGAAAGAAGAAGAAGGGAAAAAAACATCATAAACACAAATAGGAAGTGGGACTTTTGGTAGTTTTAAATATTCCCAAGAAAAAATGAAACAAGAATTAATAAAATATATTGTGCATGCTAAACATTTTTATTAGCTGAAGATACTAAACTTGAAATATTTTTACATAGATTAGTAAATCTATAATTTAAAAAATTTTCTAGAAATACTATTAGAACAGATGCTTTAAAAAAATTTTATTCATATAAACAAAATTTAATTTCTATGTTATCAAATCTTAATTTTAAAATTGCAATTACTTCTAATATTTGGACATCTAGATTTAACATAAGTTATATTTGTGTTATCAGTCATTTTATTAATGAAAAATGACTTTTACATAAAAGAATTTTAAGTTTTATTGGGCTTGAATGGCCACATACTAGCCTAATTATTGTTGTAAATATTTTAAATACTTTACATATTTATGGAATTGAAAATAAACTTTTTTCTATTAGTTTTGATAGTGCTAGTAATAATGATTCAACGATAAATATTTTAAAATCTAAATTAAAACCATTTTTAGATGGTAAATTATTTCATATTAGATGTACATGTCACATTTTAAATTTATGTATTCAAGATGCCTTAAATATTATTTCTCATCATATTTCTAAAATTAGAAATTGTATAATATATATTAAAAGTTTTGGAGCAAGAAAACAAGAATTTAAATATTTATGTCAAAATTATGGTTTAAAGTATAAACATTTTGTATTAGATGTTCAACATAAATGGAATTCTACCTATTTTATGTTAGAAAGTTGTATTGCTTACAAACAAATTCTTAGTGATTTTTATAATGCAAAAATGTCATGCGATCTTATACTTGAGGAAGATTGAAAAATGACAATTTGTATAAAAGATTCTTTACAATTTTTTTATGATGCAACTAATGAATTTTCAAGTGTTTATTACTCAACTATTTGTCTTTTAGTTAATCAATTATTCATAATTAGTGAATGTTTTGCAAAATATAGGAAAAATCCACAATGTCAAAGTATTATTGAAATAATGGAAAGTAAATTTAAAAAATATTGAGAGAAAATTTCTCTCCTTTATTGCTTAGTTGTAATATTAGATCCTAGGATTAGGAAAGATGGTTTAGAAATTTTACTTGAATCATATTGTGAAAACACAAATATTGAAGTTGGAAATAAAATAGAAAAAAATAATTTATTATTTGAAATGTATATAGTTTATATGAATATCAAGTGGGTGGGCATAAGAAATCTTGTAAAGTTCCACTTCTCAAACAACTAGTTCCATTTCCAATAATTGAGACAAAATTCGGTCTCTACTACATAAGAGGCAGAAATGTACTACCAGTTCATCAAAAAGTTCATTTACTGAACTTAATTTTAATTTACGAGCAAGTGTTTCTATTTTAATTGATTCCTCCGATAACGAGGGATGGGATAATAATTTTGATATTTTAGCCTAGTGGAAAAGACATTAAAAAAATATCCAGTCTTTGCTGCCATGGCACGTGATATACTAACCCCTTCGGTGTCTACAGTTCCATCGGAGTCTTGTTTTAGTGTAGGTACTAAGGTGTTGGACACCAAGAGAAACTGTATGAATGATGAAAGTCTAGAGATGTGCATCTACCTTGAAGATTGGTTGGATGCTGAAAATAAATTACAAAACAAAGGAGAGCATGACATTACACCAGATGTTTCACCTGAAGCAGATGATGACAATCAAGGAGATAATTAGATGAAGATACAGGTGGAGTTGGAAGTTGAAGAAAAATGATGAAGTCAATATTTTTTATTCTTTTGTATACTCAATATTAAATTATTTCAATTATTGTAATTTTTTTTCAATTTTTAAAATTATTGTTATTTTTTCAATTTTATTTATATTAGTTCTTATTTTTTCAACAATGTAATTTTTTTTATTTTCAATTTATAATTGTGTTATATATTTTTTTATTTTATTCCATTTTCTATATTTCATTCATCCATTGTCTATTAACCATTGTATTGTTCAAATTCAAGAAATAAAATTCCTATTTTTTCCAATTTGTTCCCAAAGCTCAAAGGAATTATTGAATTAAGGAAAGTGAAGTATTTTAGTAAAAAAAATAAAAAAAACATAATGCAAAAAAAAAAAACAGTTTTGCCTGGTTCAGCCCAAGCCCATGGCACAACCTGACATGGGGCTCGGGCCAACCCCCCGAAGTATCTCAAGAGAGGGAAGCACGGCCCAGTCCGGCCCGCACTTTGCACGAACTGCATGCGGGCCGTGCCATGCCAGTTCGGCACGACCCAATTTACACCTCTATCGGGAAGCCCCCAACACGATACGTATCAGGTCGATATCTATATTTTGAACCTTGTTCAATAGTTCAACCGTTTGGTTCAAATGGACCAGCTTGTGATGTTTTGAAAAAAAAAATCCCCAAAAACCATTCAATGAGTGCTTAGCAATTCAATCGTACGGGTTAGCTATTTGTTGACGAAGTCAACATTTTTTTAAAATTCTAAGCCAAGATAAAATGGTTTGACTACCCAAGTGAATGATGATTTTAAAACCATGTAATTAAGTGAATTAACTAATTGATTAAGTAAATTAAATAAATTAAGCTAAGAAAATAGAACAATTAAAGAAATTAAGCTAACTAAACTAAATACATAAAGTAATTAAATAAATTGATGAAATTAAGCAAATTGAGTTACTAAATTGACTAAGTTAATTAAGTAAATTAAGTGATTTTTAGTTTACTATTAGCTAAGCTAATTAAGTAGTGTTTAAACAGTAATTTACTCGTAATCATTGTTAATTTAATGATTTTAATTTGATAAAATCCTTGAAGTAATTTACATCAAGGTTAATAAAATTTATTTTAACTAATAGATTTTTTAACATCTAAAGTGGCTTAGTGGCCTTTTCAAATTGGAGTAGTGCTATGTTTTTATTATTTTATTCATTACCTAATGGATCCGTCATCGACAACTAACGTTGTCTAAAGTGATTCTATTCACTTGAAGGAAAAAATGACCCTTTTAATTTTTTAGGATTTAAAGTAATTTTTTGGCAAAGTTCAAGGGTCGTGGGGGCCAAATTTTTTTTTTTTTGTTATTATTATTTTATTTAATAACATAAGGCAGTTGGGGAAGTCAGTTTTCTAAAACCATATCAAAATGAACAAATTCTCCTTTTTACTAAAGTGAGTCTCACTGAAGCTAAACCGGCAGCACTGATCACTGAAGCCGTGATCATTCTTAACCTTGGAATTTCTTCACTAAACCATATCAAAATGAACCAGTTTGGAATCTCCCTTGGAATTTCCTTAGCCATTACTGAAGAAGGTGACGTTGAATCCTTGATTAAGCTCTTATTGGAGGATCATTCTTAACCTCTTTGGACTGTTTAGATTCATATTATGAGTAGCAACAGCCTTCTCTCTCTTACCCACAAGAACCCTACCCATGCCTCGGTTTTGTACATTGAGAATATCTCCCATGTTTGCATGGTACCATTCATGGGTAGAAATATTTCTAATATACAGCTGTAAGTGTCATGTGGGTAGGATTCTTCTGGGCAGGAGATTTGAATTGTTCTCTCACACCTTCAAGGCTATTCAGTTACCTATACCCCGAGAATCTACAACTGAGATGTTTATAAATTGGCTAGGTATGCGCTCTCCTGTAATTCCATTTGTATTTCTTAGGCCTATTCTGGACTCTGATGAATAAGGAATGAAATTGGTTTGCAGAATATGGAAGGTGTTGGCCAATGTATATGATTTTGTTTCTTAAACCAGAAACAACTGCCATATCAGCAAAAACATTACTTTTTTTTGCTGATGTGGCAGTTATTTTTGTTTTAGAAAGCAAAACATTCACATTGGCGAGCATCCCCCGGTACCCACCCCAAAATTTAGGTTCATGAATATGGGGATATTCAATCTAAGCCAAATGTATCACAACTCGGTTGGGCAACAGCATTGGCAGACTCAGGTGGGTTGGTAAAGTTTGAACTTTGAAGATTTTCTTGCTCATATTTACCTATCGTTGGGTTCTACAGTCCTACTGTCCAACTATGCAAAATAAAAAGAAGATCTCGCATACATGTATCATATAGTGTATATTATTTTGCAAAATAGATGCATGCTGTTATGGGCCCGGGCTGTCCATAACACATGCATAAAATATGTGTGTACATGTTTATATGTTTTATGATATGTTTTAGAGGTACATTGATATATACAATGGATAGATATGTTTAGGATCAAGTGCTTACTATTATACTGAAAGCTTAAATTGATGATAAAGGTGCAATTTTATTTTCTTATCGCGGGTGGGAATGTTAAGTATAGACCGAATCAGTTCCTCATAACGTCCCACACCACATCCCTGCCGTGTATTAGGAACATCTCCCGATGATAATATCAGTAATGATGATGTTATCATCGGGAGATGTTCCCAATACATAGTGGGGATGTAATGTGGGAACAGTTTTGTGGGGGGCTGATTTGAACTCTATTAAGTCCTATGACTGAGTCCTCAGGGCAATGCTGGCCTCAGCCAGGCCCCAATCTCTTCCACCCCTCTCCCCGTAACTCGGGGACTCAAACGCATGACCTAGTTTCAATACCAAGTTTAGGATAAGTTTAAGCTAATGATGAGAGCACAACTTTATTTTCTTATTGAGGATTGAGGATGTTAAGCCCCATGAACCATAAGGATGATGCTAGCCCCAATTAGGCCAACAATATGAATACATCAGAGAAGCTGATCTCAAGAATATATCAATTGCACTACATCTAATGTTGAAAATTTTTTGAAAAACCATATAAACACATAAGAAATATATATTTTAATAATTTATATGAGGAGATACATTGCACTCAATATCAAGAGTCTAAAATGTATAAATATCATAAACAATTCTACTAATAGTAAATAAAAACAATTGAGCTCCCAATCTACTAAAACTTGATTGCAAGACACATTAAATTGTTGTTAGGTTAATGGATCTATCAATCTTATAGCTTTTCCTTACCATGAAAATAATTAAGTTTATATAAAGTAAATTATTTTCTGGTTTTTGGATTTTCAAAAAAATAAAAAAGAATCATTTTTACACAAATTATTGTTAGATCAATGAATTTAATTTATCGTTGTTAGGTCCATCTTATAATTCTCTTCTGCCATGAAAATCGTTTAAAACAAAAACCATGAAAAAGTTAAGGTTTTAAGGTGCATTTGAAAAAGTTTGGACGACTATTGGCTATCAATTTATTATAAATTATAAATAGGTATTCTGTATTTTGGGGTAGTGACAGATGGTACTTTGAACTTTCAATTGCAATACTTCAGGATCTTGAACTCTCAAAAGTAGGCATTTGAGTCCATCTATTAGTATTTTATCAATTAAACATTATATAATGTCAAAACTACCCTTTTTTATCTTAAATTATAAAAATCAAATAATTAAAAATGATCAAAAACTTAATTTATACATTAACCAAAAGTGGTTGATCCCTTAACTAACTTAATAACTTATGTGATAATTAATTAGACTATATAAGTTTAATTGATGGAAGGATATTATGTAATATTTAATTGACAGAATACTAACGGTTGGACCCAAGTATCCATTTTTAAGAGTTCGAGGTGCTCAAATATTGCAATTGAAAAATTCAAAATACCCTTCTGTCACTACCCTTAAGTACAGGGTACCTATCTATTATTTACCCTAAATCAAATCTAATCCGATTTAGGTTTACAATACCCGAGGGCTCAACCCAAGCCCAATCAAGCTAAGGGGAGAGTTTGAGACCCAAGTTTTTAGGTTCAAATCCAATACAAAGCCAATCTTAATTTCTTTCCTTTTCCATCTCCACCCAATGAAAAAAAGAACTAAACTACAGACCCGGTTGGAGATTTATTCAATTTCGGGTCCTTAATATTTCTTATCGGGTCGGCTATTATTTTTGTTGGACCCGACCCGTTGGCTTCAATTGAGTCTGCGATGTTGGAAACACTGTTTGGAAATTGCCCAGTTGTCCGCTCCATTTTTACAGGAAAGTGGAAAAACGAAAGCACACACCAAAGCGCGCGTTTGCGTCCCCCTCCCTCTCCTCTCCCTCTCTCTCTCTCGTTCGCTTGCTCTCGCGCACTCTGTCTCTCTCTCTCTAATCGGCGAGTGAATAACTGCTTTAGCGGCTACTGTTCGAAGGTGAGTCTCGAATTTCTGTCCAATCATTCTTTTTTGCTTTGGTTTTTCGCTTCCTAAAAACGGAACTTCAGATTTTGCTTGATTCATTACTAGGGTTTTTTTTTGTCTGTTACATAACCAAACTTGTGAAACCTCCAGTACCAAATTAGATCAAAAGCCTTTTTATTCCCACCTCTGCGGATTTGTTCTCCTTTTCTTGCTTCAATGTTTTGGCACGAGCTTGAATTGTTATTGATTTGCAGAGAAAAAAATGCATCTTCAGATTAATTCTGCAGGCATTTATTTAAAGTTTAGGCTCAAGAGGCTAAATTAGATATTCCACTATAGCTTTGAACAAAATTAGGTTTTCAAGACTTTATTCTGCAGATTTTTTCTTGCTAAAATCTCGGTTGTTTGTACTACTAGGGCTGAAATATTGAAAGATGGCTCGAAACGAGGAGAAAGCTCAGTCTATGCTAAACAGATTTATCACGTTGAAGAATGAAGAGAAAAAGAAACCTAAAGAACGCCGACCGTTTCTAGCTTCCGAATGCCGTGATCTGGCTGAAGCTGACAAATGGAGACAACAGATAATGCGAGAGATTGGTCGGAAGGTTGCTGATATCCAAAATGAGGGCCTGGGTGAGCACCGGCTTCGTGACCTGAACGATGAAATAAACAAACTCATTAGGGAGAAATGGCATTGGGAACGCAGAATTGTAGAGTTAGGTGGCCCGAATTACACCAAACATGCTGCTAAGATGACTGATTTGGAAGGAAATATTGTTGATGTTCCCAATCCTGGTGGCAGAGGTCCTGGGTATCGATATTTTGGTGCGGCCAAGAAATTGCCTGGTGTTAGAGAACTGTTTGAGAAACCACCTGAGCTGAAGAAGAGGAGGTCTAGGTATGAAATCTTCAAAAGGATAGACGCCAGCTATTATGGTTACCGGGATGATGAGGATGGGGTTCTTGAAAAGGCTGAGGCTCCTGCAGAAAAGAAGGTGAGAGAGGCTGCACTTAATGAATGGTTGCTAATGGAAAAGATTAAGCAGGAGGCAAAGATGGCTGTCAAGAGCGGGGAAGTTGCAAGTGCTGCTACAGTACTATTTGAGGAAGAAGAGGATATTGTGGAGGAGGAAAGAAGGGCAAAGGAGAAAGAGAGCGAGAAAGAGCAGGAGTTTGTCGTTCATGTGCCTCTTCCAGATGAAAAAGAGATTGAAAGGATGGTTGTCGAGAAGAAGAAGATGGAATTGTTGAGTAAATACACGAGTGACAATCTCTTGGAAGAACAAATTGAAGCAAAGGCCATGCTTAATGTTCAGCATTAGCTGTTCCAACAATTTTGCATCCACTGTGGTTTGAGGATATCATGTTATTCTACTGGATGCCAATCTCTCTTTAAATTTGTATGAAACTCTAAGGAAGCAAGAAATGTTTTATTACTCGTAACCTTAATATTACTTGTTCATTATCTTTTCATTTAGGTTGTAGTGTAAAATGAACCATTTGTTTTTCTGGTTGAAAATTTTGAGTTGTATTTTTCCTTCCAGGATGAAAACTTAACTTTTTTTCCTTTTGTCAAAAGAACAACTACTAATTCATTACTTCAGAAAAGTATTTACATGTACACCTTCTGAATCAAAAAATATATCCCTAGCATACTTACAAGCTCTGTATGCTAGATTATGAGCAGTATTATTTCTTGATTTGTTCACCTACATCACAGAAAACTTATCGAAATAGTTAAACAGATTGAAAACATAATCTTTTTTTTTGTCTAACAATTGAAAACATTATCATATAGAACTTTCTGAGACCATCCTATTTGCTTTAGCTCCAATTAAACTTTCTATAATGGATGCTGCAGCAGAAAATAGAAGAACTTCCTTCATAATCTTCTCCCTAGCCAACTCAATAACTTGAAGAACTGCCCACCACTTACTTCCATGCTATCTGAAGCCTTGCATTGAATCCCTGGTGCATATATAATGGAACTCACAGAGTTCATAAAAATCATTCCCATTGGTCAAAAGATCCATCCATCCATATTTGTGGATCAAATATGTTTGTCCTTTGTTGTTGGGTCTTGCTTGATGAAAAGTTATCTTTTCATGCTATGCTTGTTTCGGCATAAAATTAGGGGAAAATTTTCTGCTTAAACCTTTGGGCTATATATATTTATATTTTTTTCTGCTTGAACAAGCCTCTTTGTTTTTTTTTTTTTTATTGTAAAAGGGACAGAATTAATAGCTCAAATATTTGTTTCTGAAAAGTTTACATCATTTTACAAAGAAAGAAACACAATTGTAATTGAATTCGATTACATAAAGGTGTTTAAAGTAGAAAATTTGGTTTCTGTGGTGCCATTCTATAGGACATACTTTAATGTGCACGGTTTTTGTTTCATAGCTACTAGCAGAAAGCATGTCTATTACACTTGGGTTAAAAGGTGGTGTAGGGAGGGTTTTTGATGTGGACGCCGGCAGCAGCAATAGTAATTTAGTGCAGCAGCAACAGCAGTAATTTAGTGTTCTCAGCAGCAGCAATTTAGTGTTCTCATCATATTTTATCTATTCAATATTCTTGCCTTATCTGCTTTCAGTAGTAGGGATTAGTTGGAGTCTTATCTATTCAGTGTTCTTATCTTATCAGTTCAGTAGTATGGATTAGTAGGGAGTCTTATCTTATCTTATCAGTTCAGTAGGATGGATTAAGGGAGTCTTATCTTATCTTATCTTATCAGCTCAGTAGGATAGATTAGTAGGGAGTCTTCCTAATTAGCAAGGAGTCTTCCTAAAAGTAGGACTCTTATCTCTTGTAATCTCCTATTTAAGGAGTTGAGAATATTGAATAAAGGCATCGAAAATTTCAGTCAAGAAAGAGAGCAGAGGAGAGTTGGTGATCTCTTGAACAAATCACCATTAAGGCGCCAAGATAGGTTCCTCAAGAAAAGGGAGGAACAAGGGAAAACAGGGGGTTTTTCCCGTGGACTGACCCGTGATGAGATCATATTCCCGGGCCCATAACAACTTGGTATCAGAGCAAGGCGTCATGGGTGACCTTGAGCAGTTGACGATTAGGGTTCATGAACTGGAGCTCAAGATCGTGGAAAATAGCACGGAGGTGCGCGAGATCAAGGACGACGTCCGAGAATTAAGACGCTTGATGGAGTTGTACTTTTCCAACAAGGAAAGGAACCCGGAGGGGTTGCAACCACAACTGGCCGCCGATCAGACGTGGCAGAATCGTCGGGCGAGCATCTGGTCGTTGCCCTAGCCCAGGGTAGCAACACCCAGAATGTCCCGATTAAGCAGGAATCCGGTGTCGTCGAGGTGTTGCAGAATCTTGAGATTGCATATCTTCAAGTTGTTGCAGGTGCTGGGGCAAGTGCTGGTGAAGGAGCTTGTATGCCTCATGTTGCGGCTGCAAATGTTGCAAAAGAGTGTTTGTTAGCTGCAGTCAGATCAGATCCTAGGGCTGCACATATTTGGGTGAATCTTACTAATGCATACTATTTGGTTGGTGATCATAGTAGTGCTGGAAAGTGCCTGGAGAAGGCAGCAAAACTGGAGCCTAATTGCATGTCAACTCGATATGCTGTTGCGCTTCATCGTATCAAGGATGTAGAAAGGTCTGCGAATGAAATGGCTTCAATACTCAGAGAAGGGGACTCTGCAACAATTGAGCTTTGGATAGCATGGGCAGGACTTGCCATGGTTCACAAGGCTCAACATGAAATTGCAGCAACGTTTAGAACTGGACATAATGATTTGACGGAAGTGGAAGAGCGGGCTTTGTACACACTAAAGCAGGCAATAGAAGAGGATCCAGATGATGTGGTTCAGTGGCACCAGCTTGGCCTTCACAATCTTTGTACTCTACAGTTCAAGACATCTCAGAAGTACCTTAAGGCTGTAGTTGGCTGCGGCAAAGAATGCATCTACGCATGGTCAAATCTTGGTATCTCACTACAGCTGTCTGAGGATGAACCCTCTTCATTGGAACCCGATCCAGGAGGGCAAAATCATTCCACCTATCTGGGATTCCTTTAACTATGTTTCAAGACACCTATCCTGAATTCGAGCTTGAGGACAAGCTCGTAGTCCAGGAGGGGAGTAATGATGTGGACGCCGGCAGCAGCAACATCCATAATTTAGTGTTCTCATCCTATCTTATCTATTCAGTATTCTTGCCTTATCTGCTTTCAGTAGTAGGGATTAGTAGGAGTCTTATCTATTCAGTGTTCTTATTTTATCAGTTCAGTAGTATGGATTAGTAGGGAGTCTTATCTTATCTTATCAGTTCAGTAGGATAGATTAAGGGAGTCTTATCTTATCTTATCTTATCTTATTTTATCAGTTCAGTAGGATAGACTAGTAGGGAGTCTTCCTAATTAGCAATGAGTGTTTTTAAAAGTAGGACTCTTATCTCTTGTAATCTCCTATTTAAGGAGCTGAGAATATTGATTAAAGGCATCGAAAATTTCAGTCAAGAAAGAGAGAAGAGGAGAGTTGGTGATCTCTTGAACAAATCACCATTAAGGTGCCAAGATATGTTCCTCAAGAAAAGGGAGGAACAAGGGAAAATAAGGGGTTTTTCCCGTGGACCGACCCGTGACGAGATCCTACTCCCGGGCCCATAACAGTTTTCTATTTGGAAGTGGCTGCTGTTAAGCTGCTTCTAGTGCAAGTTTAGGCACTATAGCATTGAACTGTGAGGAATTACCTGTTATGGCTATTTTTCCATTATCTTATCATTCCAAGTTGTTTGGTACATTTTTTAATTCCTAATAATATGAATTCCTTTTGTCATCAGCTTAGCAATACTGAAAATTATTTTTTAAATGAAAGTTTTCCTGGAAATTTATCTTTATCTGTTTCCTTTCCTTAACCTCTTTTTGTTTCAGTAGGATGGTTCTTTTCACAAACATTCAATTGCAGATGAAAAATTGAAATCAATAATTGAGAAGGAAACTTACTGTGAAGGCTCAATGCTATTACCATAAAAAAGAAGGGGAAGCTCAGTGCAGAGAAAGGTGGTTAACCGTTTCAGGTTCATCAATGCAGATGACACAGCTGTAGCTGTCTAGCACCATTCCTCTTCTTAACAGATTGTCCCTGTCTAGCACCATTTTTCCAAAGTTGCAACTGAACCAAGAAAATCATTTTTTCTGCATTGTTCCTTCATAAAGGCGGTTTAGCATATAGCTTTAAATACATTTGGGTGGAATGGTTGTTTTCCCAGCCACAATAAGACTTTTTAAAGGCTGAAATATACAAGGACTTAAAAGAGGTAAGATTATATTTAGACATATCATCCTTTGCAGTTATTTTGTGCACATGGTCTGAGAGAAATGCTGACATCTTTGAAAACAAGGCATTTGTGTAAAAGGAAAGCCATGCTAATGGCTGTCAACAAGCAAGAAATTCAGGGAGCTTCTTACACTTCATTTTTTATCACAGTACTTTGTTTTTGCCATAGTAACTTTCTGATGCATAAACTTCTGTATAGTCCCCACTGTACGGCCCCTCTATGTACAGGGGTGCTGATGTTCTTCTTATGTCTACTAACAATACTTTACCTTTAAAAATAATAATAAAAACAAGCTCAGTACAGAGACCTGAATCTCTTAACTCTAATAAAGTCTTCCCCAACTCTCCAGTGAAAATGTGAAATGAAACAGTAAGATCATTAGTTATGGAACTACTACATACAAAACTCGGTGTTGGATGAGAAATTCAGGTTGAATGCTCTCTTGTTTTGACACTATTTTATGTGAAAGCTCAAGAAAAATAACCGAGTAAGCAGCCATAAGAGTCACAATCGCATCTTGAGGCTGGTCTTGCATTAAGGGCGAGTTTTAATGTATGAATTGAAAATTCCATTTGTCAAATTGTTGGGGTCTAAAATTCTAATTCCTATTCCTTTAATTCTTTTAACTAATGTTTTTTGATGAAACCTAACATTTTTAGTAGTATTTAGACCTTATGTTTTACTTTGCATCAAGAGATTTCTGATGGAGATTGAAGGTGCAACTCCAACAGTAAGTTTGCAGTTTGCTTTTAAGCTATTATTACAAAAAAACATTCACACTTAAAAGCCAATTTAGTGGGTGATGGGCATTCATTTGCAGGAGCATTTATTCTAGGAGATTAAAGCTTTTTTTAAGAGAGGGAGGATTTTAACAATTTATCTTACTCTTTGTTCCAAGCACTTGATTTTTAGGAGGTTTCTCTTAAGATGGAACACTTAAAAAAGAGTTAAGACGACTTCTCTCTTCCCCCACCTTTTTGTTTGCCATTATTCTTCTTCAATTTTATTATCTCCTATTTTAGTTACAACGGAGGTTCAAAGTGCCCTGCGCTTTCGTATTGTATCTTTTGTTCAATGACACATCTATTTTAATGTATTTTTAGAATTTCTTAATAATTAAATAGCATAAAAGTGGCCTTTTGAAAATTTGAAAAGAAAAATTCTATGATGTCGGAAAGACAGGGTACCAGAAAGGCTTGATCAATCATGAATCACCCTCCTGAGTTTTAAGCATTTCCTGTTTCATATCTTTTTGGCATCAAGGTTAAACCCTTTAGTTCAGTTAGGAAAGAGTACAAGTACATGTCCGGTGTAAATACATACAAAATAATTCAAAATATAAGGCTTTGTACTCTATGTATTTGTGGTCGTTCCAACCTGAGTCTTTGAAAAAAAAAAAAAACAAAAAAAAAAAGAGAAAGGTTTATTAATACACCCCCTCCTACTTTAACCTTAGTTCTCCTGTAGATGCAACAATATCATTCATCTGCACAGGTTTTTCGACTGCACAGAATTCTTTCTCTCGAGTTTCTTCACCAAAGCAATTATGCTTTCCTCTATCTTGTTTTGGAATTGCTTGTACGTGAATGTGTTAATTATTGAATTACGTAGTGAATGTTTCGCTATCAATAAAATATTTTACTATGAGCATTCACTCAGTTGTCAGGATGGCCGAGTGGTCTAAGGCGCCAGACTCAAGTTCTGGTCTTCGTGAGAAGGCGTGGGTTCAAAACCCACTTCTGACAATTTATTTTTGTGGCTCTAGGTGTGAGGAGCAGATCCGGTTTCCCATCTTAAAGGTTATGTTTGGTTTGAAGGAAAAAGCAAGGAAAGGAAGGGAAAATTATCCAGCTTGCAATATTTGGACCTTTACTGCGATTATTTTTTATGCAATATTTATTGGCGTTTGGATGGAGTGTAGGATGTAAATAATAAAGATATGAGCCTATGAGTTCAGCAGAGATTCACGCACGCTCTGTTAAAGAAGTGATGATGCTAACAAGGTTGATAAATCCATCCATTCCTAACCATCGTGCCCTGGAGGAGGCCGGAGCACCTCCACACCCCCGGCTCTCAGTCTGCCCATTTCTTATTAGCTGCATCATAATGAGCAAATAGCTCGGTTTAGGAGACCATGCCTTGACACCCAGCAACCACCATTTGATGGGTTCCATAGAAATTATGTGGATCAAAACCCCATCTACTCCACTAATTAACCAGTCACAGAATCATGTCAAAATCTCATGTTGAGCCTGCTATAAATTATTCGTCAAATGATTGACTGATTTTGACATGATTCTGTGACTGGTTAATTAGTGGAGTAGATGGGGTTTCAGATGACAGCTCTGCAGCAAGCCAGTAACCTGATTCAGTTCATTGACAGTTTTCCTCTTGGATACACACCTTGGCAAAATGAAAATGGAGGTCACCAATTTTGTTGGAATACAACTGCCCTGTCACATGAATGCTTCTATGTTTGTCTCAAGGGAAGAATTAATAATTTAATATTGTTAGCTCCCTTCTTTCCCTTGATTCTGAATTGACAGAATTGTTTAAAAATTTTTAGGAAAAAAAGCAAGAGATGCCCTGTGTAAATTACTTTTCATTTAAATTGACATGAATACATGGAATGTATGTTGGTTGAAAAAAATGGGGATAATGATTTCTCTTGACAAAACTATTTAGGAATTTTCCTGCTTTGATCTTTCCAGTAAGAAGATATTGCCTTTATCATCTCTTCCAATGCGCATGGACTCGTCAACATATCTGGATATAACTCGAGTCTAAGGAAAAACAATTAGTAGTTCCCATTTGAGTGTTGATTTCTGCAAAAAAACGATACAAATTTGACTGAACTGTAAGTAAAAGAAAAAGGATACGTGATCTCCAGCCAACCCTCTGGATTGAAGATACCAAGCAGAAGATCATAGTTCTTCTGGAACACATTCATCAACTATTGTCTCACACATAACAATCTTAGTTAGCAACAGTTAGTTCAAGAGTGGAAGAGCTCCTTACAGGTAATATTTTAGTTTCTTTCCAGAAAATAAACCATTGAATGACAGTCTTTTGAAAAGCCCACCATACCTGATCAGGTGTAATGGTTGAACTTCCATACTCTATATCAACTCTCTGCAACAAGAAGGAAAGATGACAGGATGTTAGGGACTTACAAGCCAAAAGAATTTGCAGAATCTGTAAAACAAAAGTAACTCTCTTGGCAAGGAGTAATAGAGTTGTCAACTGATTTGGATGTAATCTTGAAGGAGGCTTGAATGATCAACTCTCCATTCAACAAACTCAATCCTCTTGCGTTGAACTTTATCACATTAACTGCTTTACCCTGCATTTTTCCATCACATGTATCTTGAAAATAATCAATTAAAGACGAGGACTCTCTCTCTCTCTCTCTCTCTCTGAAGAAAAAGAAAAAGGAAACACTATTGAAAAAGCTAATTTTTCATCTTCACTGTGCAATTTGAGCTGAAACTGGGATATAGTACCTCAGCAACGTAAATATTCTGGAAAAAATCTCCCAAAGAAATGAAATCTCGTAATCCTAGTTTGGTCCTTTTCGCACCGAGAATCGAAATTGTGCTGTAGATGAGTTTCCAGCATCCACCCACCTTGCAATTATCAGAAAATAGAAGTAACCAACCATCCAATTTCAGTTGCATAAAGCAAATACAGAGTAAAAGACCAACTACTCTTACCTTGTTTAGATCTTGAGTAGGATCAGGAGTTGGATTCTGGGCCTCCAGCAGCTCCACCAGACCTAAAATTTCAGACTTCTTTGCCGATGGGACTCCAAAAATGCCTCTGTTGATGCCTTTATACATGTTTATTCATTCCATTTCAACTCAACTTCCACTCGCATTACCCACATAAGCTGATAATTTTTCAAATTGAAGAGAGCGAAGGAACTGAAATTTGATACACAGGTGAGATGAATATACCTTGTAAAGCCTGATTAAGAGCTGCTTTGATCTGGGGGATTGCCTTGGACTCTTCTGATACCTCTGCTTCTTGTTCCCCAACCAAACCAGAACCCCGTTCTGCAGCTCTAACGATGTAAGTGGGTCTAAGCCCAGAAGCCTGCTCACCTAATCCTGAGCTCTTCTTGAGCTTTAAATGGGTGGCTGGGGTTGCTCTGCTAGTTTTTATCATCTTTCTCATCTTGTGTGTTGTAGGTACTACATGACAAGCTCTGATGGGTGGCTGTATGAGCTCGATAGCCATGAATTCAGTCACAAGCATACGAAGGAACAGTTTTCCTTACAATGGGCAGGAAGGAGGAGGAACCAGGTCTATTAATAATCTCAAGACTCGGACTTTCTTGCTTATGTTTTATAGATACATGGATCGTTTATTAAATAATAAAAAAAAAGGACTGAAAAAAGGGTTGATGATTTGGGACCCTAGACCAGTTAGTAGTTGCCTCTTGTCCTGATAAAGCGGTGATGTCTTTAGACTTTTTAGTGACTCTATTAATGTAGAAGAAAATAGTTTATTATTTATTTTTGTTTTATTGTATTATTGTAAAGAGAGAGAGAGAGAGAGCATCTTTTGTCTTTTCCATTGGATATGCGAGGTGTATAGACTATAGACTATAGCAAATTGTATGGGCCGAAATTAACCCCAGAATCAAGAAATAAATAAATTGATCCACATGTCGCTTTTAAAAGCTTTATTTTTACAATGGATAAATTAGGAGGATGTGTGGCCGAGAGAGCACTTGGGAGTACATCTGCAAATTAGCTTGAGCTGACTTGACTCGCCATCAACATTGATTGATCACCGGCTCACCGCTCGCTTATTGAACCAAGCCTGAGCCCAATTTTCCGGCTCCTCACTCTTGAGCCAGGAGTTGGTCTACTTCTTAGAATTTCTGACTTTTAATCTAAGTTCATTTGGGCTGTTTTGCCAAACGAACCTGAGCCGACCTTGGTCCTTGCCTTGGATAGGTTCTATCCGGTAATTTATTTTTATCCAAATCCTTACAACATAGGGAAATGTCTTTTGTTGTCATTCAAAGTTTTCAAAAAGTTCGGGATTGAAAGCGCAAGAGGAATGTCTTTTTTATGGGGAAGTAGAGGATATAAATTAGGGGTGAGCAAATAGGTAGGTTTTATCTGGAATGGAATTGAATGGAATTCACTTCTAATTGGCTTTGAATTGATCACATCCAATTTGTTACAAGGTAGGGTCTGGTTCTAAATTCTTGAAATCAATATCCATTTAGGCCAGTTCCAAGGTCTAGGGGTTTACCCTACCCGAACTAACCCAATGAATTGACCTTGGTTGGCCTTAGTGGAACCTGCCTTAGAACCGAACTTGTCTTGAAATAAACCCTAAAAATACTTTTGGATTATAAAGATTTGAATCCAAGCATTCATGGTTATAAAGGCCAATGTCTCATTTGGCCATTGAGTTATTTAACTTATTTGATCATTTGTTTTCATTTTAATATTTGAATGTGTAGAATAAGTAATGTAAAAGGTAATATTTACAAAATTTAAATTTAATTATAAGTTTTGAACCACATAATGATAATCTACATATCAAGTTACTTAATTTAATCAATAAAAGTAATACACATTTCAAACTATATATTATATTTATTGAAAATCAAATTCTTAAAGAATATGCTTCTTTTGTCTTTTTGAGGAGGGGAGTGAAGAAAGAAAAAGGTTCCACAGATAGACCTTGGAATTGACCCTGGAACCACCAAGGCTAGAACTGACCTGGAACCGTCCTTCACCGGGTAAGTTCCAGGTTTTGCCATGAAACCAAACTGAACCGACCCATACTCACCCCTGATATGAATCATATTTTTAAACATTAACAAATGGCAAGATAAATTTGGATGACAATGGATCCATTAATCCCTAAGCCAATGATCGGTGGAGGTTGAAAATGTCACGGGGTGGTGGGACCAACTAGAGGAAAAGAAACATAAAGGTGATTATAAACAAGAGAATGCCATTACACTCCTTTGGGCCATTTGGAATAAATTCAACCCATTTGAACAAGCATGTAGTAGTTGCAACCAAGGTTTAACTTTTCAAATTCAAATTTAATGACTCTTAATTAATTATCACATTTAATAACACGCTATTAAAAGAAATATGAATAGTGCATTTAAGGTAGTGTTCAAATTCGAATTTGAATTTGACATGCCACTAACTTGCCTATTAAAAATCACAAATAAGGGATAAAGGGATTTGGACCCTAGTCATTTGATTCTAACAACTACAAGTCCACCACTATGTTATACCACAATGTTTGCCATATAAATTTGTATTTTATTTCTTAATTAAGTTTTTTTGTTAGTGGATGATTACCAATAAAAAATAAAATTCATCATTAAAATATATATAATAAATATCAATGTTTAAAGAACCGGGCTAGACATCAATCTAGAAAAGGAGAGATTCAATCGAGGTCAAATTGTGATGATGTAATATTATATATATAATTGTATTATTTTATAACATATATTTTTTTATTTTAATTTTAATTTTTTATGAGGCACGTATCTCAAAAAGTTATCCAAAATAAAAATAAAGGTCACTGCAATAGGACATATGAGCAAAAAGTTATGGCCTTTAGAAGTTTGCATTAATGTGCTAAAACAATTTAAAAAATCGATTGTTTTTCTAAAACTAGGATTGATTCACTGGTTTTCGAGTTTGACTAGTCGGGTCGGCAATTTTGGAAAATTTTTAACTGAATCTAGTCATGGTTCAACTGGTCCAATAGGCCAATCAGTCCTATTTTCTAAAAAATGAAAAATATTAATACAAATTATATTGATTCTTTAAATACTATGGTAATGTATGCATACACAAATATTTTAATTCTTTTATCATTTTTTCAACAATTTCCAATTATGTCTCAATATTTCACACTTTGTATAAATCATTGAAATATGGATTTTTATGTTTAAATAGCTTATTTATAGTGATATAAAACTCATATTTATTGTAATTAATATAAGTTTTTAGGATTTATATGAATTTCTTAGTGTATTCATATGTATCTTCATTTTTTGTCCGTATCTATGCGTATCTTAGGTGTATCTCGATGCATCTCTTAAAAGTGTCTCTCCGATACATATTGCGTTTCTAATATTTTTAACCTTAACTGCAATGAGTTCATCTATGATAAAATCCATCTACTCTACATGGTTCTTTGTTTTTTAGTTAATCCACTATTCATAGGTTGGACTTGTACCTAATGGTACTATACTTCACTATTTTTCTGGATGTAAAGTTCATTTTGGTCCAACCAAACAAGCTGTATTGTACAACCAAAGCTGTACTGAAAAGGGTGGTGAAAAGAAATAATCGAGGAAATTGAATGTAGACAATAGACTTTTTTATGGAGGTCCTACCAATAAAAGGGTGACCCAAATGAGGTAGGTACCTCCCCTTTGGATCTATTAGTTGGAGATGGAACACCCCAAACCGTCAAATCAACTATAGGGGAAACAATCATCCTTACTTACAATAAACATTTGTATATCATAGTTGCTAACCAAGGTTCAAAATATCTCAAGGTATGGTATGTCTCGATATTATCGCTTTTTTTTCTTACCAAAAAAAAAAGATATTATCAGCTTTTAAATCCTTGGAAAAATTAAATGAAGGTATTTAAGACATGTGGCCATTTCAATGCCTTTCTTAGAGATGCCCATGTTCAACTTTTTAATCAAAGGTTGTGTTTGGTTTGAAATAAAAAGTAGGGAAAGGAAGGAATTGGTTTGAAAGATAGGAAAAGAAAGGGAAAGATAAGGTGTGTTTGTTTAGGAACAATGGGCAATATTCTTAGACTGTCTTTGGTTTTAAAGAAAAAGATAGTGAAATGGAGGGCTTTCAAACTAAACACAACCTAAAAGTATTGCCCCTTTGAATTGCGAGTGTCAATATTTTGGACCATGTTCCTAACCAAGTTCATAGTTTACAATTTTAGGAGGTTGGGTGAAGACCCCATGGCCATGGCTCATTAATAAGTACTAAGAAAAAGATAAGTGGCTTTGAGAATAAATCATAAACCAAGAAAGTGCTAGCTTGACACATTGTATTTTAATATATAGATATAGATTAACTAGGGTTGTTCACGGGTTGGGTTGGGTTGGTTTATTGGCGTTTTTCCAACCGACTTGACATGGTCGGTTTACCTAGAAATGAAACCGAAACCGACCCAGTACTAAATAAAATTGACCTGGTCGGTTTGAGTCAGTTTGGGTCGGTTTTGTGAATGATTCTCTCGGTGTGAACAGTAAAGGATTCAAGTCTAAGAAGCGAAGGCTGGGTGCTTGGAAATTAAAAATAATTTGATGGATTAAAGCTGAAAGTTTATATATCAGAAATTTGATATATAATATGTATATTTCCGAAATAAAGCTGATATATATATATCCACAAATATATATCTAAAATATATTATATATAATATATATCTAAGTCAGTCCGGTTTTGGTTTTCACACCGAACCATCGGTTTATGTTTTTTTGTAACCTGAAACCGACCGATGTTGAAGAAAAACCGGCCAACTCAGGTTGGTCGGTTTGTGTCTTGTTATGAACAACCCTAAGATTATCCACCACACAAGGCATTCACCAATCAATTTATGGTCATCCATGGATTGCTCTCCCACTCATTTCACCCATGGAAGGAAGGTCATAATCCCTTTTCTTTAGGATTTGAAGTCCAACAGATCTATATTTATATTAAAACAGAGCGGTCAATAAATTTTCTCCTTTTTTTTTGAATTTTTTGTTTTTTAATTCCATGTCATTTTAAAAACAACTAATGAGATTCACTTTCCCAATAACCTAAATAATCTCTTCTCCTAAATTTTATCCTAAACTACCTCCCCACTTTCTCCAGAATTATATCTAATTCCTATTTATCTTCTAAATTATCTCTAATTCCTATTTATCTCCACAATTATCTCTAATTTAGTAGAGAGTTTCTCTCCTAAATTATCTCTAATTCCTATTTATCTTCTCCCCTACTTTTTATCAATATCTATCTAAAGAAAGTTGGGATTAAAAAAATTTAAGAATTATTTAAATATTCTAACAAAATCATAATATAATAACTTTAAAATATTAATTAAAAACACAAAATAAATTTATATTTTTACATAATATATCACGTAATTATATACTAACAATTTAAATGATGTTTTTCCAGATTATCAACTTAAATGCTTTTCAAATATTTAATGATATGTAATAGCTTTCAATAAATAAAATTCAAATAACAAAAAAATTTAAATATTTTATAGATTATTTAAATAACTAAATATTTATCATAACTATATTTTAAATAGTTAAAATAACAAAGTTATCTAATAAATAATTTTATATTTTTACAAAATATATCACAAAATTATGTACTAACAATTTAAATTATGTTTTTCTGGATCATCGATTTAAATGTTTTCCAAACATTGAATATTATGTAATAGATTTAAATAAATAAAACTTAAATAACAAAAAGTTTTAAATATTTTATAGATTATTTAAATATTTAAATAACTAGATATTTATCATAACTAGATTTTAAATAGTTAAAATAACAAAATTATGTAATAAATTTAAAAAATTTCTTTAAAGTAGAAAAATAATTATAAGATAATATTGAAATTAATAATAATTTAATATATTACAAAATTAATAATTAAATTATGTAATAATAGTATATATTATGATTTATGGATAATTAAATTCCATAAATAACTAATATTTTAAAACTTAAATATTTTACATATTATTTAAGTATTTAAATAGCTGGGTATTTTAAATAACAACATACTTAACATAACTAGATTTTAAATAGTTAAAATAAAGAAATTATGTAATAAATTTAAAAAATTTCTAAAAAGTAGAAAAACAATTATAACATAATATTGAAATTAATAATAATTTAATATTTTTACATAATATTGTAAATAAATTTTTTCACTTATATCAAGTAATAATTCTAGAAAATAAATTTTAAAATTTAAAATTTATTAATAATAATTCTAAACTCTTAATCTGTATTTATTATATAATTATATATACTAAAATTGATATTTATTATATTCCAATACTTATTTATTGTCTTTGTGATAAATGTATTTTCATTGATTATGTATAAATTTATTTTGTTTTTTTATTTAGTATAAAACTTTCAATAATTATTGGAGATTAAACTATTATTAGTGAAATTTTTAAATTTAATTTATTGTACTTATTGTATTTATTGTATTTTTGTTATAACTTATTGATTAATATTTATTAGATATTAAACTATTATTTGAGATTATACTATTTATTGACTAAGTTAATATATTTTTAGTACTTATTGTATTTTTGTAATTATCAATATATTTTCAATAATTGTGTATTTTTTCTATAAATTTTTAATAATCATTGGAGATTAAACTATTGTTATTTATCTAAGATGAGACTATTAGTTTAGCTGAAATTATGAGTATTCATGAGTTGGTTCGGTTCGGTCGTAGGTTATTTGGCCAAACAAATTGACCTGGTCAGGTTGGGGAGTTGGTTAGTTGAAATCGACCCACTCAAGTTGTATCGGTTTGGGTCGATTTTTTGGTTTGGTCAGTCGGTTCAAAAGATTTAAACTTAAAATTAAATTTAATTTTAAAAGTTATAGTGCAATTATTAAAAAATAAATCTAAAAATTAGATTTATGATATAAAATATTTTATAATAAGAAATATGGGAAATTTCCCACTTTTCCATATTAAAAATTTGAATTATAAAATATTAATATATATCCATGGTTAGGTCGTTCGATTTTGGTTGGTTTATAAATGGCCAAAGTGAAATTGATCCAATTTGGTCGAATTGGGAAATTTTTGAGCCAAAGTCGACCTAAAATAATAGAAAACCAACCAACTTGGGTCGAGCTGATCGGGTTGATCGGTTTCATCAGTTTGATGAATAAACCTAACTGAAATTAATTATTGTTGCTTTTGTATTATAAAAAAGTTATTAAAAGTAATATATAAAATATGAATAATTATTAATTATTTAAAATTTTGAAAATATAAAACAATTGTATACTCTCATGTGATTCTATTTGGGTCATTTACTAGAACACATCTTATAGTTTTACATATTTACTTAAACCTACCTTATAGTTTTCATTTTATTAAAACATCCCATATGTTTTACAACTTATTTACTTAATCAACCTTTCATTAAAGAGTGTTTGTTTTGCCATTAGGTCCATGATTTTTATTCCAAAAATACCCCTAACATTTTTTTGTATAAAAAACAAAATTAACCAAATATAGCCAATATAATGGTTGCTTGTGTCTATAAAGGGCAAAAATGGTATTTTTATTTTTATTTTATTTTGATTAAATGTATTTAAATAAATACTAGGGTCAACACTATCATTTTTCACTATCATCTAATAGAAGATTGATTAAATCCATTGCAAATTATAAGTGATGTTTTAGTAAAATTTTAACTATAGGGTAGATTTTAGTAAATCCATGAAATTATAAGGGGTATTTTAGTAAATGATCCTTTCTATTATTTAGCTTTTGCTTAATAAATCTCGTGCATTGCATGAGTCCCTGCTAGTAAAGTTCATGTAGCATAGAAAGCATCCCACTAGCATATGAGTGGTTTAGATTAATAGTAAGGTGCAAGGGATAATGTGATTTTCCCTAAACGATGATTTTGACATGTCTTTACATATCCCAATCTATCTATCTATCTATATATATAAAGCAAGGTTGTCCATGTCACCATGCCTCTCCTTGCTTCAAACCCCCTTCTCAATTTTCTAATTTTTTTAATTACACATAATTGCTCATTATCCCAATAAGGAAACAATCAATAGATAAATAAAAGGAAATTTGCTTTCCTAATAGCCAAGTGGCACCACTATTCCCCCCACTTTATCCTAAATTGTCTCTAATTCCTATTTATCTCTTAAGTTATCTCTAATTCCTATTTATCATTTCCCCCACTTTTTATCTATATCTTTTTTTTTACTAGCATTTTTTATCTATATATCTAAAGAAACTAACATTATGTAAGAATTATTTATATATTATAACAGAATTATATAATAACTTTAAATAATTATAAAAATACAAAAACGATTAAAATAGATTTAATAATATTCATATTATTAATAAATTATATTTTTACAAAATTCATCACAAAATTATGTACTAACAATATAAATTATAATTTTGCGGATTGTTCAATTTAAATGTTATTCAAATGATAAAAATTAACATTAAAAAATAAAATATTATGTAAATATTTCAATAACTAAATATCTTAAATAACAAAATACTAAAAATAGCTAAATAATTAATTTTTTTTAATAAATTTAAAATAAATATTCAAATAATGACAAAATTTAAATAATATATAATAAAATAAATATACTAAATAATGAAATATTTAACATAACTAAATTTTAAATATTTAAAATAACAAAATTATATAATAAATTTAAAAATTTCTTAAAATTAGAAAAATAATTGTAATATATTTCATAAAATTCAAATTAATAATAACTTAATATTTTAAAAATTTAATAACGACATTATGTAATAATAGTATAAATTATAATTTTATGGATTATTAAATTCAATAAATAATTAATATTTAAAATTTAAAATTTAAAATAATGATATTATTTAAATAACTAAATAATATTTAAAACTAGTTTCACTTATATCAATTAATAGTTCTAGAAAATAACTTTCAAAAAAATTGGTATTTATTAATAATAATTTTAAACTCTTAGTCTATATTTATTATAAATACTAAAATTAAGATGTATTGTATTTTCAGAATTATTTATTGTTTTTTGTGATATATTTTCAATAATTATGTAGAAATCTATTTTTGTTTTGTTATTTAACACAAAATTTTCAATAATTATTGGAGATTAAACTACTAATATTTAACTTTTTAAATTTAATTTATTGTACTTTTGTTGTAAATTTATTTTTAGTAATTATGTATTTTTGATATAATTTATTGATTAATATTTATTATAGATTAAACTATTATTTGATATTACACAGTTTCTTTATTATTTTTAATATATTTTTTAGTATTTACTATATTTTTGTAATTATTTTATTTATTATACTTTTATTAGTTCTGTATTGTATTTTCATTATAAATTTATTTTCAATAATTATGTATTTTCACTATAAATCTTCAATAATTATTGCAGATTAAACTATTATTATTTATTAGAGATTAGACTATTAGTTTAGCTGAAATTAGGAGTGTTTACAGGTTGGATCGATTTAATTGCAAGTTGTTTGGCCAACCAAATCAACTTGGTTAGGTTGGGGAGTTGATCACTGGAAACTAACTAACCATTAATGAAAGCCAGCCAACTCGAGTTGTATCGGTTTGGGTTGATTTTCAGTTTCGCTGGTCAGTTCATGAACTTAAAAATTAAATTTAAATTCAAAAAATTATAAAGGTATTATCAAAAATTTTAATTTAAATGTTAAATGCCTAACATAAAATATTTTGGGCTAAGGAATATGAGAAATTTTCCACTTTCCTATATTAAAAAATATATATTTAAAATACAAAAAAAATTAATATATATCTATGGTCATGTTAGTTCAGTTTTGGTCAATTTACAAATGGCCAAACTGAAATTGATCCAACCTAGTTGGGTCGAGTTGGGTCGGGTTGGTCGGTTTCATTTGTTTAATGAACAACCCTAACTAAAATTAATTATTGTTATTTTTGTATTGTAAAAAATTATTAAAAGTAGTATATAAAATATAAATAATTATTAATTATTTAAAAAATTAAAATATAAAACAATTGTCTATTCTTATGTGCTTCTATTGTTTAGTTGTCACTTAACAAAGCATGTGCATCGCACAGGTCCCCGCTAGGCCACTAGTATGTGAAATTTTAGAGTGTCACTGAGGCAGGTGTTGCATCATTCTATTTTAACTCACTTTTCGGTTCAATTCCGTTAAATTTTTTTCTAAAATCAAACTAAAAGTTGAAAACTGATACTTTTAAAATGGATCCGAGTCATTCAACTATGACGCCAAAAAAGACATGATACTGGAGAAACTTACAAGTTACAACCAATCAACCAGCATCATAAAAAAAGTAGGAGCCAATCAGGTGAGCCTACACCAAAATCCAGAGATTGTGATTGGTCAAAACCTTTCCGGTATTGATGTTTTTCCAGCATCATAGAATTTTCTTTTTAAAATTACCAAACCAAACTGAACCAAGAAGGCAAAAACTAACGTAACTGAACCCCCAATAGACCTATTCAAACTCGTCATCGTTCATCAACATCAACCACTATGTCTTTAGTTCGTTTGACGTGGAATAGAACTTTGAAGAAATTAGAGAAATGCTAGAACAAATGATTCTTGGATGTCTATTTGGTCTATGATATGCGTCCCCTTCCCATCATATAAGAACTTTCGATGCTTCAGGTTCAAGTCCGGTTGGTTGCCTTGATCAAAGTTCAAAAGCTTAGACAGTCCAAATCCAAAGTTACCAATGGAATTGAACCCACGTCCTATGATTCCATCACGCCACCTCAAGTAAAATTCTTGAGTGAGAATAGTGGGAGAGTATTTAACGTCAATTACGTGCTCCAAAGCTAGGAGTGAGAACTCTTTCCCAGAACTGCACTGCTGTGACACACATCACAACCCACATGTGCCCCACTGCACAGTTCAGTGCGAATTGGGAACATCTCCCGTACTTGTCATGGGGAGATGTGCCTAATACACGGCACACGGTTGAGATGTCATATGCAGCACATGTGGGGTACGTTTTATGGGGAGCCAATGAGAACTCCACTGCTGTGAACAACTAAAACCGCCGGCGGCAACCAAACTGAGGCAACAACCTGAACCCATCTCCTTTCCTTCCCAATCTGTTTTACTACCTCCTCCCCTTTCATTTTTGCCACCGCTGGTTTGGTGTTTGGATGCTATAAGATAACTGCCGCTAAATCTCACTCCCATTAATTTTGAAACACAGAGTTTGGATGACATGGACCGTTGGGTCCGTAGGAAGGAGGTGAGTCCAATGGAACTTCAGTGAGCCTCTCACTGTACCAGTCTAAAATATCAAGGGTCTGATTGAAGTTTAGAACTTTCCACATTCCACTCATATTTCTCCATAAAACTACGGGTGCAAATCTGGTTGAAGGCCAACCAAAGCCTAATCCTAAAGATGCAAACTTCAGACTCGGATTTGGTCCAACCTAATGTTAAGCCCAAATTTATCAACCCAGGCCCAACCCGGTTTAGTCCAATAAAACTAAGATTGGGCTTGGACTTGGGCTCAGGCTTAGACGGGCTGGTCAGGTTTGAAAGAATTTATATATTTAAATTTTTACATAGCCGTCTTTTTCCCAACCTTGTTAAGACCGATCCGGCCCATGATCACCCCTAAAGCCGAAGGATCCCAATATCCCACCAACATCCAGGTAAAAGATTGTCAGCACTCAGCAGTAAACGAATTCTTTAGAAGGGAGGAAGAAGCGTATTTAAGCCAATTTTCGAAATTTTACAGAGAATTTCAAAATCAATATAAACACCCTCAAGAAAAAGAACTAATGAAAAAAGAAAATTTAATAGATTAATATATTCTCAAATTCTAAGTCCCTAGTAGCTCAGTCTGATTCCAAAAGGATCAGGACCCACTACTACTACTAACAGTTCGTCTAGGTGCTGGAGCTTCATTTTTTTCCCTCATTTTTGCTGTCCCTAGTATAGATTCTTTCTACAAATACAAGAACCCCCATTTCCTACCAAAATATTACCAGATAAAATGCCACATCGTCCTTCAGCCCTGCATAGAAGATCATTACATAATGGCCATGGTAAGCAGTAATATGATGAGCCATGGTTCATTAAATAAGAGGATCAATCCATTCAATGATTTATATTGATGATAAATAAGTCACCCTAGGCAAGAACGATTAAGGGAGCTCATAATATATTTTCACCAAGAGTAAACGATTTAAGCATATTGATTGGACAAGATAATGATAAAATTGATAATGCACAATAGAGCAAACTAGCTGGATCATAATAATATCATCACCTTAACATGAAAATAGTTTTTGGGAGGATCTCCAACTAAAAATATCCTAATATGTGCTCCTCTGTATCAATATCAAGCAGTCCTTAACGGGGGAGAAACTAATATTACACCATCCCCTCTCACAAAAAGAAATGGTACTGTGCGCCTTGTTGTCTGAAACAAAAACAAGTCACGTCAATGAGGTCAGCAATGAAGAAAATATAGTTTTCAAGAAAAAATGAATCTGATACAGGTTCTTAAACTGAGAAACTTCATTTTGTTCCTGCATATGAACTTGGTGTGTTTCTGATACTTGAATAACACAATTATGACTTTAATTCCATCTCGGTTCATAATCTTTCTTCATTTAGGGAAAATTATCTCCTGATTTAAGTATATGAATTTGGGATTCCTTCTTTAGCCATTTTGAAGATGATCAGTAGTGAAGGTAAGATGCATGCTTTCTTTCTTTTTTTCTGATTCAAACTTCAAAGTGTTAATAATTTTTTGGGGGGAGAGGGTACCATTATGCTAAAGTAGAAACCGATATAAATCCATATGATTTTACAAGTCCTGGCATAGATCTATTGCTTCCCCAACTTTCTCTAGAAGAATGGTAAGAATTAGATTCAATTATAGGCTCTAACCATACAAACACTACGTATCTGGAGAAAAGAATGCAAAACCATTTTATTGATTGAGACCAACAATGCATCCCAAATATGTGCATAGGCAAAAGGATCCATACTGCATTCATCACCCTAGTATGTGTTTTTAGATTTAGCTTCTGGTCATTTATGATTCTATATGCACACTCACTTTCTACTAAGCAAACTGCGATTATAATTCTTATTGATTTAATTAAAATAGTGTTTATACCACAGTTATATGCAGGTAGACAATCACCTATCCCACCAAAGATTTAGATTACATTTCAACCTTGATAATAAACATTCCCTATTTACCCCTTGTTTGGTCAGTACATTAGCCAAACCACTTGCTGATCTCCTTACCCAACAAAAATCTAGCTCCCATGCTAAATAGCTGATTTCCTTAGCAAAAAACTGTACCATCACAATCCTTGTCTCTTACCCTTCAACTATCCCACTGACCACCACCACCTTTTCAATCTCCCCCCACCACCAGATTCCATAAGTTCAATCTTTGCAATACTGTTAACATTTCATGAAAATCTGTACCATCATCATCCTTGGTTCTTGCCCACTTTCAATCTTTGCAATACTGTTAACATTTCCACCCTTATTGAGAGTCTCCATAACCAGCTGATCCCAAGAATATCACTAGTATGACACCATGTTTAATTCTAAACATTTCCCCCCAATCCCTGAAGGACCCAGATTACCAAAACAGCATCCCTCAAAGTTAAGCTCTATTAATATTATCTCTATGAGGACCCCATTGGACCTGTCTCAAATTCCTTGTTGTTAAGACGCCAGCCAACCATTGCCACCCTCTGAAGATGTCACCCATAGACAGCTGTATCTGCAAGTATAAGACAGACGATTTTTCCCAAATGTAGATATTCCTTAATCTTCTAAGGTTTAAAGAAAATAAGGCTATGAAGAAGCTATAGAATTATGTTATGCCATGGCAATAAGTAGAATGCATTGGTAGTTCAGGTCCCTCAAATGGTGTATTCAATTCAGATTGTCTTTACAATAATTAATAAAATGGCTTAGGCTTTAGCTATAATTTGTGTTACATTACAAAGAAATTACCCAAACATCCTTTTTTCTACTTTTTCCTATCAAAACATCCTTTCCAATGTTTTTTAATAATGGAAGAGTCAGTTTCCTCTCTCTTAGTTTTTAGAATTGTATAGGAGTCCTTTTAGTAGACTATAGCATTTTCAATATCCCCCCCCCCAAAAAAAAAAATGGTGTAGTCTACCAAACAGAGGCCCAAGCAAGACCCTAAGGGAACAAACTAAAAGTTATAATAAGACCAAACTAACTTAGTGCACGAAAATTTAAGTAAAAAAAGTAATAGAATATTTGAACAGGAAAAAAAAGGCATGGAAGATTAATGGAACATGGAAGCTTCTATGGTTGAAGAGTATCCAGAGCCCATAAAAAAAAGGGTTATTACCCAATGTTGGTCCCAGCCATCTAGGGTCTTGGGAGGGGTAGACTGGGTATGGTCCTATTCTTTGGCATTTTTTCCCACAAAGTGGCCACCTCAGACTCAAACACACATTCTCATGCTTGCCAACCCGATATTTTACCATTACACCAAGTACATGAGCCTATGTGGAAGTGAATCATCTCCTTGCATTTTCCTCCCTAATTTTAGTTTGGCATGTACTTATTCTTAGTTATTTGTTTTACAATTAACAAAAAAACAAAAAAAGTGCAAAATGTTATACCCGAACAATCTCTTCATAAGTTTCATCATCAATTTCTACTGTAGTGATGATTTCTTCAACATCTCCTAGTATCATATTCAGGTGCTGGTCGTATGCCTGCAAGACAAGACCAACAAGCAAAAGGCACAGATATTCCAAGTCAAGACATAACTACTCATGTTCAGCATGCAAGGAGAATTGAAGTAAAAAAGGCTAAAATCTATCAAAATTACAAGAGATTTGCATCAAGAAGTACAATAACTTGGTTTATTGTAGAAGAGAGCAAGAGGCACAATTCTAAAGTCTTCCTATTTTAGTTCTGTCCCAGTTTGTGATATAACTAGTCAGCCGCCTCCACTAAGTGTAACTAGTTGGTTACAAGATACTAAACAATGACAAATCATTTTTCTGAAATATGTCCATGTCATTATTTCTATGCCAATGAAACTCAATACATTTTTTAAGAAGTTAACTGCTTACAAAATGGTTATACACACAGGGCTTCTAACTACATAGAAGACATTGGAGTTTATACATGATTTTTGGGCTTTGCTGCCTTCCTGTATTGAAAGTTGAAACACTTACCTTGTCATTCTCAAAAAAGGAAGAAAAAAAGTGCTCAAAACACAGGGAAAAAACTCCAAAAAGGCAAAAGGACATGCAGGTAGAAAGCTATTGCTACACAAACCTAATACATAGTTCATCACATCTCTTGCTTTCAACTTTTATGCATATGGTTTGTGTAAGATATGAACATATAAATGATATATCAGCTATGTTGACTGCACTCTTTCTGCACTTTAATATGACTTTTATTGGTAAATGTGATAATTTCTGTCTACAGTATGCCTTGCATCCCATGGTATAAGCTGGAATTACATATAGTTTTTAATTGTATGCATTACATTGCAGATTTGCTCACCCACTTGAAAATTGTTTCCATGTCCCTTGCTCAGCAAAGTATTTCCATTAATGTTTGCCTATAAGCCCTTGCTGCCTGGCTGTTGTTTTTCATCCAACTCACTACAAACAATTATGGAGTCACCTTCCATCTCCCCTTCTGCAGTTTTGTATGATTGCTTGACCAATCAACAAGACTTTAAAAGCATAAGCATTTTTTTCCAATGTCTACATCTGATGTACACATGTATCTGTTTCCAGCTAGCATAATTTGCAATTTGCAAATTAACCTACAGCCAGTAGGAGGCTATTTCTCTGCCAAATTCCTCATGTGGTATTAATATCACGAAGACCTGGAAAACTACTCCTACATAACCAAGCCCTCTAAAATCACTCCCCATCTACATTTTATGCAAAAACATGTATCTGTTTCCAACTAGCATAATCTGCAAATTAACACATGTCCACAAGGAGGTTTGCTTCTCTGCCAAATTGCTCTTATGTGGTTTTGATATCACAGAGACCTGTAAAATTACTTCTAAATTACCCAAAATCCTCTAATATTCTATAAGTTTTCATTGTTTTCCATCATAAAAATAAAGAGTCACTGCTTAGAAGTTTCAGGAGAGGAAGAGAGAAACAAATGTTGAGTTTGTTTATTAAATGTGGATCTAAACATCTAGTCAAATAAATAAGATAGTAAACATCATTTTAGGCTTTTAGCAAACTTGAAGTCTTGAATAGTGTTTCAGATGGTAATACAAATAAAGACCAGATAAATTAACAAGAAGGAAAGTCATGTACCTAGTGAAAAGAAAAAAAAAAGACTGATTAGTAATGGAGCTTGTCAAAAACTTTTGTAGTTTATTAAAACAGAAACTAAACTAACCCAAGATGGTGGTCAGTCAATAAGAACTCTTTAGTCTACAATTACAAAAACTTAACTCAACTCAACCTTGTCCCAACAATATGGAGTCAGCTACATGAATCCTTATTCTATCTTTCCACACTGCTCAGTGCCATATCCACCATTAAGTTATGGGCCCTCAACTCATTTTTCACATGACTACAATCATTATAAGAAATTGTATGTAGCTATAAGAATTTGATCCCAACTATAATGAAGCTGGCTACATGAATCCTGTTTTTCTATTTCATTCTGTTTAATTCCATGTATAATGTTAAATTTACTTCAACCTATGTCATTTTTGGTGCCCCTAGCCCTTCTATCCCCTTCAACTTGCAATTGATCATTTTTTTCTTCCTATGCATGTGACTGAACCATAGTCTACTTTCTCTCATTTTATCACCTGACACCTATTGAAGCTACTCCTAGGTTCCTTTGAATGACTTCACTCCTGAGTCCTGACCCTATCCTTTCTAGTTTTTTCCACTCATACATCTCAGCATACACATTTCTGCCACTCTCATTTTTTGGGCATGTTGTCTCTTGACTACCCAACACTCAACTCCATACAGCATTTTTGGCCTTACAACTGTTGTATAGAATTTCCCTTTTAATCTATAAGTGGTATTTGCCTATAACATAAGACACTAGATGCACCCCTCCATTTTGCCCAGCCTGCTCTAATTCTATAGGCAACATCTTCCTCAATTTCTCCCTTGTTATGAATTACAAACCAAGGTACTGGAAAAAGGTAAAGTAATTTTATTAGAAAGACCAGCCAAATACAAAAAGTGGGAGTTCAATCATCTAGATCCACAACCCCCAGAACCACTAGCAGTCACATATACCACAAAGACACAGATTGCAAGACACAACTAGGCTGCTGGGAAGGCTCCCTAGCAGCAGCAGCCCAAGAACTCAACCTCCCCACAGCAACACTAATTAACTCATCAGTCTGCAAATGAAGCCCCTGAAAAGCCTTTTTATTTCTTTCCAACCAAACTGTCCACACCACAGCTGCAGGGATCAGGCTCCAATTTAGTTGACCATCTTCACTTAAACCTTGTGGGCACCAACCAGCAAGCATCTTTTTTTCTTTGAGAAAAAGTGACAACCAGCAAGCAACTTTCTCAGATTTTTCGGACAGACCCAGGACAGGTTCGAAGCTTTTACGGAATGAAGCTAGATCTCATACACCTTTGGGCAGTGGATAAAGAGATGATCCAGGTTCTTATCAGACTGATTTCACATTGGGTAGGCATGGTCTTGAATCTGCACCCCTCTTTTAATCAGACAATATTTAGTTAGGTCCTACCCAAGAAAAACAACCCAGAGCAGGAAGCAAACTTGAGGTTGAGGGGATTGCACTTATACTAGGAAAAGGACCCAGGCAGATGGGAGAAGGTTCTTAGCCATTGAATTTACAGAAAATTTCCCAGTCTTTTCCCACTTCCATATCCACTCATCATCCCACCCCTTCTAATACTTTGATTGTTGAGCAATTGAAGAAACCAAAACAGTATCCGCCTCCCAATCTTGAGAACTTCTCCTTAGGCTAGCAGACCACACCGCCACATCATTCTGCCACTCATACGAATTAGCAACCAGGGCATCTTTGTCAGTTGCACTATGGAAAATCTGCAGGTATAACCTTTCAAGGGTTCGCTCAAACACCAAGAACTCTTATTATTATTAAATTTACAATGCATATATTCTGCTTTACTCCTACTTATTTTAAAACCACTTGTTTTTAGGGCAGTTGTCCATAAACCACACACTAATTCGTATTTATCAAAAAAATACTAATTTATTGTTGTGTTGTAATGGAGATTTGGCAGCACTTTCCCTCTTTCATGTACATAAATTTGTTCAGGGAACATAATTTTCTATGCTGTCCCTCTAGAGAAGAAGGGCATGATCATGTTTTGGACCTTTCGGTGCATATGCCCATCCAACTTCTAGGGTACCTAGGGAAAAAGAAAAATCTAGGATAGATCATTGTATAACTCTCATTCCTCTCAGACAATCATCATCATCAAATAGAATGCTTTAGGACAGCCAACTGTGCAAAGGTGGTGGACAATTCCTGCACAATTTCTATGAACAATTGAACATCACTAGAAACTAGTTTCTAACAACATCTACTTCATCCCTTCATTGCACCAAGATCATTCTGCAATGGTCCCCACCCCTTGGGAGAACACCATAAAACTAAACCTCAATGTGCTTGGGAACCAAGAGCTTTCAGGTATTGGTGGCATTTTCAAGATGAGCTCCAATCAAATTACAAACCATGCTCCTTGGGCTAGGGATGCAAACGGATCGGATTGGATTCGAATCAGGGTATATCCGAATATGATTCGACAGTACAAACAGTAGATCCGATCGGATCTCATAAACACATATTCGAATTTGAATCCGTTGATAATGCTGGATATCTGAATACAATCCGATTCAATTTAATTTCTGAAAATTTTAAATACATATATATAACTATTTTCATCATATATATACATGTGTTTTTATAAAAATTATAAAATTGCAATAAAAACATATATATATATATATATGTATATGTATGTATGTATGTGTGTGTGTGTGTATGTATATATATATATATATATATATCAGATAGGGGGCTGATTCAAATTCAATCTGATTCGAAAATCTGACAGGAGTATATCCGAATCTGACAAAATAGGATTGGGTCAGATCATGATCCAATCCATTTGCACCCCTACCTTGGGCCCTACAAGCTGGAAAATTTAGTGAAGGGAACCTCTCTAGGGGTGTCAATTGGACCGGATTTTGTCCAATCCAATCCAGTCCTATATGAGTCCATTACAAATGGACATCATGGACCAGGTCCAATCCAATCTGATGAATACTTTGGGCCATTCTGGACCAGTCCAATTCAATGTCTCTACCATCCAATCTGTTCAAATTGGTTTTAATTTAGATTGGTACCAACCCAAACCTGGTCCATTGACACCTGTATATCTTCTATAAATGGACCAGGTATTGGTTCAATCCGACCCAATCCAATATAAATCCATTATGGATGGACCAGGTCCAATCCAATCCAGTAACTAATTTGAACCATTAAGGTCCAATTCAATATATCTTATTAGTTCGTCCAATCTGTCCAAATTGATTTTTACTTGGACGAGGTCCAACAGAAAGCCACTCTATTGACACCCCTACCTCTCCCCATACTCATGGCCTAGGTAAAATTTCCTTTTCCATTCATATGGATTATGGAGTTCATTTGTTGGCGCTGACCCCCTCCCTCTCATGATAGGATAGGTCATAGATGGAAGTGGAAAACCATGGCAACATTGTTAGTTCTTAAAGAGGGCTCAATCCTTAGAAAATTAACTCCTAGGTCTAAAACCTCCTTCTAGAGGATCTTGCCAAGTGTGACGTCGTCCAATTGAAGTTAATGTCAAATCCATATGGGAACATGGACTAGGGGTTTGGAGGGTAAGGTTGTTATTCTTCTAATTATTTTACTAGTTATTGTTGTTTGGGATGGGCATTCTCTCTACATAGTCTTGTTTGTTTATCAGTAAAGTTCCCACTGGAAACAAAAAGGGTAAGTAGAGTTGACTACTTGATTTACAACTACAATCATAAGACCATCCTAAAATACACATAAGACAAATTAGACACAGTGCTACTACTTCATTCATCCCAAAAATATTGAGGGCTTTGCCTCCTAAGTCAAACACAGAAAGGTACATATAAACCTACTGGAGCTCAAATATCAACTTAAAAGCCCAAAAAGAAAATGCAAACAAACCGAATAACCGATAACCCACGTAGAAAATCTCATCGGGCACACAAACACCAGTCAACCATACCACTCATCAGAATAAACCCTAGAAAATAACAAACTAAAACTTGACAAATAACGAGAACAAAGGAATCACTTTCATAGCAGGATGAAATAACTGGACCAACTGAAGAACCAAACCCCTCCCAAAAGGAAGGAAAGCCAAAAATACAGCGGAACACAAGAGAAAAAGAAACTCCACAACTAAATGAGTACCGAGAAACGGCAATTTCCACTGAAAAAAGGCATTGCCCAATGTTGGTCCCAGCTATTGGGGGTCTTGAGAGGGGTAGAGTGGAAAATACAAAAAACAAAGCAAATCGATAAAAGGAAAAGAAGAAGAAGAAGAAATTCATCGTCGTGAAGAAATCAGCAAAAAAGATAAACATGAAACAAAAACAAGAAAAAAAAAGAGTAGAAAAGATCGAACCGTACGTGCAGTTTTCCTCTGAGCTCTCTGTCGGAGCGAAGCTTAACGTAGATTCTCTCGTCGAGGCTGAGTCTAATAAGATCGAGAGGCTCTTTGACCGCGCTTTCTTCTTCGGTCGCCATTCCTTCCCTCCTTTTCTTTGTTCTCTTACTCTCAAATAGGCTAATAGCTTGGAACGTGGAGGTTCGGGGTAGACCTGTTAATGGGCCGGATAGCCCGACGGGATGGACCGGCCCGGCCGTTCTAGGCTTGGGCTCGGCCACTAGAGGTGTAAATCAGGCCGTGCCACCCGTGGCATGGCACGACAGCCCGCTGGCCATGCCAGGCCTGGCACGATAGTCTGTCATGTTGGGCCTGGGGTTTGAAGTCCATGGGCCAGCACGACATGCACAATCCGGCCTGCAGCATGGCCCATAGGGCCCATAGTGGGCCATGCTTGGCCCGTCCGAGAACTAGCCATTGGGGACTAGTTTCAGCTTTTGGGGCTTTTTTCACATAAATATCCCCTAACAGCTATAAATAGCTATATAGGGGGTAATTATGTATTTTGGTTACGAGGAGAGAAAAATAACACAAAAGCCCCCCAATAACTATATAACAACTAGTTTAGGGGGTACAATGGCCAAAATACCCCTCCCAACAACTACAAAACAATTAGTTTTTAGGGTTTTTTGAGCAATTGAATTATTTTCAATTCCTATAAATAGCCCTATCCTCCACCATTCTCATCACACCAATTCAATAATTCTCTTAATCTCTCTCTCTCATACATTCTCTGCAATTTGAGTGAACTCTGATAGTCTGATTGGCTGATTGACTGATTGTCTGATTCTCCAATTATCAAATTTATTGAAGTTTCAACAAGAAAAATATTTGCTCAACCAGCTCAAGTATATCAAGTTAGCAATTTGGGAGGCTTGGACGTTAAAAGGCTTTAACTGTTGAAATCAAGTTGGGATTCTGAACCAGCAATCCAAGTAAGTCTAATTAAATTAAATTTTATTCTTTTAGAATTAAAAAAAAATTACAAACTCTTCCCAGAACCAATTACCCAACATCTTCATTGTTGACGATATTTAGTTGCATCATGGTAGTGTTAATACTAACATGGATACTATTGAATCGATGAAACTTTCACCCCTAGATACTAAGGAAAGAAAAATAGGGCCTCTAAGTTGAGTAGCCCGATTTGGAAAATATTTAAAGTAGATGATGTTGAAGGGGAGAAAAAAAGAGCAGTTTGCCAAAAATGTAAAAAAAGACTTTAGATATTGTAGCAAGGGTGGTACTGGTCATTTGAACAGACATTTACTCGCACATGTAAAAGAAGAAGAAAGGAGAGAAACAACACAAACACAAATCGGGAGGGGGTTTTGGTACATTTAAATATTCACAAGAATAAATGAGATAAGAATTAGCAAAACACATTGTACATGCTGAACAACTATTTTTGTTAGTTGAAGATACTAAACTTGAAAAATGGTTACATAATTCTATAAATCCACAATATAAAAAAGTTTCTAGAAATACTATTAGATTAGATGCTTTAAATTTTTTTTATTCATATAAACAAAAATTAATTTATTTGTTATCAAATCTTAATTCTAAAGTTGCAATTACTTCTTATGTTTGGACTTCTAAATTTAAAATAAGTTATATTTGTATTACCAATCATTTTATTGATGAAAAATAGCTTTTAAATAAAAGAATTTAAGTTTTACTAGACTTGAATGACCACATAATGGCCCAACTATTGTTGCAAGCATTTTAAATACTTTACATGCTTATAGAATTGAGAATAAATTATTTTCTATTAGTTTTGATAATGATAGTAATAATGATTCTACAATAAATATTTTAAAATCTGAATTAAGACATTGTTTAAATGGTAATTTATTCCATATCAGATGTGCATGTCACATCTTAAATTTATGTATTCAGGATGCTTTAAATATTATTTCTATTCATATTTTTAAAATTAGAAATTGTATTATATTTATTAAAAGTTCTAGAGCAAGAAAACAAGAAATTAAATATTTATGTCAAAATTATGGTTTAAAATATAAACATTTTATACTATATGTTAAACATAGATGGTATTCTACTTATGCTATTTAGAAAGTTGTATTTCTCATAAACAAATTCTTACTTATTTTTATAATGCAAAAATGCCTAATGATATTATGTTTGAGGAAGATTAGTAAATGGTAGTTTGTATAAGAGATTTTTTAAAACATTTTTATGATGCAACTAATGAATTATCAGGTATTTATTATCCAACTAGTTGTAATTTACTTTATCAATTAATGGTGATTAGTGATTGTTTTGCAAAATAAAGAAATAATCCACAATTTAAAAGTATTGTGAAAATAATGGAAAATAAATTTAAAAAATATTGGGAGAACATTTCTCATCTTTATTGTTTAGCTACAATATTAGATCTAGGATTATGAAAGATGGTTTAGATATTTTACTTGAAACATATTGTGAAAATATGAATATTGAAATTGGAATAAAAAAGAAGAAATCAATAATTTATTAATTGAAATGTACAATTTATATGAATCTGAAATAATAGGAAATAATTCTACAAATTGTAAACATTTTCTACTTCTAAACTTGAGCCTAGTAGTAGAAAGAGATAAAAATTTTTATTTAATAAGTAGAAGGCAGAAATCTGCTACTTCTAAAACAAGTTCATTTACTGAACTTAATTTTTATTTACAAGCAAATGTTTCTAGTTTAGGTGGATGAACAAATAATTTTGATATTTTAGCATGGTGGAGTGAATATTCAAAAACTTATCCAATTCTTGCCGCCATGGCACGTGATCTACTAACCCCTCCGATGTCTATAGTTCCATCAGCGTCTTCTTTTAGTGTAGGTACCAGGGCATTGGACGACAAGAAAATCTGCATGAACAATGAAAGTATAGATATGTGCATTGCTTGAAGGATTGGTTGGATGCTGGAGATAGACTACGAGACAAAGGAGGACATGACACTACACCCGATATTTCACCTGAATCAGATGATGAAAGTCATGAACAATAGTTGACTAGTTGTATAGAATTTTTTATTTTTTTTTCAAAATTGTAAATTTTGTTTTAATTTTATTTAATTTATTTACTATTTTTTAACAATGTAATTTTGTATTTTCAATTTGTAACTATATTGTATTTTTTATATTTTATTAACTTATTTCATTTTCATATTTCATTCATCCAAGTATCCAACCATTGTATGCTTTGTAATTTGTATCATTCAATTTTAAATGAAATAAAATTTCTATTTTTCTTCCAATTTGTTATTCCATCATTCTTATTTTGTTAAGTATTTTTTTTTCATTTATGTGTTAAATTTCTCATTTCTTAAATTTTCAAATAGCTCCCAAAGCTCAAAGGAAAGTTAAATATTTTAGTTTTACACTTTTACTTAGAAAATAAATCAAAATAAAAAAAACAAAAAAAAGTCAGAAAACCAGTCTAGCTCGGTTCGGCCCAAGCCTACAGCACGACACAGGCCCACACGGGCTTGGGCCGTGGGCCATGTCGTGCCGATCCCCAAACTTTTCACCGGGGAGGGCGGCATGGCCCGCTGCTGACCACTTTACACCTCTAGGCTTGAGCAAGCACTAAATGTGCTCGACTAATTTCAGGCCGAACCTAGGCTTTTTCAAATAAGTCTGGCCTGGGACCGAACCCAATTTGATAATAAATGTTCATAATGAAAATATAATATACATCATATAATATTATGTAATAATAATATTTCTAGAGAAAAGTGTATTATACAATATTTTATATATTATATAATATATAATATACTATTAATAGTATATAAGTAATATATTATAAAATATCTATCTAGATCGGGCTTCGGGCATTATATAGAGTCAAGTTTGGACTCAAAATCTAGGCCTAATGGTCGGGCATTGCTCAGGCTTGGGCTTAGACTGGACTTGGTCATTTTTTGTTTATAAAGAGACAAGTTTGATCTTAACTCGGCCTAATCCGACCTGTATAGGGGTGCACATGGATTAGACCATGATCCAATTCAAAGTTTGATCCTATTTTGTCATATTCAAAATTCCCTATTTCGGATAATTGGATCGGATAATTGGATCCGAATAGAAAATTGGATAAAATTCGGATAACCCCATTGGATCATGTGCGTGTGTATTATTTATATATATAATATATGTCATTTATTTATTTATAAATGTATTATTTATATTGCTTTTGTAAATATTTAAATTATTTCTATAAAAAAACATGTAAATATATGACAAAAATAGTTGAAAAAATACTAGTGTTTTTTGTTTTTCTTTATTTAAATTGTATATTTTTGTTTCCTTTTAATAATTTATTGATTTTTTTTTAAATGAAATAGGGTCTGATCAAATTCGAATATCAAGCATTTTGGTCGGACTCGGATTCAAATAAGTATTTATGAGATTCAATGTTCAGATCTTTAAATCATATTGAATCTATAGTGCATCAAATATGATTCGAATCCAATTGATCTGTTGCATCCCTATCTCTCTCTCTCTCTCTCTCTCTTTATATATATATATATATATATTGAAAATATATTTATCACAAAAATACAATAAATATAAATTTTAGTATATATAAATATAGATTAAGATTTTAAATTATTATTAATAAATATCAAATTTCTGAAAGTTATTTTCTAGAATTATTAATTGATATAAGTTAACTAATGTTTTTATTATTAGTACATTAATAATTGCAAATATTATTCTATTTTTTAATATCTATTAAATTTTTTTTTGAAAGTTATTAACTATTTTTGTTATTTGAAAGCTCCAAGGACTCTAAATTTTTTAATATATTTCCATTATTTCAATAATATTTAAAAAAATTTAAATTATTTATATTTTACATTCTTATTATCAAATATTATTAAATCTATTATAATTATTTTTGTGTTTTTGATAAAATTTGTAAGTTTATTACATAATTTCTTTATTCATCTATTTAAATAATATTACTATTTAGTTATTTTAATATTACTTATTTATTGAATTTCATAATCCATAAAATTATAAGTTATACTATTATTACATATTTTTGTTATTAATTTTGTAAAATATAAAATTATTATTAATTCAAATATTATGAAATCTATTGTACTTTTTTTTCTTTTAATAATTTTTTAATGTTTATTACATTATTTCGTTATTTTAACTATTTAAAATTTTGTTATTTAGTTATTTAGTTACTTTAACTAAATGTTGGACTGATCATGAAAAAAAAAAAATCTATGCTTCTCAAGCCTCTAACTCTGAATTCATTGAGAATTAGGATCCACTCAGTTCAGAAAACCAATATCTCTAGTAATTCGTTTCCTACTTTTCAAATATTCTCCACTTGCATTCCTTCTAAACAACCCAATAGATTGTAAGGGGAATCCATGTACCCTATAATAGCAACCGTATTACCCATGTAAGTTGAGGGCCAAGAAAAGATCACTCCTTACATTGAGGAGCAACACCCAGGTATCTGAAAGAATGAGCCAAAAAAAAAAAAAGAAAAACAAAAGGAAAGAGGTGACTAGATAAAAAGAGGATTAGGTTATTCACTGACTAGTTCATGGATTTCTTCATAAGGCAAATATTATCAAGCTGAACCTCCTGTTATATAGACCATAGGTCATGATCATCTTATGAAGGAAGACCAACCATATGAACACCAACCTGAAGATGAACACATCTTCTTTCAAATACAATCAGAAGTGGCTCCAACTCTCTGTATGGGGCATAAGTCCATCAGATATAATTACCTCTCTTTATTAAAATAATTAAGAAGAAGAAACAATTGGGTCATTGTATTGCATGAGTACCATTTATTTGGATACTTGCTCACATCCGCATGACCAGGAGGAATAATTAGGTGCTAGAATGGTTAAAGTCCCCTGAATAATTAAAAAAATACAGGGATACTTTTAAAATTTTTTATCAATAACATTACCACCACCATCTTCATCATTGTTGTTATTTTTGTTATTACTTTACTATTTGTCTGGATTCTCACATGTCTTAGAATGAAAATTTTGTCAACAACAACCAAAATGCTTTGACTGTTGTAGTGCTTTTCCCAAGCTATGGTCCATGCAACTGATGTATAACTTAAAGAGTATACAAAGGTTCTGACGGTGGTGGTGTAGATAGAGGCAAGATTGTGACATTTGCATGAACTTTGAGGTGCAAGAACTAAAGATTGCTTTAATGGTTGGTTGCACAAAATGAAAGAAAAATTAAAAAAAGAAAAAAGAGAGAAGAAATGAGAGGTAGCTGAGTCTTATTGTCAGGCTCTAATCCTTTGGTTGGAGTCTACTAACCAAAGAAAGAGGATCGTAGAGTCTCACTTCTCAAGCCAAAATGAACTTGTAGAGTTAAAATTCAAATTATTCACGCACTAAGAAGGAAAATAAATCTAGAAAATGTTCTCTTGCTAAGGAAATAAATTTTCAAAATTATCAAGCATCTAAAATGTTCTCCAGATAGGCTTTGTGGACAAACTGAACTGGGTTGTGGGTTATGGTCCAAGAATAGTGGCGGACTTTACCTTTGTTTCTTTTCATTAAATTAGGAGGTTGAGTAATTCACTGGAACATTGCACTTATCAAAAAAAAAAAAAAAAAACCTGGCACTTCGCCTGGCTACTAATTCCCCCAAAATATTTTTGACTGCCTTCAATGAGTAATCTTCCTTTACAGAAAAAAAAAAGGAATAGAGGGCTTATAAACAAAGAGAGCCCTCTGTAGTTATGGGCACAATGACATTAATAAAGGCATGTGGGCATTGGCCTAAGAGCATATGGTTAAGATTGGTGCTGCACAAGGATAAAAAAATCGTAATGTATCGGAGGCTTTCCAATATGCCCCTACAGAGGGTGCTTTGGGGTTTGGTCTAGTTCAGGGGGTAAACTGGCCTTAAACCGATCCCTCTGAACCAGTTTCAAAGAAAAAAAATAAAAAAAGTAAAAAACGACCAAAGATATAGGCCAATATGCCCTACCGGCATATTGACCTGTATCAATTTTTTAAACCTTGATGCTGCATTAACAATTTATTTTCTAGGGTTTTAAGAGTTAGTTTAGAGGTTTAAACAATTTATTTTCTAGGATTTCTTAGAGGTTTAATTTGTTCTAGGTTAGAAAATAGTACAGGGGCAAGAGGTAGGGCAGAATCTCTAGGTTGGGGAGATTAGGAAAAGAAGGCCAACTACAAATATTTTATATTGAAACTACCAGAACGTACAACCACATAGATAAAGACAAGAAGGCAATTCTTTAAGTGCTAAACTTCTGGCACTGTTACAGGGATTAAAAGCTGGCCCGCTTATTGGATGTGAATGTGCTGATTATAGGAGGTTCCCAAGTTGTTCTTCAGTGGGTGTCTTTTCATTTAGGTGATCCTTCCCTTTGGGTCCCTAATTAGAGAGATAAGAGCATTGATGTATAGTTTGAACAGCTTGTTCAACTATGTGTCTAGACTGGCTGATGCTCTAGCTGTGTATCACTTGGAAAAGTAGGGGTAGGGACGTCTAAACAAGTTTAGGGGGCTTCAGACCAGGTGTTTAACAAGGAGGTTAGGTTATCCTTTAGTATTATTTCTCTTGTTTTCTTTTTTAATGTGCCATTGTTGTACTCAAGGTTTTTATATTTTTTTATCACTATCTTTTTAGTGAGTCTTTTTTATCACTAATTAGTTTTATATCATTGATACTGATCTTCATCATCACACTGCCAAGTTAGGGATTCTGAATTGCTATTTTACTTCTTATTGTGCCTTTTATATACATTGAAATCTTGTGCTTGATCCCTATCATTTGGTGCAACTTCTTTGGAGACTTAGCATGCCTAAGCCTAATTCTGAAGATTTGGTTAAGCTATTTGAGAAGAAAACATAAAACGGTTGTATTATTAGGGCTCAAATTCTTAGACCTGTCCAAGATTCATAACTCCAAGAGATAACTAAGCTACTTGAGAGAAAACATGAAGGGTTTGTATCATTTAGGTCTTAATTCTTCTAACTTGATGAAGCCCCTTACAGATGATAAGAGTTTCCCTTCATATGATTAAATAAGTACATTAATGGATGGTCAAGATTGAAAAACATCCAAATATCCAATGGTTATAAACCTTTTGGAGTTCTTTATTCTTCCCTTCATGCTCATACTTTAAAACTCTCTAGAAACTTTCCTCACAAATGCTTTATAGAAACATTTTTGTTTATCTATCCTAGCTACAAAAGACCATAGGAAACTCTACTGCATTACTAATATTTTCGTAGGATAGTTATGGTGCACAAACCTGACATTTGTATGAAAGGCATACAAATATTGTGCTAGGTAAAGGGGCATAATTTTCTAGGTCTAGCTACAAAAGACCATAAGAAACTCTACTGCATTACTAATATTTTTGTAGCATAGTTATGGTGCCCGTACCTGACATTTGTATGAAAGGCATACAAATAATAGATAGAGGAGCACAATTTTCTAGCTCTAGAAATTCTTGTGATATGCTAGAGTTTTGTTTTGAACTTGGTTGTCCATCAGAATAAAAGGTTAATTGTTACTAATTTGTTTGGTTGACCTGACATTGTTGTTTGTTCTTTCCTCCCATCCTTCTTCGTCTTCCTCTTCTTTTTGCCTTGTAGTTTATTAGATTAGGAACTGGTAGATCTTTTATTTTCCTTAAAGCAGGATTAATCTGCTAATTTTTTGTATACATGCTTTTGATGAGATACTCAGCTCTCTTTCTTGAACCACTTTCATGTTATCTAATGCCTCCATCAAGCTAATGTACTAGTCAATAGATACCAAGATGGTTCTTGAGTGGTGCCCCTGTCTCGTGGTTTTGTCCACCAGGATCTCTATTGCTCCTGAATGGATCTATTCATCTACCATGATGAGCCTGTCTTGATTTCAATGAATAATTCTGTTTTGTATTTGCAATATGGTGCAAGATATGAATATCTAGGGTCAGGATAGGAGATGTGAATCTAGACCATGAGTTAGCGGGCAAGAGGATGCAGTGGGAGTGGAGTCCATTTCCCTTCATTAGGGCCTAGCCTTGTCTTTAGATATGGCTTTTGAGGAGATTATTGTCAAGGGTAAATCTCAAATTGTCATTAGTTGGAGATTGGGGGTCCATGGAGATAGTGTCTTAATATTAGAGAGGCAGGACCTCTAGTCCTAAGACTGAATTCCTTGTTCCTTTAGACTCCAAGAGCTACCAACTGTACAACCAATATGCATGCTAGAAAGGGTGTCAAGTAACATTCTTTATATTGGGTATCTTCTTCGCTGGTTTACGGGACATGCTTATTAAATTATTATTTTGGCTTTATCTATGCTCTCAAAGCTTTTGGTCCCTATTTTGAGTTTCTTTTTGTTAGAGTATCTCAATAGTTATGATAGACTTGTAACTGGGATGGGTATCTTTGATAGCTATCCTAGATAACTGATCGGTTATCTAGGATAGATTACCTTATCTCATTATCATGTAATTTCCTAAATAAACTTTAACTCTGTAATTGTTATCTTCTGTACATAGTTATCCTCTTGTAACTTCTCTATTTAAATGATTCAAGAGACCAGTCATCACCGACGGAATCATTCCATTCTCATTGCTTTTTTAGTATTGCTCTTATATGGTATCAGAGCCATTTTGACAAACATCATGGCTTCAGAAACAAGCACAACTGCTCATGTCGTCCAGAGATAAATGCATCATGGATCGACAGATGGTCGAACCATTATGGTGGTTTCCCTTTCTAGTTTTATGAATGTAGTCTTAGTAAGACTGGATCGTACTAACTTCTTGCTTTGGAGCTCTCAAACTACACCAGATCTCAGAGGGCATCGTTTATACGGCTATGTGGATGGATCTTTTCCTTGTCCTCCACTCTTCTTGGAAGATGGTAGTAGCCAAGGATCCAGCCGCAACAACCCAGCTCATACAGCATGGATCGAACAAGACTAGTTGATCATAAGCTGGTTATTATCTTCATTAACAGAGCTAGTTCTAGCTCAAGTAGTTGGTTATAAGACATCCAAAGAGGTATGAGATCGACTTCATATTCTCTTTTCATCTACCAGTAAAACTCGAATCCATGATTTGAAATTAGAATTAGCCTATGTGAAGAAGGGTACTCTCACTGTCACTGATTATGTTCAAAAAATTAAAAGTTTATCTGATGCTTTAGTTGCTTCTAGACACTTTCTCACTGATGTTGATCAAATTCATTATCTTCTTCGTGGTTTACCTACTGAATATGATACCTTTGTGCTCTTTGTGACTACTAGACTAGATAGTCTTTCTTTTCTTGAAATTCAAAGCCTGTTACTTACCTTTGAAAAGCGCTTAGAGCGTCACTCTTCACAATCTGTATTGGATTCTCCTTCTGCTAATTTGGCCAATAAAAAGAAAACCTTCAATCACAACCAGTCATCTTCTTATAAGCCTCGACAATTTAATAACGATGGTGGTTCTGACAACTCCAAGAAAACTTCCTATAATAACAACAATTGCAGCAGATCCAATTCCAAGAACGCCACTGTGGTTTGTCAACTCTGTGGGTATCCTGGCCATACAACAGCTACTTGCCGTCGTTATTTGGAACTCATTGCCAATAAGCCTACCAAGCAAGCTCATATAGCCTCATCTTCACGATCTGTTTGTGATGAAAATTGGTATCCTGATTTTGGAGCAAACAATCATATGACTTCAGATCTTGGAATCTCTCTCTTCACGATGAGTATCATGGAACAGATCATATCCTGGTCGGCAATGGTACGGATCTAGACATTTCTCATATTGGCTCTTCTATTTTGAATACTGATTCTGGGTCCATTGTCTTGAAAAATATTCTTAGAGTTCCTAATATATCTAAGAACTTGCTCTCTGTCAGCCAGTTTTGTAAGGATAATAATGCAACTTTTATTTTTGATGCTATTGGATTCTCTGTTAAGGACAAAGCGACTGGGAAAACTCTTCTCCAATATTGGACATGAATTCTCCCTTAGAGTATCTCTTTGGCACTAAACTTAATTACACTATATTGCGCACTTTCGGATGTGCTTGCTATTCGCATCTCAGACCCAATAACCATTCTAAGCTGGACTATCGATCCAAGCATTGTTTATTTCTAGGTTTACATCACAAAGGGTACAAATGCTTGGACTTAACATCTGGACGTCTATATATTTCCCGTAATGTGGTTTTTGATGAACATACCTTCCCATGCACTTCTGGCAGCCCACCTTCACCTCCACCTCCCAAATCGGCTACTGACACTGTGGTTGGCCCTCCTATTGTTACATACCCGTGCACCTCTCCTCAGACCATTCCCATACTCCTCGACTTCACCTCCCCTAGCCTACCTATTATATCTACTGGTGTTAGTTCTGCCAAATTTCTACCATTATCATCAACCCCATCAGATACGCCCTCTTGCTCCACTGCGACCCCACTTAATGCTCACCCCATGATGACACAGAGCAAGAGTGGCATTCGCAAGCCAAACCTTGGTATGCTTTGGAAGCCTCTGTTGACCTCGATGTTGAACCCTCTTGCTACACTATTGCCAAGAAAGATCCTTGTTGGGTACTCGCCATGGAAGATGAGTACAAAGCACTGTTGTGCAATGATACCTGGGATCTTGTACCTCCACCTTCTCATAAGAACATTGTGGGAAATAGATGGGTTTATAAGATTAAGAGACATCCGGATGGACCCATTGAAAGATACAAGGCGCGATTGGTGGCGCAAGGGTTTACTCAACAAGCCGGTATTAACTTTACTAAGACTTTTAGTCCGATGGTTAAACCAATCACTATTCGGTTAATAATATCTCTCGCAATTCACTATGGCTGGAATCTTAGATAACTTGATGTAAGCAATGCCTTCCTTCATGGCTATCTCAGTGAAGAAGTATTTATGAAACAACCTATGGGTTTCATTGATCCAGCACAGCCGCATTTTGTATGTCATCTTAAACGTTCCCTTTATGGTTTGAAACAAGCCCCGCGGGCCTAGTTTACTCGATTAAGGGATCATTTGGTTCACCTTAGTTTTCTGGAATCCCGAGCAGATAGTTCTTTATTCATGAGACGGACTAGCACTGATGTCATTTTTCTTCTTGTATATGTGGATGACTTATTGATCACTGGTTCTTCTACTTCTGCACTTACTTAGCTCATCTCTTAGCTCTCTACCACCTTTGCTCTTCGAGATCTTGAGGAAGCTCATTACTCTTTGGGTTTCGAACTGCATCACAATTCAGATGGGGTGCACCTATCTTAACGTAGATATATTCATGATCTTCTCACCAGGATCAAGATGCATGAGGCTAAACCCGTTCATACACCGATGGCGGCATCTACCGGACTTGATGTGAGCAATGGTACTCCTCTTCTAGATGCCATTGAATATCGTAGTGTGGTGGGGGCACTGCAATATGTTACCCTTACTCGGCCAGGCATAAGCTTTTTAATTAACAAAGTTTGTCATTTTATGAAGAACCCACTGATGTTCATTGGAGTGCAGTCAAGCGGATCCTTGGTTATCTCAAGTCCACAATTGATCATGTCATTACTTTTCGTGCTTCTCCAGAATTGGCTCTCGAAGCATTTTCTGATGATGACTGGGCTAGTTGCCTTGTTGATCGTCGCTCTCAAGGTGGTTTCTGTGTTTACTTGGGTCATAATCTAATTTCATGGAGTTCTCGTAAATAGTCCACGGTTTCTCGCTCCAGCATAGAATCAAAATACCGTAGTCTTGCCTCTACTGCCGTTGAAATTCTTTGGCTCCAGATGTTACTCATGGAGCTTGGATTGAAGCTTCCTTGCCCACTTGTCATCTGGTGCGACAATTTGAGTGCCAAGTTTCTCTCCCCCAATCCTGTCCACCATTCTTGCACCAAGCACATAGTATTGGATGTTCACTTTATACGGGAAAAAGTTGCGGCCGGCCTTCTGCTGATCAATCACATTCCTAGCCATGATCAGATTGTAGACATTCTTACTAAACCGCTGCCTTCAACACAGTTTCATGACCTTATAACCAAGCTTACCGTCTCCAAGAGACCGTTAAGCTTGTGGGGGGATGTTAAAGTATCTCAATAGTTATGATAGACTTGTAACTGGGATGGGTATCTCTGATAGCTATCCTAGACAATTGATCACCTTATCACATTATCATGTAATTTCCTAGATAAACTCTAACTCTGCAATTGTTATCTTTTGTACATAGTTATCCTCTTGTAACTTTTCTATTTAAATGATTCAAGAGACCAATCATCACCGACTGAGTCATTCCATTCTCATTGTTTTTTTAGTATTGCTCTTATACTTTTTCTTTTTTGTTTTTTCCCAAGACCTTTGGGCTTTTATTTATTTTCTCTATGTAAAAGAAATTTTTGTTAGCAATTAATTAAAAGAAAAATAAAAGGTTGACGGGCACATATACTTACTAATGCTGATTTGATTCTCCGATTTGTGGGGTCTGCATGTGAGACACCAAGATGATTAGCTTTTAGCAATAAAGGAAAGATCTTATCAAATGTTTGGGACCTATATTTGAAGGAGAATACATGTTGGATTTAGATGTTTTGGCAAGAAGTATAATTCATGAGGTAACTAAGAGACTTGAAATGGCTCCGTTGGGAAAGGTTGCTTCTTTCTTTCTAGTGCTAGAACGACTGGTGCTTGGCTTTCAGAAGATTGTTGTTTACATTGTTTTCAACACCTTTATGGTGTTGGTATTTGGAAATCCTGCAAGAGGATAGATGAAAGCAACAGAGAGAATAGGAGATTAGTAAACATTTGACACTTTTAATGCCTTTTGTTGGTTAGATGGTGCTTATAGTGTTTTGTATGGGGAAATAAGAGAAAAAAAATCAAGGAAACTGTTTTTTTTTTCAAGAACTCGAATGAAGGAATTGATGGAGAGCATGGTGGATGGCATTGCTTGGTTAAATTGAGACCAGTGGTTTCATAATCCACTCACAAATCACAATGTGTATATAGGATCCTTGCATGGAGGGATGGAGTCTATCAAAGTCTATATTAGTTTCTTTATGTACCTGACAAATTATAATCTCTTTATTATGACATGTCATATCAAGTTGACAGTATTGAGATTACCTTTAGGGTGTTTGGTTTCGTTTATGTTTATTTAATAAATGCTTTGTACTTGTGTGATTGCAAAGAAATATATTTAATGAGGGCATTTATGATGTATAGACATCATTAGTCACCACATCAGAAAAATGTCTATAAACATTTACCCGTTTCAGGAAGCTCCAAAACGGGTGAAGTTTGATACACATAAATGCAATTAATAAGGCATTTGCTGATGAAGTGCTTATGTGACACCATCAATAAACCTTTACCTTGTGAGAATTCCTGAGGGTTCATTTAATTGACTGTTAAGTATGGCTCTCCTTGAAGTGTTAACTATAGGATTACATCCACTTTTATCGATCAAGAGCACTTGGATTTTGTTAATTCTTTGTGGAGGATTCTAGTGAGCAGGTTCATGCAACTCTTGGATACTTCGCGCTACAAAGTAGAGTACAGACAAGTGGAGCCCGTATCAGCATGCTGAGCAGCAGATCAGTCGCATGGAAAGTTGCTACAAACCGAAATAGCCACTTTTGAAGAAGATTAAATCATAAATCATTTATTTCAGTTTTTATAATTATAATTTTCAATTTTTATTAATTTTGTTGGAAAAGTTATTTATTTAGTATTTTTTATATAAATAATAGCCACTTTTTAGAATAATAAATATGTTTTTATTTTTAACATATAATTTATATGTAAAATAAAACATATAAATCATTTAAGGTAGAGAAAATAGATTATTATAATTTTAAGTTCTTATTAATTTTTGGGAAAATTATATGTTAAGGCCCCGTTTGGTTCGCAGGAATAGGGGTCTGGAATCGAAATCGGAATGGGCTATTCCAATTCCAACTGCTTGGTTGGGCGGAATCAGAATTCCATTCCCATTCCTGCTGGAATGACATTCCCCCATTTGAGGAAATGGCCATTCCCTGACTCTCCCTTGGGAATGAAATCTCATTCCTGCTGATTTAAATTCTCATTCTCACTCTTGTCTGAACCAAATAGATTATGGGAATGGACCATTCCAATTCCAATTCTAATTCTGCAGGATTTCGATTCCGATTCTAATTGTGAATCAAATGAACCCTAAATTATCTATTTCAAATTTTATTATTATAATTTTTAATTTTTATTAAAGTTCAAAAACAACCTAAAAGTGGCCAATATACAGTTTCATCAATGCTTTCGTATCAGTGCATATTGGACCGTATCCACTAATATGATGCAAATATGGCCCGATATGGAGACATATTTGTGCTAATATACACAACTTGTGGGATACGATTTGTATAGGGAGTATTATATCGATGAGTACAAAATGCAGACCTGTATCAGGAGTATCTTATCAATGAGTACAAAATGCATGTACTGATGTAAATGCAAATTTGGATATAAGTGAGATTGGAATCTACCTATTTTACATTGATAAGTTTTAGAGTGTGACTATGGTGCAAGACTTCACCGTGAAGTGAAAAGGTGGACCAATGACGTTAATGACATTGCATGTCAATTTGCCTTTTCATTGATCCATGTTAAAAATGCCAAAAACATTAAACATGTTACATGTGACGTCTCGCATTTTGATTGGTTGATGTCTTTGGTTCACAGTAGTTTTGCATCATGGCGTTTGCCTTAACTTTGAGTTCAAAGTTTGCTTTCATAATTTGAAATCGATCTTCGTTTTGAATGCAAAGACATCAGAAAAAAGAAATTTACTTTCATTTTTCTGATGTATTCTTGCCAAACAACTGCAAAAATATTGGAGTACAGATTTGCCTTTGTTCTGCGTTTGGACTCTTATAAAATGCAGCATTATGACCATTTTACCAACTAATTTAAACACCCGGTCTGGTGCATTTACGTGGCCAAATGCAAGGTTTTAAAAACTGGACCGGACACAGCATCGTTTCGGGGACTGGTTTTCGGGTTAAACAGTTCAACCATCTGGTTTGAATAGACAGTTCATTTTGATTTAAAAAGTATAAAAAAACAAAAAAAAAGTAAAAAACCATTGTTTGGGTTGATGATTTAACCATCTGAGTCAGTGGGTCACTGACTAAATCAACGGTTTTTTGGCCCAGAAATTGTTTTAGGGTGAAATGGAACTAGGGGTGGATTCAAGCCGAGCTGAGCCAATCGAGTTCGGTTCGAGCTAGAACCTTGAGCTCGAGTCAAAAACTCGTAAATTCGAGCTCGATTTGAGAAAAAATATTTTATAAAAATAATATATATATATATATATATATATTAAAATATTTTTATTTGATATTTAAAATATTAAGAATTATAATATTTTTATTATATATATTATTTTCGCTCAAACTCGACTCAAAGCTCAGCCGAAACTGAGCTGAGCTGAACTCGAGTAGCTCGTGAAGAGCTCGGCTCGTGGCCACCCCTAAATGAAACCGATTGCCTGACCAGTTCCCAAGTCAATTAGTCTGACCGTCCAGTCTGTTCTAGTTTTCAAAACCATGACCAAATGTATTATTTGTTGGCTTTGGTTTTAAACAACAGGCCCCACTTGATGTAACGGATCCATGGTTTTCAAGCCATTGTATTCACATAGGTTTGACCAAGGTTTTTAAAACCGATCTGAACAACGAATTGGTCAGGAGTCCGATTCCCGGGTCAAAAAATAAAAACTGTTGAATGGTCAAGGGTCCGGTTCTGACAAAAAAATAAAAAAATAAAAAACGGTCAAAACTATTGAACGGTTTGAACGATTCAACCGCATGAGTCAGTGGTTTGCTGATCAAATCAACATTTTTTGGCAAAAATCCGATTTTGGAGAAAACTGAAACCGGTCACCTGACTGGTTCCTGATTTTTCCAATCCAACGGTCCGGTCCGATCTGATTTTGAAAACCATGGGTTTGACCAATCGCTGTGTGGATAGATGGCATTGCTTTAATAAATCATCAAGAAAATGTAAATGCTTCAATTGTTTCATATCTATCAGTTTTTAACCCAACTGATACACCAAATAACAAGAGATAGGAGGAAAGCCCATTTTCAGCATCGGCCCTTTGATTCACACTAAGGAATTTAAGCTTATTTGTAGTGAGCTGAATTCAGGGAGTTGCACACCAAGGAATCCAACTTGATGTTAGAGTTTCGCCTTGTTGGATCAATAATAGCCTTTCAAAATTTTATTTTTACATTTAAAATATAATGTGGTTAGTCTTTTTTTTTGGACGAAATTTGTTCTATGGGAAAGAATTTAAGCCCTAGAACTCTTGAAGTATTCATACATCAGTTTTAAAGGGCGACGGATATGCTAAATAGTAGGATTTAGGAGGTTTCTATGCAGTCCGAAGGAGCTGGGGGGAAAAATTGTATACATCGGGCTGGGCTACTTATCACGAGTGAATATGCCAGTGTTTAATGTCGGCCCCATCTGTACTGAACACTGTGTGATAAGTAACCCAACCCAGTGTACATGATTTTGTCTCCCGCTAATCTGGGCTTGTTTCTATGAGTTTAAACATTAGAACCCCTCTGTAGGGGTGCAATTTGGACAGGCTTAAGTTGGAATTTTGTCAAAATTTGAATGAGCCAGATCAAAAACCCGGGCCTAATGCAATTTTTGTATATTGCAAGTATCAATGCTTTGAAGTTTGAATCATGCCCCGAGTCCTTGACATCGTTAAATAAAGCCTAAATAAGCCCCCTTTCATGGGCATTTTCAAATCAAATCAAGACCCTACAAGCCCCTCCATAATCCTTTGTTTTTGAAAGTTAATACACTGAGCAATAGTGGTCTAAAGTGGAGACCCCACTTTCACGACATACCCAGAAAATTATATATAGATATCTATCTTTTTCTGACTATCATTTAGTATCACGTGCAATGCACATGCCTTCCCACTTGTTCACCATAAAAGATTAACCATCTAGAATCTAAAAAGAAGAAAGATAGGAAAAAATTATAGATAGTAATTATCATTAAATGTAATATTTATATTTTGAGAAGTAGATGTAGATTGTAATAATAACAAAGCGGATCAATTATTATACTAATAAATACATTGTTAGGCAAATGGCTTATTTTGTTCAAAAGATAAAAAGTATTAAGGAAAATCAATAATTTATTTTTGGATAGAAAGGAGGATAAATAAATATACTACTAAATTGGAAGGACAAAATTGCCACTGTGACATCAAGATATAACTAATTTCATCTTCTTTTTATATTAGGTAATTAGAATATAGAAATCTACATGATTAATCTAAGCCGGGAAAAATTTCAATCCAAGGCTTGGCTATGATGTGAGGCTGATTTGGATTTTGGAGTGAGGGAGTTAATATGTTCTCTCTTTCTCCATCCATCACTACAAATGAGGGGACATCTATAATTGAATTCTCTACGCAAACTCTTGTGGTGCAAAATGCTTCAAATTGTTTCAAAACAGCTAGCTGGAAAAATGTAAAAATACCTTACTTTTATAAAGATAAAATATTCAAAGCATTGGAATTAATTGTATTTTTACAAAACGTTATGTCAAGCTCTTGCGAAGGGAAATTGTATATTTTGGCTTGACTTGACCCATTAAGGCTGCATTTGGCATTTTCATAAAGGTATTTCAACTGCAAAAAGGGGATAAATCCTTAAAATAAAGGAATGACAAATGCAGCCTAAATTCTGTCCCTTTTAAATCAGGAAGGGATGCATGTTTCGGTTTATCCTTTTGTCACCCTGGTAAAAACACTCCCTCCCATCATGCTTCATCTGTCTCCATCGATCGTTCTTCTCGGTGCTCTTCTCATCCATGCCAATTGCCAAACAGCTTAAACTCACCAGGAAACATTACATTTAAGTTATGTTTGGTTTGAAGGAAAATGTAAAAAAACCTATACAAATTTTGTAAAGGTTTTCTTTCCTTTTTTTTTCCTACTTTTTCCTTCAAACCAAACACAGCCTTAATTCCATCTAAAGCAATTCCGTCTCTCCATGTAGGTTAATGGTCTTGATTGTTTATAATTGGTTTTTACTTTTCTGCTTTTTCGATTCTTGTATTGGATTGGGAGTGAGAGGGTAAGGTTTTTATGTTCTACTGTTGCGTTTTGGGGCAAGGTGTGCTGCTATATCCTCCCTGTTTTGATTCACCTCCCTTTTGATAATGGTTAATAGATAATGGCCCTTTCATCTAAAGCATATAAAATAATAACTAGAGGATCATATAATAAATATTAAAGGTTTGAAATTAATATTTGTAAGTTAATAGTTGTAACTTAAGGCTGTGTTTGGTTTGAAGGAAAATATAAGGAAACCCATACAAACCTTATATGTGTTTCCCTACCTTTTCTTTCAAACCAAACCCATACAAACCTTATCTGTGAAAATGTTCAATTTTCTAGAACATGAAAAAAAAAACTTCTGAATTGGTGAAAATGTATTGTTTTTATTTGATATGACAGTATAACATTTACTAATCAATAAAAGTGGTAACTAATCAGGTGGTATTTATTAAAATTCAATCGAGGGAGGGTTTGATTGGTCAAAGCTCTTATTTACCCAATAATAATAATGTACAAAGACAAATACAAGGTGTAGAAATAACATATACAAGTAAAATTTGCATTAGTCCCAAACTGATGAACCTAAGACAAAGGTTTTTAAAACTGGAGTGGATAGGAGACCGGTTCCTTGGTTGAATGGATGGCCTATTCTGACTTAAAAAAAAATAAAAATAGCTAAAACTCATTGTCTGAATCAACATTTTGATGGTTCAACCACCCGAGTCAGCGAATTGCTGACCAAAATCAATAGTTTTTAGCTAAAAAACGGATTTAGAGTAAAATGGATTCGATTAACTGAATGGTTTCTGATTTTTCCGATCTGACTGTTTGGTCCAGTTCGATTTTCAAAACATGCCTAAAAACAATAATATACAAATACAAAAAAAAAAAAATGATTTGGTGGTTTATGATGTTAGAAATGTATGATACCGAAGAGCTATGCCCAATAGAAACCTTATGCGAACTTGATGAATACCACTGATTAATTACTAGTTAGTACCTTTATGATGTTCATGTCTCTCCGCTATCATAGTGCATATATAAACATGTAGCTGTAGCTAGCATATTTATTTCTTGAGATTAAATGCTAGCATAGATCAAATATTTAGTTTAAATTGTACTGAGCTTCTTTTGCTAGTACTATTGTGATGCGAAAACACTTAGAAGCTTCACTGAGTGTACGAGTCAAAGAAATAGACTTTGCCGTTTACTTGTGTATTAGATTAGATTAGATTAAATTAACTTAACTTGTTATATGTGTGTGCCTTTGCTAGGTAGCTAGTACAATATATAATTGTAGTGATACAGCCATGGAAATAATCTCAATCCACCCACAATGAGCACTCTGATCATAGTAATTAAAATTATTAATATAATACATCTTCCTAACGATAGTTTGGTTAGCAGACAGCAACAACATACAGTAGTAATATTAATATATATGTATTAGTTGTCATTTTGTTTCTAGCATGGAAATTACAATCTGCTGACTGTGTATGTATGTGTGAGTCACTAGTCACTACCAAGCATATTATTAGCAAGAAATCTATAATAGAGTACTTAGACTTGTCACTCCTTCCATTGAACAGTACTGCTAGCAATTGTTGTCTACTAGGCACCCTGGACTTAAATCTTGAAGGCTTTGTGCCCTATTATATAGTGGAGTCCTTGCCAGTCAATTCCCTTATAGTCGAGTAAATATAACAAGTATTAACCTTTTAACTTTTATGACATGCATTGAAACCAAGGCATATAATTCCATTAATGTGAGCTTGTCTTATGCTATGGGTCTCAAGGCCAAATAAAGGAGGAGGGTGTATCAAGTTAATAGTCAATATTAAAACTTTTGCCAAACTCTCATGATATGATATGGATACGGATGATGATAATTGAAACCAAAGCAAATATACAAGTAAAAGAATACATAGAAGGGCACTTTAATTTTCTAAAACAAGTGGGTTTTGGCTAGGGCTTATATGCTTATTATCCTTAAGAAAAATTTACTGTCCAACATTTGTGAATGGTAGAACTTGCTAGAGCTTGCACATGGATGATACGGTGATCTACATATATGAAAATCTCTTGGTTCTCGCTATTAGAGTTCTCAACATTGCATGTCCAATCACTTTTTCTTCTCTGCACTTTAGGCAGGCAAATACCTAATCTTTTGAAATGTAATTCCAATTAAGAAAATAATGCAATTTCACTGATAAATGATGCTTAGTTTGAAAGGAGTACAAATACTAAAATTATGTAAATTTTGTATGTATTTGTACTCCTTCCAAATTGAGCCCTAGTTTTAGTTTTTTTGAATAACATATGAATTGCTTTTATGTTTATACATGTATATGTATTTCTAATAGGTTCTGCATAATTGCATTCAATATAAACTATTTTCTTCTCACAAATATATATTCACCATTAGGCTGCTATGTTTGGTTTGACAGAAAATAAGAGAGAAACAGAAAGTTGAGGGAGATTTTTTACAGAATTTTGTGAAATTTGTTAACAACTTTCCCTCAATTCTGTTTCTCTCTGATTTACTATCAAACCAAATACAACCCAAGTTGACATGTACATATTTAACCGAATCTAATACTCACCAACCAAACAGTTCACCAAATTTTCCTTATTGTATGTATGTCATGTGCGCATTGTTTTTTTGTGATTCATATGCAATTATTTTGTTTAGAATTTGAGGAATACATACCATTTTGCCGATAATTGGGATTAGATTTTCAAAGGTGGTATCTTCTTCTATTTTCAAAGTAAACTGCCGAGACTGGAATTAGATCTCTAAAGTTGCCCTAAATTGTACTTTTCCATTGTTGCTTTCTCATCTTTCTTTCTTTCTTATTTTGTTATGGATTAGAGTGAACTGAACAGTTACGAATAGAATTTCTTTTTTTGCTGCCAAGTGCAAAGGCATAAAATGAAAAGCATTTGTACCAGAATTTTGACCATGGACTATGAGCTAAGAGAAAATATCTCTTAAGGTGCGTTCTTTTTTTTTTTTTGATTTTGAGAGGGGAAAAATTGGTAAATGATATTTTGATTCTCATTGACCATGAAATCCATGTTCTTTTATCAGATTTATATAGGGACCATGGAAAGTTTAATTTTCTAGGCATTACTTACATGGGTAAGTGATACTCATCGCCTAGATGGGTAAATAACTTTTCCACATGGGAGGAAAGTTACTAAATAGGAAATAAAAGAACATGGGTAAATACACTTACCCTGATAAGTCATTCCTAGGAAACAATAACCTAGATGAGTACATTTACCCGGGTACATAACATACCCAAAAGCGAATAGGGCCTTAGGAGAAAGTGATATTTTGTAACTGGGTCATTATATAAAACCATAGAATAAAAGTATTATTCCTTATTTAACATAGAAATTTATAGGGATATGCCCCTCCAAAACTCCATGCTTCCCAGTTCCGACATCTTGATCAATGTTCTCTCCATACTTCAATCTCATAACTGGAGAAGATGAAGGGACTGTTTGGCAAGTCTTTTTCAATAGTTCATGTTGCAATCCAGCAGACCAAAAAATGTACTGAGCTTTTTGGAGACTATCTTTAAAGATCAAGACTATTTGGTAAGTATCTTGCTCTACTGAATTGTTAGAAATGGAGTAGAAGGATATTTTAGGTGATGGAAAAACAAAAGCTTTCGTTTGAAGCTTTCCGATTTTCGGCTGTTTTGGGCTTCCACGAGATTTATGGGGAAGACTTTTATTACCAAATGAAAAAAATGGTCTTCCAAGTTTTTAAAAAGCCCGAAAGACGCCATGGGAAGACTTGCCAAACACCTCATTTTGGCCTTCTGATTCAGTCAATTATAATTCATTTCTTGCCTGGACCTACCACTCTCACCTTTTCTTTTGGCTTCTTAATTTCACATTAATCTCATGTTAGTAGGGAAAGTTGACAAAATTGAACCTCTAAACCTCTTTTTTTCTTTCTATATTAAAATTCCTTCTTTCCTTTCTTTTCTTTCTTTTTTTTTTTTGAGATTATACTTAGATTTGTTAAAACAACTTTTCTTCAAAATAAAAGAATTCCGGTTGAAGTTGAAGAGGAAGAGATGAGAGTGGGGAAAGAGGAAATACCTCCCTTCTGTTATTCTTTTACACCCTGGAGGGGAATACCCTTTTTATGGTTACTTAATATTGCTGAAATCCTCGGTTATCTCTTTGTGTCAATGAGGTTTTCACATAATCTTGATCAGTAATTAAGTAGATAGCAATAGCATGATGAGAAACCTGCTTGGCCCAGGCCTACATTACAAAACCATTCATGCACCACCCACGGGTCAGGCTGACCCCTGAGCCCCATCAACCATCATAGTGTTTAGATTGTTCAACTCTGTCAGTTGTTACCAGAAATGCTGTCAGAAAAGCAGAGATCAGATGGGACGGTCAAACCAGTGAATCTTGATTAACTAACCGATTAAACCATTAAACGGGCGACCCAATTAGCTTTCCAATTGATCAGAGAATATCAATTTGGTAGGGCAAAAAAGGCACAAGTGCAGCACAAAAATTTACTTTTGTTCCTCTAATTGGGGCTTGTTTTGTAACCCTAATAATAGAGAATAACTACCATTCACAGTGTACAAAGGTTCTTGTCCTTTTTCCATGTGCAAACTCAGGAGATGCCAATTTATGTAAGGAAGCAATGTTCTGGAAGCCAGAGAGGGGGCATCAGAGTATCAGACTGCTAGGGTTTGTGTTTCCATCAATCGTGGTCCAAAAACGGTTTACGGTTCTACCGTTTTCACATCTGAAAATCAAAATCACTAATTACTAGAAGCACAAGAAATCAAAACTCTTATGATATGGATTTGGGTGAATCAAAATCATATCGGACTGGACGTTGACCCAACCTGGTTTACGGCTCCCGTGGCTGTTGAACAGTCTAACCCATCCGGGTCCGGCCCAGGTCCAGGTCTCAGAAGAATGCAAGAAAGTGCCAACAAGAAAACCTTAGAGGGAAGCACAAACGATTCAAATAAAAGGTTGAGAGATCAGAAGAGACAAATTGACATGGTTTGTCTCATGCATGGAAAGAGACTCAAAAGCTCTAAAAGTCAAAAGCTGAATATTATAAGCTTCTTAGTTCAACCCAACCCAACCCAACCCAAACTGTTCTCAAATCTTCTCTCAATCAAAAAAAAAACAAAAGTTAAAAAGATCCAATCCAACGGCTATGCTGACATCAATTTCAGAGGACCCACACTCAAAATCTCTACCCTATTGCCTATTGTCTCCCTATAAACACTATAAACCCATTTTGCCTTAATTAATTAACCTATTCTTCTTCCAACAGAAGAGCTGTTTGGCATTTTATTTACTTCTCATTTTTATTCATTTGTTTGTTAGTTTGCAGAACACGGAAGCGTGTGACATCCTGTCAAAGTGGCCACACCCCACAGGAAAACGCTTGTTGGTGAGGACTTCAGCCTTCAGCTATGAGAGTAGGAAAGCCAAACGCATCCTTGGGCGTTGCTTGTCGGGGACTAAAAAGAAGAGAAAAGAAAAGGAGAAAAACCAAAAAATCACAGCGTAGCATTAACTGTGTTCATCAAACGCGTGTTAAAGCTTATCCTTTTACTGCCACATCAGAAGTGGACGTGAGAGAGACGCGTTTCCTATAAGTAATTCTCTCCTACCAACCGTTGTAGGTTGTCCATTTGTAGCAGCACATGGAAGCCTCTTCAGTCCTTGACGCTGCCTAAGCCAAAATTGGGCTTTGATTGGCTTCACCATGGCCCATGTCGGCCCCATCCTACATTGACAACTCATAGACCACCCACACCCCCACCCCTTGGACCCAACCCCCCTCAACCCAACTTGGCATGCTCACGTGTTGCTGATTCACTGGGCGTGACAGCGGTCCCTCCGGTCCCACCTAAACCCCCTTTTTTTGAATCTCGATCATTAAATTGGCATTTAGTCGTTCCCAACGAACAATCAACCGATCGGGCAATCGCGGCCATTGAAGCAAACATCCAACGGCCATAAGAGAAAGACACCTCGATTGAGATAGGCAGAGAGAGAAAGAGATTCTTGTTATTGCCAGCCAGACCTAGGATTAGTCGACATGGATGACACATGATTAAGTGGGAAATGGGAATTAGGTTCCCCCCATAGACATCTAAAATTAAGGGGGGGGGGGGGAGTGTATATATACATGAAGGGGGGGGGGGGGGGGGGGGGGTTCACGTGCTGACCATGTTACAGTACACCTTGTCCACATGTGGCTCATCAAATGGGAATTTGGGGGAGCATCATACGGCTACGAAAGTTCCAAGTCACCGGAGAGAAGACCATAGATTTCGTACGTTTTATTTTTTAATTGAAAATAGCTTTATTTTTAATTCCCAGAGACAGATAGGCTTCCAAGGAAAGATAGATGGTTAGATGCTTTTACCCGTTAAAAGGGAAAAAACATAAAAAGGAGAAAAAAAAAAGGATTTTCGGTGGCATCTCCTCTTCATCAACTTGAAAAAGCTGCCACCGAAGCTTTTTAAGGAGTCGACATAAAACTAACTGATCTAAAAATAAAAACAATAAATAAATAAATTAATAAATAGTTGGAGGAGAAACAAAAGAAAATTATTAATTAATTAATTGTAACGTGCCACTCTGCCCTAAAAATAGAAATAAACGTGCCACTTAGGATTGACGTTCACCCTTTACCGACCTACCACTCCTTCGCTTTTCAGCTCAAATTACTGGAATGCCCTTGGGGCAAATGCATGCATGTTACTGCTGGATAGATAAAGCTTGGATCTTTTTGGTTGACAAATATGCCCTTGTAACAAATGAGAAAAACCCACTTTCAAGGGTATGGTTGAGCACTAAATGCACAATTAATTCACTCCTTATCATACTCTTGGGCACTGAATGAGGTGTCTTCATCATTTGGGTAATGAAATCAATGAATCCAAAATGCTAAATTTTGTTAAATTAAAAAGATAAGGTAGAGGAATCGAAGAAAAGAGAAAGAAATGCCATTTTCATATATGCAGAAATAATTCATGAAATAACTGCACCACTAAGAAATAGTTTGAAAGGAGATCGGATCTACTACCCATAAAATGTTTTTCATACCCTATCCACAAGGCACTACAGTTGCTCATTGAGAATATCTTTCCGCTTGTATGTTGTCATTCATACAAAAATATTCTCGATATATGGCTGTAATTTTTCGATCTGAATTCATCTGAAAGACAAGAAGGGAAATATCGAATAATTGGCAAATCACCCAAAAGGTGATTGCATAATTTGTGAAGACAATGAGTTCGGATTCCAGAATGTATTTTAGACAGCAGAGTAGGTTGCATTCAAACAACATTGATTACAGGCTTGAAAATTAGAAGTAAGATCTTGCAATGTCATTCAATATGGTAGCTCGTAAGTTAACTAAAAGCCGGACCCAATTTCTTCTATGTATATTCATGTAGATATATTTTCCAGTAAGCTAAAAAGAGTCCAAAACCCAAATGGTGGTCGACATCTCCGTAGGTCCTATTGGCCTCTGTGTATGCACAAGGGCCACAAATTTTCACCCAAAGTGATTCAAGACTGTTCAGCTCGAGGAGCGAGGGCATTTTGGGTAATACGAAAAAGGACCCAGGAGATGAAATCACTCAAGCCCTCTAAAATCCAATGAATCGATGAAATTATCCCGCAATCATTTGGAAGAATTTGTCATAAAAGAAGGGTATTATAGTAATTGTGCACGAATGTGGCCAAAGCCACTGAAACCCAAGACGCTCTCAAAAAGCAAAGCTGACCTACATGGGCCGGCTTTAACTATATTTAGCTGGACAGACAAAAACCAACTTATTATCACCATCGTCGCTATCTGCAGCTGTAGCCGCTGATGACGAATTTCTCTCTTTTTTTTTATTTTTGGTTTTTTTTACTTCCCTTCTGCCATTTTCATTACTAGTAAACTCCCAAGAGAGAAGAACCCAAATCATGCTCTAGTGTTCTAAGAAAAAAAAAGTTAGAATTGAAGATTCGATTACTGGAGGCAGGAAAAGAAAAAAAGAGGTTAAGGGAGATTGAGAGGCTGAGCCCACTTAAACAAACCAACAAATTCACCCCACCCATCTTCACATAAACCTGTTAATTCACCTTCTTTTGTTAGATTTTTCAGCTGTAACTTCCGGCGAGTTCATGTTGGGGGTTTCAGGTTTGACCGGGAATTCGAGTGGTGGAGCCACCGACGGGAATCATGAAGGTGAGGTGGGTGCTGTTGGGTCAATTGCAGGTGGATTTGGAGAGGAGGAGAGGGGGAGAGAGGGTGAGCGGAATTTGGCCGGAAATCGGTGGCCTCGTCAAGAAACGTTGGCGTTACTGAAGATACGGTCTGAAATGGACGTTGCTTTTCGTGACTCCACTCTCAAAGGTCCACTGTGGGAAGAGGTTTCTAGGTAATTATATATTCGCTTATCTAGCTAGGCAGCTTTTGATTTGTTTATAGAGCAATTTTCTTTTGGGTTTTTCGTCAAATGCTTGTTTTGAAATCCAACGTAGTGGATGTTTTTCGTTCATTAGGACGAATTCAGCGACAAAACCCAAGTAGGAGAAGGAGAATTCAAAATTGAGGCTTTTGTTTGTTGTTTTCTGTACATTTTCCTTTTCTCTCTTCGATAAGATCTATAAAATTTTGGGTATCGAAAGATGGGTTTCAAATTTTTTTTCTTCTCCATCCCAATTTTCATTTTTCGGCAGTGAAATTCGAAGCAAGATAACAGAAAATTCAGTCCTTGTTGCATGGATTTCATTTCTTCCTTTTCCAAGTCTTCGCTTTTTATTTGTTTATGAATCTTGAGCTGATTTATAGCAAGTCTAGGACAGAAGCAAAATTGTACTCAAGAAACCATCTTGGCTTCAGCTTTCTTCGCTTCTTAAAAAGCAGACTTGTCTCAGTCTTACAATCATAAGTTCATGGCGTAGTTTATGGTGTTCTGATTTTTTAATCCAACCACACTTCTCTTTCTTTTGGGTTTGACGAAGTTATTTTATTTGTAAATCTTTGTTTTTAGATTAGATTTTATTGGTGGTTTCGAGATATAAAATTAAAAAAGAGAAACGGAAATGGAGTTTTTCGAAACTGTTGTTATCAGGAAACTAGCAGAGCTTGGGTATCACCGAAGTGCCAAGAAGTGCAAAGAGAAGTTCGAGAACGTGTACAAGTACCACAAGAGAACCAAGGATGGAAGAGCTGCTAAGCAAGACGGCAAGGCCTACCGATTTTTCGATCAGTTAGAAGCACTCGATAACCACTCACTTCCTCCGCTTTCGCCGCAAAAAGTGCTTCAAACTCCTACTACGACGATGCCCACGTCGACGACGACAGCGACGACGACGACGACGACGACAACGACAACGACAACAATGCCGAAGGAAAACCCACCAAACATCACTCAACACATTGTCCCATCTTCTATCCAGAACGTTAGTACTACCGATTTCGTCTCTACCTCTGCCACCTCATCATCATCGACAGACTCCGATGAAGAATCGGAAGGGACGCGGAGGAAGAAGAAGAAATTAATGAATTTCTTCGAGAAACTCATGAAGGAGGTCATTGATAAACAGGAGAGGTTACAGATGAGATTCCTAGAAGCACTAGAGAAGCGGGAGCGCGAGAGGGTGGAAAGAGAGGAAGCATGGAAGATCCAAGAGATGGCACGAATGAATCGGGAACATGAAATATTAGTCCAAGAGCGATCAATCGCCGCGGCAAAGGATACAGCTGTGATTGCATTCTTGCAGAAGATCTCAGAACAGTCGAGTCCGGTGCAATTGAGGGAAGTGCAATTGCCGGAGAATCAAATGCCATCGGAGAAAACCGTGGAGCCTCCACGAACAGATAATGTTAATAACGTCGTGGAGACATTCAGTCCATTGAGTTCTTCTCGATGGCCCAAGTCTGAAGTTCAAGCTCTGATCAATCTTCGAACCAACTTGGATCTCAAGTATCAGGAAAATGGGCCCAAAGGACCTCTATGGGAGGAGATCTCATCCTCCATGAAAAAGCTTGGTTACAACCGGAGTGCGAAGAGGTGCAAAGAGAAATGGGAGAACATCAACAAGTACTTCAAGAAGGTAAAGGAGAGCAACAAGAAGAGACCGGAGGACTCTAAGACATGCCCGTACTTCCACCAACTCGACGCGCTCTACAAAGAGAGGACGAAGAAGATGGATGATTCATTCAATCCCGGATATGGGTTGAAGCCGGAAGACCTAGTGAGGGAGATGATGAGTCTGCCTGAACAAGCAAGACCCCTCCGACAGGAACCACCACGGCCGGATTCTGTAATGGAAGATATTGGCAGCGAGAATTTAGATCAAAACCAAGAAGAAGATGGCGATGAAGACGATGAAGATGAAGCAAGTGGGTACGAGATTGTTACCAACAACAACAACAACCCGTCCTCAATGGCCATGGTTGAGTGAGACAATGTGGAATAACTTTTATCAGAGCTCATGTGGGTGTGTCACTGGGTGTGTCTGATCTTTGGAAAGTGGGTCAGATTTGCAGAGGTTGTCGCATAGGTAAGTGGGTCAGATTCCGGTTGGCTTGAAATGCGGTGGACAAACTTCATCAATTTGATACATAAACATATAGGAATTGGGTGTAGCTTACGATGGGTATCTTATATTTTAAATTTATTTATTATTTTGCTTAAAAAAATGTTAGAGAGAGAGAGAGAGAATAAATAAAGGACTAATGCTACATCGATAGACTATAGAGGGGGAGAGACATTGAGAGGGGTACAGAATAAAGAAGGGATTCAAGTGTTAAATTTCTGTTCTCTTTGGCAACAATTTGTGTAGGCCACTGTACTGAGTGTTTATTTTGGTGAGTAAAGACCATTGTCTTGACATTAGTGATCAACAAAATACAATTAACCAAAACCCAAGTTTTCTAATCTACATTCCTTTCATATGTGCAGTTTTCTTGTTTGGGGGATCCTAATTAATGCTTGTTCAATTATTTTATGCTTATGGAAGTGACTAGTGAGTGATCTCTATTCTGTGCTCAAGTCTGTCTGCATGGCTGCTCATGACAATCGGATAGGTTATTAGAAAGTCTGAGAATCTGAATCGAGATCTAGCTAGCTAGACCAGCTGCTAGGAAACAGTTACATTCATTTCCCAGGTAAAAAAAATGGATTTCATGACTAGGGTTAATTTAACTGATATTTTTTGAAAATGGGTTGGGGGTGGGGCCAGGACATGACCATAATTTGATGGTTGTGATCATCTGATTAAGTTTCTGATCTATCCTCAAGTTTGCCTGCCCCCACCAAAGGAGATACCCTAGATAGGGCCAAATTGACAAGAATTGTGCACTTCAAACTAGTCTGCCATTTTCCAATGAGGATGCCTAGACAATGAAAATACCCCAATACGAATCAAGCAACAAGGAAGACAAACGTAGCACAGGTGTTCGACTGCACTTCTCACAGCTCTTAACCAAACCAAACCAATCGGTTATTGAGACTTGCACGCAAGTCTGATTTGATCAATTTGATACGGTGGTATTGGCCTTTGCATCGAAATGACGATCAATTAAAGATGGGACCCATGTGACGATTACTTCCGGGGTGGGTTTCTTGGTTGTCCTTAGTAATTGCTTGGAGAGATGTCTGATTAATTAATAACTTTAGATGTTTGGCTAATTCCTGCTGCTCTACACAAGGTTTCAGGGTACCCTTGACCTAATTCAGAGGCCAATTTCATCACCAAAGCAACAAGTTTTTGGGATCATCAGATCATGGTTGTACATATTTTATTGGGTGGCCGGACTGTTGCATGCAGGAAACTTTTCCTAGGGATTTCTGTGTTTATTTTATTCAACCATCTGTCTCCCACAAATGCTTGAATCTAATTGGGTTGTAATGTTACAGATTTGTATGATTATTTTAGTTCCTTACATGTGGTGAGTGTGAAGGCAACTTCTTCTACTGCTGCAGATTTACTGTTGGATTACCCAGTTAGGGTTTAGCTTCTGTTGGAGTCATGTGGGTTGTAATTAATGAAACTTTATCACTTAAGAGGATCAAAACTATATAATATATATATATATATATGCAGAATATATTATACTGGTTTGCTTAATGTTCACAGTGGAAGCATATCATGATGTAAGGGCTGTTTAGATGTCATCGAAGTGAAATGATCTCATTATGGTTTTCCTTTGGATTTTAGCTTGCTAGTTCAATTTATGTAGTGGAATCATTCCAATTGTTAACAGATTATCTGAGGATTTGATGAATGGATAAGTCTTCGGGCGTTTTTTTTTTTTTCAAAAAATTTTAAAAAATATATATAGGAAGAGATCATTTCGGGGTTTCAAGTAATTAATATTGTTATTATTTCCTAATTTTTATTTAAGGGGAAATTAATCTATTTCGAATGATAAAACCATTGAATTTGAATACTACTGAAAACTAAAATGAAAATATTTCATTTGTATTTGTATGAGTTCAAATTAATATATGATCAAAATGTTCCAAGTATAACAACATATAACTGAACTACTGTTAAGGTATGGGTCCATATTTAGTTTTTCTTTCGTTTTTTTTTTTTTTGGGACATGCATGGTGGTTAATTAAATTGATTGGCCCATTGTTACACATTGAATCAAAAAAAATTCTAACATTGAATGAAGAAATATATAATATTATATGAGTTTACATATCATAAGTAGTACTTAAGGCAGTGTTTGGTTGCAATGCAAATAAATTTGCACTGATGCAAAACCATGGCAGTGCAAATGATTTGAGTGTAAATTCTGACCTATTTTTGTTTTAAATTTTATCTTATTTTGTTTGATTGCACTAAAATGAGAAGTAAATTAAGTCATGAAGTAGAATAAAATAAAATCCAAAACAATATTAAACAAGAATTTGCATTTTTTTCATTTGCACTCCTATGCATTTGTGCTAGTGCAAATAAATTTGCACTGCAACCAAACACAGCCTAAGCTTCCCTTGTTGATCTAAATGTGATACACAGAAGCTAGCTAGTTTTGCATGCAATCATATATATGCAATACTGAGAAAGCAAAGGCTGCCGGTTTATTTTGTTTGTCTGGGTGAGAGAGTGACCCTCTTAAGGACATAGCCAGTTTAACTATGGATCTCACTGTCTTGACTCTCTTAGAGGGTTGCTCATGTGCAGAAAGTTTGTGACTAAGGGATCATTTGCTACGTACCTGACCAACACACCAGAAGCCCTTTCCTGGGGGCTAATATGTTTGAAGCCATAGGACTGCTGGAATGAGAGGTGGAAAATCTGGCTGTTTAGCCTTTAAGACTGAAATAAATTATCAGGCTTATAGCTAGCCAACATTTTTCTGGCTGTTTGCCTGCACTACTTCTCAGAAATTCTGCAACTCGAGAAGAAATCTATTCTTTTCTTTTTTCTGGGGAAGGGGGACGTGTGTCATTTACCAAGAGGTCAATACACCAGAAGTCCTTTTTCTTGGGGTGTGTCAAAAGCCTTAGGACTGATGGATGGCAAATCAAGCTGTTTAACCTTTAAGACCGTAATACAAATTATCATGCTTGGCAGTGGCAGCCAATAATTCAGTGGCTCTCTTCTCTTTCCAAGCGACTTTGGTATGTCAAAAACCCTGCTACAAATTAAGACTGATGGAACCCCAACAATTTAGGGTATAAATTGGAAAGGTCTACTCCTATAGGCTGTTTGGTTCAGACAAAAATAAGAATGGAAATTAAGGGAATGACTGGAGAGTGCCATTCCATCAAGAATGAGAATGAGATTCCATTCGTTCAATCAAATGATTGAAATTGGAATAACTCTGATTCTGACTTTAGACCCTATCAATACCGCAAACCAAATGGGCCCTTAATTAATTGCACTGATTTAGTCTTTAGGGTTATAACCAAGGAGGACCCATTCTCATAGAAGGATTGTCTTATTGCCTATTAATTGTAGATCAAGAAGCTGGAGTTGTGGGTTAGGAGAAGCAGGCGCGGCAAGGGCTAGAGAAAAGCTATTGGAGAAAAACAGACCCACCATCTCGACAAAGCTTTTGTGATTGTGAAAGAAATGGTAGATGGAGAGTTGGCAAACAAAAAAAAAAGTGGTGGCAATTACGTTCCTGAACTAAGTTTTTTCAACCCACCAGCTTTAGGCCTGAGAATTGTCCCTTGTCATTTAGGAAATGCATTTCCATATGTCACTTTCACAGGAGTTCTCTATATATTCATCAATGGGGTCGTCTCTCGTCTGTATATATCAAATACATGCAGAGTGCCTAAGCTTGAGACAGATGGCTAGGGCTAACAAGAAGAGGGTCATTCTTATATCAGCGAATCCCCTGAAGTCTCGGCTTTAATGCATCAAGTTGATGAAGTACCAGTGCTGCTGTGCACAGATGTGTGGCTTTCATTCAAAGCAAGGTGTGCAAAGGAGTGTGTGTATTAGATGCAGATCCAGGTTTAGCTCAATTTGGTTTCACCATGATTCTAGGGGCAAACTTAGCATTTTCTATTAATCTGTGTGGGGCTCTTGCTGATGAGAATAGGGTATATAGGGCCCAAGGTAAAAGTGGAAACTTCAGACAATGGTCATGGATGTTGAGATTTCATAAGTCATCAAGTGATTTTCTACGTAGGTAGCTAATTTTATAGAAAATCATCAAAAAAGTAAAGTCCAAAAATGGTTGAACTAGGGTAGAAAAGGGTCACCAAATGCAGGCAGCTGGGTTGAAATAGGACTAAACAGACTCCAGCTTGGAGTACTTAAAACAAGTAGAGAACCGACAATGCTTAGGAGAGGATCAGTGTGGTTAACTAGGTCTTTTCTTGAACTGGCTTGGTGGGTTTATTCGGCTGGGACTAGCCCACCACTAGGAGCTGGTCTGTCAAAAGTTGAAGAATCCACCACACTCTACAGGTAGGACCATCCAAAAGCTTGCCCAATAAGTGGTGGGAATCCTTTTACGGGTGGATCATATTGAACTGTCAAAACAATAGACTTCATGTGGCTATCTCAGACAATCTCTCTCTTTCTCTCTCTCTCTCTCTCTGGTAGTGCAAAATATCTCAACCCGAAGTTGCAGTTAGTGTTTGAACTTGTCACCTTTCAGGGGGCAATGGGCCATATTGGAGAATTTTGTGCTCTTAATCACTCAAGTTCATCTCGAGAAGTCCAAATTCATGGGTCCTTTAATCTTGCTTTACACAACTGGGATAATTTTTCCTTTCTTTTCACTTTCCTATAATAGCTTGAGTTGGGTACTTGGATCTCAACTAATTAAGGAGATCAATTTCATACTGTAACTCTTTTAATTAACATTTTGTTTTCCTTTAATTACTTTAGTCATGGACTCATAACCATGACCTCTGGTGTTTCTGTCATGGCTCGATTTTACATAGCAGTAGAACCAGTACTGCTTAATTTGTCCATGGAGGCATTTGAAGGCCAGGGTCCAAGTATGGGCCAAACTGCCAAAGCCCCAGCTTCCATACATCACCATGGGCAGGCTTCTAGCACAGTTGCATGGCTCAGGCTCATATGATGAAGTGATTTTGGCCACTCAGTCTTGTATTGTAGCCCAAAGTGGATCTTTTGTATCTCTATTTTCAGAAATATTTTTTCAACTTTATGCCATGTTACGGGTCCTTGGCATCCTAATTGCTACCTGGCCATTTGGGCCCTATGTGCATGGCCACGCTTACTCATCCTACACCATCAACTTAGAATCTGCAAGAACATGCAGGATTTCATTTACTATACTGCATTTTTGTATCTGGAAAAGGAAGTGGTAATTGATTGTGGTGAATTGGTGATGTAGAGAAAGAAGAATGATCTATTATAAAGTGGATATAAGACTTAGGGGCGCATATATATTGAAAAGGACTTAGGTGAAAATAATAAAAAATGATTAATTTAGTAGGTTTTTGGCATCGGTGCTGGGAACACCATACCATTTTCTCATAAAAATAGTGTTGGGTATGTGTGAGTTATGCCACATAGGCTGTTTTATGGGAAAACAACAGTTGTTTTGTTTGGTACTAGTGCTGTAGAACCGTTTTCAGCATTAGTCATATTATCCAATGTCTAAGATGATGTTACATCATTGCATGGCTGACAATAGTAAACTGTTTTCTGAAAAAAACGTCAAATTTAACATTGCTTCATATCACACTTTCTCGATTTTCTGAAATGATACCAAATATTTTTTGTGAAAAAATAATACCAAATAAGATGTCATTTTCTAAAACACCGCCTTTTCTTATGTGGCACCTACATGGTGCCATTTTCTTAGTTTGGACAAGGCTTACATGATGATAATGACAAAAAAGAAGTCAACAATTTATTATCCAGAAATATTGTTTTTGATAATGCCACCAAAAACTTTTATTACATGCTTCGTCAAATCCTTTTATTTATTTGTTGAATAAATATGGATAAGCTCTCTCCACTTTTAACATTTAAGAGGGCGTTCTCCAATGTGATTTGTTTTTCTTCTTTTGGTTTCAAAAATAAAACAAAACCAGCTGGTTTGAAAATAATTTGGTTCTTAAAAAAAGCATTTTTTTGGTTATGTTTTTTTTTTCCAAAATTCAAACAAACAACGTGTGCTTGAATTTATGGTTTAAAGAGCATGTTTTTATTCGGTTATTTAATATAATATTCCATAAATCATATTATTTCTATATTACAAAAATCGTTTTTGTTTAAAAAACTATTATTTTGATGGCTCTAAAAACATGTATTGTTTTATGATACAAAATCAATTTATTTTTGCCTTTTGAAAGAAGAACGGAGTCCAAGAATGTGTTTTTTTGCTGATGTGGCAATTTCAAAAACAAATGAAAACAAAAAACATTCATGTGAAATACACCCTAAGGGGTAGAAAATAATCTTGCATTGAAAATCAATTGAAATATACTTTTCCTCCTTTTATATACTGAGGAATCTTTGTATTCCAGCCATTTTATATTGAAGCTATCCTCTTCTTCTTCTTCTTCTTCTTATTATTATTATTATTATTTTGTTTCATAGGACTACACACCCTTAACTTGGGTGGCAGCCACTCAACGAGTCAGAGAACCTACGAACTGAGCCACCATCAGTTGGCGAAGCTATTATACTGTGTTCTGTGGCACTAGCACACAATTAACTAAAAACCAACAAAATTGGAAAAATTGGGGATTGTTGGACAATGTAAGTGGTTTTGTCTTCCAAAACAAAAACAACTGCCATGTTAGCAAACACCCCTAGCCCTTAATGTTTCATTTTCCATTTTCTTACTGATTAAATGTCATTTTTAAGCAAATGAGTTGTGTTCATTTTACGTGCAACAAAATAAAACCTCAATTCGGAGGTGGGGTTTGTAAATATGTATGACTTTGATTTTTGACGAATGACCCCTAAGGCTGTGTTTAGTTGTAGTGCAAATCAAAACTGTGCTAGTATAAATGATTTGAGTGCAAATTCTGGTTTTTTTTTGTTTCAATTTTATCTTATTTTGTTTTATTAAAATAAGACCTGAAATAGAATAAAATAAAACCCCAAACAAAATTAAACCAGAATTTATATACTTTTTTCATTGGCACTCCTATGCATTTATAGTTTTGTACTAATACAAATAAAATTGTATTACAACCAAACACAACCTAAATTTAAAATTGTAATTTTTTGAGTTATATCGGAGAGAGTGAGCTCATATCTGTTGTGAGCACCAGACAGGATTCAATAGATCCATTTTGCCGTTCAGCTTTGACATAAATCAAAAGCAATGCCAAGAAGAGTGGACTTTTGAGCCGTATTTTTTCACCAATTCCATGAAAAATGGAATCGCGGAATCCGTGTCTCGTTTCCGCTTCCGCTACAATCCAATTCCAAACACAGCCAAACAACAACAAAAAAAAAAGGGGTTTTCCTAAATTCCATTGGAGCTTGCTTCTTGCAGCTGCTGGTACTCGGTGGTCGGTAGTCCAATCCAATGTCAAACACCTTGGGCCCTGGGGAGGGTTGGAGCTTGACGATTTAAAGAAGAGGTACGGTTGACACCTTAGAAGATTTGGTGCTGTTAATCAGAAACGATCCAATTTGTGGGCCCCACACGAAGATTCCAATTACATCAAAAGCAAAATAGTCGTATCAGTTTAACCACTAATGAAAAAGAAAAAACAGATTTTTGACGGTCAGAAAACGAAAACGAGGGAGGGTACTGGGTACCGGGGGCGAGACGGTTCAGAGTTCAGAGACCGATCAATTTATGTGATGATGAAGGGACATTCAATCAAACTGCATTATTTTGTTGTCCCAGCCGTTTGTCATATGATGTCAGCTGCTACATGTGTACCCTGGTTCAGCTTGTCGCAAATGAAGTCGAGACTCTTCCTCCCATACGACTTTGTGGTACAAGGACCCTGAATGTTTTCTTTCTGTGCTTTGTATATATATTTTTTGGGACAATCGACCCGGACTTACCCGTTAGCGGGGTTGGAAGTGGATTCGTAGCGGTCCAAGTCGGGCGGGCTGGGCTAGGTTTATGGTTAATCCAAGTTCAATCCTAACTTTTGAGCCTAAGGCCCGAGCCCTCGAGGTCAAGTCTGATCTTTTTAACACAGTCTAATTCGTATTTTAATTTGATGCAATCGAGTTGGTCAATGAATTTATACAAAAATTATACATGTATTTATGCATATAGGTATATGTACAGGGGTAATCATTCTTGGCCCGGCCCAGCTTGTAAATTTTCGAGCTTGGGCCCAAATTTTTTTGTACAGCTTGGCTCGGGCCCAGGCCGGCATCAAGCCTGAAAATTTTAGTCTTATTCCAAATCCCACATTGCCCAAAAATGAGAATGAAGGCCTTGCCTTCTAGTAACCAAAGCCAAATCAAGTCTAATAATTAAATGATGCTCATGCCTTGTTTTTTGTGCCATAGGCGTAAAGCCTAACTAAGCCTAGTTTAACTTTGGCTTGTGTAATTTTTTTATGTATTACATTTACATATTATTTAATTTAAATTTTAAATAAATTAAATTCTATTATTTGATGTCATGGGCTTAAAGTCTTTCCTTGTTAGGCTTGGAAAGCCTGTAAACCCGAACCAACCCCGTGTAGGACTGGGCTTGAGGGCTTGCAATCTAGGCCCGAGGTGTGGGCCAGGCTGGGCCTGAACCTAGCTTAAAGTCCTTATCATTGGTGCTAAGCCCGATCCAGCCCATGATCAGCCCTATATACGTATATTTATGTATAGGGAAATTGTCTAAAACTCATCGAGTTTTCTCTTAAACTCACTACAACTTTTCAAAATGTCTAAAACTCACCATGTCACTAACTTGACGTTAAGTGTTAATATATTACCATTTTAACCTTCATAGAAAAATATAAAATATATACAAAATAAACTAACAGGTGTTTATATATTACCATTTTAATATTTAGACATGAAGAAAGGAAAAAGTTCAAAAAAATATTTTCAAATATAAAATACATAAAAACGTAAAAATTAAAAAAATATATAAAAGATTATAGAAATTGCAAACAAAATAAAAAAAATATTTTCAAATTATTGAAACTATAGAATTTGGAAAAAAATCAGAAAATAAAAATTGTAGAAAAAATACCAAAAATTATAGATTGTAAATAAATAACAAAAATACAGGAAAATTTATAGATTGTAGAAAATAGAAAAATGTAAAAAAAAACAGAAATTATAAAAGGCATTCAAAATTCTAACAAAACACTAGAAATGAAAAAAAAAACAAGAAAATTGAAAACTGAAAAAGACCATTTTCCCTCTAACTCACCATTTAAGGGTAATTTGGTCATGAAAATTGTTATTTATGCTAACATGAACACCTCTGTTAAGAAGCTGTTAAGAAGCATTAACGGTGCACTAACGGAAGGTGAGTTTTGGAAAATAAAAAACTTTCTGACATGGTGAGTTTAGACATTTTGAAAAGTTGTGAGTTTAAGAGAAATGCTGAAAACTCATTGTGAGTTCTAGACAATTTCCCTTGTATATATATCTAAATACATATCTATATATGTATGTATGAATGTGTATAGTTGGACCAGGCTCAGGTTGTTACAAGGTTGGGTCGGGCTTGGATTAGGTTTGAACTACCTAAGGGATTGGCCCAGGCCTAATCCAAACAATAAAAAAAAAAAAAAGAAAACTTGAAGCTTTGGGTCAAGCCTAGCCCGAGTACTGAAAATCAAAACCCAACCCATGTAAGATTTCAAATTGGATTGGTTTAATCTTGAATTGGGTCCACCCAAGTTGCACCCATATGTATTAGGGATGGCAAATTTTCCCATAAGGCAAGGCCCTGATTTGTAAATGAGGCTGGTTTTATTTGTTCTTATATAGGAATGGGACAAGGATGGGTATGTATATAATCCCCAAATCAAATTTGCTTTAAATTCATTGATAAATTATTAAAATATCTCTAAATTTAATATAAATTTCTAGAGTACTTACAATATTAAGATGACTTAGGGTTCCCATAATCCTAATTTCACAAAATTCTCAAAACCCTAGGATCCACAATCCATTATCCCCAAATTCTCATATTCCCATTATAAGTAGGTGGGCTCGTGGCCAAACCTCTAAGGTCTAAGGGGCGGGTGGGGGGGCGAGAGAGAGAGAGAGTGGATTTCCTCTAGGGCATGTGGCCCTATTTATGCTATTTTCCATCATTCTAGAATCTTTTAGGTCTGTGCAAATGGCTCCAACCAAATATGGACTGTCCTGAGTTGGACCGGTTCGGCTTGATTTAGGTTCAAGTTAGGTGAATAAGTGAACTAGGTCCCAGGTCTTTTATAAGCAGACGGTCTTACACCCATTACACATTTACACCCACTTCTAAAATGCCCATTTTTTATGTATTTTTTTGGTGGTTGCCTTGGGGGCAGGCCAGCAGGGAAAAGTTGAGGATTCCCCACAGGGAGGGGATTTTGGCTATGGGGTGGGGATGGGGTTCCTCACCTCAAACCCGCCCCATTATCATTACTAGACTGGGCCAATACTGGTTCCAGTTTCACTGTGGGAAGTTTATAAGCTTGACAGACCAACAAACTAGCTAGGTAACGGAAGGAGCAGGAAGAAGAAGCCTTCAGATATTCCATGTGTTAATTATTATTTGGGTTGATGAATAAAAAGGAAGACGAAAATGGTGGTGGTTGGTGTTCTTCCTGCTGTTCTTGGCATTCGTCAAACAAAATGCATGAACGTCTCCTTGGTACAGTGAAGTCATTATTGCAGAGACATTAATTCTGCAGTTGCTGATTGCTGAGAAGCGGTTGGGTGTTGACTCATACTTTTCTGGGATTCATTAGATGGTTTTGGTGGTTCCAACTTCCAACTTTATGTTTTGGTGGAAGGATGCTGCTTGCTGCAAGCATTCTACAGATTACATCTTCCTCATCTGTATTTTTGCCAAATGAGTTTGTCGTAGCAATTAAGAGCTTCCATATATGCAGGATCGGTGCCAGATAAGTTGGCTCTATTAACTGCAGGGAGTAAAGCTTCACTTATCAGCTTGAAATGGGGCTGTCAAGTTTGAACACAGAAAAACTAAACAAAATTTCCAGAAAAGAAGAATCCTTTGCCACACACACGTCGCAGTTCTATAATTGCACAACATGAGATGAGAAGACTCTTTGTTCCCAACTGCTTGCTTGCATAGAAGATGCTCTGCAGATGAGGAAGCAAAAAATTGCTTAAGACTGTTTTTCTTCCAAGTAAAGCAAATTTATGACCCAAACGATGGCTTTCTGTGTTTCTTTCCTGTCGTTCCAGTAATACTCAAATGTTTTTTATTGGGTCCTACTCTTTCTACACGATCAAAACCTGTGAATTTTCTTGTTATTGGAACCATTAATCTAGCTAGTAGGAGCTGTGTGATATATGAGGTCACGCTTGGTTGGTTTAGGCCAACCACAGCCTCTACCTAGATGGTTAGATGTTTCAATCATTTTTTAGTGTGGGTCCATTTTGGGGTACTTCAGCAACAAAAAATTACAATTGGGTGGGTCCTTGATCAAGCTCCAAATGGGCCAGTGCAGCCCAAACGGCTAATTCTTCAAACAGCAATAAATTCTCCACCAAAAGCTATTTAGGAAGAAATTTGTTGTATTGCTTACTAAAATATTAATTCCTTTTAGACTGCTAGTGCTAGATGTAGAAAACAAAAGACTTAAAAAGAGGCAAAAAAAAAAAAAAACAAAACAAAAGAAAGAAAGAAAAAGAGAAATTTCTGTTGTTGATACAGTTTTCTGCCAATTCACAGAACAGTGAAACAAATGGGGCCTCAATATCTTTTGTTTCTATCAGAAAATTGTCTTTGTTATAATAGCTTCCATGTATTTATTCTCTTGTTTTGAATAAAACATTAAAACATCTTTTCCAACAAATATTTGAATAATCTTTTCTTGAGAAATGTTCCTTGTGAGTGAGTAGTAGATTCATATATACAACAGGCCAACTTTGTTTAGTTTGTAGAAACCTCCAAAAACTGCACACAACCGAAAAACTTGTTCAAATTACAGTACAAAAGTGAAAATTTTTGACATTAACATTTCTCCTATCACTGAGTACTCTAATAAGCCAAAAGAAAAAAGAGTACTCTAATAATATTTTACATACATTTATTTCTGTGCAGGTGTGTGGGCTTTATGATTTACACTGTTAAGCTTTCATTTTATTATAAGTTGAGGAGTGAGCACTTCTGCCTTTCTGCAGCTAACATTCTTATGATGAAAAACAACTGCATTGGGGGGAAGGAATCCTTCATATTCTTTTCTTCTCTCAAACTTCTTTCTACATTGTTTCTTATACTTTTATGACATTTCCAATTTCAGACTTCATTTTCAATTTGGACCATAATTAGAAACAAGTACCCTTAGCCCATATAAGAGAAGAAAATTTTGGTACATTCTTTCATCTTAAGAGTTTTCCTTGACTGGATTTTTTAATGTATCTTTCTTGTTGTTGAACCAAGTATGTATACAATTTCTTTGCACAGAATATTTTGATTTTGTCATAACCAAATTGCCATGTTTGGAAATGCTACCCTCCCAGCCTTACAACACATGAAAGGTTTGCAATCCTTTGTGGTACAAAACTACAAGCAGGCTAAAGAAAGTTGTTTTTTGTTAGAACATGTAGTGATGTTGGTTTTCTTAACCTGAAAATCTCTAGTGGCCTAATCACTTTGTGGTTTAGTGGGTGGTTTGGTTACTAATCTATGAGACTAGAATTTAGGGAGTAATAAAGCATTATCTGAGTATCATGTATCTTTGTTGAGTAGGTTCCATTCTGATGTTTGATGACTTGATTGCACTAGGATGTACTTAATAGAATCTAGGCTATTTATTTTATTTTCGTTTTTCTTTCTTTTGTCCGTTTGCTTCTCTGTGAAATGGACATAAGCTTTTTCAGACTGAAATATATTAGTTATTTTTATCATCAAATAACTTTGCTTTGTGTTGTGGCTTATAATCTATTTTGGTCTGTCTTTAGTTGCAAGATACGGATATGAATATTAACTTAAAAGCCAAACTTAAATGGTAGGAATTAATGCATGGATGCCAACAAGATTTAAAAAAGACGACATACTTTGATAATGTTTGAAACATGACTTTGGAAAATCAGAGTTTTTGAAAAGGGTTTTGTTTTTCATTCCCTACTTTTTTTATGTGCAATCAAAGGGAGGCTTGATGTGACTGCCAAGGAAAATAAAAAGTTTTCATTATAATGTTATCTTTCACTGCTTGTTAATACTTACGCCTGAAGAAAAAATTGATCCATTTTACATAGAAACAAATGAAACAGCCTTTATTAACACAAAAAAAACAAAAAGTCATAGTTTAATTTTCTGAAAAAATGTGACTTTGTGACTTTGTGCTTTCAAGAAAAACTGTGGCTGATGTTAATTGACAAAGGTAGACGCCTATAGTTTTCTGATAATTGACACTTCGAATGACAGTGGACAGCAAGATTGAATTCCCCACCCTCAAGTTGTGATGTTAATTGCCAATACAACTGGCTGGCTATCCTGTCCCAAGGATTGGTGGTTGAGCCATTCTCTTCACTAGCTCCACCTCAGCAAGTTGTGACAGGGCTAAGGGCTTTCAAATAAATTGGCTAGCCCCTATGTCCCATCTCTCTCTCTCTCTCCATCCATCTTTCCCCACCCATAAGTCTCAGGTTGGAAGAGTACAAATACAAATATGTAGATTATACAAAATCTTGTATTTTATATTATTTTATATGTATTTATATTGTATATATTTGTGTTTGTATTCTTTCTAAATTGAGCCTAAAGTGTAATAATTAAGAGTTTATTTGGCGTGTTTTTCCATGTGGTCTTTCGACTGTTTATAAGTCGGGTAGATCGATTTTTGGTCTATTCCTGTTTGGTTCGTGGAAGATTTAGCCGTCAAAAGCTAGAGTGCTAAAAAGACGCAAGAAGCCCATTTTGGGCTGATTTTGGGAAGCTCCAAATGAAGATTTTTCACGTCTTTCGTGTTTTATTCTCGCACAGAAAGACACGGAAAGACGCACGGAAAGATATGTATCTACCAAATTAATTTCGGGCTGCTCAGATCTTCATGCAAAAGCTCAATGTATCTTTTGACTATCAAAGCTAGAACAAGATCTGCTCCTCGCACATGGGCGCCTCATAGGCACATCTACCGTGCGTTGGGAACATCTCCTGTGAATAGTATTTTATAAGTACAAGAGATGTTCCCAATGCAGGTAGGATGTGCATGTGAGGTCGGTGTGAGGCACCCTAAGTGAGGAACAGATCTAATCTCGTCAAAACTACCAGAAGATCTTTCTAAAAAGACTTGTCAAACAGGCGCCAAATAGAGCCGAATCAAACTTTAGCATGTTGGTTCAATTAAAATACCGTTATGTTTGAATTTGGCTTTTGAGAAACTAATACATTTTTATATTTTATAAAGTATATTATTTTTATCCTTTTATAGGAAGAAGAAAAACAAGCTGAAGCTCTCTGTATATGTGAGTTGCAATGTCTTCGGACTTTGAGCTATAGCTAAGAAAAATGGGTTCCATTCTGATCTTTTGTTTTGGTTTCACGAAAACGGAGCCCCACAGTTGGTCTTCGGACACATGCTTTCAAAGCAAAAATGAACACAAGATACACTTTGGTTATGCAGTGTCTTAATGTTTCTTTCAAAAAAAACATTTTTTACTTTTGTGGTTCAGTATTTTGTTTGCTAAAGCGTACAATATTCAGTCCTCTAATTGAATCAATTTTCATTCTTCTTTTATTGTTTTTATTATTTACTTGCGCTTTAGGCCCAGGCCCATTTAAGTGTGTGTTGGTGACTGAGATTCAAGGAGCCTGGTCCATGAGAAATTTCAGTGTGTGCACAGTAACACTTAAATAGAAAATAGCCCATGTCAGCTTTGTTTTTGGTTTTTGGTTTTTTTTTTTCTGATATTGACATTTTCAAGAAATAATAATAAAAAAAAGAACAGAAGAACAAAAACACAAGCTTCAAAATGGTAAAACAGTTCCAATCTTCATCAACATAAGATGCATCATAAAACGGATAAAAGGGATACAAGAACAAAGTAAAAGAGATCAAAAGGTCAAATGTTTCAAGGAAAATAGTCAGTTCCAATCCGGCCAGTTCATATTTATTCGGGGCTAAGTTTGACTTATCCCATACCGTTCCAACTGGGACCCACAACAAGCTCCACATCATGATGATGGGTGGCATTCATTTAGCACATAGCAAGGAGAAAAGGAATCCGGCAGTCTACAACACGACAACACACCACTGAACGTTATTATTGATTTATTGCCCCATTTTTTCGGAATAGATCATCTTTCAACCTGAAACCCAACAAAATGGTCGGTCAAGATTGGACAAGCAAAGACTTTAATAAAGAATGCCAGATCCGACGATCGATCATCTCCTGGAAAGGGCCACCAAATGATCATCAAAACAGCAGGTGGGCCCCAAAACTCTGAGTCCCGTTCAGTTGCTCCGTACTTCCCCAACTGAAGTACTGAACTGAACTAAAACTGTGCTGTAATGATCATCAAAACACCATGAGTCATGACTCATGACCACCGTTTCTTTTCATTCTCCTTTCACTTTCGACTTTCCCTCTGATGCTAACGGTCCCCAAATTAATAAGGGTACTCGACCGGAGCTTTATCCGAGGGTTTGAGATTGGGGTGCATTCGAACAACAGTAGGCCCTAGGACTACGAGGGGTTACCGTTGAAACGGACCATTCCATCACGGCACAGAATACGATGAACAAATCATTCTTTGTATGGGGAGTTTCTTCAATTTTGGGCCACTAAATAATGGGTCCCAGCCCAATCGTCAGCCCCGGAGGCCCAGACATGTCGCAGAAACGAGTCCGTAAACGGTACACGACTCCAACTTCCGAGACGGCAAGAACGCTATCAGATGAAAGATTGTACCGATATAGATGGGGGGAATGTCCTAGATGTCCGTTAATGAGCTGATGGGCTGCGGCCGACGCACGCAGCGAGACAAAAGCTGACCTAGCTCACATGTCCTCCTTTATCGTGCGCGGCATCCGATGCCTTAAACCACGCTAAACTGCGCCTGTCAGTTTCTACCGCAGGAATCTTGAGAGTTGTGCCCCTTTTGGGCCATCCACCGGATCTGGGGTTGCATGTTCTTTTACGCGGTCTTTGGTCCTCAACATGTACACGTGGCAAGTTATGGCTCAGGAATGCTTACTTCTGAGCCAATAGGTTCATGCACGGCCCACTGGAAGGTTATGTTTGTTTGCTAGTATTTAATGGTAAATTGAGTATGATTGCCACGTTCATGTGCTGTTGTATTGGGTTTTATAGTAATTGAAGATAGATAGTATCAATTATTTGGGCTAATGATACCCTCGTGCAATGTAGATAAGCAATTTTCCCGTGTGCTGCCGATAATGCTCTTTTCCCTTCCACATCTCTCTTTAGGGAAAACCTATAAATATTTAAATTGTTAAATATTCCATTTTATTATGCACCAATGTTCATCTATGAATTGCTATCAAAATGCTGAAACCTATGAATTTACCCCCAATTATTCTTTGAGTTTGAGTCTAAAAATTCTGACCCTACTGAATCGTCATTCTCCTACTACTAACTTATCATACAAAAATGCTGAAACCTTATTTATCTAAACAATTTTTTTTTATCTATACCGAGATAAATATATCTATTTAAACAAGTAGAAACAACCGATGGTATAAATAAAATGATGATGCGGTGTGTGTTGTTTCTGCTGCCGTTTGAACAAAAGACTCCGATTCAATTTGTGTTGCAGCCATAGAGGAAAATGAAGATGAAATCTGGGCTGGGCTGTGGGGCCTGTGTATGCGCCATGAAACAACATTTTGAGTGGACTAAAAGGAATTAGTTATGAATTTGGGTCCAATTGGTTATGATTCCATCCGTGTATTGGTGGACACAATAACTTCATGGAGACGTGTGATGCATATAGTCAATTCATTGCAAATGATTACAGTCATCCAATCGCCCCATTTTTTTCTTTTCTTTGTTACTAGAACTCTCTGCAACAGGGAGATGGGTCAGTGATGGGATTCAGTCACTGCAAGGCCCGTTTGAACAACCATCATAGCTGTTTTCGATGCAAGGCTGTTCCAACAGTGTTTGAAGGCCTCGCAGCGACTGAAGCCGACCTCGATGGGTCATGGGGTCAGTGATTGATCATGGTTGCCTCTTCTCGATCACTTTTGGTTTGATGCTTAATTAGTGGAAGTTTTGGTGGCGTGGTGTCTCTGATTTGGTCCAGGTCCAGTTGCTTGGGTGCAACAAAGATACTTTTATAGTTTACAGCGGAAAAAGTACAAACAGATGGTATGCAACTATGCATGCTAGTCCAACACCTTGATTCAACCATTTCGATGGGTCCAAAATATGGAGAATTGTTTATTTTGGAAGCAGGTTTTATATGGTCTACTGTCAACAACTTTCTCTCAGACTCTTCTTCTCACTGTACCTTCTGCATAATATGAAACAAGAATTGTATTTGGATTTAATTCTATTTTTGCTTAGAGACTATGAAGGAGACTTTTGTATCATTGTATGCCTATCACAAATAGCATCATGTGACCCATTCATGCATATAAAACAAAGATAACTCAAGCTAGATGTATATGTATCATTTGATGCACTCTCCTCCCTGTATCAAGGAATTGGGTTATTGTTCATCACTTTTATTATATAAGTCTGGTTGGTTTGGTTTATTATTTTAAATGGATTTTGTGTGTATTTTCCCGTGTAGGATTTCCCATTTCTTTGTGTCCCATAGCAATATAAATGTAGTATATTTTTGGCATCAATGTTGTATATACATCACCGTTTTCTGTGTGGTTTTATAGTAGAGTGTTTTGAGAAAATGGTGTCTTTTTTTTTGTTTGGAAAAGTTGCTGCCAGATAGGACATTTCCTGGGGCAACAATAACAACTTCTGTTTTGTACCATCTATTTTCAGCACCGGTACCCATTATAGGAAGTACATGTCACTGCCACATTATGTTCTCGTTGGTAGCAACGAGCTCCAAATTGAGAAAAACGTCAAATTTGGTGTTTCCCCAGACCATGCCTTATCGATTTCAAAAGCATGGTTTGGAGCACTGTTTTTTTATAGAAAAACGGTTCAAAACATGTTACTGTTTTCTGGAGCACCGATTTTTCCAACGTGGTGCTGATGTGTCACCGTTTTCTGGAGCAATGACATTGATGTTGAACACCGCCGTAATTACCAAGCACGCTAATACTAATAATTTGATGGTTTTGTCTACTTCCAATGAATACATCCAATCTTTCCCAATACACACTATTGGATTTTTTCTTTGGTTGAAAGCTAAAATTCATTTCACCTAGGCTCCATTCATTTTTCAGTAAGCTATTGTATTTACCCATGTTCTTTTATTTTTCAAGTAAATAAGATGATAACCATTTTAGCCATGAAAATTCTATTATCAAAAGGGGCAGTGTTGTCCCATCCAAGTTTTGACAACTTTTCCCTAGATGGGAAAGTTAATTTATCCACCTAAGAGATGTGTATCACTTACTCAATATCATATCTTTTCCATATCATAATCCAACCCCAAACATCTGAAAAAAGAATATGAACTTCTTGGTTTATGCAATCCCATTGACCAACTTTCCCCCCTCTCAAAAAAAAAAAAAAAAAAAAAACGTCTTCCCATGAATAATATTGAATTTCACAAACAGATTTTATGGAACTTATTATCAATCTACTTGCTTTCCACTAATTGCGATTCTCTATTAGACCACCTTCTTTGGGATTATGGACTTAGGCATGATATATGCAGAAATTGGTTGAGCCATCCGTTTAACCAAAGTTGTTCCATCTTCCATGTGCAATTCAGCTAGGATTATTAGATTGTTGTTTTTATACTTTTATTCTGCACTTAGATTACCATCTTCTGAAAAGTTTCAATCTTTCTTTTTGCCAATTCATAGCTTGGTTCCGGGATATTATCCTCATTTCCACCCTTTTTTGCCATATTTTTGTTGTGGATATTTATGCTGAAAATATTTGCAGAGATATTAACTGCTTACTCATATATAGTGAAGATATCCCCTTTACCTCTTGCTGGCAAAGAATACTGACAAAGGATTTCCATAGGTGGGCCCTGTAGTAAAAAGTAAGGATGGTAATTCGTATTCTCGTGTCGTGTTAAGGTAGGGATATTTAGATCGACATGAATATGAACATTTAATGGCGTCAAATTTTAAAACATGGACATAACCTCGTGTAATACGACATGATGTTTACATGAATTAAAATGTTAAACCCATTTATAAATCAAAATTAAATGGCATGTTTTACCTGAATTTGGAAAATAAAGATTTAATAATCATTATTTAAACAAATTCATAAAAGTCATTTAATATAATCTTTACCTACTATGGTAATATTTCATCTAGAAAGTTGAAACTTTGGATCATAAACAGATCATTTTCGAGTTAAATAAATCAATCTGAAATTATCAGTTTTATTAATTGGATTAATCAATCTGAAATCCACTAATTTTATTTATGAGGAAGTCCCATGTTAAATATTGCCGCCACTACTAAAAAAGGAATCGTCCAAATCTTCCATGCGGCATGCGCGTCATTTTAAGTGGGACCATTTCACCGTCAAGCTTTTGGGCTTTTTGGCCCTATTTTATCGGATTTTGGAAGCTAGCCTTGGGCCCTGGCCCTTGTCACGTGAACCATTAAAAGCTCAAAACTCAAAAGAGAGGATAGTCCACTCCAGAGTCCAGACTAATAACAGGGAAGGCCTCTCCGTTTAGGGCACCTCACTCCCTATCACTCAATAGTTGCTACTTACTTGGTACCTAATCGCAGGATCCTTTGCTTTTCTGGATCCCCAGATAGGAATGCAAAATTTGAACTGACGCAACAGTCCTGCCCTTAAAACCCTGGAAGGTCTACTTGTATTAAGAATCCAGCAACGGATCCAATTCATAGGTAATCCAGGGCCGCAGGGCCCAAAACCAAAAGCAAGCAGTCAAGAACCTTCAGTCTTCAGAGGAAAATCATTCGGAAACGAAACCCCACACCACTCAAAGTCTCAAACAAACATTTTGGGTTTTCCATCCATCTCTGGCTCTGCTCCACCTCTGTCTCTTCCCTACATCCACCCACCCACCGCACTTATTGGGTGGGAAAGAGGAGGTGACTGACTACTGACTGGTGAGGGGCCAGCACCCAGCAGTCAGCAATGGCGGACTATGAACACCCAGCAGTCCCAAAAGAAACAGCGCTACAAGCCCTAAACACCATAATCCAGCTCCACTTCGAGAAAACCTTGGAGAAGAAACGGGCCGTCGATCTACAAAAGAAGGAGCTTTGGAAGTTCTTCCACTTCTTCTTCCTCTTCCTGGGCCTCGTCTTCGTTGCCCTGGTCCAGTCCCACCGGCTACAGTGCCGCCACTGCTGGGTCCCCATCGGCCTCCTCACCATGGCCCATCTCATCTTCTACGTCTCCGTGGCTCAGACTCTCCGCTGCATCAATGGCTTCAAGTACCAGCGGCGGTGCCACAAGCTCACGCTGGGGCTGGCGACGGAGAGGTTGAAACAGATCAAGATGAGGAGGAACAGCGAGCTGGCGGACGAGACGAATGACTTCGAGATTCACTACCAGGAGCCTCCCGAGAGCTATTTTGGTAAGTTCAAGAGGAACTGGGCCATGCATTTCGGATTCCTGATCCTGATATACGGCTTCATGGTCTCTTCCTCTGTTGTCCTTCTCTGTTTCTGATCCAAACCCTACTTTCTTTATGAATGTTCTACACCGTCCCGGAATTGGATTCCTCGACGTCGGAGGTGGTGAGGATGACTGTGTCGCCGGTGTTTTATGTGTGTAATTTTTGTAACGCCAAAACTTCAGTCTACAGATTCCGCCGAGTGCCGTCTTTTACAGTTTCTTCACGGCATTTTAATTTTATTTCCTCCATTTCATGGATTCTCTTAATCTCGTCCAATTCCATGAAAATCTGTACTGCTGAGAGAAATTCGGAAAAAGAAAACTTTGATTATTAATCCATTTGAAATTTGGAAGTAAGTTCATTGTTCATAGTTAATACGCTCAGGAGTTGGAACTGACAAGGATTCACGAAGTACTAGACGATTTATTTATTTGTTTGTATACATTTTTAAAGGGAAGCGATTTGGATTCTGGACACACCCCATTTATGATAAGCGGAGCACATCCCTCCGTTGTTTGCAACGATGAAAGTCAAAACATGGATGCGTCCAAATCACTCCCCTTAATTGGACCGAAGAAATGAAACTCCGTTGTTCCCCACTGCTACTTCTTCTGCCAATGACCGGTTTACCAGAGAAGAAAGGTGCAATGAATGTGGGGGTTCGTGCAGAGACTCATTATGGCTTGCACAGTAGTAGGACTCCATTAATAAACCCAGAGAATCGTCTGATCATCAGTTGAACCAATTATATAACATTTTGATCACCCGACAAAGTGATGGCACTGCCTTATGGGCACCCATCTCTTAAATTATGAGTCTTTTGTTTTTCCTTTTTGAATAAAACTGCTTTAATAAAAGAAAGAAAGAAACTGAAACCAACACACCCAACCAGTCCCCAGCAGTAGAAAGAGACCTTCCGGTTTCAACAAGCTTGATGCTTTGGAAAAGAAAGATGAATGCATGTAATGGTGACAGATGGCCTTGACTTGGTCTGATCTCTTTGCTTCATTACAATTGAATTTATCTTCATGATATCACATGGAGGAGGTAGCCAACAAAAGAAAGAGGATTTGATCTCATTTGTCACCAAGGAGATCTTTTTCTTTTTTAAAGTATAATCCTTCTGCCCTTCACAATGAAATTGTTGGCCTCTGTCAATGTATAGATTTGAGGATGAATTAAACTACCATGATCTTTGAATGGGTTAGCTTGTATTTTTAAAAGGGATCATTTACTAGAAGTCTACAACGCCTCTTATAGTTTTACAGATTTATAATTTTCATTTTACTAAAACACTCTTATAGTTTTACCTATTTTATATATGTATGATTTTGTAGCCATTTATTAAAAAAACGTCCCACATCAGTGCCACATAGGCATTGGTGTTTATTACATATGAAACCACTGTTTGATTTTACTATTTATTAACTAAACACTAAAAAATTGAAACTTTTTTATTTATGTGCATGAGTCATTTGGGGAAAGCAATGGTAGTTTAATTCAAATGCTGATGAAATGCACTTTTTATGAGGTGGAAAGCAACTTTATGGGGTGTTACTTGAAACACCCATAAAACATACAACCAAGTGGCGTTTTTCAGATAAACATTTATATAAAAAAACACCTCTCAGGAAACTCCCACTGAACCAAATAGATGCGAATCATTTCACATGATTGCTTATTCCAAAAGTACCCCTACCACGTACTTCTTATAGAAAATAAAATTGACGAAATATATTCAAAGAGTGGTTGCTGCTCCTGTCTTATGAGGGACAAAAAAGATATTTTTATTTTACTTTCTTTTGACTAAAAAGTGGATTAAATAAATTAATTGCAAACTATATAGGGGGTATTTTAATAAAATGCAAATTATAGGATAATTTTTAATAAATTCATCAAAATATAGGGGTGCTTTAGTAAATGACTATTTTAAAAGCCTACTCTTTTTTCCCACTATTTCTTGCTATGTTTAACTTCCCACTTCTCAAGTTTGGGGCCCAGCCATAAAAGCTCCATAAATTGATAATCCATATCTGACGGTGATGTTTTATTGTGCAGTGATTTGGCAAATTGCATTTACCTGTTACAAAAATATCAACTAGTTAACCAAGAATTGGAAGTGGTCCCTGTTATTGCTTGTCAAATTTAGGCTCACAAACAAAAGGGTCTGTTAAATAGGTAATTACTAGACAATATGTTTGAAAAAGAGTATTAGTTGAGATGAATGAATGAATTGCAAGACTGGATAGCTTTGGATCTCTTGCCCACAAACTCCTTTCACATCTCCATCTACAGGTGAGGTGTGCATTGAGAGAATATCTCCTTGTCATTCACTAAGAGGAATTCAGATCTTCTACCCACATGTCACAACAGTTGTACATTAGAAGGGAATGTGGGTAAGAAATCGTTAGTGAAGACTGAAAAGGACAGGATAGGAAATGAAAGCATTAGAAGGGAAAAGTTGAGGAAGAATTAGTTGACTGAGATGGTTTGATCATTTGCATAGACATCAGTGAAATTGTACATAAGTCTCTAAAAAAGTAAGGTAAGATCAAATAAAATATCATTATTTGATAGAAGACATGGATTTTGGTAGAACCAGAAAGGTGGGAAAAGATTTCTCTAACTGACACAAACACTTGGGATTATGATGAATAACGCCTTATACATGTTTTAGAGCATCAACAATTGTAAACCTTAATTGAGAAATAGAGCTGAACCACGTAAATCTGCATGTATTTTGTGCCTCTTATTTTTCTTGTGTTTTGATATCTTTATGAGTTTGTTATTGTTCGGTTTCTTAATGATGAAGTAATGTTAAGGCTCAGTTTGGAAAGAGTATAAATACAAATTTATAGAGTGCAAAACCTTGTATTTTATATTATTTTATATATATTTACATTGTACATATCTATATTTGTACTCCTTCCAAACTGAGCCTAAATTACAGTACATAATAGCCTTAAGCAAGAGAGAATTTAACATCTTGGGAGCATGCTAGGTGAGATCTTGTTCTTGTACATTTTCCTTCTAGGTGCCAGTAATGCCCTCATTCTTTGGAAATGAATTTGGACTTCAAATATTCCATCCAAGATCTTTTATTTATGCCAATTGCAAACTTAGATAGGATACATACTATTGACAACCTCATTTTCTTGAAGAATGAAAAAACTAGTGCTCTTCAGAAATAATAAATCCAGTCTATTTCCCTACCGAAATTATAACAAGAGATCCTTAAGATAAGATCCAACAAAACTGCACACAGTACACTGTGAAAGAAGTGATCATTACTCAAAGAGAAAAAGATAGAGAGTAAATTAAAAGGGGATTTGTGGCTTTTCACATGACATTATTAGGAAGGGGGGAGAGGGCAAAGTAAGGAGGTGCCATGGGGATGAGCTACAGATCATGCCCCTAAAACCTAGCCCAAGCTAGGACCAGGAGGTTCTGATACCCCTATCATAGGTGAAAAGCCCGGCCTGGCCCACGACCACCCATGCTCCACATGCTGGTCATCACTGCACGCAATAGTCTTGTTCTGCATAAGAAGACCAAACCAATGACCATACTTGTACAAACTGGGATTTGTTCACAACAAAATACTTTTTCAATACATTCTAACATGATCTATGTCCATATATCTCAACTAGACCTGTTCATGGGCCGGGCTCGGGCCGGGCTTTTACTGTGTATTAACAAATTTTTTTAAGGCTCGAGCCCGAGCCTGCCCCGACCATCGGGCCTATAATTTGGGCTCAAGCCCGGTCCTCATAAAAAGCTCGAAGCCCGAGCCTGGGCCTGGGCCCGAAATTTAGCCTATATTATTATTATTAATAATGTTGAAGCAGCTGAATAAAGAGAGAGATAGATTGAAATTATAAAGAAAAGAATAAAATATATATATATATTAAATTATAAATATATATTTTAATAAATATTATATTATTTATATATTTTATATAATATATAAAATACATATTATATATTTTATAAAATATATAATACCGAGTCGGACCGGGCCGGGCTTGGGCCGGGCTTTTTTGACAAATCCTGAATCCGGCCCGAAACACAGTCGGGCTTACTGTGTTAAGCCCGAGGTCAGGCCCGCGGGCCTAATTATATGACCAAGCCCGACCAGAGTGCGGGCCGGGCCAGGCCGGGGCCGTCGGGCTACCCGGCCCATGAACAGGTCTAATCTCAACATAGCTTGTCTCAATTCATGAGAAGATGTGGGGAGACAGATCATGTCAGAATAATACTTTATTATGAGCAGATCCAGTCCCTATTTATACGTCCAAGTCTGGATCTGGTCTCAACTTAGTTCGAATCTGAACTTAACACTTTCAGCTTGAAAGGTTTGTCACTGAATGGTGTTTAAGGTTGCAAGACATCTATATCTATATATTGAAACTGGCCTGCCATGTCAGCATGTCTTTCATTTCTTGCTTACCATTTATCTATTTTGTGTTTTTTTTTTAAATTGAACAAAATAATTCAACTAGCTAATCAACTTTAAATCTTAAAGACTTTCGTCTTTCCTCAGTAACTCACCATTAACTCTCTCTTTTCTTTCTCATTAACTCCTTTGATTATCTCTTCTCATAAAAAAAAAGGATCATCTTTCTTTATTAGTCATTCCATTAACTCTCTCTCCTCTAATAACTTACTCTACTAATGCTTTGTTTCATTTTTTTTTATTTTTTATTTTATTCTCTCATCTCTCCTTATTAATCTAATAAACCAAAAGTAATTTGCTTAGGGGTGATCATTTTAGTCTAGCCTGTAGGCTCACAAATTCCAAGATTAGTTTGGGCCCAATCCAACCCATAAACAAATTACAATTTAAAAATTATTTAGTAAAAATATAATAAATAGTTAAATCACCTAAAAAGATGAGAAAGAGAATATGACAGGTCCTACCCCTTCCATCATTAACCTATTTTAGCACATTTCTATAGGATTTTTCCGTTATTAGCTTATTGTATTTCAAAAAGAAAGAAGTTTACTCTCATCCAAATTCCATTTATTTGATTCATATTCAAATTCTATTTAATTGGTTAATTGCCAAAGATTATAATTTGAAACCTAGTAACTAAATCTATTAATGTTAATGAAAATATTAAGTTTTAGCAACTTTAACAACTATTAATAATTAAGAAATTAACAAAAGTTAATTATTAAAATATGCATTTTAATTATTTTTAAAAATAATTAATATTAATAGAATAATTAAAATTAATAATAAAAAGTAAAAATCTTATTAAAAGTAATAAAATAAATCATTTGTGTTCCTTATAAAAATTAATTAAAATAATAAAACAAATAATGCAACAATTAGAAATGTCATAAAACTCCATCTACTTAGGGATGATCATTTATAATTTAGCCTAACCTTGTTAGACCTACACATTTTTGAGATCAAGCAACTATTTTCTTCTGAGCTAGGTCTAGCTCAGATCTGCACCAAACCCATACATAATATGGACAATAGGGTTGTAAATGGATCGGATTTAGATTGGATCATCCAATTACATATGCATCTGCATTTGATTATGAAATCTCTAAATCCGCATTTGCATCCAATTATTAGGTCAAGTTTGGATTTAATTCACTACTATCTTATTGTGTTTAAAATGACCAAAAAAATTTAAAAAGTTTTAAAAAACTATTTTTTAAATATATATGTATACAAAAATATTAAATTTATCAATTATAAATTTTATATAATTATACATAATATCTATATAAATACATAGTTATACTATATATACATAAAATAATAATTTTTTATTAGACTCAAATCTAGCTGCCAAAAGATGTTGCAGCGAAAAGACGTGCAAAGCCCGTTTTTGGCGATTTTTGGAGTTTTTCGTTTTTCTTTTCAACTCGTGTTCACACGTAAAGACGTGTAGAAAGACATGCCTTAACCAAATGGTCCTCAACCTGTCACGATCTTAATGCAAAAACTCACTGTCTTTTGATTGTCAGCGCTTCCAAAAGATCTTTTGAAAAAGACTTTCCAAACGGCCCCTAACTTTATCCTCACTATTTACATATTGTATTAAACCACCCCTAGTGCTTCTAACAATTGATGGGAAGGATGAAATGTCCCTTTTGCCCTTTACTATTTCTCAAATTTTCAAAAATTTTCCCTCCACTAAGAGAACAGAATAGAAAATCGGAAAGAATTGAGGAGGCTACGCTCCTAGACCTCGCAAGTGTTGGTGACCCCCTTTTTCAGTCTTGGGCTGAGGACGCTCGTTTAAGAACACAACCTGAGGAGGCTAACGCTCGCAGACCTCACAAGTGTTGGCGACCCCCTTTTCAGTCCTGTGCTGAGGACTCTTGTTTAAGAACACAACCCGTGTGTTGTTGATAATGTAGGTCTGAACACAGCTACTCTTGATAAGCAGAGTGTAGACTCATCATGCCTAATGTGGATGAGCTCTATGCATTGTGGGTCAAGGCCTATCCGTTGGATTGCATTGTCACAGGGGATGAAATATCTGACTGAGGCAACCATCTGCATCATCTTCTGCTTTGGTGGAATTAACAACACACCTCGACTTCTTCAAGGAACAGCTCCACAATCTTGATTTGAACTATGGGGCAGCATCTCCAAACTCTATACAAGCCATTCTCCCCTTCATGGAATTAACAGTTTGAGGTAATAATACTCAATTTGTAAGGGGAGCTAATAGAGGATCTCTGCCCAACAGTCTTGCCTTCAGTATATTTATGAAAATCAGAAGATTGATCCAGATTGATCTAGATATTTGAATCGCTAGGAAAGATAACTAATAAAGAGAGAAGATGGATTCAGATTGATCAGAAGATGGGTCAACCCGCTGGCAAGCACCGCGGTCTCAGTGTTCACCGACTGCTGCTGCAACTGGAGATCGGTGCAGCTTGATACTCACATTTACTGTTTCTGCTACCACTCGTACCAGTCCAGATGCAGAGGTTTAATTTGAACGCAGTTCTTCACTCCACAGGTTTAGATCATTGACGGCATAGGAAAAGCCGATGCAGATTTCGAATAAAATTTGATGAAAAAAAAGAAAAGAGAAACAGAGAGAAGAGACAACACTTCGATCTCAGTCATGGTGAGCTACAGATCAGAGCGTTGTCGATACTCTAGCTTGGGTCATTGGAGGGATGGAGTAGGTGCTGAATCGGAGGGTGGATGAAGGTGATGGTGGTTGTCTTCTGCAAGGGGGAGATCAGAGCCACCGCGTTCTGATCCTCATCGACGGAGTGGATGGAGAGATAGAGATAAAGGGAGGGATAAGATAACAGACGAGAGATGGGTTGGTCCTTGTTACAGCCGGGGGTAACAGTCCCGCTCACAGGCGGTGATTCCTACCCGGATTACATATAAGTGGAACGAAGGGCAGTATTGAATTTAAAAAAAATTACGCCACGTGGTAGAATTGTCAGAAATAGTAGGTGTGGTTTTTAACAGTTCAATTTGTCGGTTAGTTTAAGAAAATTTCCCTTTAATTTATTTTATTTAATTTATTTTGTTCATTAGATTACATAATGGGGTAAACCATCTCTCATAGCTTCTTTTACTTCAATATTAATAATTTTTATCTAAAATAGTTAAAACCTATTAATTTAATAAAAATTAATCTATAGATTAATTTAATTATGACTACAACTTAATTTTATATATTTATTAATATTTAACTATTTTATTATTTAAGTAATATTTACAAAAAGTTGTAATATTTAATCATTAATAAAGTAAAAGGAATAAAATAGAACACTAATAGATTATATAGAAAAAATAATTATTTTATGAAGTAATCCAAATTATAAAATTATTTTTGTAACAAATTATTAAAATAAAGATTAATTGTTTTAAGCAACATTGCATTCCTTCTTTATAATAGTTATCAATTTCTGTAATTTCACTTTCCCTTGACAAATCCCATGCATCATACAAATCCCTACAAGTTTACTAATATTTGTGGGCTATTTACATGGCATTTGATAAAAATACCTCAAAAGAAGAAAAGCTATTTTTAGAGCAAAACTGCTTTTTTTTTTCTTCACTAGCAATGAGAATGGTCAATAGTATTTTCATTATTTTATTGGGCTATTAATGTAATGTCCAGTCTCTTATTGGTTTTCATTAATCTCCTACTTGGTCTTCTCTGGACAAGAAGAAATACACGAGACTAAACTTTAATCTAAACTAATAGTGAAAATTATGATTTACACTACCTCACAAATTTTTATTTACCTTTTTTGATTTTAGAGTAGATTGCTGAAACCTCCCTTGAATTTCTGGTTGTTACTGAAACTTCCCTTGAGGTTTGGTATTTGCAATCATCTCCCTTGAACTTTCTAGCATAATTGCAAGTAGATTCCCCTCCCGTAGAATTTTCTAAAAACTGCATGAAAATGTCCAAAATACCCATGCAATTACTTTTAACAAAAATGTTTGTTTTTCAAATTTTCTCTTCATATGAATCACTAACCAAAACCTTTCTAATTTCTTTTCTGAAATTGATTTATTTTCCAAATTTGCCCTTCAGATCAATCACTCAAAGGTAAAAACTGAATAAATTCTCTTTGTTTTTGTTGTTTATAAAGTTTGTACTATTTTTTTTCCAATAGAAACCAGCCTCAATAGTAATTACATGGCTATTGTGAACAATTTCATGCCTTTTTTGAAGATTCTACTAGAGGGGATCACTTACCATTGTATTGGAAGGAAGGATCAGAAACTTCAGGGGAGGTTTCAGAAATTTACCCTTAATTTTTATCTTGCAAAACTCCCACCTATGATACATGTACCCTCCCCTTGTGTTTTATCAGATTTCTCCACCTGTCACTATTACAAACAATGACAAAATTTGTAAATCGGGGGATCAATAATTTGACCAAGTAAATAACCAATGATAAATTTTGAAAAAAAAAAAAAAAAAAAAAACTGAAGTAGTAAAAAATATGAAGAGTTGACCAATAAAATCACAAAAAGAAATGAAAGAAAGAACTTGGGTAACTCATTGGATTCCATGTAAACCAAGTAATTCATTAGGGAACAGAAAAAAAAAAAAATACAGTGAGAACTTAGGACATCTACAAGGAGGGAGCTGGAATCATGCATGCCAAACCCGCTCACGGCTTTAGAGTATAAATTAGAGAGAGAGATTCAAAACAAAGAAACAGAATACCTATTAACTTGATCCTATCTAACTTGTACAAACACAATATTGGTCCGTGAATGGTAGGAAACCTTTCCCCACCACTCAATAGATAGTGAGTACCAATTAGTTGGAAACCCCAAATAGAACTTGGCATCAGCATGTTAATAGAATGTAACTACTGTCTTGCCCTTGAAACGCTGGAAGGTTTACTTGAATTAGGGATATCCTGCAACGGATTCAACTCATAGGTATTCAGGGCCCCCAAAACACCTTCAGCTAACACGGAGGAAAATCACTCAAAACCCAAACGACTCAGGAGCCATCTCTGCTCCATCTTGTCTCTTCTCTGCATCATTCCACCGCACTTGTTGGGTGGTAACTGGGAAGGAGGAGGTCAGGGGCCAGGACTCGGCATGCAGTTAGCAATGATGGGCTATGAACACCCAGCGGTCCAAAAGGAAACAGCCCTACAAGCCCTAAACACCACCATCAAGCTCCACTTCGAAAAAACCTTGGAGAAGAATCGAGCCGTCGATCTCGAAAAGAAGGAGCTTTGGAAGCTCTTCCAGTTCTTCTTCCTCTTCCTAGGCCTGGTCTCCATTGCCCTGGTCCACTCGCCCAGGCTACAGTGTCGCCACTGCTGGGTCCCCATCGGCCTCCTCACCATGGCCCATCTCATCTTCTATGTCTCGGTGGCTCAGACTCTCCGCTGCATCAATGGGCTCAAGTACCAGCGGCGGTGCCACAAGCTGACACTGCGGCTAGCGGCGGAGAGATTGAAACAGATCAAGATGAGGAGGAACAGCGGGCTGGCAGACGAGACGGACGACTTTGAGATTCAATTCCAGCAGCCTCCCCTGAGCTATTTTGTTAAGCTCAAGAGGAACTGGACCGTACATATCGGATTCTTGATTCTGATATACGTCTTCATGGTCTCTTCCTCGGTTGCCCTTCCCTGTTCCTAATCTAAAATCCACTTCTTCACATGTGTTCTATACTGTCTGTCCTGGAATTGGATGCCTCCGCGTCGAAGGTGGTGGTGATGGTTGTGATGCTGGTGTTTATCTGTGTAATTTCTGAAACGCCAAAACATCACTCTTTTCAGAATCTCCCGAATGTAGTCTTTTCCGAATTTTGCATCATCGCCCCATAGAGCGCCCCTTGTAGTTCACTCCAACCGTGTTTTGGAAACATCTGCCCATGATAAGTACGAAAGATGCTTCCAATGCATGTTGAGATGTGATCGTGGAGTTTGAATCTGCCCTCACAAAACGTGTCTCACGAGACCGGAGAACGCCTCACACGGAACGGGATCTGCCCCTCCCACATGGGCGCCTCACAGGCACATCCACCGTGCATTTAGAATATCCTACCATCCTAATGCATGATAGGATGTGCGTGTGAGGTGAGATGTGCATGTGAGGTCGATGTGAGGCGCCCTATGTGAGAAATAGATTCCAATTCGTGCCTCACACCTACTTCACACCTTGTTTTAGCCGTGTTCCTGGAATATATTAAATTGTAAATTTTTAATCATGGGAGATGTTTCCTATGCACGGCAGGAAAGTGCTGTGAGGTGCGCTCTGTGAGAGCAAATCCAAACTCATGATTGTGGGGCACTGATCTGAACTCGTGGTTTCCGGTTTCTTATCAGCATTCTAATTTTGGGGTAAATTGTTGAAACTTCTATTTAAATTTTTTACCTTGCTGAAATCTCTCTCCAAGTTTGATAATCGCAAATTTGCAATCACCTCCCTAAAAACTCTGATACAATTACAATTTGCAAGTAGATCTTCTTTGTTAGAATCTTCTAAAAAGAGGTATTGTTGAGGTTGTTTTCTACAAAAAAAATGGAGAATTTAAAGTTGCAGCTTTGTCTTTGAATGATTGATATGAAGAGAAAATTTGGAAAATAAATCAACTTCATAAAAGAGTGAAAGGGTTTGGGCTAACAATTCATGTGAGAAAATTTGTAAACATTTTGGTCAAAAGCAAACTGTATGGGCATTTTGGACATTTCCATGCCTCTTTATAGAAGATTCCAACAAAAGGGATCAACATGCAACTATGAAAGTTCATAGAGGTGCTAAACTTCAGGGGAGGTTTCAACAACAATCAAAGCTTTAGGGGAGGTTTTAGCAATTTTATTTTTGATAAACACAAAGATCCCTTCATACTTTGTAATTTGCAACAAAGAGCCCTTTAAACTTTCATTTGCGACAAAGACCTCCTAAACTTTCACTTTGCCACAAATACCCTTAACCATTAAATCAATAATGGAATGCATTAAATTATCAAAATGTCCACCTAAACTTATTTCTTTTCCTCACCCTTTTCTCTTAAATCCTAATCCTTATGGACTAAAAATACCTCAATTTCTCCAAATTAAAAGAAACCAGTTTAAATAATAAGAATTATGTCATTGGCATAGAAAAAAGCTTTTTTTTTTTTTATTATTATTATTCTTATTTCATTTCCTCGACATGAATGACTTCCTTGTCTTAAAATATGAAAATTACCCACTCCTTTCTCCAATCTCCAATGAATAAAGAAAATCAAACAAAAACACAAATTTTATGTCTAAAACCTCTACCATTTCATTTGATATTGAACCTAGCCAGAAGTTTGCAAAGGTTTATCTTATCTTATGTATATTAAAGCAATGCATGAGAGACAAATCTCTTTCCCTCCGTTTGCATGTATAACGCGTGTCACTCTATTTCTCCACTTCTCTCCTCGGTGCTCACCTCGCGTTCTCTCTCTCTCTCTCCTGATTTCAGAACTGAATTCAATTCGCCTCTACTTCTGTTCTTCGACTACTCGCCACCATCAACACTGCCATAGGACCATTCTATAGATATTGAAACCTTAGCCCCAACCTGAATTGCTCAAGGACGAGGGCTCGCTTTCGCCATGGTGAGATGAAGAGATCGATCCCAGATTGTTTCTTATCCTCCTCTCTGCCATGATTTTAGCCTCCATCTCCTTGCATGATACACACGTATCCCATTCTCTCCTTTCTTCCCGCTCTCCCCATCTTGTCTATCTATTTTGCCACCGCTGCTTTCTCTTCATTTCTCTCCCTCTTTTTCTTTATCCATCCTTCCTCTCCCTCGTCTGAGAATTCATGGAAGCTGCTCTAGAGCCTTCAGCCTCTACTTTCCCTCTTTTTAATGGCGTGTTTGGTGATTTATTATTTGAATGGGGTTTATCTCCATAGTGAAAACGGTAACGGCACTGGTGTCGTTACCGTCTCTATTTCTGGGTGAAGATAAAATTTCAGTGGCTCTGCTTCCCGTCTCTATTTCTGCTCAAGGTGAAGGACTCAATTCCTTATATCTCAGATGTCTTGAATCACATTTTCTTGATTTCATTTTATTACTTTTATCATGCGATGCATTCATCTTCCTAGACCTTATCTTTAGCCATGGAGAAGGAGCGATTGGACGAATTTTCTCCTCGGGAAGTTCTGGAGAACTGCCTCCGGAGCTTAGAATCGGAAATAGGTTTATCCAAAGCCAGTAGATCGGATTCTGATTCTCGACCCAATCGCAGAGCCATCTCCCATTGACAGGAATTCGTTCAGCTGATAAAAACTCGAACAATAAAGCGATTATACACCTTCCCTCATTTTGGAGTTCCAAAGGTTTCAAAAAGGAAAAGCAGAAACAGACTCTCTGAATCAAGTCTTGCTTTTAGAGGCAGAACTCTTAAATCCACCCCACGACTGCTCTTGTTTTTTGGCTTTCGCAACCGAGCCAGATGCCTTTGTCAAAACTTAGGGTTTCTGTTAGTTAAGATTTTAACACGAAGAGAATGTTACTTGGTTTAGCAGGGTGGCTTTCATTTTTTTATATATCTTGCTTTGTAGTTTTGGTTCTATCGAACCGAATTGAAATAGACACGGTTTAATTAACCAAAGGATAATTCTTTCATGGACTTAAACTTGCCACTTATTTTCTTTTGTTTTTTTCATCAGCTCCACTTATTTTTTTCTTTTTAATTGCATGTTAATGTTAATCCTATAACTTTTCCTTGTCTGCAACTTTATCTAATTTGGCAAGGAGACCCAACGTTTAGGTACACCATTACGTGCTGTGACAGGATATCACTCTTCTTTTTTGTGTAAATATGCAGAGCATGTCTGGTCACACAAGTCCAGTTGAATGTGTAGCTTTTGATTCAACGGAGGTTTTGGTGGTTACAGGAGCTTCTACTGGTGCAATAAAGCTGTGGGATTTGGAGGAAGCAAAGAGTAAGTAGTATTCTTTTCACTCCATTGATTGTTTTAAGTTGAAAAACACTTGCTAAACAGTTGGTGGCACAACTTGTTAAGTAGTTTAAGTGCCAAGATATGGCACTTGAAAATTGGAACTCATGACACATGCACTGTAATGGAATGCATAAGTTAATGACTCAAGGAGGCACCTGAAAATAATCCTGTTGTTTGGTCTCAGTTGGGCTTGGGAACCTAATTGCTTGCATCCCAAATCTAACTCATTAATTTTGTTGATTAGGGCCTTCACATGGCATTTCCTTTACTTTTAAAACTAAAGCTTGTATTTGGGGAATTTTTGGCATTTTCTAATTTGTTTTATGATTCTTGTTGAAGTGTAGTCGTTCGCACCCTTACTGGACACAGAATTAATTGCACTGCCATTGAATTCCATCCATTTGGTTAGTTCTTTGCATCTGGTTCTTATGAATGCTAATATAAAGATTTGGGACATTAGAAAGAAGGGATGCATCCACATATACAAGGGCCATACTCGAGGAATTAGTACCATTAGATTCACTCCTGATGGCCGTTGGGTTGTTTCTGGTGGACTAGATGATGTTGTGAAGGTAACCATAAAGCCATTGATATACCCCTCCCCCTTCCCCCCAACCCCCCCAAAAATAAATAAATAAATAAAACTATAAGTAACAACTTCTAAAACTATCTAAACAAGTATGGGATCCAACAACTGGAAAGCTTCTACATTTACTTTCCACGAAGGACAAATTACCTGCATAGATTTTCACCCCCTTGAGTGCCTGCTAGCCACAGGTGAGTATGGCTTTTATGTTATCTCTGTGACATATGCATATGTGTATATTATGTTTTCTTGTTCCGTTTGAGATGCCAAGACTTGATATATATCCATAGTTTAATGATCACCTTATTTATCATATCGAATGCATTTCCATTTATAAAATTTTATGCACATTTATTGATTTGGTTTTCAAGAAGTGAACTGGCAATTAGGCTTCTTATGAACTTAGGAATCTCCTTCTATATTGAGATGGTTGTCTGTTTACAGAAAGATCTATGCACCTACAAATAGACTGTAGATGTATAAAACAGAACCTCTTATAATTATAAAAATTTGAAAAGTTAAAAACTATGTAAGATATCTTTGATGAACAGATCATTATTTGTTTTGATTGGTTTTGTTCTATAATTTGTTTTGATAGGTTGTATCTCCGCATTATGCTCTATAGATTGCAGAGAGAGAGAGAGAGAGAGAGAGAGAGAGAGAGAGTAATTAAATAGTCATAGACAATAAGGAAGAAGATGGGATTGAGCTTTTTCTTTCTTTTGGTGTTAGAAGAGAAGATGAAGAAATTACATACCTATCTGAGAATGGCTTTTACAAATAAGCAACAACATTATAGAAAAATGAATCTATCAAAATTTCAAGCATTAATTAATTCAATTCAATTAATGCTTCTACTCCTAAATAAATTCATGGCATAACCAACTTCTCATATTTCTTCCTTCTCCTATTGAATGTGGATAAGCTTATTCTCCTTGCCTATCACTCTCTCTAACATGATTAATTGTTTATCTTGCAGGCCTATGAAATTAGATCTACTAAACAATCATTGAATGGTTACCTGGTTCTTTCTTCTCCCTCACACAATTGCTAAATACATTTTCACAGGGATTTCATTTATTACCTTGTAAATTCTTGTCTTATAATCTTTGAATATTTCATTTTTTTGGCTTTCAAATTGTCATTTATCAGGCTGCTTCAAACAACAAATATAAAATAATAAATATTCCCTCAACTCATTCCATCTGTGTAGGTCTCATCCTCAGCTTCTCTGTCTTTTACTATGAGATTATGAATGCCCCGAAAAGGTAATTTCAGAGGAAAAGTTACATTGTTTTATTATTTAAGGCTTCTTATTTGTATTGCCTTTTGTCCTTTGGACTCATTCATTGGGTTTCTTTATATTATAGAAGGATAAGTTCAGAGGAAAAGTTATTTTGTGTTGGATAATATCCTTATTCTTCTTAGAATTGTACCTATGCTTTTTCCTAGTCCGTTGTGTTATGTTATTTTTTGGAAACATAAGCAGAGCTTAGAAGAGAGTTCTTTTCTAGTTGGAAATTAATCTAATATGGATAAAGTTAATTTAATATGATATTTATTGATACAAAATTTGTGTTTTCTATTTGTCTTTTATTCATGTACAAAAAAATGTCGGGCCCCAAAATTTCTATATCCTTTTTTAATTTTTCAACACAATAATTTCTGTCCTTTATTTTATGCAGGAGAACAACTTGCACCTAGGAATTGTTGCTAGCAACAGATTGGTGGAGCCATGGAAGAAGGGATCCAATAGTCTAGGTCAAGTGTGGATTGGGAAAGTGAAATACCATGTACCCAAGCAAGAAATGGTCAACCAGATGGGCAAACATTAATTTTGAAATCATTGGAGTTATTCACTATTTAGTTAGACATCACATCTCCTAATTGGAAACCTTTCTTCTTTTTCCACTGAACAATCTCTTTATCCTTCAGAAATTTGTATTGATCTTATTAAAGGAACACCTCTTTATATATAAACTAATTTCTCTTTATTCTGTATTGTTTCTATTACTGAGAATCAAGAAAGAACAACAGAAACAGAGTTTCTGTATTGTGATTGTGATTGATGCACCAACCACACAGGTCCAAGTGGAAAATTACTAAATGGAAAAGGAAAACCGAGTTTCTTGAAAGAGGAACAGAAACATCACAAGTCAAGAAGCTTTTCTTTCTTCCCCTGTTCAACAGTAATTCTTACCAGTTTAAATCTTCTCAAGAGCTTCAAACAGAGACCTCTTACGTTTTTCTATAAACCACTGAATTCAAAACAACACAGAAACCACAGCCAGTAAATAAAAGAACCAGGTAGGCTACTAAAGTGAAACAACACTTGGCCAATAAGGTTTGCCAAATTGTTATTTTTTTATATGTATTGCCAAATTATCTTCATTCTTATGGGTTGTATTTGCTTGCGATGATAACTCTAATGTGTGGCTCATATTTGGTTATCTGCTTGGGCTTGGTTCATGCTTCTATTGATAACTCTAATGAAGTATATATAACTGATGGATATGTACATCATTGAACAACTTGTATTTCTTGGTGATTAATTTTGCATCTTATATTTCAGAATTTACTATCTTGATTTTGAAACCAATATGCAGATGATGAAAGGGAACATTTGGGTAATTCCAAATAATAAGGATTTTGCACAAAGCATGAGACCTTAAGTTTCAACTCCAACCATCTATAGGAGGGGGCATCTTTGAACCAGGTGGATCATCAGAGCAGCTAGCTACCTTCAGAATTCAGAGGCCTTCAAGTTATATTAGCTGATTATGATGACATCAATGGGGCTGTGAAACGAAAGCTCCTTGAGAAGCTCGGTTGTCAAGTTACTGTTGTTTCCTCTGGGTTTAAATGCATTAGACTTGGGCCCTCTGGAACTTCATTTCACATCATTCTTTTGGACCTCAATGTGCCCGAGATGGATGGCTTTGAAGTTGCGTTTTATTTTAGAGGTTATTTTAAATCATTTTTATTTTTCCATTAAGATTTGTTCAAACTGGTTGTACTTAGATATCTTACCATGTATGGCCCGGAACATGATACGATTTATTCTATAATAAAGTTGGTTGATGTAATGATGTTTATGGGAAAATTCCACTTTTATTTTTTAAATGTTTCTTTTATTTACAAAAAATAATTTTATATTGGATTTTAGTTTTAGTTTATTTTGTTCTACTTTTACAGTTTAAACTTTTAATAGTTTTACTAGCATTAATCAATGATAATTATTTAAAAACTTAACATTCAGTTAAATTAATTAATTAATTACTTCCATTTCATTACATTAAGTGATATTTATTAACTCTATAAATAATCTTTCTCAGTACATGATTTTAATCGTAATCTTGGTAATTGCCCGTGCTTAGCACGGGCGCCCCTCGCTAGTATTTAGTTATAAGCACCAAACTTGCCAAGACAACAACCGATACAACGACCCCGACTAAACTACCTAAAGAAACCCAAAACAAGAAACCAACTATAAAAATGCTAGCAAACCTAAAAGCTATTCCCCTGCCTTTTCTACGTCTCCCTCTTGTGCTCTGACCCTCTCTGAGACCCACTAGGAGGAGGAGCATAGCAATCTAGCACTAGTTTGGACTTTCTGCTCCCGGGAGAGAAAGGAGAATCGTCTGGTGAGTACCCCGACCATGAACGAATATTCGGTCTCCGCTTCTATTTCCGTCTCGTTAGAAGGGTCAACCCGGGATGGGTGAGCCTTCAATTCCTCAGAGAACTTGACTTTAAACCAATCTCCGACTTGGGTTTCTTGGTTCGTTGAATACGACACCCCTAGAAAGTTTCCAAAACATAGAGCCTTTGAATGCAGCACTTCCCAGACCTGATGACCTCTCTGGCAAAATGCAAGATCCAGAGTTTGTAATGGAAACATTATTGGATTGGGTTTCATAACTGCCCCCTTCACGATGCAAATCTTTGATTACCTCAAAACAACACCAAATGGAGCTCAAAGGGACTACTCCTTGAGAGAGAAACAACGTTTTGGGCTTCAATACAAGCCAAGACGAGCTTCCGGCGACCCTAGCTACGACGACGCTAGGTCCAACGGGTCCCTCTCTGGCGCCGGCAACAGCAACAAAAACCCGCATGTCAGTTTGGAGAGGTTTTGATCCCCAACCTCTACTTCAAACACTGGCGACCCCGACTCTGCCTGAATCTCGCTACCCCTTTGCTTTGTTCCATTTCCGTGCGACGACAAACCGCTTCTTCTTCTGCACCATTTACGTGGTTCTTCTTGAAATTGGCATCTATACAACCATCGTGACGAGATGCTTACCTCGAGTCCCAAGCCCCACCTCCTGAAACAGGGTGTGGCTTCTCCTGAAGTTAGACGTAATAGGCAACCGCTGGATGGGCTCCCTGTTACAACTGCATGACAATCGGTTCTCTAACGGAAGCTAAAGGTCTTCGACCGCAATCCGCATCAAATATGTAATGCCTCTCACAATGAGCTCTGTAGTTTTTGGTATATCCCGAACCCCTTTTCTCCAAACCAGAAGAGGGAGTGGAGTCAAGGTTCTCCCAAACAAGGATTTTTTGGTCTGCAAAGATGAAACCCCTTATTGCATCGCCAATTTCTTTGAACACAATTAGTCACTAGGCCGAGAGAGGAACACCAAAGACTATATTCACCACTTACCGTTGCCATTTCTCCGACTTTCCAAACAACCTATCGGATTCTAGGGCGACAAGGAAAATTGCATTCCATTTAAGAATTGATTTCGTAAATGACAAGCTCCACAAGCTTCTTCCTCTGAAACAAAAATGACAAACCACCTGTTTCCTTCCGGTCTTCTCACCGACGTTGTTGTAGATGTCGTTAGAGGAGCAACCATTGATTCACCTCCTAACTCGACGGACAACCATCTGTCATGATTAGACATTTGTGTAGGAACTCCTCACAATTCTGAACAACTTGGTCGGCCACCATAACCTTTATCAATTGACCAAGTACTCGAACTGAAGCGAGCCCTTCCTCAGACGCCAAAATCTGCCATATTTTTAAATAGTTTTCAAAAGCGATATTGGTAGCTATTCGATCAACGAAGCGGAGGCTTGGGCAGCTTAGGGATTTAAAAACAGAATATTGACAGACATCTGATGGAGGGGGGCTTCAATGTCATTAGATGTTCGATACACCACATTCAAAAAAAAATTTCTCTTAAAAAATTAAATGGTCAAATCGAAACGGACCCAATCTGGTCTACGAAATTGAGAAATTGCTGAACTGAAATCCACAATGGGTCGAGTTGTTTAGTTTGGTCAGTTTTATCGATATGATGAACCTATCTGAAATTAATTATTATTATTATTTTTGTATTATAAAAATATAAAAAATATTAAAACTAATTATTAATTATTTAAAAAGTTAACATATAAAACAATTATCTATTTTTATGTACTTCTTGATGGTGTGCGATCTAGGAGTTCCAAGTTGGAAGACTACCTAGACACTAGTCGCGTAGCGAATTGGACCAAGTTGTAAGACAAAGGATCAAAGAATCCGGGGTCACTAACCCGGCGAGGTCGTTCCAATGCTTAAGTTAGTATTGTACTCTGGTTGCGAGTTGAAAGGTTGAATGCAAGTAAGCTAGTGAGCAAGTAATTGCTCGTACTTGAGTCTTGTGGGTTGATGCCCTTATATAGATGGACTACCGTGGGTTTCGCGAAACGCTCCCGGAATCCTTGGCCCGCGATGTAGGGATCCATTCCGCTTTGGAAGGAGGGTAACGCACTAGTTAATAAGGCCTATCATTTCCCTCCAATTCAGGCGGAGTGAGGATAAGGCCTACAGTTATGCGGCGTGATCTTGAGAAGTTCGGAAACAAGCAAGTTTTTATGTTCGGTTATGTGGCACCTCAGCGCATGTGGGTACCAAGGTGCTTCGGCTCCAAAGTGACCGAGCACCCGAGGTCCCCCGATCTGCTGTCATGGCACCACATGCTGATTTGTCGTCTGGTTGGCAGGCCGCATCCACGTGTCCTTTACTTATTAGGTTAGGCCAAATCATCCGAGGTCCCCTGATCTGCCACATTGGTTGATTCCTCCGACACGTTAGCGGGCTCAGTCAGCCCAGGGGCCGATGTGCTGAATGTACATTCTATTATGAAGTTTGCCAGGACTTGGGCTTTGATCGTTGGACGTGGCTCGAACTGGATGTCGTATTCGCTCAGCTCGAGGGACCACTTCATCAACCTACCTGACACCTCAGGCTTAAGAAAAATGTGCCTTAGAAGTCTATTGGTAAGGACAACAATGGTATGGCCTCCTGCAAAACTTTACTTACGTAGTCGACAAGTCGTTGGACCCGGTCTACTTCTTTGATTAGTTCCGATCTGACCACCTCATCACTCGCGGAGAGGTACAACTTCAGTTCGTTACCTTCCTCAGGTCATGTCAAAACCGGTGCAGTACTTAGGTACTTTTTTAACTCATCAAATGTGAGCTGACACTATTCAGTCCATACAAAGTCTTCGTTGTTTTTTATTGCTTTAAAGAAGGGTAGGCACCGACCCACCGATTTGGACATAAACCGGTTTAGGGTGGCTATTCGGCCTATTAGTCTTTGGACCTCCTTTATCTTCTGGGGCGGTCTCATATCTAATATGGCCTTAATTTTATTAGGGTTGGCTTCGATGCCACGTCGGTTCACTATGTAACCAAGGAATTTTGCCCGACGTGACCCCGAAGACACACTTGTTCAGGTTGAGTTCATGTTAAATTTTCTCAGAATTTGAAAAACAGAATTTAAATCGTCAACTAAAGAGTCCAAAAACTGGGTTTTCACGACCATGTCATCAACATAACATTCAATCTTATTACCGATCAACGGTTCAAAAATTTTGTTTACAAGTCGCTGGAAAGTTGCTCCAGTATTTTTTAAACCAAAGGGCATGACTTTGTAAAAGTACAACCCTAGCTCAGTTACAACATCGGTTTTGTCCTGGTCGGCTATGTACATCCTAATCTGGTTGTAGCCGGAGTAGGCGTTCGTAAAACTCAGCAACTCATGCCCCGAGGTCGCATCTACCAGGCGGTCTATCCTGGGAAGGGGGAAGCTGTCATTTGGGCAAGCTCTGTTCAGGTCGGTGTAGTCGACGCACATGCGCCACTTTCTGTTGGCCTTCTTCACCAGCACAGGGTTGGCTACCCAGCTCGAATAATGGACCTCCCTTGACGAAGTTTGCGGCGAGGAGTTTCCCAACCTCCTCATCGACTACCCTCCACCGCTCCAGAGCGAGGTTGTGTTTTCTTTGTCTAATTGGCCTGACTAAATGGTCCACACTTAACTTGTGAGTAATCACACTAGGGTCGGTGCCGGGCATTTTTGCCGTAGACCAAGCAAAAACATCTAAATTATTAAGTAAAAAACTTACTAGTTGTGTTCGGAGCGGTTTGCTTATTAGAGCATCGATCTAGAGGGTCTTGGTCGGCTCAGTTTTGGAAATCAATATATGGACTATCTCCTCCATCAGGGCAGCTCGCTCCTTGGTGTAGTCTGCTAGTTACTTTAGCTCGACATCATCTGCCAACTTTGCCTTACCTTTCAATGCAGCCACGTAGCACTTGTGAGACTCGAGTTGATTGCCTCGTATGACCCCTACTCCGTAATCTGTCGGGAACTTCTTTGCCAAGTAGTATGTTGATACTATCACACGTAAGACATGTTGGATGGACCGACCTACGATCGCGTTGTAAGGGGACGGAGTCGCGACCACAAGGAAGGTACGCTCGAATTGCACTATGTTTAGCCACGTCCCTGCCTCTACTAGTACCGTGACCCGGCCAAGGGGTCTGACTTCTTTGTTGCTGAACCCCACCAAGGGTGTATCTGCTAGTTTTAGTCACTCTACTTCAGCTGTAGCCTATCGAATGTTCCTTTGAATTGGATGTTGGCCGAACTGCCTGAGTTCACCAAGATCCGCTTCACTTCAAAATCATTTACGACGAGCTTCACGACGAGAGCATTGTCGTGAGGATATTGTATCCTATGCGCATCATTTCGGTGAAATAAATGGGCTCTTCCACCTGAGGTCGCTTCGGTGGGTTTTCTGCTTCATGCTCCAGTTCTTTGACCGAGGTCTTCCCCGCTGCCGTGGTGCACCCCGCTACAATGGATCCGTCGGTGATCATGTTGATTATCCCACGGATCGGTCTCTCTTCAGGTAGTTATCAAGGTGGCTGCTTGTTTTGTTTGCTCGACTCCGGAGCATCTCTCCCCTGGTTTCCTTATTGGCCCCTCTGTTCTTTTTCCTTGTGCAAGATGTACTTCTTCAGGTACCCACGGCGAATGAGCTCTTCGATCTCGTCGCAGAGATTCCGACAATTCTCTATACTATGACCGTGGTCCCGATGAAAATGACAATAGACGTTCGGGTTCCTGGTCATTGGGTCTCCTCGCAGCCTGGGTGGCCACTTGAGGAAGGAAGAGTCCTTAATCGCTAGTAGGATTTCTCCTCGCTTCGCGTTGAGGGGGTATAGGTCCTCCTCTCCACAGGAGGGTCCTGGATCGCCGACCCGACCTATAACTCCGAGAGGGAGACTTACTTCTCAAGCGAGGTGACTTGCTTCTCCTCGGTGTTTTGCTCTTCTTTCTTTTGTGCTTGCTGCTGCTTGTTCCTTCTTCTTGTCTTTTTCTTTTCTCGTCCTGTTGGATTTCTAGTTTTTGGCCGAAATCTTTTTCCGTGCTTATGAACCTCTTTGCCAATGCTAGGAATTCCGTGATGTTCTTTGGACGATTTACTCTGACGTACCATCTGAACTCCTTGTGTGTAATTCCCTTCTGTGTTGCGGTGATGTGCATTGTTGGATCGAGATCTGGTATCTGCAGGCAGGTTTCATTGAAACGCTTGATGTAGCTCCGAATTGACTCATTTTCCCTCTGCACCATGTTCAGAAGGTTTTCTTGTGACTTCGGGCACTTCTTACTAGTGATGAAGTGGCCGTGAACATATCCATGAACTATGCCCAACTTTTGATCGAGCCCGACGCGATGTTCTAATACCAAATCCAAGCTAGTCATTTGAAAGTGGTGGAGAAAGCCACACACAAGAACGCTTCATCTGCTCCGGCGAGATGCATCTGAGACTGGAAGGCATTTACATGGTCGTTAGGATTGAAAGTTCCGTCGTACCTTTCCAATAGGGGCACCTTGTAGTCCTTCGGCATAGGGACTTCTAGTAGTTCGGGTGACAAGGGGGAGGGTCGGTTCAACAATGTTGGAGCCGGGCGTGTAGCCACCGAGCTCACTTCATCCCTTTCCTTGCTTTGCTCCCGCGGTTGGCTGTTTTTTGCTGGCGGGCTGTTTCTAGTTGAGGAACGGCAAGTCTTGCGATGCTGACGCTACTATTTCTTCACTAGCTATGCATTGGTGCTGCTGGCTTCGGTATGATCAGGTACTTTGATTCTGGTCCGCTCTCGCTCCTGAACACTGTTGCAAGGTGGATCAGGGTTCCTTCCTCTTGCTTCTTCTTGGTCGCGAGACCGGTGCTGGCTGTTGCGGGGTGTCAAGGGGCCTCGTCTCGAGCCCGCACCTCGAGCCCCAAGCTGGCGATCGTCAAGCCATGACTTATGATTCTCAGGCCGTGAGTGTTATTGCTGATTGATCCTTTCATGCTGGCTGACCTCAAGCCTATCTTTCGGGTTCCCCCTTTGAGAAACTTGGGGGGTGTGTTGGCCGTCGGTCCTACCCCGAGGTGGGGTCTAGCCCCTAGGAGGGACCAGAACCTGTGAGTTTCCCTCACCCCGATGGGGAGATCGGCGAACACTCTGATGAGGCTGTTGGTGGCGCGAGTGCTGGTTTTGGATCTTATTTTGGTACTGACCTAGTTGTTGGTTCGACTACAATGGTGGAAACTGCTACTGGTACTGCTGATAGAAATAGTACTGTTGAAATTGTTGGAACTGATGCATCTACTACATCTAAATTTGCATGGTTCTGACACTCTGAACTAGATCATCGAACTGGTGACGCCCAACCCCAGGAGGAATCATTGAGGGTTCCGAGAAAGTGGTGTTTACTTGGGACAGCGGGACGTTTATCTACTGACTCATCTACTGCATCGACACAGTGGGGACCCCTGAGGCAGTGAGGGGGATGGTGAACTGTCCGATAGTCACTGAAGGGCCTGGAGGGAGTGATGCTGGGTGGTCCTACCCCCCCAGTGACGCTCATGTCAATGCCCTTTCCGGTTTTGCTTGAAGATGCCATTGAGAGAGTAAGGTGATGGATGAGGTGTAAGGTTGACATTTTGATTGGTTCCCACAGACAACGCCAATTGATGGTGTGTGATCTAGGACCTCCTAATTGAAAGACTACCTGCACACTAGTCGCATAGCGAGATAGACCAAGCTGCAAGACAAAGGATCAGAGAACCCGTGTCTATCAAGTTAGACCCTATTGTGTCATTATTAATCGATTCGGATTTGGATCTAAAGTTAAAATCTCTGTAGGATCTGGTTCAGAACCAATTCTACAATCTATACTCAACCCGTTTATAGCCATATAAGCAATGAAACTCGGCTGTTACACTGCTAGTTGAGCCAATGACTGATTTACCAGAGAAGAGGTGCAATGAATGTAGAGCTTTGCAGAGATTCATTATGGCTGCACTCGTAGTAGGACTCCATTAATAAGCCCAGAGAATCGTCTCATCAGTTGAATCAATTATATAACATCTTGATAATAAAGAGGGCTTTTGATCATCCGACAAAGTGATGAAACTTGCCTCTTGGGACCCCTTCTCTTAAATTATGAGTCTTCTGTTTTATTTTTTCATTTTGAATAAAACCGACACGCAGACACAGTCCCCAACAGAAAGAGTCCTTCCTGTTCCAACAAGCTTGTCGTTTTGAAAAAGAGAAGTGAATGACTTTGACGTGGCCTCATCTCTTTGCTTCAGCACAATTGAATTTATGTTCATGATATCACATCGGCGTGGTAGCCAACAAAACCAAGAGAAGCTGATTTATAAGCATAATCCTTTTGCCCTTCACACCATTAACATAGAAATTATGGAATTATCGGCATGTATTATTGTATTGGATTTTAATTTTATTAAAGATTAAATTTAATGAGGTTTGATTGATCAATTACATGAAAAAAGAATTAAGTTATTGCTTATCATATATAGACCCATAAATAAAAATAGATAGTTAATAAACAAATATGTTAAAAGAAGAATATAATTGAGAATGGAAAGGTGGAAAGAATAAACAAATAAATAAATGAATTAATGGAAGGGACCTGAGAGTGGTGGTAATTAGTAGCTTGCAATCCATTTGATTCCTTGCTCCTTTAAAATAGAAAACTGGTTTTGAAGAGAAGACTAGGCCCATAGACCATACTTAATTACTTATAGGGAAAAGGAGTGAGATAAGGCCTTAATAAATAGGGAAAATCTATGGTGCCCCAAGGACACGGTAATGGAAAAGACATGGCACCGGTGGCTTTGATTTTTAGTTTTATAAATAATAATCAAATAAGCATTTTGGTTTGGGATAATTTTGGTTTTTTTGATTTGGTTTCTAATCAAATAAACCAAATGCTAAATTTTGATTAATACCACTTAATTGGTCACTTCTTTTATGATCCCGGTTGATTGGTGGTAAAATTTTCCAATATCATAGTCGAACCCTAAAACACAATGTTGATATTTTCTCTAAGACTGAATGGTGTTTAAAAGTTGCATGGTATTTATTAATATTTGTGGGTTATTTAAATGGCGTTTGATAAAACCATCTAAAAAGCATAAAAGCTCTCTTTACATATCTGCTATGTGAAAAAAAAGCAAATATGCTTTTCTGCTTCACTAGCAATGAGAATGGTCAACAGTTATCTATTGGAATATATACTACGTAAGGTTAATTTCGAATCTCCTATTAGTTTTCATTAATCTCTTACATGGGCTTCTCTGAACTTAGATTTCCATCATTGATTTTCCAATTTCTAAAAATCAGAGAAATTATTTATTTGATACTGATGGTGCACGATCCGGTCGATCTTAGCTGTCAACGATCTTGCCTCTGAATCGAGTGGTCAAGGACCTGAAACGGAGGGAAAAGAGAAGCTTTGGGGAGAACCCGGCGTATGGGCTCCGAAGCTCAAGTTAGAGTTTCTCAAAGGCAAGATAGACCAGATAGCGCAAAAGTTAGCATACATCGTTTTTGGGGGGTAGGAGCCTTTTATAGCCACCTCGCGCACTCACTCCCAGGCTTCTGTCAGATCGGGCATGATTACTTCTGAACTCCTGCCAGTTCGGATGTCATTTCCTTTGGCCGGTCAGAACCGCCACTATTCCTTTGTCAGAGCCGTCTCTGCGGTTAGTAACGACGGTGGCAGGTGGCGGTAGCAGGAGGCCATTTGAAGTGCGGCTGTCAGGCGTCGGATCCCAAATCAGTCAGGTGCGTCGCCCAAGGATACGAACGTCCCTAGCGTCAGGTACGTTTGATCAGCCTGGTGTTTCGGAGGCGAAGTGTTGGAGTGAGCGAGATGTCTTGAGTTCGGTTTGGGGAGTGTTCCGAGCTGTCACGGGCCAGCTCGGGTCACAGCTTTGCGAGGCTTGGGGCCCAATATAGTTTGTGCTCCTTGCAGGGAGCTCGGGTTCTCAGTAGGGAGCTCCGAGTTCTTGCTCGGGCTCTTGGTAGGGAGCTCGAGCTCTTGGCGGGGAGCTCGGGCTCTTATCAGGGAGCTCGGACTCGTGGTAGGGAGCTCGGGCTCTTGGCGGGGAGCTTGGGCTCTTATCAGGGAGCTCGGACTCGTGGTAGGGAGCTCGGGCTCTTGGCGGGGAGCTCGGGCCCTTGGTGGGGAGCTCGGGCTCCTAGTAGGACGGTCTGGAGTTCGGGCTCAGTAGCGAGCTTGGACTTTGCTTTCGGTGCTTGCTTCGGGCGCTCTACTGTCCCGAATTGCTTGTTTCTGCCACGTGTCGGGTAACTGCGAGGTCGGGCCAAATTCCCCTTCATCAGATACCATTGCTGTCATGTAAGTTGATATCTCATAAATTGGTTACGAGCTTGTTTAATGCTGATTATCAGCATTGATTTTTGCGTTTTTGGAAACTATTTCTCCTATCTATGTCAAATTCCACATCTTCAAAGGTCTAAAAAAAGGAATCATGAACTTGCTGATTTCTCGGAAATCGGCTAACCAAACACCAAAGAATGAGTGATTTTTTGAATCCGGCCCTGATGTAGCTTTGTCCTGGTACATCCCTAACACCACCTTAATCTAAAGTAATTGACCAATAATAAATTTAAAAAAATTAAGAGCAGTCATTTCAGTTAAGAACTTAATTAAGAAACCTACAACAGTAATCCAAAATATGAAGAACTGACCAATAAAATTCCCTAAAAAACACAGAACGAACTTGAGAAACTGAATGGTTTCCATTTATTTTGATAAACAAACTGACTAATTCATTAGAGAACAGAAAGATTACAGTCATATAAGTATTTCCATTCAAAGCAGAGATAGCAATTCTCGAATCTGATCCATTCCACCATAAGATATTGCCAGCCCCCCCTATCACTCGCAAAATACAACAGCTTTCAGAATCGCCATAGACTTCTCGGCAGACGCAGGTGTTGAACGGAAAGAAGTGAAATAAGAATATTGACAGAAGGAATAGGAATTCTTTGTTTGGTTTGAAAAAAAAAAAAGTAGGGAAAAATGTTTAATTTAAGATGTTTCTCTCTCTTTTTTTTTTTTTTTTCTCAGGAGTCAGGAGCCATATTTCAATTATTTATATTATTTTTGGCATAGTACACTAATTTCCAGCAACATTCCAATCATTCTTCGCAAAGGTGGTGGAATCGCATCTTTGTCTCGGACTACACAGTTTACACGCCAACCGAGCCACCACTCGAAAAAGCAAAATAAAGTAAAACGAACTAGAATAAGAGGGATAAAAAACGAGTAGTTTTCTTCCTCCTATTTAGGGGTGTAAATTGGACTGGATTTGATCCAATCCGATCCAGTCCAATGCGAATCCATTATAAATGTTTTAGACCAATTTGGATTGGTCCAATTTAATATTTGAACCATTCAATCTGTTCAAATTCATTTTGATTTAGATTGATTTCAATCCAAACCTGGTCCATTGATACATATCTTATATTAATGGACCAGATATTGGTTTAATCCAATTCAATCTAATATAAATTTGTTAGGGAGGACCAAGTCCAATCTAATCTAATAAATATTTTGGACTGGATTGGTCCAATCCAATGTATCTTATTGATTTATCCAATCCGTTAAAATTGATTTTGAACTGGACGTGGTCCAATCCAAAACCGTTAAAATTGGTTTTGTTGTATGTGGTGGTGGGGGCAGGCGTTCAAAAAGGACCAGTCAAATCAAAGCCCATCTTCAGATAAATATGCTTCCAGCCCAAATCAAAGCCGATGTGCTTTCCTCTTTCCCTAAGGCCGTGTTTGATTGCAGTGCAAATTTATTCGCACTAGTACAAATGCCTTAGAATGGAAATGTAAAAAATTCAAATTCTTGTTTAATTTTACTTTGGATTTTACTTTATTCTACTTCATGTCTTAATTTACTTCATTTGTGCTTTAATCAAATAAAATAAACTAAATTTTAAAACAAAAATTGGTCAGAATTTAAATTCAAATCATTTGCACTGTCATGATTTTGCATCAGTGCAAATTTATTTGCAACCAAACACAGCCTTAGGAAAAGAGGAAAGCACGTCGGCTTTGATTTGTTCTGGAAGCCTATTTATCTGAAGATGGGCTTAGTTTTTCTTAAGTCTTGGACCCTCAGACCATTATGAATCACGGGTCAAGTTTCCTGCAGTACAGAAGGGCTTCTCATCTCTCTTTTGACTCCTCTTCTTAAATGGGGCATGCTCGAATTCTAACATCTCTGCGGACCCTTTTCCTAATTCAATAACTGAGGGGCATTCTATATGAATATTTTTGTTTTCATTTGTTTTTCGAATGGCCATATCAATAAAAAACAAAAAACATGTTATTTAACTCTGTTTTTGTTTTTAAAAGGAAAAATAAGTTAGTTTTGTTTCAAAAACTAATACATGTTTTTAAAACCAACACAATAACGGTTAAAAAAAACAAATTTTATAATATAAAAATTTATGATTTATGAAATATGATGTTAAATAATCAAAGAAAAACATATTTTTAAAACCAGATTCAAGAACACATTTTTCATTTCAGTTGTGAAAAAATAAATAACACACACACCGAATAATATATTTTTTTTTGTGTTTTTATTTTAAGAAACAAGCTGACTAGACTTTGGAACGGGCAACAAGAAAAACAATTCTTGTTGCAGAAGCCCCCTGAATGTTTGAGAAATTTAAACAAGTTATTGGACATAGAAATGGGTAATCCCCATCAAGATAGGTATCTAGGCCCATGCCAAGCCTAGCTTGTAGTACATTAGGACTGTGCTTGGGCCTGCATACCTGTTTGGAATTGTTGGGCTGGCTAGGCTTTGTAGCCTGTAGGTTTTAACCGGTTCGGCCAGTTTCTAGTCCATTGGGATTAAGCACGGCAGTGGGAGGCGGATTGGCAAAAGTTTTTCATATATCATACGTTTTCCTATATCATAAAAACTGCAATGTTTACATACTTAATCAATATTTTTTTTTTCTTTTTTCATTTACCATAAACATATATACATAGATATATGCATGATATATAACATACATAGGCTTACATGATTTATCTAAAGTGGCATGCACATATGAGTACATAGGCTAAAAACTAGCAAGATGAGTTCATTAATAAGGAAACAACCACAAAGTACAAAAAAGATAACAGTTAAGGTCTAATTAAGTCTTAGTTGGCCAGTTCTTGGATCCACCCAAGTGGATCTTGGACAAATAACCTAGAGAAATTGCTAGATCTGCAGTCAGTAACTTAATGTTCAAGCATAGAAAGTTTGCATCCGAGACCAAGTCCAAGTTTCCCATCTTTAGAGCTTGCACCAGAAGTTGACAGTCCGACTCCACTTCTATATCTTCCTCTTTGTACATACTCAAAACCTCAAGATTGTTGAGGATCGTCATTGCTTCAGACTGAATGGGAGATGAAGCTGTTGATTTGCCAAAAACTACAACTATAACTGCACCAACATCATTTCTTAGAACTGCACCAAAACCTGAACTACCAGGACACAAGAAACTCCCATCCACATTCATCTTGAGCTTCCCTACTTCTGGTGCTTTCCAAAAAGAAGATTTGATCTCACTCAGGTTTGGATGTTGAGGAGAAGAATCTTGCAATCCTGCCGAGGAAGTCATCACTCTCTCCCTCCACATCCTATAAGAAATTGCAAGTGTAATTCTGGGAATTGGGTTAGCATTCTCAAAAGTTTTACTATTCCTAACTTTCCAGATATTCCATAATAACAGAAAAGAGAAAGCAAGCAACTCATCTTTTCTGTCTTTGTCTATTAAGCATAAATCTACCCAATTTGTAAACCAACAATTGAAGGATATGCTCGATCCACCTCTTATACCCATAAAACTCAAGTGAGAGCCAAACCAGGTAGCTTTTGCATGCTCACATTTAAAAAGACAGTGCATTATAGTTTTAGTCTGTTGATTACAGATTGGATGCATGCTGTCATTTGAGAGCTTTCTTTTATAGAGGTTTTCTCTCATTGCTAGGGCATTTTGAGAACATTTCCAAATAAAGTATTTTATTTTTGGGTCGATTTTTGCTTTCCAGATTTCAGCCCACAACTTTTTCCCCATATTTATTGCATTAAGAGGGGACGTTGTCCCAAAGGCTAGTTTACTATTTTGTGAAATTAAGGCATAGTACCCAGTTTTAACTGTGTAAAACCCTTTTGGATTAAAGGTTCATTTCAGTTTATCCTCCCAATCTCCCCCTAGCTAGATTTATAATTAGAATCAAAATTTTCCTCCACCACTCTTGTATTCCATCTTCTACCATCCTCCACTATGAGAACTTTTACCCAAGTCAACTCTGAGTTATTCGTTTTGGGCCCTATAATTTTAAGTCACTCAACATGTTTTAACTAAGGATCATCCCATATTCTAACTTTTGTACTAGATTTTACAGCCCACCAGGCCCCCTTTTGAATGACCTCTCTAGGTGCTACCAAACTTTGCCATCTCCATGAACCCCTAGTAGGCAGACTGTCAGTCAGGAAATTTCTCTCCTTGATGTATTTGGCTTTTGGTTTCAAAAATAAAAATAAGGGAAAATTCCCGATAGGTACCCTGTACTTTAGGTCGAGTGCTAATTTAGTACCCGACCTTTAAAATGCGATAATATAGTACTCAAACTTTCATTTTACGACAATCTAATACCTGGCATTAACTCACCGTAAAGTGCCATGGGAAAAAACACAAATGCACCTTAAGTTTCATCCAATTTTCTTTATCAAATGAATCCCAAAACTTGGTGCTTTCAAAATGAGCAATCAACGTACGCAACGATATCAAAATCGACGGACGGCTATAAGACTGCCTTTCACTGTAATGCAAAGCTTGGCGGTTTTTTCTGCGGCCAGAAATGGATCATGTGATCAACTGCGCACTGGGCTTAAAGAACCCCATCGATGTTAACTATTTGAAAGAACAAGTCAAGAGCTCCATCATGATACAACACCCAAGATTTTGCAGTTTGTTGGTGAGGGACAACCAGGGGAGGGAGCACTGGAGAAGAACCGAGGTGGAGATTGACAGGCACGTACTTGTTCCGGAACTCGGTGGCGAATTCTACGCTGGGGGTATTCCTGAAGACGATGAGGAGATGGCGAACAGTTCCAGTCAATACTTCAAGGCTCCCCGTCTTGATCATGGCGCGTTCCCAAAATCGGAAAAGAAAGCTGCAGAGTTGGTGTTGTAAGCTCTAACTTGAGCGTCAGTGGAGCCACCACTGAAGAGCTCTTGGTCTGAGTGCAGCAGACCCTTGTTGTTCAACAAGTTGGTGAAATAAGCATTATCGAACGTTCTATCAGTTGTGTTGTCAAGATTGTGAAAGAAGTCAGCACCTTCCTTATCACAGGTGGATTTTAGGAATCCATGAAATGTGGAGTCTATAATGGCGTCGTTGTCGATACGACTTCTTAAGGTGGAGCACTTGGCTAGACCAACTGAATGAGCTCCTTCAAAAACAAAAAGAAGACAAAAGTTAAGCAGATCAATAAACATGCAGTTAGAAACAGTGCCATTAATTCTGGTTCTGGAGCTCTAGCTACCTGATAGAGCAACGAACTCAGTTTCAGTAAACCCCTTGTCTGTAAAGTTTTTTATGAGGGTACTGAGATCCGAGTCAAAAAACGGGAGGCCACCATTGTCAGCCAGAGCAAAATTTGCAGTTGTTGAATCCCTTCTCCCTAACTGCATTGTCCATGAAGTGCCACCCAACTGGGATAATTATATTGCAAAGAAAACAAAGTGCCAAAATCTATACTAAAGAAAACCACCAAACATTGCTATAAATTAAAAGATATTCGAAGAATTTCTATGGTGAAATGAAACTTTAATTGCAGCTTTTGCTTACAGTAATGACGGCGTCGCGAGCAGCTACTGCTAGAATATCTGCACAAGAAACAACTCCGGGGCACTCTGTAGTTTCCAGTTTAGTTTTAATGGCGTCGATCACTTCAAATCCTCTCATGGAGTTATTGTTGGGAACAGCGGTCTTCTCCCCTTGGAAGCCAGTAGTGGAATTGTCATCCAAAAGAAGAGATGCATCACAGCCCTCTTCAATATATGGAGTATTGTTTTATTTTCTTGAGAAAGAAGACGACGAACAGTGTTTTATTTTTAAGGGTAATTTTGACAATTTCAAAAAATTTAAATTGTACGAGGTCATATAATATACATAACTGATGATTCATTAACAGTAGGTACATTTTAAAGTTTGAATACTAAATTAACACCCGGCCTAAAATACAGGGTACCACCTATCGAGAATTTTCCCTAAAAATAACTGCCAAATCAATAGTTGTTTTGTTTTAGCTGATGTGGCAATTATTTTTATTTTCGAAAACAAAACCATATTATCGAACACCCCCATAATGGCTAGAATAAAGAACTGAAGCTCCTTATTTATTGAAGCTAAAGTTGGGTTGAAGAAGTGAATTAGAGTGGGCTCTCCACAGTGTGTCCCACGGTTACATCCCCCGTAACATTTCATGGAAAGATGTTTCAAATGCACAGGGATGTGTCCATCTAAACGTGTCCCGATATATTCCTCACAAAGCATGCCTCACACTGACCTTATGGTATGTTTTGACTGTACATCAGGAACATTTCCTATATTTGTATTTATTATTTTTGAGCAGATATTCCCAATACAGAGTTAGTATGCAGGCACTCTCGGTTAGGAGCAGATTCCAATTCCATCCAAACTCGGATGAAGTAGGCTATGATGAGGTCTTGCACTGAATATAGCTAACCCCATTTTTAAATTGCGTTAAATAATCGTTCTTGTTCAACAATCAACGCCATGGTCGAGATTTTAAAAGGAACGGATGGGTGGATTCTTATGTGGCTTGGTTTTAGAGACAAGATGTTGTGTGGAAACAATCAATGGGACGGGCTTCAAAGTGAGTTCACATCTCCACCCCACAATACACGTGCATCGTGTATTGAGAATATCTCCCGATGATAATACCAATCCTGATAATATCATCATAGAGAAGTGTTTCCAATATATGACAAGGATGTATTGTGGGGCGGAGATGTGATCTCCTCCAAAGCTTTGTTTATCCTTTGAGATGCCGTATGCACTTTGACTATGTTTTCCCTGTTCCGCAGAAGAAGGAATCTGATGAAGCTGCTCTATTGGATGATGAGGCCTTTTAACTTAAGAGCGAAGATTAGACGATGTGGTATAATTGTATGAAGTGTGAACGCTACAAGCCAACAACAGTTGAAGGGATCAAAGTTTCATTTTGTGTAGTTTCGCTTTGAATTGGTTCCTTTATTAAGTAATAAGACAAAAATTAAATCCTTATTACAAGGCAAAGTGGGAATTCTATACAAGTGAGAGGTGTCTTAATTGGGCTTTACCAGAAAAATAAGTAATTAGTACTTGTTAGCTTATCTCAATCCTGATTAAAAAATAGCATTAAAAATTACCATCACGGCATTCTACCTTTTCTTTTTTTTTGCAATGCTGAATAACATGAGTTTATGCGTGCATCCTGGGCAGTCTCGAATTGAGTTTTTTTTATCCTACGATTGAGTCTTGGTTATAATTAAATACCCCCTTAGTATGGTGTCGGTGACAATTATCTCTTCAAATTTTCATTTAGAACTTTCATTTTGTTATAAATACCTCCTTCGTTAGAGTTGCATCAATTAATTTTGAAAAAAGTCTCATTCAATTGTTTAAGATTTTTTAAATCATCAAACTATCATTTCCTTATTTATTTGAATGATTTATGGTTGAATATTAGTTTTCTAAATATAATATTAAAATCCTCTCAGTTGGAGATCCTTGCAGATTTTTGGCCAGATTTAACATTCAAATTAAAGTAGTGGTTTCTTTCTAATAAATATAAAGTTGAGGTTTCATTTGGTTTTTCTTGATTTTGTACAAGAAAGGAGTGAATGAAAAAAAAATAATAATAATAAAGAAACTTGTTTTACTATGCTCGTGAAATGATTCTTGTTACTTTGGCTTATCAATTTGGAAAAATTGGAGGTATTTTTGGATTTATGGTTTAAGAGAAAAGGGCCATCTGACCAAGCTTCGGAGTATTGGTTGCAAAGTGAAAATTCAAGGGGGTCAGGTGATAATTGTCACTGACCCCGTAGGGGCGGGTCTTTATAATTTACCAAAGAAAAACAGAAAAAAAGAATGGGTTGAGCTTGAAAACTCGATGCGCTGTAAATTCTTCAAATTGGATATCGAATTTACATGAACAGGCGAATTTGGCTATCTAAATTCAACAGCCTAGACTGTCAACAGGGCTCTCCTTGTCTGGCTCCACCCTACAAACCATCTAGCACCAAGTCTATGTGAACTAAGATGTCATGCAGGGAAAGCCCTGTTTACAGTCCGGACTGTCTAATTTTGGCAGTCAAAGTTCCCTCGAGTCCCGACCTTTCTCCACATAATAATGAGAGAACATTGTAACAAGTGGGAGACAACTAGGTGCCCACAAAGGAACACCACCTGTTTTCCTGATTTTGTTTCTCCTTGTGACCATCTCTTCCTATTGCAATCCCTTCATACAAGTTTTGAAATGTAGCATAGGATTGAGTGGGTGAAGAATGTTCAATTCAAAGGGTGGTTGGTCACTAAGTCGAATAAATAATCAATTAGCTAGGTATTAGTATTAAGTCACATCCTTCCCTCATAAACACAAGTGATTGGAGGACCTTTGTAAGTCTAATTTCCCCCTCTCTACCCTATATTATTAGGGCACTTTCTCAGTTTAAAGGTCCCTGTGGGTGTGGCCAAACTAAGTTGATGTTTGTCTGATTTTCATTTTGGACAAAAAAGATGGGGGCTTTTCATTAGTTAATTTCCACCACTTGGAAAGTACTAGTAAGTGGTGTGATAATAGGATTTAAAGGCCCGCTGCCATAAAGTGGGGAAATAGACATCTGACAATCTTATAGTGTTTCCTCTTTAATGGGTGGTCTGGAGCGTGGATAGGCTTCATCATGTCCTTCACACTGGTATTGACAATTCACAAACAAGCCTAAGTAATTGTTTATTAAACCTTTCCGAAAATGTATTTTGTTTTGATTTACTTGCAATGAGTCTGGATCTTCTGAGCACCCGATGCTGGTCACAGAACCTTACAGCCGCACATTGGGCACAATATGTGGCCAGTGTTAAGCGGGCAATAATAGAACTTGTCATGAGGAGTCTTATATTTAGCACGTAATAGGAACCAAAATTAGATGGTTCTGATCACAATAACTTGAGAAGTTATTTAGCACATCATGTGTAGAGGTGTTTCTGGGTTGGTTCGGTTCGATTACAAGCTATTTGATCAATCGAATCGACCTGGTCAGGTTGGGAAGTTAGTCACTTGAAATTGACCGAATAATGATGAAAATAGGCCAACTCAGGTTGTATTGGTTTGGATCGGTTCTCAATTTGATTGATCAATTCAAAAAATTTAACTTTAAAGTTAAAAATTAAATTTAGTTAAACTTAAATTTAAAGAATTGTAATGGTATTACTAAAAAGTAAATTAAAAAGAAAAATAAAAATTACAATATAAAATGTTTTAAACTAAGAAATATGAGAATTTTCTCACTTTTTCTATATTAAAAAATATAAAAATAATATATATCTATGGTCAGGTCAATTCGGTTTTGGTTGATTTACAAATGATCAAACCAAAACCAACCCAACCTCTTAGGTTACCATAAAAACTAAATCAAAACCGACCAGAATAATTAGAAAACCAACCAACTCTGATTGGGTTGGGTTGGTCAGTTTCATCGGTTTGATGAACAACTCTAATTGTGTGCTTTTCAGAATGTGCTATTTTAGTGCTTAGAAAGCTATAAATAAACAATGATACATTGAAATTAGATGATTGTTGATGCAAAAGTTTGATGGGTGGGATTTTGGTCCTCCCAATGCACCAATTTGGATGTCTTGTAGTTATTGATAATCATGGTCCATTTGGTATGCAGTTGGAATCAGGATTAGAATTGAAATGATTTATTTCCATATTCTATTTGGTCCAGATGGGAATCAGAATCAAAATTGGAATCAGCTGGAGTGGGATTTCATTCTCAAGGGAGGGGGAGGAAATGGCCATTCCTTCAAATGGGGGAATGCCATTCAATAACAAATGAGAATAGGATTTCAATTCCACCTAACCAAATGATTGGACCGATCTAATTCCTATTCCAGACTCCATTCCTACAAACCAAAATGGGGTCTAAACTATGCCCATTAATAACAAAATTGGGAAGTGTTCAGATTTGATAGATTCATATATGGCCTCGTTTGTGTCTCGATAAACAATTTATCTAGGTAAGTGCAATTATTCGGATAAGTGTTTCTTAGATAATGCTTATTTGAATAAGAGTATCTACTGGTTTTCTTTTATTCGCTATGTAAAGGTGTATAATGACCGATTTATCAAAAAAAAAAAAAACATTATTAAAGGAATAATATTATCCCATCCCATAATAGAAACTTTCAATGCTTATACGTAAATAATTTATTCAAACCTGAAAAGAGTATTACTTCCCCAAATAAATAAACAGAACCCAAGAATCATAAATCGAATGTAGATTTTTTTTTCTATTTCCTGAAAAAATGAACGAGGCCTTCTAAAAGTGGGACTATCAAATGTGAAACCAAAGAACAGCTATTATTTTTTATTAATTTCAGTTATTAATGGAAACATTTCAGACTTACAAGGCCACCTTAATTATTAATTTATGTAGTTATAATCTTGGTTCTTGGATAAACGTTGCTATTGAATGAATCACAGCTTTATGAAATACCTTGAATTCTTCAAATTTGGGCCTTGCAACACGCTACAATTTTGGTGGATGGGTTTCAATCGTGCAAGCCAGGCAACTCCACCCATTAAAATTAAAATATGTGGTTGAAAAGGAGTGGATTCCAACTAAAATGATGGACTCCAAGGAAGAGAGAGAGTGAAAAAGATGATCAAAGGTTGAAGCTTGAAAGCATCAAACTTAAGTTACTTGGATTGATTAATTAATTAATGCTTGTAATAATAGATGGGTTACGTAGCTTTCCAGTCAGACATACGGATGAGATGAGCTTTTCGGTCACCTTGGAGAACTACACCTCTTTTCCCTAAAGCTTTGTTTGGCGTAAAAGCAGAATTTTGGAATCTCATTAGAATATTACATGCATTCCTTAAATTTTCAAGCAGTTTTGGCCTCTAGCCCAGCGTCCATTGCAAATGGGTCCGGTCCCGTCGGGTTTGGATAAAGAATGTGGACTTGACCTCCTCTGCTTCATTCGCTTAATAGAGGGTCGGTTAACGGATCAACTTTTTATACCCTACTCCACTCGTGTAGTCAGAAACCGTTTCGGTCCGATCTCCAGCAAATCATGAATTTACCGTAGATCCGTAGTCATCAATCATCATCACGTTCACGCCTGACTGCTAAATTGCACCTTGTGTGCCAATGTCCAGCTCTTGATATATGATCTGCTTTGAAACTTATCAAGCGGACCGTCGCGATGACCCGACCGTTAGGGTAGTGATAATCTGATAATCGGTATACGATACCATTACCAGCCGTTGGATTTTTAATCATGCTGACATAAATCGGAAGGAACTTTAAGATCTAACGGCAAATATCATGCATGCAGATGAAAGGATGAGAGTAAAAGAGCAATTCGTTTCCGGTAAAACCGTTGGTTTTCCCAAAATCAAAAGACTCCGAAGAAAACTTCGAGAAAATTTTGGCTGTCCAAAAGAAAAAAATGAATTCAGTTTCCCAAATTTAGAAAGTAGAAAGAAACCATCGAGAAAAGAAAATTTACAGGCTGTGATTCATAATTTATAAGTTCATAACTTGGAAAAAAAAAGACGAGTCTGTATTGTCTGTCTTGTGCGTCTGTCCTCCTGAAAATTTTCTTCGCCGTGGAACGAATGTCGGAGCTTTGAAACGCCGAAATCGCGCCTTATTTATACACAATTTCGCCCATTAATTTCTACCGTCCATTCTTCTTCTTTCCTCTTCCTGATCTTCCTCTTCTTCTACACCTTCTTCCATCTCTCTCAGTTAAGGGGGAGAGAGATATCAAGAGAGACAGGGAGAGATAATATATAATAGGTGGGAATTGTTTCTCGTTTGAAGATTTGAAATCCACAGATGGGAGGCTGTGCAAGCAGGCCGAAAGGATTCAAGGCTGAATTTGCTAATTCTGGAAAACCTGTGCCGGCAGCAGATCCTGAGAAGGAGGAGCTATGCACGGCCTCCGAAGAGAAGACCGTTGTAGAAGAAGCAGCCAGGACGGCAGAGGCAGCACAGGAAGAAAAGGTGGAGAATGCCGAGGTTGATGAGCAGAGCAACAAGCATAGATCTCTTAGTTCTCTATTCAACGAGGTAGCCATTTTTCTTAACCTTTCTCTATTATATAGATTAACTCGAACACTTGAGCTCTCCTGATCGTTGGACTTCTTAATGGAATCTTAGTTTTTCATTTCAAGTTTTCTATGAACTTTGGTTCTGATTGTGCTTCATTCAATTAATTCTGGATTGCCTTTTGTTAATCTATTTGCATGATTCATGAATTAAATTACATACTCTCTCTCCCTAATTCATCCATGAAACTATCGAATCACTGAATGAAACTAGTATTGTTTGTTGTGTTTTTCTTGCTTCTGATTGAAATTAAAACACCCTAGACCTTTGATTCTCTGAAGAAGCTTATGAAATGGCTACGAATTTCCTACGCAGATTCTCATTTCTTCATTTCTTTTTCGTGCCTGGAAGATCTAGATCCCAAGATAAAGATTTGTGCACTAATTTTAATTAATTTTGTAAGAATTATTGATTGTTAGGAGCTGGACCAGCCAGCTCTTATTAGCCTTTGAGCTTTGCGAATTATGAACAGCAGGTAAAGCTTTTACGGTCTGATATGGTGTGAATTGTTGCACCATAAAACAGTAGAGGTCACTTACATCATCGTTTGAAACTTGAAATGGTAAGGAGGGGGACCCACCACCTGTTGCAACTTGCAATTGGGGCCCTTAATGTAGCTCGTTTGGGCACTTACATTACTTGATCAATCTTTTCCTCCTTTATTTGGAGGTAGTACATTAGTAGCTGTCGGCCTCGAAATGTAGCTTGTCCTTGAAATTGCTGGCATTCATGAGCGGAACTGGTGGACGAAATAACATCGTAACCAACGAAGGAATTGTCAGAATGACGGAGAATGGGGTGCGGGTGCCCCATTACCCGACATTGTCGGCGACGATCACTGGAGAGTCGGAGAATTGGGTTCGACGCAGAGTTTCACAGTACATTTCTGGGTAACGTTCACCCAGCCGCACATTTACAACATCCGACGAACGGCTGGATGAGCGTAGCCAGTAATGTATTGTGTGATCAACGGAAATTTGGATGAGCTGACGTCGGGATGACAATTCCAAAGCGTTCAGCTTAACTTTGCTTCGGCATAAAAACCTTATACTCAGTAGGTAGGGATGACAAGTTTTTCCCTTTTCCCGAACCTCTGTGGGGGATTCGCTCTGAATGGAGCGGGGATGGAAACGATTTCTCCCGCGGGGATGAGAATGGAAAAATTTTCGTTCTTATTGGTGGGAATGGGGCTGGGATAAGGAGATCACTCCCCGCCCCCGCCCCCGCCCATGAAGACCTCAATCCCCGCTGATATATGTATACATACATATTTATATATGCATATATTTATACATGCATCAATATATTATTATTTTAAAAAATAATATGATTGAATATGTTTGAATTTTTTTAAAAATAATTATACTTTTTTATTATTTTATTTTATTTTTATTTTTTCAAATAAAATAAAAAACGAAAACAAAATAGTTGACATTATAAAAAATTACAAGGATCAGGGATCCCGTGAGAATGAAAATCCTTGTAGAGATGAGGATGGGATAACCTTGTCCCTATTAGTGGGGATGGAGATGGGGACAAGGATAGGGATTTTGGGATGGAATGGGGAGAGGCTCTCCGTCCCTGCACCTTTCCCATTCCTATCTGTCTAACTTGGGGCTGAGATGACTTTTCCTTTGTTCAATACATTATTACACATAAGAGTGTTTAACGGTTTGGTTTAGAGAGGATGGAAAATCAAAATCTGTAAATTATAGTTTGAGAAGTTTTCATATCAAACCAAAATCATTTTATCACAGAAATCAATGCCATGTTTGGTTCATTTTTCATTCTTTCTCATTTGTATCCAAGATGAAATTTTAAAATGGACAAGAATAGGTAAAAATAGGCAAAATGAGAAAATATTACTATGAACCAAATGCTGTTTTCCTAAAAAAGATTTTTTTTTTCAAACTGACAAGTGCTTTTGTAAAAATACTTTGATAAATGTACTTTCATAAAAGTGTTTTTGTAAAAGTACTTTCTACAAATGTGTTTTTATAAAAGTAAAAAGTGCTTTTATAAAAGTACTTTGTAAAAGTATTTTTACGAAAATATTTTATATAAAACACTTTTGTGAAAGTACTTTTATAGAAGTGCTTTCGTAAAAGTGCTTTTATCGAGTGTTTTGATAAAGTGTTCTCATAAAAGTGCTTTCGTTGTAAAAGTGCTTTGTAAAAGTACTTCTATGAAAGTGCTTTTGCAAAAGTACTTCTACAGTAGTCGGTTAGTAAACATTTATGTCAATAGCTTTGTAAGCAAAGTTTTCCTTAAAGAATGAAAATGAAAAAGATGGGGCATGATTATTTTTCATAGCTACTTTAATTTTTGAGCTATGGGTTGATTTTTCATTCAAAAAAGAATGTGACCCATGCCAAGAATTTTGTAATCAAGCACTCTAATGCTATTCATTCTTACCTAGAATGAGCAAGAATTAAAAGAATGAGCCTCGGAGCAGTAAACCAAACATGACCCAAATCACCTCAATCCAATTTTTAATACTTGGGTCATATTCTATTTGACTTAACCCAATTAGAAAGCCTGAATAATATGTATAATTAAATAAATAGCAAATATAGTTCAATTATCAATTTGAAATGATAACAAGTGCCACCTATGACTATTATATAAATTATATTCACACTTTATAAATTAAAATTTAAAAAAATAACAATAATATATAAAATATTAAATAAATACTTGCATATATATATTGACACATATTATATATATACATCAATAAATATTAATTTACAGTTTGATTTGGTATATAAATTTAGAAAACCAAACCAAACCAGAAATTTATGGTCTGAGCGATTTTCAGACCAAACCACCAATTTTGGTTTTATTTAGTATGGTTTGGCGGTCTAGACCACATATTGTATATCATACACATTAAGGGAAGCTAGACCATATATGAACAACTATGCTTGAATTTGTGGTCATCTTTCTCTTTTTAACCCCCCTGAAAACTTAAAGATTAATGCATAGTTTTGCGCGTTAAAAAAAATGCATTATTTTGCAGGATTTCCCATAATTCTCAAGAATGGGATAGCTTTAATGTGAGGACTGAGGAGACCAAAACCCAACGTGAAAACAGTTATTACTGAAACAAAACGGCTACTCTACAATCATGACTCCATTAAGGCATAGCCGCATAGCAAGAGATGCTTGTGCTCCTTTACAAATTACAACATAAAAAAAGAACTCAAAATAATAAAGAAAGTTAATCTGAGTTGTTTTGTTAACGATGATGCCTTAAATACGTTGAGTTATTGAGTTGTTTTCTCCTTTTTTTTTGTCGACACATGAAAATCTCTGACCGCTTCATACATTTCTTTGGCAGAAGAGAGGGAAAGATTCAACCGAGAGTGGTGAGGCAACCCAAACAGAAAACGTCCCATCTGAACCAGTGAAAGGAAAAGATCAAAATATGGAGAAAACTGTCAAGGAAACTGTTGTCAATGTTGTGGATGCTGAAAAGGCCAAAAGCCCTGCTGAGGAAAAAGCCACCCCAGCAGTTGTTGCTTCTGAGACAGTCCAAACAGAAAAACCTTCTGAATCTGCACCAGCAGAAGCAGTAAAGACTGAAAAACCTGAAAAATCCGATGAAAAGAAAACAAAGAAAGAAAATAAAGAAGGTCCTGACAAGGATGTCAAGTTAACAGAGAAACCTTCAGGGGAGAACATCAGACCACAAGAACCAGTTCCATTGGAGTCACCTGCAGATGTGGTTTCTGCTTGAGAAGTTGCAAGAATCAAGTAAAGATGGAAACTGAAAGGATTTGTGTCTTGTCAATAGTTGTTTCAAGCATTTGTGTTCGTTACATTTGTCTCTACAGTATATGATGTGTTCTATCTGTCCTTTATTTATTCATTGACTAGATTTCATTCTCTTGGATATGTCTCATTTTCATATTACCCCTTTTGGTTCAAATGGAAATGTTTGGGTTTGTTAGATGAATTGATATAATCATGGACTTGTACATATATAGCTATCCTTTGTTTCTTTTACTTAAAACAGAAAACTCTCTCTCCACTGAAGAACTCTACTTTCAATACATTAATAATGAAATTGATGCTTTGCAGTGCCTATGATTCCATGTTGAAGTTGGCTGATCATCACATAGTTTGAGTTCATTGTAAATCAAAATTCCGGGAGATTTCTTGTTACAGACTTAACATCAGCTTTATAATGTTTTAAGGCCCCGTTTGTTTAATCAACAAGGGCTGGATCGCTGGTGTGTTAGTTGGTTTGTTCCAGCGTTAATGCGGAATTGAATCCCACAATCAGCGCTTTGGGAAAAAGGGTCAAGGGGAAAGTTAATAACGGTGCATGGCACCGAATAGTCGAATATCAAAAAAAGGCTCTGTTTTTTTATAAGTATTTGTAGGTATACCCAGCTTTACAAGGTTTTAAGGCCTCATTCTTTTTTTCCTAAATATCTGTAGTATATTCTTTTCCTATCTAAGGGTTGTTGGACAAAATTAACCCCTTCCAATAATGAAATCCATGGGTAAAAATGACCGATTGTTTATCTTACTTCGGTAATATTTATGAATTATGATATAAAGAACACATGTAAATGCACAGTAAGGATAAGTGCTTAGCAAAAAAATGAATCTCCAAGTTAAACAGTACAGTTGATACAATACAGAATGGCGGTCTCTGATGTCAGCATGATATCTTAGCCACATCAACCCTGTTTTTTACGAATAACAATTATTATTTTTTAATATTTGGAATTAAAAGAAAAAAAAAATTATCTTCTTTTACATGCCACAAAGCTGCTATATTACCGAAAAAAACACTGAGAAACAGGATGAGAAGAATATTATAGAAGTATAGAACCAGTGAAAGTCTTTTAGATCGTCCTAGATTAACTAGCACATGCATGATTCCATGCTTCACAGGAGCAGTATTGGGTGCTGGTCCCAGAGAGTACAAATAATTAGATGATGGTATGATATTTTCCCCACATATACAGAGTGATGATAAGGAAACAGCCCATTCCTATGGCCTTGTACTGGTTCTCTCCTTTTATGAAATCTAGACACCCCAAAAGAAAAAAAAAAAAAAAAGAAAACCTAGGCTTCTTAGAGTAGGCTGGGATAAGTGCAGGCCAGCGTGCACTAGGGGATGAATTGTGCCCTTTTCATTTTCCTTTTCCTCATATGAAGCAGAGAACCCTTCACCACCATTTTCAAAAATGTCAGGGAAAGGCCTACTCTGTTACAAGTTACACCTTGTGCTCTTCTAGGTTACACTTTATCTTTGTGCCTCATCCTGTTCCACATGGCTCCTTACGCAAACTAAGTACAGCTGTATGAGCAAAAATAGTACATTGTGCACAGTGCACAGTGAAGGTGGGAAGAAATTTTCCGAGGTACCATTCATGGCCAAGATGAAGCGTTCACTTCCATTCACAGTGATGTTCTTTCAGATGGCAGTCTCAGGATGTCCACAAGTTCTAAGTTGATTTTCATGAGACAATGTTCAAATCAGGGTCCTACCACAATGCCTTATTGGATGGTTCTCCTAATTGTAATCTTACACTTGGATGTTAGAACTTCAATCCAACTTACCAACTGGAGAGGAGAAGGGGAAAAGAAAAGTCACTCCCAAGAGTTTACTTGTTAAATTACCAAGAGTAAAAGAGAAGAGGTTTGCAGAAACTAACATCGACGAATTTCTCGGCGTAGTAACGATACAGAATTCAATTGCCGCCGCTTTAACAGTGATTCTACATAATTGTCCTTCTGAAATTAGAATGTAAATATAATTCACTGAACCTGTTATAGATTGATTTGATTGTCTACCTCATGTCACAACAAACAAAAAAAAAAAAAAAATGGAAAGTCCACTAGGATGGAGGCTTGCATCTCCAGATTTAGACTCATCATTAGAATATGCATGGCTCCACAATTAGAACAACTATCAGAGTGGAGGCTTTTTATCCCGCATTGTGAATGGCTTACTGATGTTGATGTATGATTATGGAAAGGGATCAGATGATTGCTAGTCTACATTTAGAAGATAACCACAAAACATGTGCTCTGATTTTTCATGAACCATTATTACTCTGTTTATCTGTTTCGTTGGTTTGGATGATCCGATGAACGGCTGACATAACATATGAATCACAAGGTCAGTATAATGGCAAGACAACCTCAAGTGATGACCTGACAAGCATATACAGGAAGGAGACCTTTCAAAGATGGGAAATTATCAATGTGGATAGTCTGTAGTAATGGGTTTGTGAGGACATTTGCATTTGTTATTATCAAGTGTTAACTATTCATCAAAAGAACGTGCTTATTTGCAGGAAGTCAGTGAAGTCCATCTAGGTTACCTTTCAAAGATAGGAAGTTATCAATCTGGATGCTTGGTAGTAATGGGTTTATGAAGACATTTTCATTTGTTACTATCAAGCTATACTATTCAACAAAAGAACGTGTTTAATTTGCAAGAAAATGACGTCTCAGTCAATGGAATCCATCTCAAAGAATCCGGCACAGCGTCATACTTAAATCATTATGTAGTCACTGAGATGGTATAGCAATCTTTCACCAGTATGAAGGTTGAGAACTATAATTCTCTGCACAGAGTTAATTTGCAGCATAACTCTAGTTTTAGAAATTTGTATACAGAGTCACAGACATATTGCTAAGGAAACTAGGCAAAATAACTTGTCAAACAGCTGAAAATCCCAAGGAGGCACACCATTCTGCCCTTGCAGAAACATGAAATGTGTCTCCAGACAAACAACCGGATCCATTTGTACTATCAGAGAATATATAGTCATGAGTCATGACTGGATACTAGGCCATCCAGTGGTTAGAATACTCAAATGATCAGCCGCAGAGGCCAGAAGTTTTAGATGCCAAAGGCTACCCTTTGAGAGTAACCGTTTTCGGTTTCTTGAGAGAAAAACCTATTTGGAACTCTTGTCTCTACAAAATTTTTGACATCTTTAGTTGTAAAGTCGCCATCTAGGGAAAAGGTATGGTGAATTGGTTTTCTTGGCCCATGCACCAGCAACACCAAAAAAAGAATGCGATCTTTATCACTTGATCCCGTTTCCTGCTTTGCATCTGTGAAGCTTTTATCCTTAATGGGGTTTACAGATGAGCTGAAACTTCATTATGGTGCATACCCACTCAACCACCTTAGTGGTTCTCAATAGTACTAAAGTTGATGGGACAGCTTAATGACAGAAACTTTTAATTATTAAATCTTCAAATAAAGATAAACTCTGAACATTCAAAAGAAAACACGGTTAGGACATATCTATGTGCCATGAACCAATTAAGATGGATATTCAATTCTCCTCGGCCAATGAAGGCTTGTTTTCCAATTATAGTGATCAAAATCATTACAAGATGTTTGTGTGTAAAACTATTCAAAATACAGTAGATTTCTGGGAAAAGTGGTCCTTTCCTGATTAGAAATATTCCATGCATAATTTTCTTTATTGGGTACCAAAGGGTCTAGATTTCCCATGCCAACAAAAAAAGGGGAAAAGAAGAAAATAAGAAAAAAGGACTTGTCTTAACGTCTGAACCGTCGATTATGCATCTTTTGTGTGCTATCCTTCATTATAAATATTGGACGACCTTCCTAGTCTTCAAGGCCTAGAAACAATGAAGGGTTCACTTGGTTTTCTCATATTCATGGAAACCAATAAACCTTATTTTGTAATGATCTTCATACAGTTTATATATGCAGGCATGGCCTTGTTCTCCAAGGTAGCAATTGAAAAAGGAATGAATCCTTTCATTTTTGTTGCTTATAGGCAAGCTTTTGCTGTACTTGCATTGGCTCCATTTGCTTTCTTCCTAGAAAGGTTCCTAACACTCGCACCCTTTCGTCGTTCACTCTGTCAGCTCTTCAATATGGAATATGGTTTTCATACTGTTTATTTTTGTTGTTTGTCCCTTCTAATTCTCTAGGAAGAAGGCTCCTCCCATATCATACGCTCTACTGTGCAAGGTCTTCTTGGTTGCTTTATGTGGGTAAGTTGACTTTGTTTTGTTCTTTTGTGTCTAGTAGTAGTAGTTAGTGGTTCAACTTAGTTGTTGGAACTGAGGTCGTTATTCAATATCACCTTTATCTTCAACAGTATACTGAACTGATGAGAGCAAGAGTCAATAATATATATTCTCTATACCTATAAATTTCAGGATCACATTGAGCTCCAACCTATACTATGTTGCCATTAACTACACCTCGGCAACATTTGCAGCAGCATCAACTAATGTAATCCCTGCTTTAACCTTTATCATGGCTGTTTTTCTGAGGTAAATAAAAGAATAGCCCTTGCAACTTTCTCCATGCTAAAGAGATAAAACAGAAGACAGAATTCTTTCTTTTTTGTTTTCCATAATGTTGTCATTTTGAATTTTCAGGATGGAAAATCTTTCTTTAAAGCATTTATATGGAGTGGCCAAGGTGGTGGGCTCTGTAATATGTATTGGAGGAGCATTGGTTGTTTCTTTATATCAGGGTCCTCCCATAAAGTTCATGAATTGGTATCCATCAGTTCACGGAGATGCTGCAGGCCAGTCTGCAATTAAGCATAGTTCCAGTACAGATTGGAAAAGAGGCTCTCTTGTCATGCTTTCAGCAAATACAGCCTGGTCATTGTGGCTAGTTTTGCAGGTGCACCATCATAAGCAATTTGGCTTCTCTTTGTGACTAATCAAAATATTAAGATAAAAAAAAAACAGAGAAAACAAAGCAATACTCCATAGCCATTACAGTCTCTCTCCCCAAAATATGACAGGAGAGTTGCAGAAAATGGCATCATTATTAAGTAAGGCAAAGGCTTTCTTTTCAGTATAATACATGAACCAACTCACTAACAAATATATACTAACACTTGACAATAGTTATATAGTCATTATGCTTCCAGGGGATAGTAGCTGGCATTCTGTATATTTATGAAACTGAGGACCTAGATGAAGCCATTTTTTTTTCTTTTCCTTATTCTTTTGGTGGGTTTGTTATTTCTTTATCATTTATTAGTATTTCTGTTTGCAGGCTTCTATTGTGAAGATATATCCAGCTAAACTATCCCTAACTACGATGCAATGCTTTTTTAGCTGCATTCAGTCAACTATTCTGGCCATAGCCTTGGAGAGAAACCCATCCTCATGGAAGCTTGGATGGGATGTCAGTCTTCTTTCCGTTGCATACTGTGTATGTTTCTTCAGTCATATTACTTACATATTCTAATGTTTGAAGTAGTCTTTTCTATTCCTCTCACCCTTCGAATATAGCTGTTAAAGAAAGTTCTGATAGCCTCATCAGCACTAATTGAAGCATCACTCAACTCACATATTCCCCTTGTAAGTGTTAAAACACTAAAACAGGGGATTGAGGGCTGATGATGAGCAACAATGTTTCCATGGATCTCTGTCACTGTACATCTATCTTGTAGACCATAAATGGTTTAATCTTTCATCACCTTATTTAATCACCTATTAGACTTTCCTTGTATAGTATTTTCCAGCTACTTTACATTCAATAAATGGACCTATATTTAGATATAGTGGGAAACCGGTAATCTTGGTTCTGTTTAGTTCGTTTTAGTTTGAAATAGACCTGGCAAAAAGTTGATCCAACCCGCTAACCCAACCCAATAAAGTGGGCCAGGCTCTTTATCTAGTGTTCCAAATTAAGACAATCCGAGCCGACCCAAAAAGAATTCGGATCAGGTCAGGTCAGGTCACGGGTGACTGGCTGGTTACATCTTTTCAAACCACTGTTGACCCGGATGGTTAAACTCGTATTTTTTGATAAAAAATGTTGACTTGGTCAAAGACCAACTAATCCAGCTGAATGAACCATTGACCTGGTCCAACCCTAACCTAAAATATCTAGACCCGCATGTTGTAAACTAAAAATGCCAAAATGTCTAGTCTCATTAATGAACATGCACAACCATCTAAATCATCCTCATTATCATCTAATCCTTGTCCCAACTAATATCGGACCTATCGGTTGCTGGCTACATGGTTCCTGTGTCTCATTCAGTATGTCGCTCTAGTGCCATATCCATTGTTATGCACAAATATCCAATCTTAGGAAGGAGAATCAGCTTCACCAGCTCAGTCACCCATCCTTTCAATCCCCCTCTTATTGGGAACGCATTGAAAGGGGGGTACAGGCCGAATAGTGGACATGGATTCTGTTGTTAACGGCATATTTGACTCTGTATTTCATCCTCAAACAAAACAAAATGGGGTTGAATAAGTGCATCAAATGGTTGAGGTTGCCACCACTTTAACCTACCAATTTAATTATTGAAGTTTGGTCAATTAATCACTCCACTTATTTTAGAAGCTTTGTATAGTTATAGAGTCTTGAGAAGTTTCTCTTCTCTGCTTTTATTCTTTCTTATTTGAATAATGCTTGACATGAAATATTGTCCAAAGACTAAATGCTCGATACAAATTGTAGGGTATAATTGTCACTGGAATCACATACTGGTTGCAAGTATGGTGCATAGAGAAGAAAGGACCAGTGTTCACAGCCATCTTTACACCTTTGGCGCTGCTTATAACAGCCATCTTCTCAGCTTTCCTGTGGAAGGAGACACTGCATTGGGGAAGGTCCATACTCCATACTTACCTACTCAATTATGTTAAGGTTCTTAAATCTCGACACAGGTTGATACACCGAATGGGCCGGGCTGGTACACCAAAATTAAAATAAAAAAAATTTAAAGATTTTTTTTTTAATTTTTAAATAAATAATTTTGGCCGGTTCACGGCTTGACTTGATTTAAGACTTGACCCACAGACCAGCCTGATACGAGTCTGCATGAGCTCAGACCGTAAACAATACTGAGCCCATTCCCCAAAATATCTCAAGGAAAAGAGGCACAACCCATTTTACAGCTCTAATAAAGAGGGGGTCATAATTCATATGTATCGATTGATACAAACTAATAAATATGTTGCGAAATTTCAATCATCGAAAACAAAATTTAACATCTGAGGTTAATAATATTAGTATCAAGTATCGGTTTTCATGGGCAGACCTAAACACCTGGCAAGGAAATTCAATATTATATATTTATTCTAGCGAATAATTTAAAACTTTTTGAGAACTTTGGTTGGTATATGAAATTAATATTTGTCTCTGACGAGGGTCGTGTCCTGACAGTATTGGTGGAGCTATAATTTTAGTGGGGGGCCTCTACAGCGTCTTGTGGGGCAAGACGAAAGAGGAAGGCTTAAGTGAAAGAAGCGAGCAAAGAGAAGAAGCTAAAGAGCAAATCCAATTGGAGTGCATTACACATCAGTAAGTGATGATGGAAGAAGTATTGGTAGAATAAGGATTTGGTGCAACAGATATGAACACTTGGGAGAGCAACAAGAGTCAAGCAACCAACCAATCCATCTGTTGTACAGTTTGTTTTATATCTGTTCTGTCCGTATATGCGGCTTTTTAATTGTAACATTTTTATGGCAAGTTCATCGTTGTAGAATTAAAAATCATTTCAGCTATTTGTTAAATGGGTAATTCTAGTGAATTAAGCACATGATCAGGGTTTTCAATTCCATTCCCTTGCATTATAAATGATTAACCATCTTATTGTTTGGTGTTCAGTTGGTAAACTCTAGATTATCAGAGTGTTTGAATGAGCTGCATGCTTGAGAGAAAGAGAGAGCACAAAACTTGGTGCAAAATTCAGGGGCCCTTTGGTCATATTATGTTTTAAAGGGTTTGTATTAAGGTTCAAAGTTTTGATATATATATATATATATATATCGGTTTTTGAGTCTAGTTACATGCTAAATACTACGTGTTAAGACATTTGGCCATTTTTGAAGGTTAATAACAAGCTCAATTCTTTAAAGTTAAAAAGGAAAGTATAACCCAAGGTTTTTAAAATTGGACCGGATACAGAACCATTTTAGAGACTGATTCCCAGGTTAAATGGTTCAATCGTCAGATTCAAGAAAATAACCCATTCTGATTTAAAAAACCAATAAATAAATAACGGTCAACAATGTTGTTTAGGTTGATGGTTCGACAATTCAATTACTCAGATCAGCAAATCATTGATCAAATCAATGAATTTTTATCAAAAAACGACTTTAAAGTGAAACAAAACCGATTACCTAACCGATTCCTGGTTTTGAAAACGATGGTATAACCCCTTTGAATCAGGCAACTTTTTCATATTGCATGTATTGATAGACACTTTGAATATTGGTTTGTATTACATGTCAACTCTGACCAATGGGCAAATCAATATAAAGTGGTATCTCATGTGAAGATGCTCAACAGAAATGCTTGATACTTGGTTAGATATTTCTAGGGCTGCATAGTTAAAACAGGCACTCATAAAAGTGTGACACTATCTTAGTTTCTTTTCTCCCTTCTAGGGCTAACATACAAAGAATCATTGCTCTTTTTTGATAAAACGAGTTTAAAATATGAATTCACATGGACAAACATACTATTCAAGTTGCTAGTCCAAGATTTTGCTCATCCTATGGATGCCATGCAATTTGTCATGTCACCTGTTCATTCACGAGACAAATTCTTCCTGTCAAACCAATTTAAATGTATCTTAGGATGCAATTGATATTGGTTTATCAGGATGATTAAAACAATCCAAATTTGATTCTCAATCCACTTGAATCTAATACATTACCCTCTGATGTAATATACATTTATACCTGTTCACGGGTCGGTGATTTTATACTATATATCAGGTTCGGGCTTAGAATCATTTAAAATTTGGCAAAAATTAAATCCTAACCCCATTCATGAACAGGTCTAATAATACAAACATGCATACATTCAATATTTAAATTTGATCCAATCTAATAAATAAGATTAAATTCAAATCCAAATCCAAATATTAATAAATCAAAATTCAATGAGATCCGTTTGCCTCTTTAGAGGGTAGACCCGACTAAGAATTAGATGGTCCTGCATGCAAGGGCTAAAAATAGAAGAAGAACAAATCTCTGCAAGAAAAAGTAGATTGTGGTGCAACTGCAACCATCTGCAGGAAGAAAAAAAATAAAAAATTTACAGAGTAGAGGCTACCACTTTTCTTTTCAGCCATGTGGAGAAGAAGATGACAGATTCAAAGCCTGTGTCAATCTGTATATAGCCATTCAAAGAGGGCCAAACCCAATTACTATTACACGCATGGTGCCAAGCACATCCCCATCAAAAATTCAAAATAACCACCTTTTGCCACTTTTCCCAGCTAATAATTTGAATCAAATAGGGGAGGATTGGTCGGTCTGTTGTTTTGGCATGTGCAGATAATTGCATCCCAGACAATTGCCACTTAGATGAATCCTAGGAAGGCCAACAAGCATTTAGACCTGCTGCTACAACGTGTAAGATTCGGATTAGCTCATCTTATAACAAATTTAGTCCCACACATACATGATATAATGGTGAGAGCAGACAAGTAATTTTCCACTGGGAATTAAATGATGATGCTGATAGAGAATAGCTTAACTGAGCCCAAATGGTACAGGATGAAAAGGTAGCATGCAGACAGCTCAGCTCAGTTGAGTGGAGACTTAGCACTAGCCAAATAAATCTTATCCTTGTTCCTCTCATAAACGAATGCCACCTATTTACTATATAATTAATTAGCTTACCCCTTTTTTTAATAAGTAGAGGAAAAAGTTTTCAAGATTAGACAGTTGAGTTTCTGGTGTTGAGCCTCTTGACATTTGAGCATTCTGTGATGAGATCGGATCCCCCAATAACCCAGACCCAGTTACGTTGCAATGCAATTTGAGGAAGATGGACTGAAATTAAAATACTGGATTGGACAAACATTTCGCTTGGTGTTGCAAGTGCCTCACAGTTGGTTTTGGCTGAGACCTGATAACGATGCATCTGTCAACTATTCCCCCATGGGCCCCACACATATTGCCTATAAGCTATGTTTGGTGAAAAATCCTGAGAGCCTAAATTATCAGCTGTCCATTCGCCACGTAAAGAATCGTCTGCTTCAGTCGGAGTGCTTCAAAGCAGCTGGACGAACATAGCTGAACCTTCAGCTTAGCCCCATTTGGGAGGGCTGAAGCACATTTGGGAGAGCTGAACTAAAGCTTATCTTCGGCTTTCCTCTCCCAGATGGACCCTCGCTAATTAGGGCGTGGATGGGCGAGCTTGGAATGAACTTCTTGAGCATAAGCCCAATTTATACAAGAGGTGATATGTTTTACTCTCCCAAATAATGGACCCTCACTAATTAGGGTGTAGAGGGGCGATCTTGGAGACTTGGAATGAACTTCTTGAGAACAAGCCCAGTCTATACAAAAGGTGATATGCTTTTGACCCATATGAAAGCCCAACCCAAGTAAACAGTAGCTATTTTGATTTGGTTGGCCCATAACACTCAGGCCGCATGATGTAAGTTCAGTTTCAATCAAAGGTCCAAACCCAAGCTTATGTAAATTCAATTCAAGACATGAGACATCATCTTCCGATAGGCAAGAGGGTTGGAAAATGGGCTACAATGGAATGATAGATATTTTGAGTGAGGGTGGATTTAGTCCTCAGAAATTTGTGCTCATACTGTTGTCACGGCCCTTTTCAATCATACATTGGGAATTGATGAGGAACGATTTGGCCCTCTAGTGACATTGTGCCACATGGTGATCCTGAATTGTTGCTTAACACCTCAATGTCATGTAGGCAAAGTCAACCTATAGGTACCTCGGCCCAAGACCAGGTCAGTAATCTTAGGACTAGGTCGGTCATCTTAGGATCAGGTTGACCATCGCATGACTAGGTCGGCCATCATAGGATTGAGCTAAGGACCTCGGCATGAGGGGCGACCTCTCTTTGCCGACCTGCCTGAAGCATAGTTGACAACCTGAAGGACATGGTGGCCGACCCCCATAATGAGTGGGCTATCATCTTTGGATCCTCTGGGACCACGTCACCCCATCAATGGAGCTAACTTCTGCCCTACCTGCTTTGGAAGCAGCCAGATGAGTTCTATCGCTTTACATGAAAACCGCCTCCGAGCGAGGTGGGATGGCAAGCTACTTCCCCTAGAGATCTTGGGCATGTAGCATGAATCCCACAACAACTTACACCTATATAAAGGCATCATAGTGATCAGAGAAGGTATATGCAATTTAGTTCTCACAGCTCTCAAGCTTACTTGCTTTTCAGTTCTCCAAACACTCTTCGTTGACTTAAACATTGGAGTGCCCACCTGGATAAAGCAACTTGGACTCTCTAATACTGTCTTCTTGCAGCTTGGTTAGACGACCTTATCATCCCGACGTTCAAACTATCTGTTAATAGGGAGCACAAAATCACGCATCATCGAGAATATTTTCATACTTGCATCTTTTTATTCATAATAAGATATTCTCAACACACGATTAAAAAAAGCTGTGAGAACGGTGTAAACACAAATTTGTGAGCACAAACCCAATTTCATTATTTTAAATTTGGTAAAGCACATAGTACTTATTTGGAAGGCTTTCATGAAGTGGCTTTTGGAGTTGAAATGTAGGCCCCTTACATTCTTAGAGCTATGTTGGTGAAAGCCTCCGAAAGCTCATGAATGCTTACATTGAACTGAAAATTTTATTTTCAGGTGAAGCTAGTTTTGATAGCTTCAAAACCTCCGAAAGCTCTAAGTTGTTCAGTCAACACAGTTCAATCAATACTAAACCCTCCCAAACGGGCCCATAATTTATTTTCAAAAAAGGAGGGCCTCCCTCTTCCAAACACAATTGGTCCATCCCTTTTCTGGGTTGAGGTGAAACCCGTGATAACCCGACTTGGTGACATTGCTGCATTGGAATATTTGCATATATAAGCTTAACTGACCATATAAATGCACTGGGATGGGTCGGATTTGATCTCTCTCTTTATTTGGTTGGGTTGGGTCCAGTTTAACTTGGATGCTGCTTGGGGTAGGGTATGGGCTAAGGCAAAGCCATACTGAACCCGATCTTTTGGCATCCCTAACTATGATTCATTTAACACTGCCGAAAGTGAAAAGTTCTCATGAACCATGCTAATTAGCTAACTTGATTTATTGAGTTGGCACCGGTCAGGGGTCCATTGACTAATTTCAGCTCTTTCAACTGCCAACAACACAAATATCAAATCAAACGCTCACGTCTAAAGCCTTCCAAATGTATCTCCTCTCCATCACATGTTTCGTGGTTTCACATATGACATACTTGGCTCGATCCACAGCATGTGATCCCATTCATCAGCTCACCTCCCCACAATCTACAAAATTTCAGGCAAAACCCAGAAAAGAGCAGTAGAAGAAGAAGATCCATAAGAAATTGAACTATAATTAATTCTGAAGAGTCCTCGGTTCCGACTTCTTAATCGAAGATTTGGACTTCTGGGTTTCAAAGGGTTCATTCCTCAGTCCTCAACTATAATTAATTCTGAAAAATCCTCGGTTCTGACTTCTGAACCAGGGTTTTTGGACTTCTGGATTTCAAGAGGCCTGCTCTACAGCCAGATGGACAAAGGGGATCACGACCTACAATCACCCATTTCACTCTTCCTCTTTCTCTTTCACAGACATTAATGAAGGACCGACCTCGTTCTCTCTCTCTTGAGCATTAAATAGAGGACCAACATCCCTAAAGTGGACAACTGGACATAAAACCTTCTTGATCGTACAACCAAAACCAAATACGGTAAATTTTGTAATAGAATAAAAGAGAGAGTAGAGGTCTAAATCAGATAGGGCCGCCCGCGGCCCCCGTAGTTCGAGTTAGGCCTGGCATGATCATGCGGGCGGTGCTGGGACTGGGGTTTTAGGTTCATGGGCCGGCATGGTTCAGTTTGCAGCCCAACTTAATATGGCTTGCGGCACAGCCTATAATTATTGTATATATAAGCAATTATATATACAAAATTCATATAAAATTATAATTTTAAGTTTTTTATCATTTTTTTAAATAAATAGTTTTGGCTTGATGCACAGTCCAACTTGGCCCAAGGCTTGATTCATGGGCCAGACTGACTCGTAGCACGGCATGGCACAACACGGGCCTGGGCTGTGGGTCGTGTCGGACCAACCCCCAAATTTTTCACCGGGGAGGGTGGCACGACCTCTAATGACCCGTGAGCTAGCACGGCACGGCCCGCACTTTATGCGGACCGCCCATGGGCCATGCCGTGCTGGCCCAACCTGGCCCACTTTACACCTCTAGGAGAGAGTAATTTGATTAAATGGAGTATAAGAGATAAGATTACAAGTACTATGATGAGGACTATCGCACAAGGATAAATAATACAAATCTAATATATATATAAGGAAGGTCTTCAGGCCATAGCCCCCATCATTCAGACATGTGGTAATCTTAACTTTCTAGAAAAAGAATCTCAGAAGTTGGTTGTTCACATTTTCAAAGAGAAAACCCATTCCTCATATATATAAATTGCTTTTAACCACATAAATTTTTGAACTCAAACAAATGGCACTCTAAGACAAGTGCCATACATTCAATAATAGTTCTTTAGAAATACATGAAAAGCAGGAAACTCCCATTCTCATTCATTCTTAAAAAAATACAGAAAATGTTTCTGCCTACAACCACTACACAGCAATTTCAATAGTTTGTTTAATTTGAATTTCAAATATAAATATAATTATTGGACAAATAGTGAATATCAAATAAAATCTTCTAAAAAAACTCAAATAAAATAATATTACTATAAAAAACAAAAAAAGAGTAAAAACCAAAATGATACATATGTGTGATTGCCCTAAATCACATACTAGATAAAATATGATAAATCTCTTAAATTAAATAAAAATCTATCAAAAAAACAAATGAAAAACCTAACCTAAATTTTTAATATAAATAATTTAAAAAATTAAAAATAATTCATATTAGTGGCCCCGTACTGAATACGAGAGTCGTGCCTAATATACAATAACATGAGAGTGATTAGGACTAAGAATTTGATACGTGCATGGCCCATGCACGTTTCTTGCGCATTGTATATCGCTTACACTTTGGGCCATGTCCCCCTGTTTCTGGTTCCTGGTTTTCCGTTCAAAATCAGTCCAAAAAGCTAGTTGGTGGTCTCTCTCTCTCCTTTTCTGAACAAAACGTCGCAGATTTCTCTCCTACCATTCGATCAGGAGTCAGGCCTACCTAACATGGAGTGATGGAACTCGTGAAGCCAAGCGTTCTCTCCTCGAGCTCTCACACTTCCCAGCTTGCATGGGCCTGTTTGGAATGGCTTCTCGAGATCCGCTGCCACAAAAAAACCCATTTGAAAAATTTTGCCACCTGTCAAGGAAATTGACAGTGATATCACGCACGTGTCCAAGTTAACAATACACGTGCACAAAAACATGCGAGCGGTGACACTTCGTTCATGGAAGCAAAGAGAGACGTAAGCGGTGACACACATTGGGAACCAGCGCACTCTTGGCGCTGCATAAATTACAATCAATGCCATTTACCCCTCCTACCTGGCTCTCTACTCCCCTAATTTGTCTCTGAAAGAATCTTCTAGTCTACTTTCTCCCTCCCCATTTAGTTGTTTCGTGTTTGAACCCAACAAGCGACTCGGTCTTTATTTCTCTCTCTCTCTCTCTCTCTCTCTCTCTCTCTCTCTGCCTTATATATACACAGAGTTCTCGTCTTCCTTCTCATTCCAACTGAAACCAAAGCGATTGAGCGAGAAGACGAAGCCTTCGATCTTCTTGCTTGCTCGCTTTCTCTCTGTCACTCTTTCTCTATCTACTTCTTCCTCCTGGTGGAAAACAGAGTTTCGTTGTTATGGCTAAAGATTTCTGCGACATTGTTCATGGATTGAAGCCAGCCATGGTGATGGTGCTGGTTCAGGTCGTATTTGCAGGAGTGAACGTTTTCTACAAATTAGCTGCCATTGATGGCATGAGTTTGAGGGTGTTGGTTGCTTACAGATATCTTTTCGCAACAGTTTTCTTAGCCCCTCTTGCTTTCTTTGTAGAAAGGTTGATTTCTTCTACATTCTTTATTTGCTTTGATCAAAACCCATTGATATAAAGAAGATTTATGGATTTGGGTCGTCGTTTTTTGCCTTTAGGGTTTCTGGATTTTGGTTGGTTGTGTCCTTTTTTTTTCATCTTAATTTTCAGTCAGATGAAATCCACTTGCAGAGCTCAGATCGAAAAGTCTTTTTTATTAGAGTCTCCCAAGTTTTGGCAAAGGTTCAATTTGTCCATTTCTCGATATTGTTTTAAAATTCTTTAATGCAATTCACTCTGACTGAAACCATTAAAAATATAAAAAAGATAAAACTTGCGTCTGTTTATTGCAACACACTTTTATTGACAGCGTTCAAAAAAGAAAGAAAAATAATAGAAACTGTTACTGTGAATTCGTGTGCTCATAAAACCAAAAGAAAAAAAAAATGTTTGCTTAAAACCCACCAACAAAGATATAGATTGATAAAAATGTCCTTTGAATCGCTGATCATTTGGAGCTTAATAAACGAATTGGTTAATCTGTTCTTAATTTGTAATTGCAGGAAGACCCGGCCAAAATTAACACGGATGGTCCTCCTCCAAGCATTTCTTTGTGGATTATTCGGGTAAATGCTTCAACCTAAATTCACTGCCACCTGTTCTTCTTCACATTCAAAATCGATATAGTAGTTTGATATTGTTAAATGGAAACTCAAAACATCTCTGGTTTTTCTGTGTTTCTTGCTTCCGAGTTCCGATATAGATTCATAAATATACCTCTCCAACGGTCGACATTTATTGATTGTTTTCTTAAAAATCACTATTATTGTTATTGATTTTTGCTCAGGGGAACATTGGCTCAGAATTTATACGTGGCAAGTCTGGCTTTAACGTCGGCAACTTTTGCTTCGGCCATGTCTAACCTCATTCCGGCAATTACGTTCATCATGGCTGTTGCTTTCGGGTAAGTTAACGGGAACCACGTGAACTAACTATGTAGAGTACCAACTGAGACCTGTACAATGCAAACATGAAGGGTCTGATCAATTGACTTTTTGACTTGATAATCAGGTTGGAGAGGTTGAACATCAGGACGATGGTGGGGAAAGCCAAGGTGGTGGGGACTCTGCTGGGTATTAGTGGCGCAATGATTCTGACGTTCTACAAAGGCGTGGAGATCAACCTCTGGTCGTCAAAGGTGGACCTGACGCATCGGATACATCACGGACACGTGGCGGAATCACACGCTGAGTCGGGTAATCGCGTATTGGGCTCATTACTGGCTGTTGCCAGCTGCTTTTCTTATGCAATCTGGTTGATTATCCAGGTGATCTTATAACGACTTTTCACTCGATGTACCCGAAGTACCCTTGACTAAACTGTAAAATCCCCCCTTTTATGATCGTTTGTAGACGAAGATGAGCGAGAGATACCCGTGCCAGTACTCGAGCACGGCTCTAATGTGCGTGATGGGATCGATCCAGGCCGTTGTTTTTGCGCTCTGCATGGAGAGGGACTGGTCCCAGTGGAAGCTCGGTTGGAACATCAGGCTATTCACCGTAGCCTATTCGGTACGTATGGATGTATGATGTGTTAACGTATTGTCTTCGGTTTGGGGGGCTAAAAAAATACGTGTGTCCATGTTGCAGGGGATATTTGCTTCAGGGCTGGTGGTGTCGTTGATTGCGTGGGGAGTGATGGTCAGGGGCCCACTTTTTGTATCGGTGTTTAATCCATTGATGCTGGTGCTGGTGGCGTTGATGGGCTCCATCCTCCTCAACGAGAAGCTTCACCTGGGCAGGTTAGTAATTTAAGCTTTAACCAAAACCAGTCAAAGGGTATTTTGGTAATAATTTAAGAATCCGTTAGGCCATGGTCCTGGTCCCCAATCCCCATTATCAGAATCCACCCTCCCCTCCCGACGATTCGGAGCCAGATCCATGACTGTTTTGCCATTTCTTGGGAAAGAGGAAAGAGGAAACGGGTCGGTGATGTGGGTACACGAGTAAGCCGGGGGGGAATCGGTTCTCATTTGATTGTTTCGGTGCGTGAACACAGTGTAATAGGAGCAGCGCTGATAGTTTGTGGGTTGTACGTGGTGTTGTGGGGCAAAGGCAAGGAGATGAAGAGAATGGCGCGGTTGATGCCATCGAAGAGCTCCAGAGAGTCCGAACCCATCGAAGTCGTCGTTGCCAACTCCTTCGACGGAACCAACACTCCGAACAACAGTACTATCGGCGGCACCATCCCGGAAGCTGACACTTCTGCTGCTCCCGGTGGCGTTCCCAGAACGGAAATTTCGTCCAGTGGCCCCGCTACCAACTCACCGGCGAGGGTTTCTGATGCTTGAAGGAGAAGAAGAAGAAGAAGAAGAAGAAGAAATAAGATTAAAAAGAGGAGGAAGAGAGAAGAAGTGACCAGACTCGCATTATCAAACGACCAGCATTGGTTTTCACATAAGAAACGTAGCTTACAAATAAGAAGAGTCTTAGCAGAAAGAGAGGCGGTAGTTTCCCATTGATCACGACAGACAACAGCCCGTTCGTGCGGGCAGTTTTGTATGGCAGGATAGATCGAGATTAATTTCATTTGTTGTTTGTATTTTTCTTTTCATTTTTGTTAATGGGTAGATGAGATCATAATGTAGAACAGTAGAAGAACAACGTTATGTAAATAAGGAATTAATACCTCTCAACGAATGAATTCACTTCCTACTTTTCTGCTCCTGTTGGGCTTTACTTACAGACATTGTCTTTCTAGATTCAACCATGATAGTGAGTGGTGCGTATTAGCTACGTTCCTCCTCCATTAAAGAAAGCATAATTCTCTTTTGAAAAGAAGCTTGATTTAGCACTACAAACTGCATTAAAACAACGCCACCAGATAACTGAACCTACGCTGATATTAGCAAGTTATCTACTCGATTACATCTAATAACTCAACTCTACACGAAACCAATCCATACCTAACCTTCTTCACTGACCTGCAGATCATCAAAATTAAAACTGAAACTGCTTCTCATGAAGATCTTCAAGTTTGGAAGCTTCCTCTAACTTCTGAAAGGCGATGATAATTAATGATCATATTGGAAATAAGATGCAGGTGGCTGCATGGTTGACGGCACCACCATATCATTCCATGGACCAACCACCGTTGGATCATAAAATAGTGGATGCTGAATGACCCCACTGGACCAATCATCACAGTTTTGATGATTCATCAAAGGGTTCCCCTTCTGTTCGAATACATGTGACAGGGCAGTGGATGGGTATTCTACGGACAGAGGCCGATCAAATGGTCCCAGATAGGCTAGTGGTTGCTCGAATGTTGGAATAGCATCCATCATGCCCTTTCCACATACACTTGGCAAGCAATGGAGGTGTTCGTCACTGAAAAAAAGAGGGGGGTTGTGATTGGGTGGTGGGGGAGGGAGAGGGAGAGGATACTCTATCAACGCTGTTAGTTCGCCATTGACGCTCTGCTGCTTTTCCTGAATCCAATCGATTTTGGCTTTCACTTTTTCAAGCATGGCGCCCACGCGACACCCCATTTGTCTAAGTTGCTCCACTGTGAAATGGTTGAACCGGTCGTCCCACGCGGGGTACTCTGTTTCATTGTTCTTCCGGCGCAGCCTGGCAAGCTGCTCCTCCATCTTTTTCTTCCTGTCCTCCAAGATGTCACGGAGACCCAGGTTTCGCTTCCCTATTTCCTCCCTTCTGTGCTCTCTGAACCGACTGATGATCCTCCGGACATCGTCGGGATTCTCCGGGCATATCTCCGGGCGGTCGCCTTGATCGAGTCCATGGACAATCAGACAAGCATCAACGCCACAGAGCGTCGAGAATTCTTTTACCTTCTTCTTCAACCCGAGCATTCTCTTTCTGAAGGTAGTTCTTCGACTTGACTCTTTGCTTATGAACTCCAATTTGAGTTTCCCTCGACCCATCTTGCGTTCTAACACTCTTTCGAACCTGTTAGGAACACATCAACAAAAGAAATCCAATAAATAACACTATAGAGTATCCATAATATTAATAGCAGGGAGGCGAGAGAGTGAAGAGATACGGAAGTTTCTATAGATCATGAAAAAGCTTCTAAAATAAATCTCAGAAAATATTCGCATGTAGATACGATATGGAACTTGCCTTTTCACTCCAAAGATTTGTCTTTGTTACCAAAAAAAAATATATATCTTTGGGTTTACTAAGACACTCCTTAGTTTTTCGTATTTTATAAGACCTACACTCCAATTTAGGGAAAATTTTACTTTGTTACCCTAAATTCTGAACTTTCAAAAAGTTTCAAATCGGTGTTTAACGGATCATCACTTATATGATCACAACTTAAAATTTTTGAAAATATCAAAACTATCCTTCACTGTTCATGGTCTTCTACTTGAAAGTCAACCTGTTGAGGTATTAATCGACCATCAGTTCATCCATTTTTCTTCTCTTCTCTTTGAAGATCAATTTCCTCATGTATATTGGCAGCAATTGTAGTTCATTCATCGGCTTGAGCGCATCTGCTTCTTAGACCTCGCATTGGCAGTCTCCTGCACTGGGTTGCCCAGCTGCTCCTTTATAATCCTAAAACTTCTACATGCTGCTGAATCAGATAATGATACCGAGTGCAGTGTTCCATGGTAAGTACTTCCAAATGATCATCCCTCTTGCTATAACCATGGAATATAAAATTTGGAGAACACCCATGACACACTCTTTCCTCGGCCTTGTCATGTATCATCTCTGGTCCTGTAAACCATTGGCACCATTTGCCAGATTTAGTGAAAATGTACCAATTCAGGGATCCAAAGTGAAGGTCTGAATGTGTTTACACAGGTTTTAAAATGTTCTGTCTTTTTAAGGTGTATATTGATTGTATTACACTTTAGAAGCACCACATACAATGAAACAGAAAAGAAAAGCTATTGAATGGTTATATACACGACTCCATCTTTGACCTCTCCCTTGATCTTCTCGAATTCTACCTTTTCTGGCAAAGCAACTCGGATGCTGTACCTGCCGTAGCTCTCGGGAGACCACTCCTCTTTCTCTTCTTGAATTCCCTGTTGCCCATCTTCAGCTTTCTTCTTTGGCACCTTCTCAATTTTAACCACCAACATCTTCTCCACTCACACCTTCACATCGTTCCTGGTCATACCAGGCATATCGAACTTCATCTTGTACTCTTGCTCTCCCTCTTATATCTCCCATGGTGTCTCCGGTAGGAGTGTAAATGGATTGAATTCGAATCGGATCAGGCAATATTTGAATTCGAATTCGATTAGAAAATCCGATATCCGAATTCGATTTGATATCTGACGTATATTAAAAAATCTGATTAAATATTCAAATATTCGATTCGGTTCAAATATGATTAATTAATTATTTTAGATAATTAATAAATATTTTATTGGTATAAAGTATATAAATTATATAAAATATTTTATATATTATATATATGAATTAAATAATCGGTCAAATTCGATTATTTATCGAATCGAATATGGTCATATCCGAATTCAAATCTCATTAACTATTTGGTAAGAATAGAATATCCGAATCCGACCAATCCATCGTCCATCATCTATTGCACTGTCCTTGTTGTGGGAAAACGATCCTATATCCTTGCACAACACCCGTCCATCAAAGTTCATATCAAATGATAAATATAGCAATCTTAATCAACTTCTTGTGTTTGCTAGACTAGTACTTTATCATTTTTCAGGCCTTATGTTCAATAAATTAGTTAATAAATAGTTACCTACTGGTTCAGCTAGGGCTACTCGAGTCTTTGGTAGGATTGATGCTATTGTAGTATCTGCTACCGGTTGGTCTCAACAAAGGTGGGAATTTAGCCAATGGAAGCTTATACCTAATGTTTTTCTCGGACGAGATAGCCAAAAGGACGTTCAATTTTGTAAGAGGTATCGACATTTTTCTAAAGGTAATAAAGTGAAATTCAACAAAGAATTAGATGAAAGTTGGTTTGGGGTGGTATTTAAAAGGTTTTGCTTTAATTGGGTATTTAGGAGAGGCTTTTGTTTTTGTAAGTCTCCAAGAGAAACAAAAAGGCACATTATTTATTTGGATATTGTTATGGATCATGTTGCTTCAAATGAGCAGCTCTGCTCTGTAATTTTATCACAAAAGAATTGGGGTCCATGAGAAATCGGTCTGTCGGGAATGGGGTGAAGAGCCTTTTTGCCATTTTACATGATATTTAACGTCCATTATTAGTTTTGGATGAAACACTACCCCCAAAGTTCAGGTACTAAAGTAAAATTTTCTCTTTTCATAATACTACGAACCCCTCTACGTTATAGCGGTTACTTGTTACTGGTTTCTTGAAAGGGACCGAGCCGGTTAATGTAAGGCCCTATCGGTATGCTCATTTTCAAAAGGCCGAGATAGAGAAACAAGTACAAGACATGCTCAACATGGGAATAATCAAGACTAGCACCAGCCCCTTTTCTTCACCCGTCTTGTTGGTAAAGAAAAAAGATGGGACGTGACGATTCTGCACAGATTACAGGGCTCTTAGTGCCGTTACTATCAAGGACAGATTCCCAATCCCAACTGTGGAAGACATGCTAGACGAGCTATATGGAGTAGCTTATTTTACTAAGCTTGATCTAGTATCCGGTTATCACCAGGTGCGAGTCTACCCTACTGACACTCACAAGACGACTTTTCGCAAACACAATGGCCATTATGAATATTTGGTCATGCCCTTCGGACTGTGTAATGCCCCCTCAACTTTTCAATCTCTTATGAATTCAATTTTTTGGCCATTCTTAAGAAAATTTGTGCTAGTTTTCTTTGATGACATTCTCATTTATGGTTCGGATTGGGTAACACATCTTGAGCATGTTCGAAAGGTTTTCGAAGTATTGAGACACAATCAATTCTTTATTAAACTTCACAAGTGTAACTTTGGACAACAGGAGATCGAATATTTGGGTCACATTGTCTTTGTACAAGGGGTGAAAGTAGACCCTGGAAAGGTGAGAGCTATGATTGAATGGCCTGAACCTACTATTGTGTCTGAATTGCGTGGTTTCTTAGGCCTTACAGGTTACTACTGAAAGTTCGTGCAAAACTACGAAAGTATAGCCCGACCTCTCACTAATCTACTTAAGAAAGGCCAGTTCACAAGGGGCAAAGAAGCCAAAGATGCATTTGAAGCTTTAAAACAAGCCATGTCATTGACCCCAACCTTGGCCATGCCTAATTTCGATGAACCATTTGTCATAGAAACGGAGTAGTCCTAAGCCAACAAGGGAAGCCCATAGCCTATATGAGTCGAGCCATAGGAGTTGCAAAGCAAGCTTGGTCCACTTACGCTAAGGAATTGCTAGCCATCGTACAAGCAATCAAAACATGGCGGCCATATCTTCTGGGACTTAAATTCTATATCCAAACAGACCAACGAAGCCTTAAGTGTTTGATTGAGCAACGCATCACAACGCCTGAACAACAAAAATGGGTGTCCAAGTTGCTAGGATATGACTACGGGATTTCATACAAGCCGGGGAAAGAAAATTCATCCTCAGATGCTTTGTCAAGAAGGTTAGAGAGTCCTACCTTACACACTTTATATACTTCTCATGCCTCTCTATGGGACGAGATCAAAAGAGAGACACAACAACACCCTTATATGGTGCGGATCAGCCAGCAAGCTACAAACAAACCTGGAGCTCCATACATGTGGCACAATGGGCTGATTTGTTATAAGAACAACGTAGTTATTCCATCGGACTCTCCAATCATACCAAAACTTCTCCATGAATTCCACAACACCCCCTATGGAGGTCACTCTTGAGTACTGCGAACGTACAAACGCTTGGTGCAGCAATTCTATTGGTCATCCATGCACCAATCGATTCAAAAGTATGTCGCCGCTTGTGCAGTGTGCCAAAAAAATAAGTCAGAAACCCTCTCCCCAGCCGGACTCATGCAACCATTGCCCGTTCCTTGTCAAGTGTGGGATGACATAACCATGGACTTCGTGGAAGGGCTTCCACTTTCACAAGGGAAAAGCACAATCATGGTCGTTGTAGATCGCTTGAGTAAGTTTGCTCATTTCTTGCCTCTATCCCACCCATATACGGCTAAAATGGTTGCTGACAGATTTATAGAAGGAGTGGTTAAACTTCACGGGATGCCAAAATCTATTATTAGTGATAGAGATCCCATCTTTGTTAGCCATTTTTGGCGTGAATTCTTCAAGTTGTCAGGGACCAAGCTACACATGAGTACGTCCTACCATCCCCAAACGGATGGACAATCTGAAGTGGTCAACCGATGTTTGGAGCAGTATTTGCATTGCTTTGTATCCCAACAACAGAAAAGATGGAGCACTTACCTGCCTTGGGCCAAATTCCAGTACAATACTGCTTACCATAGCTCAACTGGAATGACTCCCTTCCAAGCACTCTATGGGAGGACTCCACCAGCAATTTCGTATTACTCAATTGGCACATCACCTGTTAATGAGGTAGACAAGGCTTTGGAGACAAGAGACAACATCCTCAAGCAACTAAAGTCTCACTTGCATGCCACTGTTAATCGAATGAAGCAAATGGCGGATTCAAAGAGAAGGGAAGTCGATTATCAAGAGGGTGATTTGGTATTGCTTAAGCTTCAGCCATACCGTCAGCACACTGCTCAAAAGCTAGCCAGCAAGTATTTCGGGCCGTATCGAGTGGAAGAGAAGATTGGTAGAGTTGCATACAAGCTTAAGTTGCCGGAGGATGCCCGTATCCATCCTGTTTTCCACGTCTCAATGCTCAAGAAATATGTGAGAGATGACAACTCTGTTGGTTTTGAATTGCCACCAATGAATGATGATGGTGATGTAGTGGTGGTACCTGAGGCTATCTTAGATACACGCTGGGTTCAAAAAGGGTCTGGCTTGGTAGAGGAAAGCTTGGTGCAATGGAAGAATCTTCCAAGGGAAGATGTGACATGGGAAAATACTCAGTAATTGAAGAACCAATTCATTAATCTGAACCTTGAGGACAAGGTTCCACTTCAAGGGGAGGGTAATGATACATTGAGAAGGTCAGCAATGACCCATGTAAAGAACCCACAATATCGAGATTACATTGCATGACTTGCAGGACGTGTGGCATATGCATATTTGTTAGTTGTTGGTGCATAAGAAGTAGCCAAATAAGTGAGGAAATATGTCACAATAGTTGCGTTAGTGATAGGGAATTGCTAAACTTAAGGAAGCACTAGACGTTGAGGCCTTGAGTTTAGGAAAAATTGTTGAATGGCCTTTGTATTTAAACGTGGGATTGTAGAGAACCGGTAGGAGTTGAAATCAAATAAAATTACAGGCTATTTTCTTGCCTTAAAAAGAAGATCTATCACAATTGACAGTTCTTCGTGGATTCAAGTATTGCAAAGAAAAGAAATTAACTGGTGTATATAATTAATTACATAAATTACGCCTCTAGTTTCTATAGATATGCTTAACATCGGTATGGTTATATGCGACCTCAAAGTTTATCTCAATTGTTTGGTAAAAGTCGAAAGAGGGAGTTCGATTGAGGTAGACATAGTTGAATAACAAGTCTATTTTGAAAGAGAGGGATAAGATTGAATGCAAAACCTCACCACACCTTTACATCTTCACATTACAAATTTCAAGGGAAGGTTCTATCTATTATTAGCAAGCCATGGAATATCATCTCCAATGTTCACCAATCCATTATGTTCGCAATTCATATGTCGCAAGAGAGAGAGACTCATATAACTTTCTTCTTCCATCTATAGAAAGAGGCTTATAGACAAGATTCTTGTGTTTATAAATCATTTAATTTACAAGGAATTTTAGAAAAACTAAAACACCTTTTTCCAAATAACAAGATAGAGGGAAAAAGGAAGATAAACATAGAAAACAAAAAAATGAAACGACTTCAAGGCAAAATAAGCGCTGCTAAAATGAAAAGAAAAGGGAAAACTTGGTAGCCTCCTCTTCTCTGATCATCAGGTTCATCGTTGTTCTCTTCTATGATCATCAGGTTTCATCGGTACTCTGGCAGAAACTGTCTAAGAAGACAAAACAGGGAGTTGTAGTGGAAAGATTCTGAAAAGAATCACCGATGGCTTTGGACGTCAGGGGTGAGCAGTGAAAATATTCCGGAAGCTTGCAGCGGAGGAATGAGCGGTGGTTGAGAAAGACTCCGGCTATTGCAACGGACGAACAACGGTGGCTCGATTGCAATGGCGGTGTGCGATGATGTTAGTGTGGGCGAACTTTCGTTATGTGGGGGAGGGAAAAGGATGTTGAACGAATACGGAGAAGAGAAACTTTGGAAGGTGGCGCTTAAACCATAATTGATAAGTATTTGGAGTCCAGACATTAAACTGCCGTTAATGTCTGGACTTCGTTAATTTTGAAACTATATAAGAAGAACGACGTGTTCGATTGCCACAGTTTCCTATGGGAGTGGAAACTGGAAACTGTGGGATTTCAAAGGAAGGCGGTTACCGGGTCACTAGCCACTGGCAAGTCAAACTGGGTATTCTATCGTCAATTCATCATTTATTATCTATCCGTTCGGTTAATAGTATGTTATTGACGGGGCATTTCGGTAATGTTGATGTGAACCCCTTTCCATTTAAAGGAGATGAGTGGTTCAGAACTTCAGATCGGTCCATCCCAGACTTGCAGAGATTTGAGTAGAAACGCAGAGTCAAAGAGTGGGAGAGATGGAGATGAAGAAGGTAGCAGCTGTGCTGTTGGTTCTGTTTCTAGTGTCGTCGCAGATGGTCAGCATCGAGGGCGATGCTTTCGACTGTTACGATGCTTGTTCGACGGGATGTGTTAACAGAGATGGTAACGACTCACATCTCAACTCTCTGTAGCTTCTCTTTGTTTCATTTCTCACGTTAGCTTTTTCAACCACCTAACTACATCTCGAGACTTTAGCTGTAACCCCAAATCGACCAGTACACCCCTCCTCTTTCTCTCTCTCTCTCTCTCTGATTCATGAATTTGCTTTCTCACCGCTGTCAGCTGCTGTAATTTGGAGCTTGTACTGAGCGCATGAAAGCATCGTGTACAAAACCGGCCTAAGATAGAATTGCCAGGGGGGAGGGGGTTTCTCTTGCAGTCTTGCTTAATTCTTTATTTTGGCATTTCCATTTTGCAGTCAGGACTATGCTTCGCTGTGATCGCAAATGCGCCATTAAATGCGATCGAAAAAAAGGTAATACCACTAAAACTCTCAGCTCGCTCACTCCTCTTTGTCTTTTTCTGATTTGATAAATTGCGAAAGCCAACAGAAAAGGATATAACAACTCTACACAGAGAGATCAGAAGTAGCCAACAACTTGATGAGATGGGATCTTTCCCTTTACCATAGATCGGAAAAGAAAATATCCATGACAGGACCGGTCCAAGTGGGTCAGGCCGGCCGGCCGGCCTGATTTCAAGTATCAACAACACCTTTCACTTCAGCCTCTAAATTGAATGTGTGTGCTCTTGCAGTTGCAGTTACAGGTGCGGCTGCCGTGGAGGGAAGTGGTTAGGTTAGAAGAGCAAGCAAATTCCAAATTGTTTGACAATTGGAATGCGAAGATCTAGATTAAGTTCTGGAATGAAGTTAATGTTTCTCATAAATGGGTCCCATTTAAAACGGGGCCCTCTGTAGTCTGTACCTTGTATTGGGCTTCCTTCTTCACTCTTCAGTGAAGCGGAGCAACTGCTGAACTGAATTGATATATAGATAATTGTATTTGTAGTACGATCTGATTCGTTGGCCTTCTCCTGGATTGAGACTCTCAGGAAGGTTTTCGGGTTCCCATTTCGTATTCAACGCGGATTGAGACTCTTGATATCAACGATGCAATATTAATAATTAATTCGATTAACGAACACATCATACTTTGGTCAAATGAGTACATCTTTAGACACATTAGATTTGGATTCGAATCAGGTCAAAATGACGGCCCACTTGTCAACTCTGAATCTGATGGGCGGGAAAGGTTTTGCTTTGGGATCTGCTCCTCAACGCTCTTCACAGCCATCCTTGGGGTATTGGAATTTAGAAATATCTACCATAAACCACGAGGTGACACTTCAATGATTTCGGTGCCCACAGATATCCCAGCTATCTCGCAAATCTCGGGTCACCTAATTAGACCGAGAATCGAACGGCTCAACTATATGTCAAGGTGTTATGTAAATTCTATCTAAAAGTAAGTCATCTTAGATTTCTTTGGAATCATGGCATCATTTCAACGGAGTTAACCCTCTTATTGCTCCATTTGGATGGATCTCAATGAGTTTTATCAGTTTACATGGAGTCCGTCTTGGAGTGTGAAATTGACTCTGGACCAGATGGGTTGAGAATCTCAAATACGCATTGTGAGGTTCACGGTAGACTATCTATATAAAGGTTTCGTCTCCAGTCTCACAAAGTATATGTGATTTAACTCTCAAATTCATTAGCAATTTTATTTTCAGCTCTCTCTAAAACCTACAATTTATTAACTTAAGCATTAGAGTGCTTACACCAGATAAAACATCTTGGACACTCTAACCTACTTTTCTTGCAACTCAACCTCACTAGCCCAACGTTCATACTGTCCTCTAGTAGAAAGCACCAAATTGTGCATCATCAAATACAATAGATATTCGTAATGTATGGCCAAGACATTATGAAGAGCATGCTGTGTAAATCTCACATACGAGATGAGACACGACACATTATCCCATTTGATTTGTCAATTCCACTAGGTGAAACCAGTTGATGACATTGTTCAAATGTGGTGGGGGTGGGGACTTAATATGTGCACGTTACTCCCACGTCCTTCATGGTCCATGGTAGAGAAAGCATCATTTAGGTCACTACATATAAAAAGTAAAACCCATTTTGCTTCAACTAAGCAGTCAATCTCCATAATAAAGGAAATTGGATAGTAATAAGCTAAACAAAAGGAACCATGTTTCTTTTGGGACTATTAGTCATTCAAACAAGAAGGGTAAGCTGCTATCTTGGATGAACAAATAAGTATTATCTACCCTGGTCGTTCCATGGTAGAGTAGATAGAGTGTGAACCCGGTTAGGGATGCCAACGGATGTATATCTTAATTCAATATTAGGAAAATCTATGGTGTGTGACGCAGTGTGGAAGCAATGAGAACCGGAGTTGGCTATGCAAGCACTGGGCATTTGCTAGCACCTAGCGAATAACACCGATTTCTCTAGGAGAGAGAAAAGGTGGCGAAAACTCAAAGAAGAGAGCTCAAGAAAATCTGAAAATCTGAAGTATGAATTGTGTTCATTAACTGGAAAATAGCAGTATTTATAATACATCTGAAAATTGAAATTGTAAAAGAACTGGAAATTGTGAAAGAACTAGGAAAGAACAATTAGGATAGATCAAAACATCTAATTTAGAGAAGATCGAATTCCTCTTTGCCTGATCTCCACCGTCCGATCTCCCTAGATGCATGTATCTTGGATTATCTTGCTAATCTTGATGCTTCTTGGACTCTTTCTTGATAATCTTGGAAGAGTCTTGGAAGAGTCTTGCCTTATCTTGCTAATCTTGATAGTCTTGGGAGTCTTGAGTTGTTCTTGCTTATCTCTCTTGGACTAATCTTGATAATCTTGGCTCCTTCTCTATCTTGACTTCTTGCCTTATCCTTATCCTAGAGTTGTTGCCCCTAGGGGTGTGATGGGCTTTCTTGTGATGGGCCTCCATCATTCTCTTCCACTTGGAGAGAACTCGACCTCGAGTCGTGATTAGGATATGCAAGTGTGATCTCTGGCAAATACCAGTGAAGGTCAGCAACGTTGAAGGTCTTGGATATACCCATCTGATCTGGCAAATCCACTACATAGGCATTGTAATTAATCTTCTTCACGATCTTGTATAGACCATACTTCTGAGGCTTCAACTTGTTGTAAGTACCTATGGGAATCCTTTCTTTCCTTAAAAAGACCATAACCTCCTCCCTTTCTACCATATTAACTGCTTCCTCCTGGGACAGTCACTGGATCTATGTCCAACCTCATTACATTTAAAACATTTAATAGGAGTAGGCCTTGCATAAGGGTTACTGGGTTTAGGAGGATTGAAAGGATTACCTCGAGTATGTCCTTCTGTAGTAGCCTTACCGGCGTTACTTGTACTTGCCGGGTGAGAAGATTGTACTGCCGGGATTGATTTATTCGTGTGGACAGTTGCCGGTCTGTTGTCGCTCCCGCTGTACCGGCGATAATTATCACTGCGTGCCTTGTCCTAGAACATTAATTCTGCTTTCAAGGCTAAGTTCCTTGCTTCCTGTACACTAAGAACCATTTGTACACCAATTTTGTCTCTGATGAACGGTCTCAAACCGCTTAGATAACGGGTTGCCTACTGGTTATCACTTTCAGATAATTGGTTTCTTTCAGCTAATCTCAAAAATTCAGATGTATATTCGTTAACACTACGAGAATCCTGCACACACCTCTGATAAGATTCAAACATATCTTGTTCATAGTTAGGAGGTAAAAATCTACCTCTTATTAATTGTTTCATGCACCTCCAGGTCCGAACAGGACCCCTTCTTTCTCTCATCCGGGTCTCTCTCATCCGTTCCCACCAAACAGATGTGCCTCCCTTTAATCGGAAAGCTACCAGTTTTACCCTTCGTTCCTCTGGTATCTCCATGTAATCAAAGAACCTATCGACTTCTGTGATCCAATCTAGAAGTCCCTCTATACCAAGATCTCCACTAAAAGTAGGAATATCTACCTTGAGTTTAAATTCATCATTATTCCTACGGGGATTGAAATTACCTTGATTGTGCCAATTTCTACCGTTTCTGTCGTTGCCGGGAAGAACTGGAGCACCACCAAATTCGAAATCATCATCATTGTCGTCGTCAAGAACTGGACGTCGGGACGCAGTAGCGACGGGTGGTCTGTCGTGGTTGTCTCCTTCGATCTGTTGTGGATTTTCCTGGTTCCGTGGGACAACCTCCCGTAACAAGGTTCGCAGTTGTTCAGCCATCTCTGCCAACTGCTGCTCGATGTTACGTGTGGTTGTACGCTGTTCTTCGATTGCTCTCCAAACAGTTGGAAAACCCTGATCTCTGTCACGGGGTGGGTTGCAACTGCTACCGTCTAGGTTGGACATGATTGGGCGAATTCCCTATTCTGATATCACCTGACGCAGCGTGGAAGCAATGAGAACCGGAGCTAGCTATGCAAGCACCGGGCATTCGCTAGCACCTAGCGAATAACACCGATTTCTCTAGGAGAGAGAAAAGGTGGCGAAAACTCAAAGAAGAGAGCTCAAGAAAATCTGAAAATCTGAAGTATGAATTGTGTTCATTAACTGGAAAATAGCAGTATTTATAATACATCTGGAAATTGAAATTGTAAAAGAACTGGAAATTGTGAAAGAACTGGGAAAGAACAATTATGATAGATCAAAACATCTAATCTAGATAGGATCGAATTCCTCTTTGCCTGATCTCCACCGTCCGATCTCCCTAGATGCATGTATCTTGGATTATCTTGCTAATCTTGATGCTTCTTGGAGTCTTTCTTGATAATCTTGGAAGAGTCTTGGAAGAGTCTTGCCTTATCTTGCTAATCTTGATAGTCTTGGGAGTCTTGAGTTGTTCTTGCTTATCTCTCTTGGACTAATCTTGATAATCTTGACTCCTTCTCTATCTTGACTTCTTGCCTTATCCTTATCCTAGAGCTGCCGCCCCTAGGGGTGCGATGGGCTTTCTTGTGATGGGCCTCCATCAGTGTGGGAAAGATATGCTATGGATAGAGTTTTGATCAATCAAAATCCACTTATGAATTTTGATAAATAAATTCCTATTGACTATTATGTTTATGATTCCAGTTTATTGGTCAGTTGTTTTTTGGATATCATATCTTTTTTATATCATAGTCGAATAATATAAATATTAAATCCAATTCAATCCTAAGATCTGATCAGATCTTGCAAATGTCCATTTAATTTTGAATCCATTAAGGATATCGAATATTCGAAACTGATCAGATACGATTTAATTTCTGAAAATTTTAATAAATGATTGAAAATACATAACAATTTATATAAAGAAAAATAAAAATATTAAATCTTTTTTAATTATTTTCATCATATATATATATACATGACTTTAAAAAAAATAAATAATAAGATAGGATTCAAATAGTGGGTATGAATTTGATCCGATTTTTAATGGGAGCACATTAACCGATCTGGCACCAGGAATTGGTGCCAGGTGCCACTGGGCCACTGGGCCTGGTGCCAGGTGCCAGGTGAATCACCTGAGGACCAGGTGCTATAGTCATTTGTGATTCATCTTTGTGATAAAGTTGACATTTTATTAAAAGGGGTAGAGTTCTCAGTTCTCACCCAGAGTATTACAATAAGGAACCTTATTACTCAATGGTCACCAGGAATTCATTGACGGTGTTGAACCGTACAATCGGATCATTTGGCCTGGGAACCATTCATGCAATTAGTTTTGTTTTACTCCTGAACCATTCTTGTGCCAAATATCAATGATTTGTCAGCAATTCATTGACCGGGATGGTCAAACCATTAATCCATTTGACTTGAACAATAGTTTTTGGTTATTTTTTTTTAATTTTTTATGTTTTTTTTTTAAATTGTAACATGCCATCCATTCGTACCAAACAGTAAAATTAATGACCTGAAAACCAATGGCAAAAGCCCTTCTAGTTCTGGGTCAATTTTTAAAACATTGATTTCATTTTTTTTTTTTTGGAATAGACTGTGTGTATCTACATCTTTCTAGGTATTCTCTATAACGCAACCTTATTTTTTTTCCCTTATTATTTTACACTTTGCAAAAGGATGCAAGTGCAACTTAAATAAGCCCAAGCCCAAAACAGTATAAAATGCTAACTTGGAGACGAATCCAAGCTGCTCCACTAGCTATTCTGCAAGGTTGCTAAAGATTATGCTTTCTTCAAAGCAGAACGGGATCTGTTCCTCACAAATGGGCGTCTCACAGGCACATCCACCGTGCATTGGGAACATCTAATAACTAATAAGCACAGGAAATGCTCCAAATGTATGGTAGGATATGTGTGTGAGGGGTGTGAGGCACCCTGAGTGAGGAGCAGATCCAGTCTCCTTCAAAGCACAAGCTGGGACACTCTAGTAGCCCTTGCTCAGCTCACACTGGATAACTGATGAGCCGTAGAGCTTTAATGCATTCATGTTCGTGCTTTGTGTAAGTGTCGCTACTGCATACTGCAGAGGGAAGGGGGTAGAGCAGTTTCTAGGTTTCTGGCCTAAAATGGACGAGCTGCAATGGCTTGGTTTCCCATGCTATCTTTTTTTTTTTACTTTCTAGATTTAAGGGTCCATTTGATTCAAAGTGAGAATTGTAATGGTCTATTCCCTTCACCTGGTTGGTTCAGTTTAAAATTGGAGTCAAAATCAGAATAAGCTGGAATGGATTCTCATTGTCAGAGGAGGGGCAAGAGAATGATGGTTCCCTCATACCCATTCCACCAGGAATGGGATTGAGATTCCAATTTTATCCAACCAAACAGTTAGACCATTCTAATTCCAATTGCAGACCTTTAATTCCGCAAACCAAACATTTTCATCATTTTACCTTTTGCTTGTGCATGTGCATGGCACGTGAAGATAATATTTTGTTATCTGTAAAAAAAATAAGTCCACTTTTACACTGAATTTGATGTTAAAAATTAAGCCCACTAGTTGAAATTAAAAAGAAAAAATAAAATAAAATACATCCACTACTTCCCAGATTCTACTCTGCCATGATATTCTTTCTACCCAAAATGCAAATGGTATAACATTGAGAACTGGGGCTTACTATTACTACTTTATTTCCCATTCCCAATTCTTATATATGTGAAAGAGAGAGAGAAATCTCACAATCATATAAACCTCCGGTCCTCCCCTAGGTTTTAATAACATTTCCTATAATTATTGTTCAAATTGAAAATGCCGAGTAATAGATTAACTTTTAAAAATAAGGGTTTTTAAAAGTTAGGCTCAGTTTGAAAATATATAGTAAAAAACAATACAAATACATAATAATGCTCAGATGTGCGACTCTTATGATCTGTGACGATGCTGCATCCTTTTCCAAACTGCTCTATCACAAAGATAAGGTTGTACGTTGTCTGAGTAATTCTAATTTCATTTTCCCGGTTGTATTATTGTTATCTTCATTGGTTTATCTGGAAATGCCATCTGATCAACTGCTTATCATCCATCAATAAGCAACCATTGCTATCTTCATTGTTGTTACCGCATAATATGTTAAGAAGCTTGGAGCAATGATAGAGAACCATGCCTGTACCGGTGGAAAAGAAGGTAATAAGAAGATGTGGCTTGTTGAACAATAAGATGCCTCACATCCATAATATAATATAGTGATCAGGAAGACAATGCGCCACCAGTAACAGAAGTTGACGTGTTGCCAACCTCACTTTCTATGTATTTTGTTAGCACCTTTATCTCTTTCCTCGTCTTTTCTAAGGGCGGATTAAGGATTCACAGACTAATTCGCATTCTGTGGCCCTGTCTACTATCACAGCCCTCAAATCTTGTCGGAGTCGTAAATGGCAAGCTGTGAGTCCTAGTCTTTTCAAAAGTACTTTAGCTCTGATGATGGACCAGCTTCATGGAGCCTCCTTGTCTCAGTACTGTTTTCGTGAAGTAAATCTATAGGATATGAGACGATGTAATTCTAATTAGTAAAACAAGAAAAATCTAATATAACATACCCACTAACAACAATTTCAACTAACATTTAAATTAAATACTCCCCCTTTGAAACTTTGAAACTTCAAGACTCATGCACAGGGCCGCTTTAATTAACAGGTTACAGTAGTCACACCTAGCTCACATAGAAATTAACATGCACGTACCACTTTCAGTTCAGAGAGTTCGAAATCTTAATTTTTATTTATTTTTAATTAAAAAGCGAGGGTTCTTGCAAGAATAATTTGAGCAAAGATGATGCAGGTGCGCGCCTCGGCTTTGTTCAGACGCTATTGCATCCGTGTCGGTGTCGTGAAGTCATTGATGGTTAAATAGATATTGTTTGTAGCCCTGGGAATCCAGGTTAACTCTCTTCATTAGTTTGTGGCAAGTATGCCATAACTGTATTTTTGTATTTTGCTTAATTAAATCTTTGGGACGAGTGATGTCTCAAAGTTTTGCAATGTCCAAAGATTCCAAGTTTTGAACTCTTGGGGAAGAGGAAGAAGATGCTGCCTCAATGGCCTAAAGCTAGCAAATGGCTCATTGCTTAATTTCCCCACCCTACTCCAATATAAAAGAACGATGCCTACATATACATATTGTATGGGAAGTTGATCCTCTCCAAACCCAACAAATTAATTAATAATAGCTCTAGTTTTCAATTTATGTTAAATGTAAGTGGTGCAACAAGATTCCAAGTACGAAATATGCAGCCTACACAGGTAGCTATATATAGATACCATGGAAATGTGTATATCGGTCATGTAATCACTAGCTTCATGACTATCTTTTAATTTCAGTGACCAAATGGCTCAACCATGAATCTATTCTTGAATTGTCAATTATCAAACACCCTCCCTTGGATCAACTAATGCTTTAATTATACACAAAGTGAGTCATGTTGTCCTTCTGATTCCTTCATGTCTTGGCAATATTCTTTCTCATCGGAAATTGTTGGCTTTCTCTGATCATTTGCTTCTTCTCTACTCTTTCCCCATAAGACACTGTAAAGGCCTCCAGCCAACAAAGTTGCGCCTAGCACACTGCAAACATGCAGAGTAACGACCCAATTATATACGTTAGGTAACGTAACTAAGTGGATTAGATTTCTTAACTGAAACTCAATCTCTAAGATTTTATCAAAAATTAGAAAGAATCATCACCTCCCCAGAGCAATTAGTTCGCCTAGGAGAAACGTCGAACAGATAATGGTGATGATAAAAGAAAGAGGGGTTGACATGGCTAGAAAGACGGGCCCTTTCTTCTCAACGCACCATGCTTGTAGGTAGAACGTAATCCCTGTAACCACGACTCCCTGCCATTGATATATGAATACAACAAGCTCAAACTTTATACGTACGAAAAACGGTATCAATCTCAGAGAACAAAAAGGGTGTCTAGTGTAATTACACAGTAGGCCACAGCAAGAAGCCCAACATCCCAGCTCAGCTTCCATTGGTTGAGGTTTCTCTCAAAAGCAATGCCAATGACAAACGACTGAATGGTGCTGAAAAAGCACTGAAGCGCTGTGAGGAGAAGCTTTGATGGGTAAGCCATCAAAACCCGTCCCTGTCCAATATCAGATTTTAGAGTAAGGTCGCTCATTGTCAACCTTGCTTACAGAAATATAAGTAAGACTGTTAGAGTTAAAGACGTCATGACTAGCGTACCTGGAATACAAGCCACAAACCCCACAAGGTGTTTGATGTAAGCATGAGGAAACAGCCCTTCACCCATGTCTTGGTGGTGTGTGCAAGGCCCAGATTTTCCTCACTGTTTCGATTTCCAAAAGGGTGATGATTCATCAAGGGTTTCAGATGTGGTCCCTTATAGAAGGCAAGAATCATGGCACCAGCCAAACAGAGTGTCACACCTACAATCTTGACTTTCCCTGAGAGGGTCCTCAGTTTGACGGTTTCCATCCTGTCACAGGAGTAGATATATATAGATATATAACTAAGGATATTAATTAATTAATTAGACGATGGATCATAAAACAAGTGATGCTTCACTGAAGAACTTCCACTGATGTGTGGCAACCACTTTTCCAAGTAATTTGTTGTCATTTCTCGACTCAATATGCACTTGCTTTGTTACTTGTTTGGGTAAATCATATCCTAGTTTAATTATTTGTTCTCAAATTTCTGGCTAGGCAAATATTTCTACCTAGTACTTAGGGTTTGGTCTGGAACTAGGCCCACGCTAAGCGTAGGACGATGACCTAGCCTGAATCCCATATATATATATATATATATATATATATATATATGGTGGGGATAAGGCTTGGATGATGGGTGATGTGCATGAGATATGATATGGACTTATATATATACATGCATTATGCATATTACCTATTTTGTAGTGGCAGAACTTCATAGGGATGAGAAGCTTGGAATTACACCCTAGAGACAGTGTAGTACAAATCTTTTCCTTTTCATTCTATATTTTTTCTTTTTGTTCAATGTGAGATCATCTCTCCTGTAAAAGACATATTACAAATTTTTTATCACAATTTGAACCCAAATTCCTTCTGTCATTTTCTTTGTCCTTTTTAGAGCCTTCATGTTGAAGCAAACTACGGGGTCACTCTAGTGCCTTCAATGTTATTATAGTTATTATTCAAAATCAAGTACAGATCATATAGCTACATAAATAGCAACATTCAATTGGATTTACTGACCATTTCATGATCATGAATTAAATCAATTTGGTGTGGAACCCTAGTGATCGTCTAGCACCAACCACCAAATTAATCATTCTAGCTCAATGCACATGTTAGAAAACATGAAGATTTTTCTTCAAATTCACCTGACCTTCACAAAACTAAGCCTACTTATAATTCTTGGAACAACCTAATTATGACCCTATTCCCTCTTGCTCCTCTAATAAGTACTAATGACGGTGGAAAGAAACTCTGTTAATTCGTTATTAGAGATTATCAGTTTTAATCATGTGAAAAAATAAAAATCCATCTTATTACCTTTATATGGGGCATTATGTCATCCTTTATAAATTGTAGGTAGGACCGTATCCAGTCCACCCTCCCAACACCCTTTGATATAGCTGAATCCAATGTTGGGTAATGATCTTTATTTAAGGTAACAGATATTATTAAAGTAGCTTTTTAAAAGCCAAGTAAATAATAATGATTATTAGACTGTAGGGTTTTCATGTATTGCACAAAGAGAACATTCTGTCCGATCATCATCACTGGAGCCTACGCTCTGATTGATATCAACGTGGTCATAGTTAAGACTTGCTGGTCCCCAATTGGGTATCTGCAGCAACTGTGATTTCACCTTGGACCCAAAACTTACTAATGGGTCGGGTACTCTGGTAATTGATAACCGGGTACTATACCCGTTTACTCTATTATCGATCCATGGTTGCTAATTAATGCATTTCCCCTCTAAAACTGTTAAACATGCATGAGTGAATGATAACCTCTGCAATCATATTCATACCCGTGGAAGAATCACAGTTGTTTACCTAAAAAAAGGGAAGAAGCATACTCTATAGCTTTCACAGTGTTTCTACTATGTTTCTTTCTCTTTTAGGCTCTAGTAATTACTAGAACCAACCGAATGTCACATGGGTAAATTGTCTGTTAGGTGGAAAAATGTAATTAATTAACCTTCTGCAACTACTCTAGCTACAGGATCAAAACTGGTTTTGATTTGCTTTATGGAAATATGGAATAGAGTAGATGCCATAGCCACTTGACCATTATAGAAAGAGGTCATCAGATATCCCATATAGCGTTTGATGAGGTCAAGTTTGAAACCCCACCCTCTTTTGGAATTGCTTCCATCTCCAAGTTTCTACTTTGTACCGTAATTTGTAGGAAAAAAACATCTAGCCTATAATTATACTTTTGTCAAACTGGGCTTTGAAGTTTCGAAACCAAAAACGTAACGAAGAGCTAGAACCAAAGTTCAAACTCAACTATGGCTGATTGATGTTTTTTTTCTTTTTCCTTCTTATTTCCATTTTCATTTTAAATTCTCGAGCTAGAAATGCAACGAATTTTTATTCTAGGGTTATTTGGAAACAATGAAACAAAAGTTATAATTGAACCCAACCAAAAAAAAAATACCTGAGCAAAACAGCCAAGAAGAAGGTGATAACAGGAAGGGTGTTTGAAGTTGCAGAAGCCAGCGTTGCAGATGTATAAATTAAGGCGACACCATAAATAGTCAAGCTGGAAGTAATCCTGAAATCAAAAAACCCAACTTCAGATACTGAAAACTTTTGTCTTAGATCAAACCTATAAAGAAACCAGGTTCACTAGTTGATCAACAGACATACCCAAATAGAGAGAGCATGAAAATCTTGCAGAAGATGGGGAATGACAGTGGAGGTGCTCTTTTTCTACACAACACTCAATAGAGATCAGTAAGAATAACCCCTTAGTAGTAGAGGAACTTGAATACAAGTCGTTAGTCATCAGGTCTGCCCATTAATTCTCTCGTTTGTGGTTGGAACTTTTCAACTCATAACGGAACCATACATGAAAATGGGCATTACCCTAAACTACGACCAACCAGAAGAGGGGGAAGAAGAAGAGGAAGAGGGAGCTTCTACCTTTCGAAAAAAATGGCGAAAGGGAGTAAGAATATGGTTGCAGCAGCCTGTCTATAGAAGACAAACACAAAGTTGTTCATGCCTGTATTGAATGCAGCTTTTGAGATCAAGAACATTCCAGCGTATATGATTTGCACCAGAACCACAGCCAGATAAGGCTTCCTTTCATCCATTGTTATAGGATCAAGTTTCAACTGCTTCTGCAAATTAGATCAGACAACTAGAGGTATTTATACAAGTTCCCTTAGTGAGCTCGTGAGAAAAGTCGTAGCTACTGTTTCTGTCACGTGTATGGTAAGGATCATAACCTCTTTAAGGGTAGATGGTTTCATTTTAGGAGGTGTTTGGGTTGTTTACGATATCTTGAACTTGAAGACTATTAATTTATGGGAAGGGTCTCATTGAGTTATTAAATTGTGAGAACCCTACCACCTCCCCATATGTCATGTTCTATGGAGGAATTGCAAATTCTTTCTATATTTTTGAGACAATGGCCGACTGCCACTTTAGTTTTATCACGGGATATATATCAGAGCCAAACGTTTTTATTGAGCTAGCTCTATCCATTACTGAAAGGAAAAAAGAAAAAGAAAAACAAAGGGACGGCCAGTGATGGCTGACATGGAAATGATGCTTCATTAATCTGATGAATGCATGCTTTACAAGTCTACTTTTAACTTTTATATATATATATATATATGTGTGTGTGTGTGTTTATATTTCGTGGTGCTTGTTTTAATTGTGGTTCACTAAATCGCTGATTTCTGCAATAAAAGCTTTAATTTAGTGGGATATATAGTTTAATAAGTGAAAGGCCACAGCTGGGACACTGTCCAAGCATTTTTCTTAGTCAGGTTTGATCCCTTATTCATGAGGCTTCAAAGACAAGAGTTATATCACTTCATTTATTCCTCCCAAAAATTCTCCACAAGACAATAAAATACGGAGTAGGAAAGACTCAAATTACTTAATATTCATGCTTCACAGATAAAAGTGAAATGATGAATCTCTTTTTTAATTGAAAACACAACTGTTTGGGACTTTAGGCTTTTGAATACTGATTGTTAATTAAAGACTGGAAAATGTAGGAAGTAGCTAGGAAGATAGGAACTGTATAGTATACCTCCTCAAGCCCTTAATCATGGTTTAAGGGGGTTCAAACGTGAACAAAACTCTGGTTCCTTCTGGGAAGGAGGAAGAGCTGGAGCTCAAAGCTACGCCGCCCATGTTTCAATGAATCTAAAACTTCACCTGATCAACATGGGTTATGTGGCCTGCGGTTTCCTCCTTCCCTCCCTTCCATGATGTAGCAGAAGTAAACTTTCCAAAGGCAGAGCAGGTATAGGTCTCGACTTGTTCTTGAATATATTGATAACTATGACCACCTTTCAGCATAAACTGAATTGCTTTTTCAAACAAATTAATTGTCCGATAGTTCAGGTAATTAACTTCACTTCACTTTCATTGAACTGTGCTCTAATCTGATATGGAAACTAAGTGCAAGCTATTTGGGTCTTTCATCTGTATACGTCAATTGACAAATCAAACCATTAGTTAATTAGCAGTTTAGCACAACAATATTCCAGCTACCTCGGTCCCTTGGCTTACATGACAGAAGATAAAATACTTTTGCAAATTTGTTGAGAATAATTAAGCACTACTTTAGAAAGGCAGTTGGGCCGTTTACGGAAGCAAATTGTCTTTTCACTTAAAGTAATTTAATTTGTTGATAACCACCGACCAATCTTTGTTGCGACATACAGGCCGGGAACTGGGAGTAAGATATTAGAAGACATAATACTTGTTTGAAAGAGAGAGAGAGGGTTTGAAGCCAAAGCACTTAAGTTTCATAATTCATATAGTCCAACATGATTTCTGGCTTGAAGCATGTTCATTATTCTTTATTTTTTTAACCATTTCCTTCCGAATTCTAGAACCCAAATTGTTTTAAACCCGAATCATTCTCATACGTTTTCTTTTCTGTAACATCATATTTTTCTAGCATTAGCTCAACCCAGATATATTCACCGCCATAATTAGCTAATGAATATGGAACTATGTGCACATTAATGGTAATATATATAGAATCATTTACACCCAAACCCAGATACAATGTCACATCTGTGAAGCGCGCAGATATTAATTTCTTTTTTTTTTTTTGTCATATATATAAGAGCTACTTACGACCAGACTCCAGTGGACCTTTGGCATTGTGGGCAGTCTTGTAACAAAAAGTTGATTCACCTTTTACACACAAAAGGAAGTTCCTGATCTTCATTCTTCACCACATCCATCAACTTTTTTGGATAGAAATAAAAATGGAGAAGAAATCCGGTTGTATTAGAGGCCATTGCATTGTATGCCCAAGAAAAGAGACAAGCGCATCGATAATGCTTTTCTCACGAGGTCAGGTTTTCTGATGTTACAGAACTGCTTTGATCTTTAAAGCAGAGAAGGAGATGTTGATTGCACACTTGCATTTTAGGCCATTATAAGCAAAATGATTGATAGGCTAAGGTCCGGTTTTACGCAAAAGCAATGGAGACAATCTATATGTGCTTGCACATGGCCTTTAATTTTCCTAACACGCCAAAAGTGGGAGAAGCATAATCAGACTGATGGTTCGGGGATTCTTCTCAGCAAATTAAGTAGAGGGATTCTTCCAACCATAGTGATTGGTGAGTCCCAAGCATTCTCCCACAAAGCAATTTCACTTTGGGTTTTGATGGAATGGAAGAGCGTGGCTTCCATATATTCTTGTACGTAAGCTTGTAAAATAATCAGAGCTAGACAGCATGCGAGAAAAGGAGCTTATATATGTTTAAGTAGACTGCAGTAAAAGTACCAGCGTTTCTGTTGCTAGTGCACCCAAAAAGATTGAATTCGCATCAGAAATAATCACACCGTCAAGAATTCATTGAATCTTGTAAACTTTTACACAGTCATATACAGTACAGAATGTTCAAACGTTGGAAATGTTATATGTAAAACGATCGTGCATATAACCTAACTTGGAAGTTTCAAACATGAAGGCTTCCTTTGATGAACTCCAAATTAAGTTGCCACCTGGAAAATTCTTTCGTGTTAATACCCTAATAGGGAAACTTACTAAACAACCTTGTACATATGAGTGGAATAAGAGAGACCTATTACTATTGTTTGATGATACAATGTCAAACTTGCTTGAATTTGGGTGCAAGATTTGTGCATGTGTTTGGGAATCGGCTCAATACACCCAATCTGACCGATCCAATCACTTTTATCAGATTCAACCACGCCCATAGAAAGACCAGCTGATAATTGCTTGACATCTTTGGTACTTGTTCTTCCGTTTCAGAAAGGTAGCTTTTAGGAGGCTAAACTCATTATTGTTGATTAGGTTCTCAGCTGGCCTCAGTGGTCTCTAGACTTATATACTTGTATAGATGCCTAATATTTTTGTTTTTGCTTATTTAGGCTCTGTTTAGATAAGGTTTTCCCCTTCGAGCTTTGGGCTATTGTAAACAAAATCGAACCAATTAAAAGTCTGTTTGGTATTGATGCCGTTGCTCCAGAAAACGGTGACACATCAACGCCATACTGTAAACAAACGGTGATGTATCTCAGTATTGATGTATGTTTGGCATCGGTGCTGCAGAAAATGGTGCTGCTGATGTGTGGGTTGAAAGTACCATTTTTTGAGAAAATGATGCCTTTTTTTTATTGGAAACGTTGTTACTAGATAAGGCGTTTCCTTGAACAACAACAATACTTTCTGTTTGATACTAGTGCTCCATATATGTATACAGCAACGGTACCCATTATGGGAACTCAACTTCCACTGCCACATCATGTCCTCATTGGCAGCAACGAGCTCCAATCTGAGAAAATGTCAAATTCGGCGTTGCTCTAAATCACGCCTTCTCGATTTCCAAGTCGTGGCTTGGAGCACTACACTCACACCATGACAAGTATAGAAGATGTTCCCAATGTATGAGGAGACGTGCGTGTGGGATGCACTCTGTGGGCCCTATTCTGAACTCTAAATCGCAATTATCCTTCTAGAATTGGCAATTACTCCGAGAGGAAATTCTTATATTTGGTTGAGTTGATTGAACCCAATTTCCTTAGTGGTTCAATCCTCAGAATGAAAGGATGGCCTCTCTTCTTTGTTCATTGCTGCATGCATGGGTGCACCCTTCAAACTAATTGGGTAGAAGACCAAGGTTTATTTGGTACCAAGAAAGTGAAACCTATTACGGAATAGTGGTTTAGTAAAAATATCAGCAAACTACTCGTCCTGTGAAGCAATAAACCGGCCTTGGAGAATTTTCCTCGCAATCAAATTTGAACAAAGTGAAAACCAATCATGATGTGTTTTGTTCGAGCATGAAAAACATGGTTGGCTATGAGGTAGGTAGCACCTAGATAAAATGTATGAAAAGGATTAAGAGAAAACAATTTCACTGAGAAGAGTGTGGCTAGCCGGATGACTTCTACTAATGCAAGAGCTATATTGCAAAACCAATCTCGATGTGTTTTGTCCGAACATGAGAAACATGGTTGGATACGAAGTAGGAAGCACCCAGATTATCACACCATAAAATGGATGCATAAAGAGGATTAAGGGAAAACAATTTCACTGAGAAGAGAGTGTAGCCAGATGACTTCTACTGATGCAAGAGTTATACTACATTATTCACTTTCTGTACTAGACCTAGAAACGATTGTTTGTTTCATAGAGGACCAAGAGACCAAATTCGACCCAAGAAAAATCTAGAAACCTCCTTGAGATCTGTGATCATTTGGGCGTCTTACCCAATCAACATTGCATCAAAGAATGCTTGAAGTTAGAAATTGGAGGGGCGAATCATAAGACCATGGCAATATAGTATGCTTCAAAAAATGCAGTATGTGTTTTAGAGATACCCAATGCTCAATTGTAGGGCAATGAAGAAACTGACAAACTTTATTCACTGTGAAGGCAATGTTTGCTCGTGTAAAACTAAAGATAGTAGAGAGCTCCAACAATGCTTTTATATTTTTATTTTGAGGTGTTAAGAAGACTATCACCAGAATCTTTAGATAACTTGCATGCAGTTGCCATAGGTGTAGAGATTAGCTTACAACTAGAGGTGTCAATTGGATTGGATTTGGTCCAATCCGATCCAGTCCAATGTGAGTCCGCTTACAAATGGACTAGACCCCAGTCCAAATTCAATACAAACCAAATTCAATCCAATCCAATCCATTAAAATGTAAACGGATTGTATTGCATCCAATCCAAACCGAATGAAATATCAAAAATTATATAAAAAATATAAAAATATACCCTTTTGGCATTGAAAAAACACTTTTGTAAAAGTGCTTTCGTAAAAGCACTTTAACGAAAGTACTTTTATAAAAGTACTTATAGAAGTGCTTTCGTATAAGTGATTTATGAAAGTTCTTTTATAAAATACTTTTGTAGAAGTGCTTTATAAAAGTTCTTTTGTAGAAGTGCTTTTATAAATGTACTTTTGTAAAAATGCTTTTATAAAAGTGTTTTTTGTAAAAGTATAAAAGTACTTCCATAAAAGTGCTTTTATAAGAAGTACTTCCATAAAAGTTCTTTTGCAAAAGTGCTTTAATGTAAAAGTAATTTTATAAAAGTGTTTTCATAAAAGCACTTTTATAAAACTGCTTCTGTAAAAATACTTTCATAAAAGTACTTTTTTGAAGTGTTTTCGTAAAAGTATTTTTCATAAAATTACTTTTATAAAAGTGTTTTCATAAAAGTACTTTCATAAAAGTGATTTTATGTCGGCTTCAGTTCTAATCGATTTCAAATTGGACAAGGGTTTGGCCTCATGATCATATTATTGGAAATTTGATTTATTTCCAATTCAAACCAATAAAAATATGGACCAATTTATTCTGAATTAATCCAATCTAATAATTATGATGGATTGTCCAAATCCGATTTAATAAAATTTGGATCGGATTGGATCCGATCCAAAACCGATCAATTGACACCCCTACACTTACAACTGGCTTGTCAAAGTAAATCAACCACATACTTGCGTAGAGATAGGAAAAGTCTAGAAGTAGTTAAATTGGCTTTAGTGCCAAAAAAAAAATGCAAAGGACAAGGTCCTTCACAACAAACTGAGTACTCATGTGCAGTAGTTAAAGAGTTAATTAAAGAGGATTGAGATCCTATAACAATAATGTTCATCAACATATAGGTGAATATATAGGTGTCCAGATGTGTCATCATGCACGAAGAGAGAATAATCACTTTTATCTCTTTGAAAACCAGCATTAAATAAAAAGGAGCTTAGTTTTTCATATTAGGCTCGAGGAGCTTGATTAAGCCTATTTGCACAACCTACATATATTATCAAGATAATCTAGATGAATGAAGCCTTGAGTTTGACACATGTAAACAGTCACTACCATGCAAAAATGTATTTTGAATATATAGCTGATGAATCGGCCAATTGTGAGAAACTACAGTTGAGAAAAGCACTTCTACTATAGCTGATTTTACTATAGGACTGAAAGTGTGTTATGTTTGTGTTTTGAATTCTTTGTCGTGATCCATTTTATGAATTCATTTTGAACTAATTTGAGAAAAATTTAAAGGCAAATTTTCATAGTGGTTTGTGGTGAAAAATCGACTCATATTCATTTTATAGGTCCGAACCGAATACGAAGAATTATGCATTTCAGGGGTTTTCTCTTTTGTAAATAGTGTCTGAGTCTTATGAGAGACAAGTGAGACATTGGGTGTATTTGGGGCTTAGGGTTTTCTATGAGAGCACACTTTGTATTTTTTCTCCATTACCAACTTCATAGTGAATTTTTGTTCCTCCTTTGCCCATGGACATAGGCTATAAGTCGAACCGCATAAATCTATGTGTGTTCTCTGTGATTGTTTCTCTTTATCTCTGTTTTACTTTCATTTTGAGTGTCATTCGAATCTGTTTTCTTGAATTTTTCTGCAACAATGTCATTATAATCCAACCCTAGATGTTGATGAAACCCTTTGACTACAAGCCTTGTCTTGTAGAGTTTAATTGAATTATGAAACACTCACTTGCAATCAACAAGATTCATGGACTTGTAAAAAAGAACTAATTCTCAAGTGTTACTATTTAATAGGACATTCATCTCATTGGCCATAGCTAACTGCCAATTGGGATCCTTAATTAGTTGCCTCAAAGTAACAAGTGGGCTCCCCAAGAGAAAAAGGATGAGAAGTGGTAGAGAAGGTCTTGGGTTTAATGGTACCACTTTTGGCTCTTGTGATCATGGGGTGAATGTTGGTAGATGGTGGTAGTGGAGTTGGCGGTGGCAATGGTGAAGGTGGTGAGGAAGGTGCAGATGTAGAAGACAAAGGAGTGTGAGAAGAGGAGGAGGCAGAGGGAAAGGGTTCTGTGATGAAAGGAGATCGACTAAGTGAGGGTAAGGACGATAGAGAGGGGTCGGGTGTACATAGGGGTGGTGAAGAGGTAAAGGATAGCATGGTAGGTGGAGAAAGGACTAGGGGCCGGTGAAGCAATTATGGCGCGCAATGGAGAAGGGAAAATAATTCTCATTGAACTGAATATGAATATGACGAGATAAATAAATATGTCGAGAATCAAGATACAAACATTTGTAGCCTTTGAAATTATCATGATAACCAATAAAAATACATCTTATAGATGGATATTGTAGTTCATTTTGATTGTAACGCCCAAGTAGAGGAGAGTAGGCACACCCCCAAACACTTTAACATGTTGTATTTTGGCTTGGTCTGATAGAGAATTTCCCATAGTGATTTCATGCATGCCAAGAGAAGCATATGGTAATCTATTAGCAAGAAAGTAGCAATACGAAAGGATAACAACTTGCGATATTCACCCCCACCATCTTAATAAAATGATTTATTTTGCAATTGAAGGCATTTTCAACATAATTTTTAAACTTAATCAAAACATAAAAAGCATCTGACTTCTGAAATAAACGAATACAAATACAAATATGTAGAGTGTAAAACCTTGTATTTTGTATGCATTTACACTGTATATATTTGTATTTTTACTCCTAAACTGAGCGGTAATAACAAAATTTATTGACTCAATTTGGAAGGAGTATAAACACAAATATGTAGAGTGCAAAACTATATATTTTGTATGTATTTGTATTTATATTCCTTCCAAACTGAGCCTTAACATAACTAGTACCAGTTACTATCAAGGAGAAAGGAGTTGTTAGATGCGGAAAATGCTAGTGGAGATTTCATCTTTAGTTTAAAATTTTTGTCAAATCTTTCTCGATATATAGCTATAGTGTGATTAAGTTTGTAGTAGATTTGACACTTCACTCCCTGAAAAGGATTTGGTTCTTACTCTCGTTGGATTCAAACTCCTATTCTTAGTGAACTTTGCATTGATTCTTAATATCATTCCTGGAGGCAACATTAACACAGATTGAAAACTATCAAATTAAAGAGAAGTTTAGTGTTCAATTCTGATTCATGGTTCACTAAGAGTGCCTGAACCTCATCAATAGAATAGTCATCAGGTTTAACCACCAAAGTGGTCACCAATAACTTCATCAATGGCAATAAGATTCTTAGAGATCATCCTAGCTTTCTGAATTTAGTCAGTAGAGGTGTAAATCGGGCCATACAACGGCCCATGCTTTTGGCAGGCTAGGCCAGGCTGTGCTTGCTACCTCTGGGATGTTTCAGAGGTTTAACCCAACATGGTCCATGGCATGGGCCAGGTGGGCCTAGGCCATACCGTGCCACAGGTCAGGCTGGTCCGTAGGCCAATCCATGAGAGGTATATTAAAAAAATACAAAAAATTGAAAAAATCTTAAAATTTTTGTTTATATGAATTTTGATGTATACATTGGTTTATATATGCATTAATAAAATGAAATTAAAAAAAATAACAATACAATTGGAATAAAATAATATAATAAAATGGAAAACTCAAGCCCTACACGGCCCACACCTTTGTGTGGTGCCCGATACAGCACGCATGCTGCAATGACAGGTAGACATGTTCATGGGCCGGGTGGCCCGACCCCCGGACGGGCTTGAACAGGTTTTTTGGCCCGCGGGCTTAACCTCAGGCCAAAAAGCCCGAACCGCATAAAATTCGAGTCGGGCTCGGGCTTTGCCAAAATAGCCCGGCCCGAGCCCGACCTGGCCCAACCTATAGTTAAACCTAAGTAAACCCGGCCCGGCCTATAGTTAAACCTTAGTAAAAACCCTATGTGATGCCCGTTTGAATAAATTTTTTGATTTGAGAAGGTTGTTGATTCACTTGTAGGCCCATTGTTCATTTAAATAGGGGAAAATATCTGAATTAAAATAGATAATATCTATTTGAATAGGGAAAATTTCAAATTTCTTTTATTAGGTCGGGCTTCGGGCTCGGGCTCGGGCTTCGGGCTTTTTATCAGAGCCGGGCTCGGGCCCAAGTTGTAGGCCCGTTGGTCGGGCCGGGCTCGAGCTCGGACTCGGACCTAACATTTTTCTGTTAATAAAAAGTCAAAGCCCAGCCCGAGCCCGGCCTGACCCGGCCCATGAACAGGTCTAGTGACAGGCTGTGCCGGGCCCAGCCTTGTCGTATTAGGCCGTAGGCGGCACGACCCGATTTACAACTCTATTAGTTAGCCATATATTGATTTCCTTTCTTCAGGTGAGAAAGATCAAACCTTAATTTCATGATTCTAGCATGAGATTTAGGGGGTGTTCCTTTTTTGGATTTTGAGAGGGAGGAAAGTTGGTCAATGGGATTTTGGTTCCCAGTGACCAAGAATCCCATGTTCATTTTTTAGATTTATGTGGGGACTAGGAAAATTTTATTTTTCTGTGTATCACTTACCCTAGAAAGTTGCTAACACTTGAATGGGACAACAATGCCCCTTTTAATAATGGATTTTTATGGCTAAAGTGGTCATTACCTTATTTACCTGGGAAATAAAAGAACATGGGTAAATGCACTTACCCATATAAGTGTTTCCCAAGAAAAAACTTACCTAGATAATTGCATTTACCCGGGTAAGTAATTTATCGAAAAATGGACGGAGCCTTAGAAGTAAACAATCGAGTTAGTGTTTCAAGTAAATTTAGATGTATAGCACCCTATGACTTGAGCAAGAACTCCTAAGGATGCGAGAATCCAACTCAAAATGAGTTGATCATGTTGTTCCCAGAGAGCATAATTTGGATTCAACAATTGAGTAGTGCTTCCTTCAGTAGAGAAACTGGTTGATTGATAAATGGTTCCATCGACAAAACCCATTGCCCGAATTGAAAGCCTTTCAGTATGGGTATGAATTACTATTAGTTTCACAATTATGATGCAAATGGCGGTTGGCATATTCGAATTTGGGATAGTGATAGCTCTAGTAAATGTTTGGCATCAATGTTGCATTTGAGAAAACGATGTTGCTAATGTGTGGGTTGAGAAAATGGTGCAATTGAGAAAATGGTGCATTCTTTTTTTTGTTTGGAATCGTTGCTGCCAGGTAAGGGCGTTTCCTGGAGCAACAACAACTTTTTCTATTTGGTACCAATGCTCCAGGAAATGTTTTCTACACTTTTGCCCATTATCTAGTGCCACATCACTGCCCTATTGGCAGCAACAAGATGTATCTCCAGGAAACGCCAAATTTGGCATTGCTCCAAGCCATGCCTTCCCAATTTCCAAGGCATGGGTTGGAGCACAATTTTCTATGAAAAAACAGTTCCAAACAGATGGTTGTTTCCTAGAGCACCATTTTTTTCCTACGTGGCGCTGATGTGGCATTGTTGCTCCAGGAAACGGCAACGATGCCAAACAGCCGCCTAGAAACAGTCACTCCTACCAAGGAAAAGGAAGAAGAAGATGCCGCAATCTTGAAGAAGAGTTATTCTTCTCTAACCATGGCTCTGATACCATACAACGAAACAAGAATTTTGATGAATCAACCTAGCCTATTCGATTTAGGCTCTTTGTATATATTTACATTGAAGAAAGATATTTACAAGCGGAAAGTTCACTTTAATTACAATTTAGGCTGTGTTTGGTTGCAAGGCAAATACATTTACACTGATGCAAAATCATGGCAGTGCAAATGTTTTGAGTGTAAATTCTGACCTATTTTTGTTTAAATTTTAACTTATTTTACTTGATTGCGGTACAAATGAAGTAAATTAAGACATGAATAAGCAGAAAAAAATAAAACCCAAAACAAAATTAAATAAGAATTTGCATTTTTTACATTTGCACTCCCATGCATTTGTACTAATACAAATAAATTTGCATTGCAACCAAACACAGCCTTTAAGTTGACATATTAACTTTCCACTGCTCATGATAACTAGGGTGTTGTTATGGGTCGGGCTAGCATTTACCTAAACCCAATTAAGCATGGCTGAAATTGCATCCAATTACTATTACAGTGCCATGTTGTTTTGTCGAAGAACATTATATTGCATCAACTGAAGGCAGGCATCCATATTTAAAAGACACAAAGATATCTTACATTACATACAAAGACAAAATTACAACTTTTTCCATGACCTTACAATATGAGAGTGTGCCTTTGGTGAGTATTGTAAAGAAGATAAGAAAAGTTTGCTTGATTTGTCATACGGCCACTAATTTCAGCTTATGATGGAGGGATGACGTGGTGATATATACTCCACTCTCTTTTTATCTTCGACTGCATCATCCTCATCGCATTCGAATATATAGCCATGTAGAGAGATGATGTGGCCAATCAAAACAATCTAGTTAAATAAGGGGAAAAGGACTCCTTTGTAATTTTCATGTGTTTATTTCTCAAACAAATTTATCCATTCCTTGTATATTAGAAATATTCGTCAAATGGTTTCAACCCACCTGGCACCAATCTCGATCTTTATTTTAACATAGATTACCAAAAAGAAATTTTTAATTTGTATTACGACAAATAGAGGCTCGTTTGTCGTTTTGGATTGAAGCAAGGCTTTGGGGCCCAAATTTAATTTGGTTCATTAATAGCAGGCAATGAGGGGAACTGATAGGCCGATGGGGTCCCAACCACAATGCCAATTGCTTAGTGAAAGGTTGCTAATCTCTAAATTTTTTGACTTACAAAGGTAGCCAACCCACTTCATCATATTTGTTGTTATTGTTGTAGACAGAGGGTTCATGGGGCCAAGGTCACACCTGCGCTTAATTTTGAGGCCCAAAGTAAGTTTGGGCTTGACTACATGTCATTCACATAATCTTCAATTTAAAAAAAAAAAAGTGCTGTTTAAGTGTTGATTTATTATGAAGTAAGAAACCGACTTTGTTGGTCTCCACAATGCTAGCATTCACTAACAAATTCCAATAGATTGGGATAGAACCATGGTTTTTAAAAACGAACCAGTGACCGAACCAATTAGGGGTCCGGTTATCGGTTCAAACGGTCCAATTGTTCATCTCAAACGGCCGGTCTATTCTGATAAAAAAATTAGAAAACGGTCAAAACCATTCAAACGGTTCAAACGATTAACTAACCAATTCAGTGGTTTACTGACCAAAATTAACGATTTTAGGGAAAAAAACAATTTTGGAGGAAAACGAAACTGATCATGTGACCGATTCCTGGTTTTTTGGTCCAACCGTCCAGTTTTGAAAACAGTGGATAGAACAAGGTTATCCTAGCTGAAACCATTCCATTATATATAAGTTAACTGGACTAGGCTTGGCTTAACCAACCATTCCATTCTAATCCTTGTCATTGACCAATTTATCTATCCTTTAAATATCCTTTTGATCCAAGCACAATGAATTAATCAGATCCCACAAATCAATAAGTTGTCATATAGCACGAGTATTGAAGTATATTATGGTTTGAAAAGTAGTGTTAAGGGCATATTAGTGGTGGATTTGAGCCGAATCGGGCCGAATAGTATGAGGTTCAAGTTCGAGTCAAAAACTCATAAGCTCGAGTTTGGCTCAGCTCGATTCGAGCTTGATTTGAGGAAAAATATTTTATAAAAATAAAGAATTATATATAAAAAGTATTTTCATTTGATATTTAAAAAAATTAAGAATTATAATATTTTTATTATATATATATAAATATTATTTTCTATACTCGGTTCGTTTATTAATCGAGCCTGTAAATTGGGCTTGAGCTCGGTTGAAACCGAGCCAAATCGATCTCGAACAACTCGTGAAAAACTCAACTCGTTGCCACCCATAGTTTTTAAAACCGGACCAGACGGTCAGACCGGAAAAACTGGTAACCGTTCAGCCCTCCGGATCCAATTATACTGTAAATCGCTAAATCCTAAAAATCCGTTGAAAATGTCAGAAAACTGCTGACCCGGGCGGTCAAACCGATAAACCGTTCGACCCGGGCAGCGGTTCGCGGGTTACGAATTTCATTTTATTGATTTAAAAAAATAATAAAAACAAAAAAAAAACACTCTTACAAATTAGGCCTTCATGGTTAGAACGAAAGTCATTCATTTTCGTTCTCACCCTTCCCTCCTCTCAGTCCTCGTACCCACTCACGACTTGCGGCAGCCACGACTGACGGCGATTCACAGCGACCGGCGACGGCGGTGAACTTCACCTACGGCGGTTTGCATTTTATAACCAGCAACAACCTCTATTTAGCAAGGACTTGCAGCGGCGGCCGGCGATTTTACAGCGGCAGTAGCAGCGACGATTTGCAGCGGCCAACCGCTGGCGACTACGGTGGAGTCGGTAAAAATCCACATGATTTGGCATAGCAGCCGCCAGCAACTAAGATTTGGCATAGCATCTCCTTTGACCAAAGAAGAGAACAACGAAACCTACGTTTCCAACCGAAGATTTGTAGCGGCTAGCAGCCTTCGTGCACTTGAAGGCAACGACCAAGATTTGCAATGGCCAACTTCTAGTAAACAGCAGCACACTTGCGTTTCCGAACAATCAATCGCCGGCGACCAAGATTTACAGCGACAACCGGCGAACATAGTGGAAGGATTGCATCGGCCATCTTGTATTGAAGCTTTCTTGCACTGATAACCACCTGCTCCCAAATCTCTGCGCATTAGTCATTCCCCTTCCCCCTTTTTTTTAATATTGGGGATTTCTTGCACCGACAACCATCTCTTGCTCTGGCTAGCATGTATTGAGCGGTGGAAACCTCTACGACAGCCATTAAAGCCAAGCTGCCTGCTGGGCCTCCGCCGATAACGGATACTCTAAGGTTGCGAGCGGAGAGTTTGAGGCTGGATTTGCTAGCTAAGATATGGATTCTGCGGGGATTTGGTTTGGATGAGAGAGATTTAGTTAGGGAGAGGGAATGGTGATTCAAGTGGTTTTCCGGAGGCCAACGAAGCTATTAACGGTAGCGCGTTGGAAATGGGTGATTATCTGAACACAATTGGCGGTGTTGGTGGAAAATGGGGAATTGATGGCAGTAGCGGACGCCATCCTTGCTGGCCTCTGGTGTGGTTTCTGTCAGAACGTGCGAACGATCGGACTGTTCGACCCGATAACCGGACCTATGACCGGTTCGATCATCGGTTTGGTTTTAAAAACCATATTGCCACACCTAACGCATATGTTATACACGTGTGCAAGTAAAAGATAAAGATATAATTAATATTATATGATGCAGCATTAATGGTGGGGCATGCAACAAGCAATTAGATAAGTGAGGCCATAAGCATAGAATTATACTATAATATACATGAGAGGAGATAAGAATATTTCTTTTTTTTTTTTTTCCTCTTTGTTGTTGGTCGTAGGAGGGTAGAAACCATGGAATGAACTCAGAAACTGTTGGAGATGAGAAACAGGCAATGAGCTTAAAGCGACCTCTTTTCTAATATTCCACAACCAAAAATGGAACTAAAACTACAGTCTCAGATCTCCAATGTGTTTGAGCATGTCTTGCCACACTGGAGTATACCTTTCTCCTTCTACAGAATTACAGATACCGAGACTGAGAAAGCCTCAGAATCTCATTGATGCGATGCTTACAGGGAATTTCCTTTTGACCCTTTTCAATATATCACAATCAACATTTTCTTTTCCTTTGTATCCATTCTTCGTCAGAACCCCAGTTATCAAACACAGCTCTTGGTTTATTTCTTTAGTGAAAGCTGATGGAATATATTCAAATTCCTTGTCAATGTCAACTTTCTTGCCTTCCAGTGTAGCAAAGTAAAGATTTTCGTTTCTCCATCTCCACTAGCTATAGCTACTATATCCTGATGATCATTTACTGCACCTTCCTTGGATTCCTTGTTCACTTGGCTCTCTTTAATTTGATTATGAGTCTTAACTTGTGGAAAATAAAAGAATTAGGTATCGACATCATATTTTATTTTTCCTTCTGGCCTTTCGATGATATCAAAACCAAATAATTTTCATAAATTCTTTGCTTTCTTTCAAAGAGTGTATAACCGAATATACTAGGGGTGATCATCAAAAACCAAAAAATCAAAAAAAAAATGAACCAAATTGATGCATGAAATGAAATGGAATTGAAATTTCTGATTAATCAAACCGACTGATATATATATATATATATATATAATATATTATTTATTATCTATAACACAATATTATATATATTTATAGTATTTTTATTATATACTTGTATATTTATTTATAATATATATTGTAAATTTCAGAAAACATGATAAACCAACAAACCAAATTGATTGGAAACTGAACCGATCAACTACTTAACCGGTAGGCTTTGATTCGGTTTTGATTCCCAATTTTCAAAAAACTGAGTACCGATTCAGTTTGGAAAATAGCCCTACAGTTCTGAGCACCCCAACCATCTACCCTATTATCAAAAAAAAAATGTTGAGCTTGATCAGCAGACAAATTGAATGTTAAAACAAATAATTACATCACACTACCAGATATGTAGGGTGTCATGATGATATTGATTTTAAAATGAATAATGGCATATACCCGCGTTTGGCTTCAGGGAGATTTGGATAGTAGGGACCAAGGATGCTTGGAAAATAGGAGCAGTAGCTTGGGTCAAGCCCAAATTTAACCAAAGCCAAATTTTAGTAGTGAATATATATTGGGCTGGGCATGGGCTAGCTGATTTCAATCCAATCCGAATCATTGTTTTAAAAGGCTTAGGCCTTGAGGCAAGGTGTACAGATTTTGTCTCAAGCTTAAATCTTTGTCAGAATAAGGTGTAAGCTTCAATCCTCAAGGCCTGAGACATAAGCCTTAATTATCAACGATTATTTATTGAATTAATCGAAAAATAATATATTTTATACATTTTTATAGTTCAAAATATATAAAAGATGCACTTCAATAATTATTAACCAAATAAAAAAAGTAAAAATGACAAACTAAAAGAAAAAATCAAATTTTATTAGTTTCTTTTGGCATTTTGGGAGAATTCAATGAAAAAAAAGGGCCAAATCAAATCAATTAAATTGTTTTCTTTCTTTTACACTATTGGATGACCATAAAATGTTTATAATTATCATTTTTTCATATGTTTCCTTTTGTCTAATTTGGTCTTTAAATAATTTGAGAACTTTATGTTTTAAAAGACAAAATATAAAATATTTATAATTGTTAGTTAATTAATTATTATCTTATTTAATGCTTAAAAGCTAGAACTTATTACTTATAAACTTTTACTTCATAATATTTGTACCTTCTATGATTTTAACTGGGTATATTATATGTTATTTTGATCATTATAAGCTTTAATTAATCTTTTTCTTAACTTTTAAGCCTTACACCATTCAATGCTACACCTCACTATTTTGGGTCATAGGCCTCAACTACGCCTTTAATCTTTTAAATTCTTGATCAGAAACATTCTTAATAAATATAACAGCATTTAATGCCATTGTAGCAAGTTTTCACCGTCACCAATTAAAAGAAATTAAACTTTAGCATACAACAAGATTTCTAATTGAACCATTAAGCATTTTATTGTGTAAAAATAATCTAAAATTGTATTTGCGTTTTGGTGACATAGAATAAATTATTAGTTTTCTTTTTCTATTAAAATCTTAGAAAGTATTCTTCTTGAAATTCTTCTTGTCATTGTCATTTCATACAAAGTAATGAATGTTAAGTTTCTCCTGTAAGCAATCTTCTGATTTCTCATTTTCAAATCCTTATCGTCCGTTTCTTCCTTTGCTCTTTCCGCACAAGTCTCCAACTCCTTTAAAGCTTAGCAGAAAAAAATAAATTTAATCAACCAAAGCAAAAAACCTCCCATGCTGATCATCACTGCCCCAGGAAAAAAGAGAATAGCTGAATAAAGATCATCATGATGGCCCTTTTCAAGCTAAGTGTTGCCGTCAGATTTTGCAAATGAGGGTAAAATCGGAATTGAGGCTGAAAGATTATGGCGGGTCCTAGGGTGTGGATCCAAGGGCAGTCACTGTAAAGATCAAATTAACCTAGGTAAAAAGTAAAGTCCAGGAACTTGGTAATGTGTGAATTGGGATCTGTTCTTCAGAGAGCACTCCTCACAGCTACATCCTATCGTGTATGATATATATGCTGTGAGGTCGGTTTGAGAAGCAGATCCGGACCCTAATGTGCTAAAGTGGAAAAGTATGCAAAAGCGTGCGACCGAATCTACTCCTCACCATGGTTTTTAAAATCGACCCGGTGATCGAATTGGTCAGGGGTCCAGTTGCTGATTGTTCGACCCGAATGGTCGGTCTGTTCAAACAAAAAAAAAAAAAAAAAAAAATTAAAAACCAGTCAAAATAGTTTGAACGGTTCGAATGATTAACTGGCCGGTTTAATGGTTTGCTAACTAAAATTAATGGTTTTGGGGGAAAAACCGATTTTGGGAGTGACCAGTTCCCGTTTTTTCCGGTTCGACCATCCAGTCCAATCCGATTTCAAAAACCATGCTTCTCACATATAACGTTTCACACTGACCTCACAGTCACATTCGTCCCGTGTTATTATTTAAGAGAAATTTTCTCAATGCACGGTGGGATGTAAGGAGAAGATCCTACCTCTAGAGAGTGAGAGTCTAGAAAGAGGTGTACCCTCTAGTGCTTAGCCTATTTATAAGTGAAGGGTTGAATGCAAAGGATGGAGAAATTACTGGCTCTACGTGGTCTAGCATTACAGCAATTGGCTTTCAAGTGTTAAATGACCGGCCAGACTGCCTGGCGACGTGTAACGGCTGGGTGTAATGTTCCTTTTAACTCATATGGAGAAATTACTGAGATGCCCCTAAGGTCTTTTGGATTGTTGATATATATTGCCCCTTCCAAGGTGCACCACATGGCGAGTCTTCTCATTGCTGTTGGAGATTCTACAGCATCATTAAAGAAAGGGTCATTTAATTACACATTTCTTATAGTTTACTAAAAGCTACCAAATAATTTGCATTTTACTAAACACCTACCATAATTTGTAATTAATTTACTTAATCAACCTACCATTAGATGATAGTGGTGAGAATGATAGTTTTGACTGTAATGTTCATTCGAATAAATTTAATTAAAAGAAAATAAAAAAATATCATTTTTGCCCCAAACGAGAAACCACTCTATTTGGTTTTATTTGGTTAATTTTATTTTCCGTATGAAGAAGTGTTAAGGGTACTTTTGGAATAAACAATCATGGGCCCATGCACTTTAACATTTTCCACTCAGTTTAGATGATCTTGTCACTATTTTTAAATGGCAAAACAAATACTTCTTAGTGAAAGTACAATTAAGTAAATAGGTTGCAAACTATAGGAGGTGTTTTAGTAAAATAAAAACTATAGGGTAAGTTTTAGTAAATCTATAAAACTATAGAGGGTACCTTGTACTTTGGGCCTAGTGCCACTTTGGTCCCCAAACTTTAACATGTGACAATTCAGTACCTCAACTTTCAAAATGCATCAATCCAATACATGTCGTTAACCAACATTTATTCAGCCTTTAAGTGGCATTTGAAAAAACACTCTCATCTAATTTTCTTTATCAAACATCCAAACATTGACAAAAAATGAACAATCTTAAATCCTTGCCTCTTCTATTCAAGAAATTTGGGACTGTTCATTTTTTAACAACGTTTTAATGAATGATAAAAAAAATTTAGATGACATTTGAAGGGTATTTGTGTCTTTTCAGATACCACATAACGGCTAGTTAACGGTAGACAGTGGATTGACACATTTTGAAAATTTAGATACTGAATTATCGTATTTTAAAGTTCGAAAACCAAAGTGACACCAGGCCCAAAATACAGGATACTAATGAAGAATTTTCCCTAAAAATAACATACACTATCCCTCCATGTAGTAACTCCCTGTACTGTAGTCCACCCATCCACCTGGAGTCCCGAAAAAATCCCAAAATTTGTAACTCGACTCACTTACTGTTTTGGAAGGGATGGTGGTGAGTAGAAATCGTGGGATCCTTCTTGGGGCCCGTTTAAATGAAAGACATTTGGGTGATTGTTTATAGTAGTGTTGCCAGACTTAGACCGGACCAGATGGTTAAATTGGTGAAGCAATGACTTGATAAGCTTTATGGGTCTTAGTTATTTGACAGTTTTTATAGCTTGAATAATCTTACATTAGGGTGCAAGTTGAGCAAGCTATGCCGGGTTTAATCTCAATCAAGGCCCAATTCTAAGAATTGAACTGATGACTCAAGCTCAAACCGTCTAGAATCAAGTCTCATTTATCTATCACAGGCTCAATTTATACTGAAATTTGATAAACTCCGGTTAGACCATGTATATGACTGGATTAGACCTGGACTCAGCCCAAAAAATAAAAAAAACCCAAATCCAACCTATGGACCAAAAATCCAAGCTCATTTAAAATAGGAAGTGGGTCAGTGCAGGCTGGGGTTGGGCCTGTCCGAGTTGCACATCTATAACCTGCCAGTTTTGGTTTTCCATTATCCAATCGGCATCCGAAAAAACTACCCATTATCACTTTAGTTCTTTTCTAATAAAGAACAAATTGCTAACCTAATCAGCATCCAAAAAGAAAAAGAGAGAACTTTATTTTATTATGATAAGACTATCCAATTAATGGTGGACAGTGGCCTTTCTATTGTTATCTAAATGAGAGAGTTGTCATCAAATCATCACCAAGGAAGAAAGTTGATCTAATATATAGCGAAAAGAAAGTTTGAAATCAAACCCAATTGCCCTAGAACTTGCAAATCTCCTTGGTTGACTTGCTGAACCACTTAGGGAAGTGAAAATGGATAGCGAATTCCACTTGCGAAAGCCACCTAATAATTTCACTCCTGCTTGCTTAAAGTTATTGGTTGATAATCATTGATCCAAACCTTTGCTTCACCTTATATGAACAAATCCAATTAAGGGAATTAAATGGGCCTGCTTGGTATTCCAAAAAAGAAGAGGGGGCTTGCTTTTTATGCTTGCATGATTTCAGATTTCATAACGTGGGAAAAGCTATATATGATTGAAATATCTTATATCTATACTTGTTTAAAAAGTGTGTGAATGTGCCTTTTTAATTTTTGGACGTTTTCTTGAGGAAGAATGCATCTAATTTGTCCCCATTTTTATTGTGAGAGCAAAATTGTAAGGGGGCACTTGGTTTGATTGTGTATTTAATCAAATATGAAAGTCTAGCAATGCTTCTGATTGTTCAATGTTCATGTGACCGAATTACCGTGGTTGATTAATTGAAAAATTATTTCATGGTGAGGGCAAAAATCTTGATTTGCTTAAATCGTATGTATTCAAGGAAGTCGTTTGTCTTTCTTGATACTACATCTCCAGCAATTGTATTTTTTTTGCTTGGAAACAACAGCCTCTTTGTAGAAATCACATCAGCGTTGGGATGTTTTGGGATGTGTTTGTGGGGTGTTGAAAACAGCTTTTTTAGAGTAATCTATCATTGTATGTTTTACACGTAAGGTTGGGATGTGTTGTGGGGCGCCGATGTGATCAATTCACGAAGTCCGAATCACCTGTCAATAAAATGCGTTTCAATGCCTACCAACATCATCTGACATCATTCATCTCATATATGGTGGATCCCACTTTTATGATAGGCCCCGATTTTATAGCGAGATGCATATATGGTGTTAGATCAAATTGGTAGGGTGTTAGAACTTGTTTTGCTGGCAGATGATTCCAACTCCAATGTAGAAGAGTAAGGATGTCTCTTCAGTGCACTGGGCTGCCCTTTTTTAATTGCATTTTTTATTTTAATTCAAAATTACTGAAATTTCAGTTCTTAAAACATGTTTTGTAAGAAATTTCCTATTAAATAAGTAGATAATTGCATTGGACCACACAAATTCTATCTGATAATTGAATATTTGTCTCAAAATTCTTAAGGCCAAAGACTGAAATTGTTAATGTATTTACATATGATGTAAAATACCAAAGAAAGGTATGAATCTTGTATTTTTTAACTATGAGAAATTACTCAATTTTCAATTTTATCTCAACAATCTAAGCATACCTTTTTCTCATCTGTTTTTCATTCCCTAACATGTAAATTTATGAATGTATGAATGTGATATTGGTCAATTTAAGGCCTCGGCAAAGCTAATTTAAGATGACTGACCCCTAAAATTCATAGTTGACTTGATTGCATGCCACCCGCGGCCCGGCCCGACACGACAGCCCGCGGGCTGTGCCAAGCCCAGCATGATGGTATGTGTCGTGTCGGGCCTAGGGTTTTAGGTTTATGGGCCAAGCCGGCACAATACAACCAAGCAGGCCATGCTGCCCGTGGTCTATGTGTCAGCACGGCCCAGTATGGCCAATATATACTATTTATATATATATATAATATATTATATATTATATAAATTTATAATTATATAATAATATATAGTATATAATATATTAATAAAATAAATAATTTTTTTCAACTTTATTATACTAATTTATTTAATTATTGTATATATAAACAATTGTATACATTAAAATTCATATAAAATTAAAATTTTAGTTTTTTTTTCAATTTTTTTAAATAAATAGACAAAAATAACTTTGACCCGGTCCATGGCCTGGCTTGGGCCAAGGCTTGGCCCACAGGCTAGCCTGGCCTACGGCACGGCACAACATGACATGGGCCCACGCGGGTTTGAGCTGTGGACCATGACGGGTTGACCCCAAACTATTCACTGGGGAGGACGGCATGGGTCATGACGGCCCACAAGCCATGCCATACTGACCCGACACGACCTACTTTACACCTCTACTTGAAAGAAATAACCATTTCTATGAAAAAATTCTAGGACAAGAAATATTATCCTTAGGATTAACTAGGTTAAAATTTAATTGAAGAAAAGCAATACATGGAAGTAGGATGATATTGATATATCGTTTCAGAACCAATTCCAACTATATAAATTAATTTCTACAGGCCATGCTATGAGATTCTGCTATGACCTCCCTTATCATTCATGCAATTGCAAAATTAGCTACGCATTTCGAAGAATTTTGACTACAATGAGTTGGGTGTCATTCTGGCCCCTTACAGAATTCTGACCCCTTTATCCAATTCATATAGGGGCGGAGCCAAGTATATTGGTGGGGTCCTTGCCACCTGCCCTTCCAAATTTTTTGTTGGAACCATTATTTATATGATTACTAAGCGGAGGCTGGGTTAAATATATAATAAAGTGGGTCCTTGACCCCCGAAAACTTAAAATGAAATGTAAAGATCATTCTCTAATGCTCCTCTAACTCCTAAAATTAAAAAATATATATATATTTAATTTTTGTTTTAAAAAATTTATAATAAATCAAAACCTTCTAGGACCATTTTCCCCAAATCCTACTTCTTCTACCCCTATCTCATTTTCTTGTTTAATTCCCTCCCCCCACCATGCCAAAAGACAATTCCCGAACTGAATCTATCCATCTGCCTCCACTTTGAATCAGGTCCAGGAGAGAACCCTTGAATAAGGGTGTTTACGGGTTGGGTTGGGTCGGTTTTTTGAGATTTTCCCAACCGACCTATTGATAGGCCAAACCGACCTGGTCGGGTTAGCTAAGGTGGGAACCAAAACCGACCCATTGATAGGCCAAACCGACCTAGTCGGTTTGAGTCGGATTGGGTCGGTTTGAGTCGGTTTCGGTTTTGCTCATGTACAAAGCCAAATAAAATCTGAATTAGTTGATAATTTGATATTCAATAGTCCAAGATAAATCTAAATTTAATTCAGGTAAAGAATAAAATCAATAAATTCTTCATGTAAAAACAAGTGTCAATAATGGGCCTTCTAGAGTAAAAAACTAGGTACATCTAGGTAGGTAAATCAATAAAATAAAAATTTAGAAACCTTCTAAATTCTAATCTAGGTAAAAAACTAAAAAAAGACCCCTAATTGAATTCTAAGTGTAATTGCCCAATGGTCCTTCTAGAGTTCTAGTTCTAGTAGAAGTCTAAAAGTAGAAGATTATTAGGAATTATGAAACTATTCAAACTAGGAAGTAGGAACTACCAAACTAGTAGAATACTAGTTCGGTTCGGGTCGGGTTGATTTCGGTTTTCACGCAAGAAAACCGAAACCGACCCGAGATTTCGGTTTATGTATGTGCCCAACCCGAAACCGACCGGTACGGATGAAAACCTGGCCGACTCGGGTTGGGTCGGTCCGGGTTGGTCAGTTTGGTCGGGTTGGGCATTCTTATGAACAGCCCTACCCTTGAATTAAAAGGCTACAGATTACAACATCCCTAAATGGAGAATTCAGATTAATGGGCCCCACTGTAAAAGATGAACAGCTAAAGCGTTTAGCTAAACCTTATCATTGGTTCCATAGCCTGTTGAACAACTAAAGTGTTTAGCTAAACCTTGCTCCTAAGTGGAAGCATACAAAGAACAAAGAAAAGGAGGTGATCCTCAAGGCTCAGTTTGTAAGGAGTACAAATACAAATGTGTTGAATGCAAAACCTTGTATTTTGTATCTATTTGTACTGTACATATTTGTATTTGTACAATTGCAATCCTTCCAAAGTAAGCCCAAAAGGAAAATGACATGGAAACCACTTCATTTGGTGATAGTTGCTAAGCCCATTTATTCGGTGGGTCATCCATGTTTTTCATCAAGGTTTTTAAAACCGAATCAGACAACTAATTGTTCAGGGGTCCAGTTCCCGGGTCGAATGGTCCGACCAATCGAACTGAACAGATGGCCCGTTTTGACAAAAGAAATAAAAAATTAAAAAAAAATAATAAAAAATAGCCAAAAAACCGTTCAAACGGTTCAACTTCCCAGGTCAGCGGTTTACTGACTAAATCAATGGTTTTTGGCCAAGAAGACAATTCTAGGGTAAAACAAAACCAGTCAAGTGATCGATTTATGATTTTTCTGATCCGACCATCCGGTCCAGTCCGGTTTTGAAAACTATGCTTTTCATATATTCATCGTCCATATCAGAGCTCTACCCTAGTAGCACTAGTCTTCTCATTCGAGGAATGCTAGAAGACAAAAAGTCGGAAACATCTTTTCCCCAAATGGGTTCTCACCTTGTCTACAGGGCCAACAAACCAAGAGTCGATTAACCCAAGGATGAATAAGGGTGGTGAAACGCATTCAGCATTCATCCATCTTGGCATGTAAAAGATTCTAGACATCTTGGTTAAGGCTAAAACTAGACAGTGGGACTGTTAAAATTGGGAACCGGTTGCCTTTCCAAGTTTTGATTAAATGATGGTTATAGCATATCTTTCATAGGTTGAAGGGGAACTGCCTGATTAATCGGTAAAATTGGGACCTATGGGGCATTCCAGTTTCTATTCTAATTAGACCTGGCAATTGGGTTGGGTGGGTTGGGTTCGGGTTGGGTTAATGTACTTTGGGTTGGTTTCAGGTCGGGTTGAATTTTGGGTTGGATTGTCAAATGCTAGACCCTAACCCTAAATGTTCGGGTTAGGGTTGACCTATTGATCAATTCGGGTCATCCCAAAAAATAATTGAAATTTAAAAAAATAAAGAAAAATTACATGAAAAATGTCAAAATTAAAAGAATTAACCTTAAAATTCTAAATATAAAATAAAAAACTTGAACATTTAACAATTTAAAGAGTAAATAATAAAAAGTAAAGACTAAATAGAAAAAATTAAAGAGTGGAAACTTCTAACAATTTATAAATAATCTCAACTAGACTTGACAATCGGGTCAATGGGTTGACCATGACCCAACCCAACCCGTTTTTTTTCAAATCAGGTCAGGTTGGGTCATTTCCATATTAGGTAGTTAAATATGAAACCCTAACCCTGTTTTTTCGGGTTTGACTAGATCGGGTTCGCAATTTAGATCAACTTTTTGCCAAGTCTAATTCTAATTCGAATCGAGTCTAAATCTGTTCCTCACATAATGCTCTTTGCACCAACCTCGTAACACGTCCTAAGTGCATATGGGGAACATCTCCCATGCTTGTGTGTTTTTATTCATGAGAGATGTTCTCAATACCTGGTGGGATGCGCCGGTTTGAGGTGCGCTCTATCGATAGTAAATCCCGAATCGTCAAAATATTAAAACATTGAGTCAAATCCCAACTATTGACCTTAGAATCTATTCTTTGCATGGGATACATCGGAGTTGTTTGATACATAAAAAGAACCTTTTTGCTATTGTAATAAATAAAAATAATAATATTTTTATAGTTCAGTTGGTTAGAACACCCGTTTAGTAAGCGGAAGGTCTTGAGTTCGGATCTCAATGAAAGCAATTTATCTTTTGATTTTTGGGGTCAAGCTATCCCAGTATTGTGTAACCCCTCCTAGATCCATCAAAAAATATGGTAAAAGACTTAAACCTCTCCTAAGATTTCACCTAAACATCCCCTAATTTTTTAAATTTGACTTAAACCTCTCCTAACAAAAACCTCCCATCCATCAACCCTCTATCCACCTTTGTCAGCATGTTGATTTAATTTTTTTAAATCTCAATTTTGCCCTTAATATCTCTTTGATGAGATGGATAAAAAGACTCTTACATCCATTATTGTTCTTCAAACTGAGCCTAATGTTCTCATGACCCACTACAAAAATGTAATTAATTTGAAGAGGAATTATTAAAAGAACCTCGATCCGATCCACCACTGAAACACAGACAGGTCAGTAATGAAAATAAATTCAAAGAGCGTCACAAATAAGTTCAACCAATGGGCTGGGCCTTTTGATTTTGGGCTTGATGCAGTCGAATAGTAGAGAGGGCATTTGAGTTTGGGCAGGTCTGAGACCAGAGGCATGGGATACGTTCAAGTTTGACTTAACGGGCTGGGCCTGAGTTGATTTCAGTCCGGAATAGATATAAAATTAGAAATGTATTGTAGCAGAATAGGAAAAGTCTTCTTACTGGTCACTCAAAGTAAAGAAAAAAAGGCCTTTGAAGTGAAAATAATAATTTGTTTTTCTAATTGGGAAAAAACACCTTGAAATGTCCATTTAACTAATGTGCGCCAAGTTGTTATGTGGCCTCTTCCACCCTTGAACAATGCTTTCCATCTCCATCTTCAATAGCGGAATTCTTGTCAACTGTTTGTTCCTTGCTCTTTGCCCACAAGACGCTATAAAGACCTCCAAGCAAGAAAATTGCACCCAAAACACTACAACCAATAACAATGCTAATTCGGTTAGACAAATTATATCTAATCGGTTGAAGTTGGCCTAAAGTTCAAATTCTCTAATAAGACTCCATCAACCAAATTAAACCACCTTCCCAAACTGATTAGTTCGCCTAAAAGGAAATATGAGCAAAAGACTGTAGTCATCAGGCCTACAGGATTCAACATGACTAAGAACACTGGTCCCTTTTTCTCAATGCACCAGCTCTGCAAGTAGTAAGCAAATCCAGTAACAACAATTCCCTGAAAACAGAAAATAAAGTGAAAGAAAAAGATTAGCAGCTAGAAATGGAAACGGGATTTCCTGGAAAAAAAAAAAACGTACAAACACTTTGAGAGCTCTGTTCCCAGTCATACATCAGGAACTATCTTCCCATGAATTTAACATATATGAATAGGAGATATTCTTAATATATAGATAGCTGGATGCCATGTTCTTAAGGTGTTTGTATGGTTTTTGCTTTTAGGAGATCTGGGACTCCTAAAAATGATTATAGAGCTTTGTTTTCATGAAAAGAAAAACATCATCATATATATAGGGTTGACTACATGAATCCTGTTTCACCATTCTGCTCTATTGAGTACCATTTCCATCCGCTAAATTATGGATGCTTAAATCCTTTCTTATTATTTCCACCTTTATGCAAAATAAATAAATAATTCTCTTAGTATTTTTCTGATTAATGAAATTAGTTAAACTAATTTAGGTAATTTATAGTATAATCAATAGGTAATTAACATGGGAGGTCCTATAACAATGGCGATTAAAATGCACATATATTCATTTAAAAACAGGTAAAATAGTTTAATAAAAAGTAGTCGAGCAAAAGAAAGTTCACAAAAGAGTTTGTGAATTGGTTACAGTCTTACAGAGTATGACACAGCAAGAAGTCGGACGTCCCAATGCAGCTGCCACTGACTAAGCTTTCTCTCTATACAAATGGCAACAACAAATGACTGAATGGAGCCTAGAAAGCATGTTAGAGTTGTGAATAGAAACTTTGAAGGGTAGTCTTTCAAAATTCGGTCCTGTCTCCAAGCAAACAACATACATGGTTAGACATTGAGGCTGCATTTGGTTGCTTGTAAAATTAAAGAAAACAAAAGATTTCCATGGAAAATGTTTTCCAATTGGAAAGCAAAGTTGAAAGTAACAGGCAATGTTATTATACTCTCTCTCTCTTTTTTTTTTTTTTTTGGTGGGGTAGGGGGGTATGTGTGTCACAACCATTTCAGGTGCAGCTGAATATGATAAATCATCATCTGTTTTCCTTCATTTTACAATCAAGATGTAGCATAAATCACTAAAGCAATAAGCACAAATTAATAAAAGAAATGACTAGGGAGGGTGTTTATTACAGTTGCATTGCATTGTTGCATTTTGGGTTGATCAATGCAAATTTGTGAGAAATATGCATTGCCATATCATAATATGAACATCATTTCAACTAGAAAAAATGCATTTTACCTATAAATAACAATTTGTATTGATCAACTCGAAATGTTTTCAAAACATTTTAAGTAGAAAAATCTCTCTTATTCAAATTTGTATTGATCAACCCAAGGTTCTAAATATTCATACGCTTGATACGTTGGCAGGGGTGTATGGGGCAGTATCAGTACTTTTTTTTAACTTTTTTTCAAATTCGGTTCAGGGGGCGATTTAAGGTTCCTCCACCCCCTGAACTGGTCAAAACCCCGATACACCCTCTGTAGGGGCATATCGGGGTGCTCCTGACACAGGCTGATACGGGTCGAATTTTTGAACCTTGGATCAACCCAAAATGCAAGGCCGCTATATGTACCAAAAACCTCCTAGATAATAGAACGAAATACCTGCAATACAAGCCACAAAGCCCAGGTGATATTGGCAAAGAGAATGATGAAACAACCTTTTAACCAATTCTTGGTTGTGTGGGAAATAGATAAATCTTCTTCACTGATATCATGTTCCAAGAGCTGAGTATTGATCAAGGGTTTCAAATGCGGGCCCTTGTAGAAAGCAAGTGTTACGGCACCGGCCATACAAAGCATGATACCTAACACTTTGGCATTTCCTGCAAAGCTCCTCAACTTAACGGTTTCCACCCTGTAAACAAAACTTTCCCTCAATCCTCAACCAACCAACCAACCGAAGATAAAATATATAGAGAATAATCAATCCCCTCTAAAACTTACCCGAGTAGAACAGCTAATAGGAAGGTGATGACAGGAAGTGTGTTAGTTGATGCAACTGCCAACGTTGCAGATGTATAAACGGTGGCAATAGCATATAAATTCAAAGAGAGAGTAACCCTGTGGATTCAAAAACTCAAATATCAAAAGCTTTTATATTTATTTTCTATGATCAAACATGAATTATCAACTGAGCATACCCAAACAGAGAAAGCAAAAAAATCTTGCAGAAGACCACAAATGACAGTGATGGGGCTCTTTTTCTGGAAAGAAGAAGAAAACCAATTAGAAATGACATATGGCCATGGGCTAGCTCAATCTTGGATGAAACTACTATGAGTTGGAAAGAAAGAAAGAAAGAAAGAAGAAGAAGAAGAAGAAGAAGAAGAAGAAGAATTAAGTTGTTTATTACCTTTCAAAGATGACAGCCAGAGGGACTAAGAAGACAGTGGCAGAAGCCAGTCTATAGAAGACGAACACAAAGCTACTCATACCTCCATTAAATGCAGCCTTGGATAGAATATACATGCCAGCATATATCAATTGTATGAAAATGGCGACCAAATAAGGCTTCCTTCCCTCCATTGTCTACAATCCTGATACCCCTAGATAGCAAGACTGGTGAATGCAAATTCGCCTTTGAAGGTGATGATGAAATGAAAATTAGTTAAATGTATTTCTGGCTACCCTCGATCTGCAGCATCAACAATTTAGAAAAATGGCTGGCGCTGGACAGCCTTTAGTGGACACAATAGCAGTGACCACATACCTTATGCCCCAGCTTTTTTTGTTCTTTACTGCAACAGAATTATTTTATTAAATTTATAGAGGTTGTATGGTGCAGTGAGAACAATGGCTGTGGTTCTGCTTCTGGTTCTTCTAGCAGTCATCTAAACCAATGGCTGTTGTGTAAGAGGCAAATAAATATGCTTTTATATGTTCATCAAGCTTGGTTGTAATTGAGTTTTCTAAGGTCTCAAAGGAAGAGGAACCTGAGCTTAGTCTGGGCAAGAATTTTAGTCCTAAGCCAAACCTAAGGTCATAAGGAGCTAGTCTAATGACCCAAGTGAAGATACATATAGAACAAATATATGTGGGTTAGCCCAACCAGACGGAAATCCCATGGGTTAGTCTCAAATTTGGGGTCCATGTTTGTCCTTGTGCTTTGAATATTCCACTTTGTCGTAAAGTTTGTTGGTGCTTGTCTAGTAGACTTGCGTCCACTAAGTGTGGTATTCACTTAATAAGACCCACGCGTTATGAATCTCATTCACTGCCAACAAGGAAACAAAGAATAATCATGAATTGCTACAGAAGTTGGTGGATGCATAAAAAGTAGAAAGTTCGCCAAAACCTATTTTCCAAAGAAGTTCAACTCAGTAATGAATAACCACTCTTTTATTTTATATCTGGGGACTTATTTAATTAACAAAGGTTGCTTTGTCCTTGGGATAGTGGGATTTTGCAGAAAAATTAGGAGGAAACAGAATGATACCAGCTATTCAATGCTGATTATGACAAATTTTGTACAAGTGTTGTTGTGTTGTACAGCTCTGATAGAATTGCTTTTGTGTTTTTGTTTTCCTTTTTATTTAGCTTTTTGGGTGGGTGGGTGGGGGCAAGTAACCACTAATTAACCAGATGGACTTTTGTTATGGCTTCGCAGCTATACTCCCTCCTTTGCTTAGACCATGTTTGCTTGCGGTGCAAATGCACTTTTACACTGTGGAGTGTAAATGGGGACCGGATTATGTCGAGGTAAAGTGTTACATCGATAAAAATCATACTAACATTACACCGAATACTGAGGAAAAAACTTAAATTTATGATTATATTAAGACCATTACCCAAAACCTTGCAAAACTGGACTGGAGTGCAACATAACACCGGTCCAGAATTTACATCGCAAACAAACGCAGTCGTTTTATTTGGTTTGCTGGAGGGACTCAACAAATTTACTGATCGTTTTATTTGAAATTAGAGCAAAAGTAGAGCCCTAATTTGTGCCAGATTTATTATCCCTTCTTTGGAATGGAGACAGGAGGCATATGGACAAAGGAAATCACAGGTAGTGGATTGAGTTACTCAACAAAGGAAAAGGACCACATCATCCCTATCAGTGTTTTATAGTAGGCAATGCCATTTTGGAATTGGAGCAATAATAGAAGAACTCTAACTTGTGGATTGAGTTACTCCACAAAGGAAAAAGTACTATATCATCACTTCATCAGTATTATCGTCTCCTATTTCAGACTAGAACTCAAGTCATATTATAATCAATTAATTAATAAAGAAAAGAAAAGAAAACAAGCACAAAGGTTCAATACCTTATATAATAATATTGGTATGGGTTCCATTCTTATAAATAAAGTATGCCGTTTAATTATAAAGCAAATCTGATCTAATAAAGAATCTTAGCAAGAAGGCCTTGATTGTTAAACAGTAACTCATTTATCTAACAGGCAAATGTATGGTTCAAAGTATTAATACATTCTTGTGTATGTATTGGCGCTTTAAATCATTAGCTTTTTATTTTTTTTGTTTTTCAATTTTATTTTTATATCATTTAATAAATAAAGCAAAAAGGATTCCTGAAAATACCTTTAAATGGGTGTATCAGAACCCTCTTGATACGATACAAGTACTTTGAATCTAGATGAATGCATTTATGAGTGTTCTTTTGTTTCTCAAATAAAGTTATACAATGACTTTTATTCATAAAAGTATTATTATTGAAGGGACAATATTATCCCATCATGTCATGATTTATCCAAATCTTAGGAGGATATTATTTACTTAGATAAATGATCCACTCAAGAATTGTTATTTTTTATAGGGCCCACAAACACCGAAACACAAATGCAAGTTTCTTTCGACTTCAGATCTGCGCCTCACAGGAGGTGCCCCACAACGTCCCACAGCACATCGCTATTGCGTATTGAAAATATCTCCTGATGATGATATCATCATTTCTGGTGCATCGTTGGAAGATGCTCCCAATATACAGCGGGTATATGCTGTGGGAGTTGTTGTAGGGCACAGATCTGAACTCGTTTCTTCCATTAGTATCCTCCACCAGCATTTACCGGAAAACAAGTGTGCCCAAAGTTTAAGATTGGACTTTACCAACCAACCAGCTGGCACCTTATAGGCCACTCATGTTCTGCCATCAATCACTTTGCTTAATTAGAAAATAAAGAAGGATAATGATTAAAGCCACGTGGTATTGTGTGCATGCATGGATTCTCAGAATAATGAGACATGGAATAAATCTGAGTGGTAGATAGGCTGATCGTTTCCAATTCCATCCCAGCCTGGCCCAGCCCACAAATTTAGATTTGAGCTTTGTTTTGTGTTTAGACTTAGCTTAGGCCCTGACCCTCATCAGGTTGCGAAATTTTAGGACCAGGTCTGGGCTTACATTTCAGGCCTGGGTCTAGGCCGAATTGGGCCCAAATCGAACTCTAAAATTGCTGGCTTGATGCGAGCTTGGGGCCGGCCCATGATCACCCCTATCAGTAGACCTTACCAGAAGACAGACGTGCTAGTCGGGTCAAGCAAGCTGCACGGTCAGAGTCCAGATCTCCTGCCCACGTTTACCCATTTAACCAACCCTATTTCAGCCCATTTGAAAAATTCTAGCCATCCACAAAATACGGTACCTTCTTCATACATCAAGTTTTAATCTTCTATCTTCTTTCTCTTTTTCCATAGATGCTACGACCGTTCAATTTCAATACGATGTGGAGCGCTTGACATTAAGAAATATCATTCTTTTGAAAATTTGAAGTTTTGTTTTCAAATCCATTAAAAAATAAAAAAAAAAATGTATTTGTTTTTGAGAGGGATGGGCCTTTTGAGTTTGGGCTGACCTTTGACAATAGGCTCGGGATAAATTCAAGTTCGACTCAATGGGCTGGGCCTGATTTAGTTTCAATAGGAATTGATAGTGGAGAACTGTGCATAAATAATTCAAATTCTTCTTTATACTAGTAAAAGTGTACGCACATTGCACATGCCAATATCAAATGATAATGATGATAATAATCAGCAACCAAATGATCTTATTGGTTGAACCATTAACCTATTTAACCAGGAAAATTGACTATGATTAAGACATTGATGTATGTTCAACTTTTTCTTATAAAATTTATAAAAAAAATATATTTTATTTTTATTATTTAATTTATGAGATAATAAAAAATTACTTATTTACCAAGAGAAAATGCAATTCCAATATATTGCTTGAACATTGGTTTTTAATATTGTGGTCAAATCAATTATTTATATATATAGTATATATATTATTTATATATAATATATATTATTTATTACTTATTTATAAATATGTTATTTATATTGCATTTTTGTAAACTTTTTATATGATGGAAATAGTTTAAAAAATACTTATATTTTTTATTTCAACTGTTATATTTTTTTTCTTTTAATAATTTATTACTTTTTAAAAAAAATAAATTGGATCGTATCAGGTTTGAATATCTGACATCTTAAATGGATTCAAGTTTAAATCAATATTTATGAGATCCGATCGAATCTTTGTATTTGATATGATCCGATCTGATTTGCTTGCATCCCTACCAAACCATTGCCTACGATGACCTAGCTAATTAAATTATTGAACTATTTGATATGGTTAGTTGGGTCATGTGTTAGACATTAATGCTATTTATTTTTTATCCTAATTTTTATCCCATTTCTATAATTAATGAAAATAATTCTCTTTAATCATATTTTTTTTTATATAATGAATATATTATATTATAGAATGTACCCAAAATTATCAACAAATTTCTACATTTTTTAGAATTTTATGTATTTTATTATTTAATAATAACATCCATTTAACATTGATAGTTTAACCACTAACCCACCACTTGGATGGAAAAACCATTTTTCTTTTTTGGTTGATTTTAAATCACGTATTCCATTTTCATCATCGATAAAAGTAATTCTTATTTTCACATTTGTTCTTTTTTAATGTGGTGAGTATATAACAATAGAATTGTATCAAAATGCTTTATACAAAGCTTATATTGTTCTTTGAACTTATATAACATTTGTTACTTAGTTACGACATCACAAGTTAACCCATTTGACATGGATTGTTAGATCATTGGCCTACCTACCATCTAGATATGGAAATGATTTCATTTTCAAAATGGTTTTAAATTTTACATTTCATTTATATCATTGATAAAATAATTATTATTTATCATACTTATTTTTGTTTATATTATTAGTATATAATATTATAGATGTGCCCAAAATTGTTTAAATTTTTTGCTATTCTATTTTAAAACATTTATTTTTAATTACATATCATGGGTTAACCTATTTGCCCTGAAAGGTTGAACCACTAAGTTACCCCTAGATAGGAAACGTGTCTATTTTAACATAGTTATTTTTTAATATAACAAATATATAATAATAGAAATGTGTCCAATTTTTCAAAAAAAATCTTTTTTTTCTATATTTTTTATATTTCTAAATTTGTATTATTTATTTATTACATCATGAAATTATTCATTTGACCCAAATGGTTAAAATACTTACCCACAACCTAGATAGAAAATATGATTTCATTTCTAGGTTTATTTTTGAAAATATAAAATTACATTCTATTAATAATTATTGTGTATGCATTTATTAGTGAAATTTAATGATGATAAACAAAAGTATTTTTTTATATTTCTAAATTTGTATTATTTATTTATAACATCGTGAAATTATTCATTTGACCCAAATGGTTGAACTACTTGTCCATCACCTAGATGAAAAATATGATTTCATTTCTATGTTTATTTTAAAAATATAAAACTTCATTCTATTAATAATTATTGTGTATGGATTTATTAGTGAAATTTAATGATGATAAACAAAAGTATAAATGGTGGATTCAATGAGAAAGAATGTGATTTATTTAATGACTTAAATGTGAGCCTTAATGAGATGTAATTGAATGTACTTAATGGTATTCTTTTAATTACATTTTCTGCCCTTTCAATGGAAATGAACTAAATTCAAGAGGAGGGATGTTTCAGTAAAGAAAATTTCCAGAAGCCAATACCTTCTCATTCACACTTTTATAAGTAGTATAGATATAGATAAATTAATCAACCCAAAATAACAACCACAACCCTAAAAGTAAAGAAAAAAGGAAAAGGCTTTTGATCTGAAAAATAATAATTGCTTTGATTATTCAAAAACCACCTTGAATTCTCCATTGCTCTAATGTGCGCCAATTTGCTTATGTGGCCTCTTCCACCTTTAAGCAATCCTTTCCCTCTTCAATTGTGAAATCCTTATTGTCATCTGTTTGTTCCTTGCTCTTTGCCCACAAGACACTATAAAAGCCTCCAACCAACAAGATTTCGCCCAAAACACTACAAACAATAACAATGCTGCTATTTAGATTAAACAAATTATATCTATCAATTGATGCTGGCTTAAAGCTCAAATTCTTGAATTAGAGATTTCATCAATGAAATTAAACTACCTTCCCAAACTGATTAGTTCGCCTAGAAGAAAATAGGAGGAAAAGGTGGTGATGATGAGGGATACTGGGTTTGACATGGCCATGAATACAGGCCCCTTTTTCTCAATGCACCAGGTCTGCAAGTAGTAAGCAACACCAGTAACCACAATTCCCTGCAGAAAAACCATAGCTATGGATCTTCATACTTCATAGACAATAAATTCCATTTGGTTCAATAACATACCATTTCTTATTACTTCCACCCAAATCCTTTTTTGGGTTTTATTCAAAAAACAAAAAACTAAATCCATTAAAGTTTTTTGATTAATTAATGCGCATTAATTAAACTAACTTGGGTGGTTTAGTTTAATCATTAGGCCTTGGATATACTGTAACAGTGGATAATATGTAAACACAGAATTAATTTGTGAATTGGTTACAATCTTACAGAGTATGCCACGGCAAGAAGTCCGACGTCCCAATGCAGCTGCCATTGACTAGGATTTCTCTCGATACAAAAGGCAACAACCAATGACTGAATGCAGCCTAGAATGCACGTTAGAGTTGTGAATAGAAGCTTTGAAGGGTAGTCTCTCAGAATCCGATCCTATGTCCAAGTTTTCATCATTTATACATGAAGAATTGTTCTTGTATAAAATGAAGGATAAGAACAACTTAATGCAACTGAAGAAATGACTAGCTAGAGAACAGAATGATGAATACCTGGAATACAAGCCTCAAAGCCCAAGCAATATTGGCAAGGAGCAAGAGAAAACAACCTATTACCCATGTCCTGGTTGTGTGGGAAACAGATAAATCTTCCTCATTGTTGTGATGTTCCAAGAGATGAGTATTGATCAAGGGTTTCAAATATGGGCCCTTGTATATGGCAAGTGATGCACAACCAGCCATACAAAGTATGATACCTACAACTTTGGCTTTTCCTGAGAAGGTCCTCAACTTAACGGTTTCCATCCTGTATACAAATTTTTTAAATTACAAACATTGATAGAATATCAACCAATAATTAGGGTGGATCAGCTACCATTACAGGGTGTCGTACATAGGAAACATCTCTCCATGAATATTCATAACAAGGGAGATGTTCCCAATGTGGGGCTGCAGCGGCTTGTTTTTAGCATTCCATCAACTTTGGACAAGATTCTTATGTAACCGTCATATGCATGTTTAAAACTTTTTTTTTTTTCTTATTTCTTTTGAAGTGCTAAAATTAATAAAATACGAAACAAAGGAAAATTAACTGCAGATGCAAGAAATACAATGAAAATTGAAGGGAAAATAATATACAACAAAATACAGAAAATTGCATAAAACACAAAAAAGAAAAAAAAGGGAAATACAAAAAAGGAAATGTAAAAACACTAAAATTTTTTAAAACAAAAATACAAATGCAACAAGAGGTAGATAGTTAGATACTGTACTTTGAGATGCCTATTTTTGTTATTTTGATATTTTCTTCTCTTGGCCTATCAAGTGTCAAATGGGAATTTTAATAATTTTACCCTCACCATCAATCCAAGCAGGTGCAGAGTGTTGGAATAATCTGAAAGTTCACAGTGGGTTCTGGTGCCAAATGAAAGTTTGGGGGTGCTAGGTATCACTACCCCAAAGTATAGGGTGGCAATCTATAATTTACCCTAATAACCTCCAAATCTTATGAGTGAAGACAGTACCTGAGTAGAACAGCTAATAAGATGGTGATGACAGGGAGTGTGTTAGTTGTTGCAACCAACAACGTTGCAGACGTATAAACGAGTCCAATACCATATAAATTCAAAGAGAGAGTAATCCTGTGGCTCAAAAACTCAAATATCAAAAGCTCTATTTAAAAAAAAAAAAAATTCCAAGATCAAACAGAGAATCATCCATGGAAGTGATGGAGAGTATGAATATAAAATGAAGTCATACTAAGCATACCCAAACAGAGAAAGCATGAAAATCTTGCAGAAGGCCATAAAAGACAGTGATGGAGCTCTTTTTCTGAAAGATAAGAAACCCAGTAATTAGATCCCTTTGAAGGAGAAGTCTTGAGTAGATGAGCTCATGAGATCCTGGATGGACCACTATGAGGTGGAGAGACTTGAAAGAATCAAAGAAGAAAGAACTAAGTTGCTTATTACCTTTCAAAGATGACAGCTACAGGGACTAAGAAGACAGTGGCAATAGCCTGTCTATAGAAGGTGAACACAAAGCAATTCATACCTCCATTGAATGCAGCCTTTGATAGAATATAGGTGACAGCATATATCGATTGTATGAGAATGACGACCAAATAAGGCTTCTTTCCATCCATCATCTAGCTACAATCCTGATGTCTAGGAAGACTGGTGAATGCAAATTATATATTCTATGATATGCCGATGATGATGGTGAAATGAAAACTGGTGACAATAGTATAGAAAAATGATCCTTTGATAGTGGCATGGACATGACAGCAGTGGCCACGTACCCTGGACCCTAGCTTTTGTTGGGTAACTTTATTTTTTACCAAACTTATTTTATGTTTATAAAGGTTGCATGCCCCAGGCTGCATAGAGAGAATCTATCATAGAAAGAAAAAGCTTTTGGGGTCAATGGGTACTTAGATCAGTTTCTTCTAGCAGTAACTAGATGTATTGACATGTGTATATATGACTCAGTTTGGAGTGTAAAGCCTTATATTTTATATTATTTTGTATATATTTATACTATGCGTATTTATATTTGTATTCGTATTCTTTCTAAAATGAGCTTATATATTTATCGAATTCAGCTGTAATTTTGTATATATACATTATCAAGCTTGTTGGACCTGATTAATGATGCTAGGAAATCTCTGCTTTGTTACTTTTATATATGGACATTGGATTTTTACTAGGGAAGCACATGTTTTTAACTCAAAAAAGTACAATCTCCTTAAGCTTCTTCTATCCATGGATTTGTATAATGTTTTGGTTTTTATATAAGTTAGTTTAAGGATAAATAAATAAATAAAGCCTTGTTGTAATGGAGTTTTGTAAGGCCTCATAGGAAGCCAAACCTGAGCTTAATTTTAGCCTAAGCCAAAACTAGGGTCATAAGAAGCTAGTCTAGTGACCCAAATGTTTTGGTTCCATCTTTGATGTGAAATTGGATTTGATGCTCACATTGGTTCTCACAGCTATTTTTTATCTGTGTATTAAAAATATCTCCCCATAAATAAAAAAGATACAAATATGGAGATGTTCCTAATACATGACTGAAAAGGGCTGTGAGAACGGTGTGAGCACAATTTTGCCAGAACTGAATCTCCCCTCCATTGATATTGTTTGCCCTTATTACATTACATGTGGTTTGAAGAAATATCCAAGATTGGTAAGTAGATAAAGAACTCACATCAACTGAATTTTGAAAAAAACAGTGGCATGTCCCCTTTGGGGAGCAACGCCTGATGCAGCATATATAGATATACGATATATGTCAACTCATCATAGGTACAGTTCTTTGGTGCTTGTCTTCTTTATAGTACTATGTCCACTAAGTGCATTCATCTTACCAGGAATACGTTGCCACCAACAAGAAGAAGAAAAGAAAGTTAAATCATGAATTGCAGCAGAAGTGGTGGCAGCTGTTTAAATAGTACAAAGTGATCCCAAAACCTTGATACCAGTTATTCACATACGTACAATTGTTTATGCCAAATTTGTGCTACTTGGAGTGTTCTGTGGTTCCAAATGAGTTGAGTTGAGTTGTTCTTTTCTTTTTTATGGTGAAGTATTCAGATGGAATTTTGTTATGGTTTTCCAGCTATACTCCTTTTCAAAGAAATATATACGCAAATGAGACATGCAATCCAATCTCGTGTTTCGTGTTTTATCCTCCACTTAGGGCCAGCGCCATTTAGAAATAGAAAGAATAGCAAATTAACTAGAAATAGAAGAACCCTAATTTGTGTTAGAGATTGTTGCCTTCTTCGTCGGAAGGGAAGCGACACAGGGAACTCGGGTAGTGGGAATAGATGCTCGATCCACTGTCCACAGAGAGGAAAATGACCGCATCACCAGTATCGGCATGCATTCATGGATCCCACTCTAGCATTACAACTCAACTTATCTCACGTCCTCTAATTAAGAATCAAATCTAATTAGTTCAGATCATTAAATCTCATCAAGAATCCAGCTCGTTTACCAAAACAAATCTAACTAGTTCAGATCATCAACTCAAATAATACGACTACATCTCTATACTATTTTAAAATGTAGTTATCCACGTCGGACCCCTCATTTGCTTCCTAACTCTTTTAAAATATTATGATTTTTTTTTCAACTTTTAAAAATATAAAGTTAAATATGGAGCTATTACACCCACTTGGTTGTTTTTGCTCCAAAATGCTTATTTTAATTTTTTTTCTTATTTTTTAGGGCAAATTTATATCTATACTACTTTAAAAATCACAAATAGCCTCGAGAATATTTTTGCAATTTTCTAAGGACAAAATTTACCTCTTCATATTTAAATTTATTAATAAAAATAAGGGCAAATAAGATAATCAATTATTGATATTAAGTGAGTTGAAAAGAGTTAATTTTAAGATTCTCGATGCATTCAATTCTCTTTCATTAAATTCAGCATTTAGGATACATATTAACTTGCATTCACCTTTATTGAATCATATAAGGCATTTTTGTTTCTTCTCATAATTAAATTCTATTAATTAAATCCATACATAATAAATTAATAATCCCATTAACACAAAAACTTATACTTTGAAAGCCTATCTAGAAAAAAAAAAATAGTGTTTTCATATGGTCTTAAGAAATTAAAGCATTTTTTGTCATATTGCCACAATTAAATAATAAAATTCAAAAACAGATAAAGTGCAAAAAAAAAAAATAGTAACATTTTTGACATCATATATTTGGCATATTAAATAATAATAAGTATTATAAATAAGAAATATTTTTATTAATGATGGAAATGGAATATAAAATTTAAAACCAATTGGAAATAAGACTATTTTCCTATTATCTCTCATTAAATATCATATATAATGTATATTCTCTCATTAAATCCTATATTTAAGATATTTTTTCTCATCATTAAATTCTACTAATTAAATCCATAACATTAGTTTTCATAATATAAAAAAAAAATATTTTGAAAATTAATTTAAAAAAAATGATTTTCTTCCCTCCGATGTAGGTAAGCAATTCAACCATTTGGGGTCAAATGGGTTAATAAATAATTCATAATTAAATAATAAATAAAATTATAATACAAAAAAAAATGGACATATCTGAAATATTGTATATTCATTAAACTAAACAAAAATAAGTATGAAACGTAAGGAATATTTTTATTAATGATGAAAATGAAATGTCAAATTTAAAATCAAACTAGAAATGAAATGATGTCATGATCAAAAAATAAAATTTTTAAAAATAGAAAAATACAAAGAATCACAAAAATAAAAAGTAGAGAAAATTTGGTTACGTATATAATGTTATATTTTTATAAAAAAAAAATAAAATATTGGATACATCTCTAATATTATACATTCATTATTTGAACAAATAAGTATTATACATAAGAAATAATTTTATCAATTATGGAAATGTAATATAAATTTTAATTTCAATATAGAAATCAAACTATTTTCCTTTTTGAGTGGTGTGTTAGTGGTTTAGGTCAAATGGATGAATTGATGGTATAACAATAAAATAAAAACCTTTAAAAAATAAAAAATACAAGTAATCAAAAGAATATATAAAAAATTATATATTAATTATGTTAAATAAAAATTAAGTGTGATAAGCAAAAACTATTTATATAATGTAGATGAAATATATAATTTAAAACTAATATGAAATCAAAGTTATTTTCTTATCTTGATGGTGGGTCAACAATCCAACTTTTCAAAGAAATTCATGATGTCATAATTGAATAATAAATATTTAAAAAAAAAAGATAGGACACAAAACCGAAAAAGAAAATACAGAATTTTGTTGAAAACATTTGGGAACATTTCTAAATAATGTTATATATGAACCATATTAAATAAAAACAATTGTTAAAATAAAAATTATTTTTATTAAGCAATACATGCGCTTAATTACTAGTCTATAATAAACATTAATAGATAAAAGTAATACAAGTTTATCTAACAATACATAACCCTAATATAATGTTTGAGCTGGAATCAATTTGGCTTTGCCCAATTGAAAATGTCACAAGGGTCTTTCAACTTAGATATTGTTTTTAGGTTCAAGACCTTAAAATGTACTGTTGTTTAATTATAAATCAAACCGAACTGAATCTCCAAAATTAAAGAATAAATCTTACCAAAAAAACTATCTAAATGCTTCCAAGAATTACCACGTGGATAGGTGCTTTTCCATTTAGTCCACCTAAGGGTCTTATTACCCCTATGATCTCTCTAAGTTGAGGCCAAATCCATGTATTTTACTATTTTATATACATGTTCAGATGTCCCAGGCTATTTCTATAACCCTGAGGTGGGGAGTAAGTCCTATTTTTTAAGATTCTCTCATTTCGAAATTTATACATGAACCATATTTAGCTTGAGTTTGAGAATGATCCGACTCAATCCAATCCATAAAAAAATTGGATTGGGTCAGGTTGGGTCATGGGACCTGTTGATCCAATTGTCAGGTCTAATTGAAACTATTTATGTATTGTTATAAGTTTTCACCCTTTAGTCTTTATTCTTTATCGTTTACTCTTTGAATTGTTCAATGTTAAGTTTTTTATTTTATGTTGGGAATTTTAAGGTTAATTCCTTTAAGGATGACTCGAAATGACCCATGGGTCAACCCTAACCCAAACATTTTAGGGTTAAAGTCTAACATTTGCTGACCCAACCCAAAGCATCTTGACTCAACCCGAACCCGACCTACCCAACCCAATTGCCAGGTCTACTCTCACGTCCCACCAACCAGTATTTTTGAACCATTGTTCAGCCTGGAAATCGTCCAAGCAATTGATTTCATTTCACCTTCAACTCGGTCTTTGGCTAAAAGTCATTGACTTAGTCAATGACCCATTGACCTAGGCGGGCGAACCATCAACCTATTCAACCTGGACAATAATTTTTTACCATTTTTTATTTTTTAAGTTGAAATGAGCTATTTGTTTGAACCAAACGGCCAAATCACTGACCCAAAAACAAATGGCCAAAATGGTTCCGATTGCTGATCGGTTCTTAAAATGTTGCCACCAACATAACACCCATACATCCCTTTCAACTGGGCCTGGACAAGATGAGCCAATGACTTGCTAGTAAGGCTGTTTTGAGTCCGTTTGGGAGGACTGAAGTACAACGGCTTCTGGCTTCGGAGGTGGGTGGGCCCTATATAGATAATCAGTAAACTATATTTGATAAAAAATTAAAAAGAGAAACATCATTTGAAGGGTTATTTGCTTCATCAGCCTCTTAGAAGCTATTAGAATAATTTATCTAGAGCACTTCAAAACTGCTGAACCAGCTTAGCTGAATTTACCGCTCAGCTCTCTCAAATGGGTCCTTAATCAATTATAAATGACTTGGAAATCATCCACGTGTAATTTATTTAATTGGGACCCAACTAACTTGCCCACTAAGATGGAGGGTAGGCTTGTACGCTATGTTCTTTAATTTGTAGCTCTGGGCCATTTAGGGGGCCTAGGGGTGAACATGGGCTGGGCCAGGCTTTGCAAGTGCAAGAAGAGTAATAGCATGGGCCCGGGTTGAAAAGTGAAAATGAATAGCCCGTCTGGCCTGGTTCATTGCTACCACCAAATGATTATACCGGCTTGATCAGACCCAGAAATTTTAGGACCGGGTTGAGGCTTACCTTTCAGGCCTAGGTCTAGGCTGAATTGGGCCCAAACCTGACTTTAGAATTTCTGGACTTGGTGCAGACCTAGGCCCAGCCTATGATCACCTCTAGTAATAGACCTTACCAACAGATCAGCAAATCAGATCAAGCAAGCAAGGAGCTTCTCTTGCTTGAATGAAAAAGTAGAGAAACCTATACAAGGTTTGTAAAGATTTCCTTAATTTTCCCTTCTTTTTTCTATTTTTTCTTTTAAACCAAACACAGCCTTACACTCAGTTTGAAAGGAGTACAAATACAAATATATAGAATGCAAAACCTTGCATTTTGTATGTATTTACACTGTATATATTTGTACTTATACTCTTTCAAAACTGAGCCTTATCTTCTTTTTCATTTTCCATACAAACAGTGTGGACTATGGTTGAGGGCTCACTGTCACTGGCTATCTCGTAGGGATGCCTCAACTATGAATTGATTGGTGATTAGTGAGAGCATTCATATTATTTAGGGGTGCCTATTATTGGGCGTAGAAAGGAGAGTAAAATGGATTAGTCTTAATTAGAGGCCGTGAATTTATTGGTGAAGAATGGATTATTAGTTTATTATCAATTAGATTGCATAAAAAAGCAACTGGGGTAATGTGCCCAATGCACGATTACCTGACTCAAATCTGTGCTCTCATCTATTGTAATAAAACACAAACTAAATATAAATATAAAAATAAATACACACCAAACAAGTGCAAGTGTGAAGTTTATTCACTCAGCCCGCCAACGCTTATTTTAGAATTATAGAGTTCTCGTCGTCTCCTTCTCAATTCATTCTGTTGCTACCTGGTTTGGCCGAGGGCAACAAGGTAAATTCGTTCCCGAGCTCTGAAGGTTAGTCGAAGGCTTTGAGGGTTCATAGGGGGTAAGTTGAGGCCGAGGCGGATTGTTCCCTTTGAATACTGTAGGAGCCGAGGGTTTATGGCTAAGGGTTGTTGACTAAGTGGCGCAGTCCCTTGAAATCCGAAGTACTACAAGACAAGAAGTGCCAGAGGCCTCGTGTGGGAACCCGAGGCAGAGGCTCCAATGGTCAAGTTAGTATGAGGGCAAAAGGAATAGGATTTGGTGCCAAAGAGGGCTCGGAAGAGGGCACTCGTAGGCACTAGGCTCCCAGGAGTTGAGTCCTTCTCTTAGGAGTAGAGCTAGAACTGGAATTCAAGGGATCCTTTACCTGGTGGGGGGCATCTCGTATTTATACTTGAGCTGCAGGGAGGTAGGTGGAGATGGACACCTCCGATGAATGTCGTACAAGGGCGGTTAGTGGCCATTGCGGGGACGCAGGGTCCTCCGCTGTTGGCTCCGTACGAGGGGAGCAGGGTAGCCCCCGTCGTGTCGAATCGCAGCTCCAAGTCTGGCGCTCGTGGGCTGGGCCGGGCTACCCCACATCACATTCCAATTTTGCTTTAGAGCTTTTATGGCTGAAGATTTCTAAAACTATCATTCCAGCCATGGTTATGGTGCTGATGGTATTTGAAGGAGTGAATATATTCTACAAATTAGTTGCCATCGATGGCATGAATTTGAAGCTTTGGTTTTCTTATAGATATCCTTTCTTTAGCTTAGCTACTCTTGCTTTATTTTGTAGAAGGTTAATTTCATTTATATTTTTTATTATTTGATTTTATAAAAACTTGTAAGGCCAATTATATTATAAAGCTGAGTGTTGGGTAATTAAGAAATAATATGTTCAAAAAATGAATGTGACAAAAATGTAAATGCTAAGATGAATAAGTGAAAATTAAAACATGTCAAAAAAAAAGTGAAAACTAGAAAGAATAGAATTAGAAATGCGATTATTTATAAAAGCCTAAGAAAAGCTTCAATATGTGATAAAATGAAAGAAAATATACTAAGATGGTTTAGACACATGCACCGAAGATCACCAATTGCACCAGTTAGAAGAATTGATTTCTCACACATTGAAAGAGCTAGAAGAACTCAGGATACACAAAAAGTAGATAGGTAAAATTAGTGAAAAATGATTTAATAGTGGATATGGCTTTAAAAACAATATATTAATGAAAAAATACTCATGTAGCAAACCCCATCTAATTGGAACAAGGCAAGGATGATGATGATGATGATTTGACTTTATCAAAGCTCATTGGTATAATTATATAAGAAGATGGCTGCATTTGGCATTTCTTATTTTAAGGATTTATCTTCTTTTTTGTAATTAAAAATTCAATGTTCGTAGGGGCATTTTAACCAATCTGGATCAGGTAGGTATATCGCTGTAAGCACATTCAATGAGCACTTAGAAATTTTTTTGACATCTGTCCCTTAAAATGCCTCCAGCTTACACTTGAAAAAGATTAAAAACCACTTCTAACCATTGTCAAAATAATTATAAATGTTTATTGAATATGATTACTATATTGTGCCTACTAGATTAAGTCCTTAAAATAAGAAATGTAAAATGCAACTAGTATACAATATATTAATAAAATAAAGATTTTTTTTCAATTTTATTATACTACTTTATTTAATTATTGTATATATATATAAGCAATTGTATATATATATATAAGCAATTGTATATACCAAAATTCATATAAAATTAAAATTAAAAAAAAAAAAACAACTTTGGCCCAATTCACAGCCCGATCTGGCCCAAAGCATAGCTCACAGATCAGCCCGACCCACACTTTACACGGGCGGACCAGCATGGTCCGTTTTACACCTCTAAATGCAGCGTTAGTGATTTACATATTTGAGTCATCACCATAATTTTCCTATTTTTTCGGATATGGTATTGGTCGTGTGCTCGTTCATTTATTTTTATTTTTTAATTTTAATCTAAATGACAAAAGTACACTTCCCAAAGCTCAAATCAAGAAAGTCTTACTTGATGAAAGGACGTGGGCTTCAAAAAAAAAACAGATGAAAGGACGTTACCCGTTTTAGGCCCACCAACTGAGGAATACAAATGGATCGAGGACTAATTGAACACGCCAGTTTTTTTTTTTTTTTTTTTTTTTTTTTTGGAGAAGCTAACGGTTGCTTCGCATGCATGAAGAACAAATAATAATAGGAGATTCCCAGCCAGATTAATTGGTGGTCCCTTCTATCATCTCTTCGATCTCTTTCACATGGGCTGCCTGGTTCCAGTCAGCCAGTGTACATGTTCAAAACCAATCGGGGGGGTCACAGAATCACAGGAAATGTGTTCGTGGATGAGGGCCATCTGAAATTGCACCTCTGGTCCAGCTCATGACAAGACGTACCCATTGTACCTGCTGGAATTTCAACAAATTATCTTTCTTAATTTCTTTTTTGATGGGCAACAACGATTTTCTTTTCCTTATTGCAACATGGTTTGCCTTCACAAAAAAAAAAAAAAAAGAAAAAAGAGGTTGAGAAATTGGTTCATCACTCCGGCCAATGTAATAATATCGTTAAACCATTGGTTATTTTTTACAACTACTCTACTACTACCTTTTCATCAATACAGCTTCGCCAATCAGCAAGGTAGCAATGTATCTTCAAATGATCGGATATGAATTTATCTGATTGGAATGACAAGATCCCATTCATTCGTGATGGATAATGGATTTGCATATCCTTTCGGTTACTGATTGATTCAGATTTAAAACTAAAATTTGGGTATTGATTGATCTGATTAGATTAGGATTCAATGAGATTTCAGAGTTGGATATATAAACCTATTTTAGCTTTCTGTAATTTTGGATATTTATACTGGTTTTGTACAGATTTACCGAATTCTTATTAGATCCGAGATTTGATCCTATTTGGTCAAATTCGAATCACTCCTCTCCAGATCTTTGGATCGGATCTGATAATATGATCCAATCAGAAATTGGATTGGATTCGGATCACCCCCTATCCGATTCAAGAAGATTCACTCCGATATGTATTATTTATTTATAAATATAAATATATATAATGCATATATATATATATATATATATATGTTATTTATTTATTTATAAATATATTTTTATAAATTTGTTATATTTTTTATTTTTTATAAAAAACATGTATATATATATGATACAAATAAAAAAAATACTTGTATTTTTTATTTTTACTTTATTTTAATTTTCTTTTAATAATTTATTAATTTTTAAAGAAAACAAGTCAGGTCGGATCAAATCCAAAGATCCAACTTACCATACGATTCAAATTCAAATCAAATCCTATCAGATCAATTCAAATATACCTTAATTCAAATCTAAGCCAATTCATTTGCATCCTTTGATATAACTAAATACATGACAAAAGTAAAATTTACATATCAGTCAAATATTGAATCCAATTTGGATCCCCTGGATTCTCATAGCTGAAAAAAAAAATCCAACATCCATATGATAGAATTTCCAAGGAAAATGAAATCTAAGCATCTCTTCTAAAATTTTGTTCCTACACGTAGGAGCGCACAAACTAAGAAGAAGAAGAAAGCAATGTTGAATAACAAAAATATCTTTTTGGTTCCTTACAACATTTCCCTTCTCACTTTTATTTGTATATGAAAATGCAGCAAGAAGACTTAATTTGTTTGCGGTGCAAATTTCATTTGTGAGAAGTAAACTAGGAAGTAAGTTGAAATAGGATTAATTAAATTGTGCCCACTTTACATGAAAGAAAATGGAGGTACAAGAGGGTTATTGTTTGGGAGTGATATAGGAAGCAAGATACTTATCAAAAAAATGTAGGAAGTGTTGGGATTGTCTTATTTTACAACCCTTGGATTAATTTTAATTTAACGGTTGGTGTGGTCTCTCTTTAGATTAAATAAGTTTTACATATAAAAGTTTTTTTTTTTGTATATAGGGTTAAGGTTTTTTGGGAGAAAATGTGTGAAAGAAAAAATACAAAGTGCTATTGGTGAGAGAATAAGTTTTTTCTCTTGTTTTATTCTTCGGATTGAGAGAAAAGGGAAAATGGGTATACAAGGGATAAGGATTGATTTGGGCTGCAAGCTGCAAAGTACTTGTATTGTTCTCAGTTTTCATTCATAGTAAAGAACAGATTTTATTTTTCCCGTGGATGTAAGCAATAAGGTCGAATCACATAATTTTTTGTCTTTATGGTGCTTGTCTTTATTTGTTTTTGCTTGAATTCTACCATTTTTGTTTTTATTAGATTTCTCATTACTATGGTAGTTGTTGTGAGGTCCCACCAGGAAATAAGATGATGTGCTCCATATTTTATATGAAAGAAAAATGAGATAAAGGTAAGGTGATACAAATTTTGCATCAGTTTTTAGAATACAAAATCTGCAGTGCTAGTGAGTGCAAATGAAATAAAAAAAAATACAAATTTTATACCAATAAAAAATATAAATCATAGTTAGAAACAAATGGATGCAAAACTGATCGGGTGCATAATTTTTGTTTGATTTGCACTGCAAACAAACAGGGCTGAGTATCAGTCATGGTGAGGTTCCAAAGTTCCACATGATGACATGATAGACTCCATAATATCACTGGCTATGGACATGAAACACTTCCCGAGTGTCCAGATGCCAAATACGTGGGGGCACTTTTGGTTTTTAAATTAATGATTTGAATCGTTTTACAGAGGGAAGACAAAAGCTGTTTAAGTCTGAAGACTCTGAGAAGGGACTGTGGGTAATAAAGCTGGTACAAATACTGAAATACAAACTACAAACAACAACATAACTTCCAATGCACCAGGCACAAGCTTTTCTGGTATACTAACCAAAAAAAGGCTCTTCTACATTTTCTTTTGTACCGCGACTGTCCCTAGTTGCCGTGACAAACTTGGGAATTGGGATGGGGCAATGGTGTGGGCTCTGCGGTCTGCTTGAGCTTGGCCTGGTAAGTAAAAAGCCGGTCCAGCCCACCCTGCAGGCCTGCCCTATACTAGCTTAGGTCCAGTCCAGGGCCAGACAGTGAGCCGAAGCTTGTTTCTCTTTCTCTAGGTCGGACCCGGCCCGAATGGCTTTAGTTTTTTCTTTTGGTGAATAAATCCAGTTATGTCCCGACACTCTTGAGCTGTTATATCAGTTCCAGTTCCTTTATTTTCAAGTCTGCAAGTCTGTTCACTTTTCTAATATTCTTAAGTGGTCAAAAGATGCTGTTTCTTAGTTAGTGTCTTTTTACTCTTTGCTCTTTATATAAAGACAAAAGTTCGTGGGCTTGTGCCTAGTGCCTAGAGGGCCCATTAGATGGTACTGGACCCTAGAGTCCCTTTACTTGCCAAATGTTCCTCACACAAAGGACCAAAAAAAAGAGGACACTATTCACTGTTGTGTGTGACTGTGTGGGAAAGAACCATAGGATTTATTAAAAAAGAAAACATAGGATTTATTGCATGGGATGGCCCTAACTCTAGGTCCTTGCCCAGTTGCCACTTAGCAATCGTCAGTCGTCGATTGGGCTGCTTTGAGTCCGGGGATTTAAGGCTGACTCACCATGTACAAACCTGGTTGGGCTTCATGTTAGAGCCCATTAGAGCCCACTTACTATATGATCCAAACTGAAGCCCAAGAAGCTAGAACAATCTCTCTCTCTGAACAAGTCAACAAAGTCAACAAAGGAAGCTGTCCTGGTTATATGTTATACATGGATATTAGGGGTGCTCATAAAAAATCAAAAAATTGAATTGAAAAAAAAATGCGATTAATTAAATTAATCAGTTTGGTTTTGGTTCGATATTTTTGAAAAACTGAAGTTCAGGATCAGTTTGGTTTTTAGTTAACCTAGAAAAAAAAATCAACGGTTAAGTGAACTGACCGATATATATATATATTCTATATATTTTAATTTATGTCACGTATTATTTATATGTGATACATATATTATATTTATAATATATAATAATCTATCCAAAGAACTGAAATCAATCAACCAGCGGTACCGGTTTGATTTCGGTTTGGAGTATTATAAAAACCGATAGGATCGTTTTGGTTTCAAAAAATGTCCATGGTTTGGTTACCTCTATTAGATATAAGGGATTCGGATCTATTACTCACAAGTTCTTCCCACATCCCTACCCACGAGTAATTACAGCTGAGCATCGACAATATCTCTCGTCATTCATGGAAACCAATACGCAGTGGTGGTGTTTTGTGGGTATGGATGTAAAAATAATTTGTGAGTAGCAGAGACACAGTGAGACATAATTAAGGTGTTTGATTCTATTGCCACTACTTTGGAGCCACATCAGCAATTCAAATTCCACGTTAAATATTTTGTTTGGTTAACTGTTTTCTCAAAAAATGCATTGCATTGATTCTCAAAATCGGCACCACTTCAAAGAAAGTCATTTTGATTTTTTTTTTTTTTTTTTTTTTTTTTTTGCATTAGGCAACCATTGCAATGATGTGGCTCCAACATGGTACCGTTTTCTCAGAAAACGGCAATGGAATTAAAACACCTCCAAACATTGCTGTTTTTATAAAAAACATCAGACCATTGCAATTGCTGTTTCCTAAACCAAACACCACCATATTATTTGAAGATTACTCTATAAATTAATTAAACTAAGATGTTTAAATTTAATTAAGATCATGCAAGTATGCGACGAATTAATGTATTGTTGGTAATATCGTAATGAAGACTTTTTATTCGTGTGAACGTCAATTTTGAGATTTATAAATTCCCTTTTCAAAGTCTCCGTCGCATCAATATATATATATGAAGGTGAAATATGGCGGAGTTCAGGACAAAACATTGTCTTCAGCCATCAACCACACACCATTGACCCAAGGACAATTCTAACCAAAAGAAGATAAAATTAATTAAAGTAAATAATTAATTTGCAGTCAAATAAAATTTTAGAAAAAAAAGCTTAAGCTTAATTTGGTGACAGTACAAATACAAATATATATAATGCAAATAGAAGGAAAGTTAAGAAATATAATATATAAGATTTTGCATTGTGCATATTAGCCTTTAGAAAAATGTCTTAATTGTATATCACCACCTCACAGTTCATCTCTTCCCATATAATACTGTTTTGGTAGACTTCCAACTGAGGGGTGGCTTAGTTGGTATGTTAACTGATTTGCTCTAATAGAGACAAATTTCATTCCTACTATCAACCAATTTCTGGGGAAGGAACTATTAGTATAGTGATGCATTCACCAAATACCAAAAAAAAAAAGGAACATGGCAATTTGCAAAATCTTGGGGTTGTGTTTGGATAAGTTTTAGGATTTTTACATTCAAAGTATGGTTGTCAATGGATTGAATTGGATCAAATATGGGTAGACCCAAATTTCATATACAGGTTGAATTCAAATAGGATCTTATCCATTGGATTCAAATTGAATTCAGATTATAATCAGATATTGAATTATATAAATGAAAAATTATTAAATTTTATATGTTATTCATAAAATGAACTAAAAATAACTTCTGATATTGCAATTCATCAACAAAATTAATTGAAAATTAATTTTTTTTTTTTATTTTTGATATTGCAATATCAAAAATTAACTTTTAATTTTTAATTGAAAATTAACTTTTGATATTGCAATTCATCTAGGCTGATACGTATTGTATCGGAGCCTTCCCATTTGCCCCTACATGGATGTTTCGAGTCGACGAGTGGTTCAGGGGGTAGACCGGCCCCTCTGAACCAGATTTGAAAAAAAATTAAAAAAAAAACAGTATTGATACACCCTGTATCTATATTTTGAACTTGATACGAGTATATAATATATATATATATATAATAAAACTATAAGCATTACCATTCATCCAAAAATTTGTTATACAGATGAGATAGAATATGGAGCCACCTCCATTTTATTGAATTCGAGTCACTCTTAATGAAACTGAATTCACATTTGAAATCAAATTTGGATTGGATATATTTGCGTCCTATTTCAAAACCCAAAAAGTACAAACCTGAGAGGCCTGAAGCTCAGCGGCGTTTGGCTTTCTGAAGGGGGCCCACACAGACAATCTAATCTATATTTGGTGAAAAATCCAAAGAGCTCATATCCGCTGGCTGTCAGTCATTTGAGGGGCTGTCCGCTTCAACCCTTTTGAATAATTTATCCTAAGCACTTCAAACTTTTAATGTAGCTGAGTCATCTTAGCTGTATCTTCAACTCAGCCCTTCCAAACAGGTCTTAAACTTTGTTCGTCTAAAAGTGTTTTGACTTCATTTAATAATGTTTTGAAAATTAACTCTTACCATTGAAAACGTCGTTTTAGCTTGATTCTGTTTTCCACAGCCAAAGCTCCAAAAGCAAAGGCTTATTCAAACAGATTTCTTGGTATGCGGCCTGACGTTCCCCCCGTAAAAGGAGTTGAAATCCGTTTCAAATTATACGCAAAAAACCAAGCTTCCTCGGGTTAGGGAGTGTATTTGGCCATTTGGAACATGTGGATATTAATTTCCCCATGGTTCACCATTTGGGCGGTGTTCGATATCGTGTTCATCTCGTAGTTTCGGTCTCTTCCATGGGATGAACACCCATTCGACTCATTGTGGACGGTCATCTATGATAAAAACTTGTGGTTAGGGCCTGTCCATACTCTATTTTTTATTCCCTTGCTTCACACTCTTTTTTAAAGGCTGAAATCCTATTGTTTGTTTCACATTTTAATACTTTTATTAATAAAATATTAATTATTTTATTTAATTTATAAATTTTTAATGTTTTTATCAATAAAATAATATCTTTTTAAATATTTAAAATATATTTTTTAAAATTTTAATTATTTTACTATTATTTTTATAAAAATTTAATATTTATTGGTTAATATTAATTTACTGATGCATTTTTCAATATATTTATCATAAAAATGCAAAAATTAGATATTTATGATTAACTATGTATATCAAGGTTTTTGAACCGCCATTGACCCAAACGATTGGACCATTCAGCCTGGGAACCATTCAGGCAAACGGTTCCGTTTTACCCCAAACCCGATTTTTCGTCAAAAATCGTTGAAAAAATCAACAACCCGTTGACCAAAGCGGTTGAACCACCGACCCGTCGTTCGAACCGGACGATTGGACTGTTGACCTAGAAACCGATGGCCAAAACAGTTCCATGTCCGAGTCGTTTTTTAAAATGTTGGTATAAATCATTCATAAATGTATATGAGATACATGGGATCAAAAAGTGTGGTGTGGATTGGTCCACACCACGCCTATAGTACGCCATTGGGGATGTGTACTGGTCTAGTCCACACAATTTGTCCACAATTGCTGTGGATTGTGGTGTGGTGTGGATTGATCCCTACCATAGGGTGTAGTGTGGACCAGTCCACACCCACCAATTTCTCATCCACACTACAGAATACCCCCTAATCACTAGGTGTCAATGGATTAGTTTTGGATTGGACCCCATCCAGTCCAAAATCAATTTGGATAGATTGGACAGACTGATAAGACATATTGGATTTGACCAATCTGGTCCAAAATATTTATTAGATTGGATTGGACCTCACCCATCCATAGCAAATTTATATTGGATTGGGTTGGGTTAAGCCAATACAAGATAAGAATATATATGTTAATAGATTGGGTTTGGATTGAAACCAATCTAAAATCAAAACAAATTTGAACAGATTGGACGGTCCAGACATTAAATTAAACCGATCCAAATTGGTCCAAAACATTCATTAGATTGGATTGCATTTATAGTAGACTCACATTGGACCGGATCGGATTGGACCAAATCCAGTCCAATTGACACCCTTCGCTCCGCATCCTACGATCTTCACTACCTAAAAATTCACTTTGGTCACATTAATTTTAGCCATTCGAAATCGATCATTCAGTAGAAGAAATGAATACAAAATCAACTGAAAACCCATCGGGTTTGTGTCAGTCCAAGCTCAAATTAATGGCAGAAGTTGAGTTGCAGATGGATTTCATTGAAGCATAAGTGCATATATTTGTATCATTGTACGTATTACTTGAATCATGTCTGTTGTGAGAAAATGCTGAAAGCTAAAGAAGATCATACCCACTACCCAGACGGCCAGACCCAGTTCAGAAACTTTAACTGGGGTGATTTGAGTAGAATCTAGAATGACCAGGCCGTTCTGAGTCACCCAGCCCAAGCCAATCCAAGTTGCAGGTCTAATTCTCGATGAAATGCCTAGCCTAATTGAAAAGCGATCTATTATTACGTGACAACATCAACAGCTGGGGTTTAGGTGAAGGAACAAGTACAGAAAACTTTGGAGCTATTGGAAAAGAATATAGAGGGTGCTACTTGCCATGTATATGGTTGATTGAAAGGCACATTCTTTCACACAACACATTCACTTTTTCAACACAAATCCATGTTTCATGGTCATTTCATGATGTTCCATGAATGACAGTTGGATCTGTCCCTTATTGCATATTCCATAATTTCAAACCATATGAAATCAACAGCAAATTAGTTACAGGAGTTCTCTCATGTTTTCTTGTGATTTGATTCCTTTAATTTGAATAAAAGAAATTAAGAACTAGGAACGCTGGCAAACAAGACAATGTTGGATCTTTTCATGGGTCACACCATGTTTGCTTAGGCATTAAATTCAGGGACCTGCAGCTTGGAAACTTGACAAATATATGTTTTGAATTAGGGTTTCAGATTGTTCTTTCTTTTTCACTGGAAACTTGACAAATTCAGGGACCTGCAGCTTGGAAATTCAGGGACCTGCACCATGAAGAAATCTTTTATAAACACAACTTTTAATGGAGAGACTAAAGTGGGAATGAAAATGGTGGTATTTTTTTATGAAATAATCTGAGTGATTTTCCTTTTTATCTTTTAAACATCAATCAACCTGACGACTCTGCAATCAGCCTCTTTATTCAAACAGATTGCAATTGACCTCTAGCTCAAGGTTCTCTTTTCTTTTTTTTTTTAGCTGGTAGATAGTAATTTTTTGCTTGTTTTTTTCCTTTTGTATTTCTTCTCTTTCTCTGCAGACTTAGGTAAGCAATGAAGTAATTCTCTTAAACTACTACAATATATACCAAACTTTATCATTTACATCAAAATAATGAAACCACTCCCACCCATCTTGAATGCCATTATCTCCCTTATAAAATAACTTGGACCAAGCTGTGCATGTCCCCTTGAATCATGCATCTGGGTTGGGCTTCCCATATAAATTTAGTGCATCCATGCATGCTATGTGATGGCCATGGGAATGGGAATGGGTACCCCAACAAAGCTGCCCAATGGGCATGCTGGTGGCCCTTGGACCTTGTCATTGTTCTTAAATTGCACAAACAATCAATATGTCAGCCCCCCTGCAGTTCCGGGCCCAACGAGTCGTTGAACTATCTGGACCTGGGCATTTCTTCTCATTATGCAGAATTCTAGATTGGCCTGTCAAATGGGACCTGGCTAATTATTGGTTTCCGGGTCTCTGGTTGGCGGGTCCTAACCTGGTTTGTATGTCACCCGACCCAAACAGACTGCTCACTAAACCCTACTATCTTGGAACCTTGCATGTATAGATCAATTCCAACATGCAGTCCATTACCTAGGGCATCTTCCATTGGGTGAGATGATTGCACTCCCCACTTGGTCTGCACTTTTCTTTGCAGTAATAGCTTAGCTGAGTGGTCTGATCCTCTTTCTCTCTGTTTATGTTGACTCTCAAATGCTTGTAAGCTGTAAAGCTTAATTTATTACTAAGATCAAAATGTGGGTATTACTATTAGGAATATTATCTGAAGCATAGCTTCAATTTTATTGAGAGGAGAGAGTAGAATAATATTAATAATAGTAAAAATAAAATAAAACAAGTAAATTAATGATCAGAGACAACTTACTGGTACAAGCTCATCAGATTGACCTCTTTTGCCTGGCAAAAAAAAAAATGAAAATTCGCACTCACCGACCTCACATGATTCAAGAAGAATGAAGCAGCATTACATGGGTATTCTCACATACCCCATGACTGTAGAATGAAAGTGAACATAAATGAGTACATGAACAATAGAATATTTGAGAAAACAAATAAAAAGTGGAGAGGGTGGGGACATGGTAATTCAATGCCATCATCGAAGAAAAAGCAAACAAGGAGGTGTGTGTGTGTGTGGTATCTATCTATCATCTTTTGCCCACTCATTTCTTGAGAAGTGGAGAGTGATGATATGCATATAAATAGGGGATGGGTTGGGGCTCTCTATTTATTATTGTTGGATTGATGCTTCACATTATGTATAAAGGAATTCAACTTTGTACAGCAATCAATATCAGCCCTTGTGGTAGGAGAGGGACCACCTTTTGATTTAGTCTTTCACAATAAATAGTGTGAACCTTACAGGCTTTTTGTAGCACTAGGCTGCTAAGTATGAATATAAAAGGGCATTTTCTTCTACTCTTGGAGGAAAATTGGATTACTTAATATTCAGCAAAAAACATTGGCATGTGCTCATATATTTGGCTATTCTCTCTCTCTCTCTCTCTCTCTTACAAGGATTAAGTGGCCAATCAAAATCATTCATTGGTTTGATTCATAGCCCTCCATATTAGCCACGTAGACAATTTTTTCTTCCACCTCAGCCCCATTACTGAAGTTCAGCCTCCTACAATAGAAACAACATATCACTGTTTAGGGCTTCCCTGTCCAGTCAGGATCATTAGGTACACCCTATCATAGTTATGCCTTTCTAAATATGGACTTCTCCATGTGACTGGAGCCTGTTAAGGTGTTCGTTCTTTTCACCAGTTTTTAATGAGAAGCGGAAAAGGTAAAGAGACTCTACCTTGGCCATGTGGTAAAGCTTTCTAATAAATGAAAATGGCAGGTGAAGAAGAGAGTAGTCAGAAATTGTGGATCCTTTGGTCCTACCACATCAACTGCCTAAAGGAAAGCATCTAAATAACAATTTAGTGTTGTTTTAACTATCATCATTCCATCCTCCTAATGAATCTGAATAAAAGATTAAAAGGGCAATAATTCGTCTGAAGCTAAAAGACTGGGAGAACTTGGACCCACCATTAATGGGTCTCAAAACTCTCAACTAAGAAGTTAGAACTTGCCCTCCCAAAAGCATAGTACAACATAGTTTAGAAATTAGTCAATCTCTAGATTGGATATGATTTTCTTTTTCCTTTTTTTCTTCTGGACTAAGCAATCCCTAAATAGGATCATACATTCCAATCCAGATTTCCTCCTCACAGCACTTGCAATCTCCCCATGAATGAAAACATACAAGTATGGGAGAGGTTCCTGATGTGCCTCTGCAATGTGCTGTGAGGACCATTCTGTGAGGAGATTGGAACTCCAAGCATTCAAACTGTTTTTTGGGTTATTCAGCTTGAATTTCACGAGTGGAAATGGAACAAATTCTGCAAAGTCACAAGTTCCATGGAATTCAAATGACACCCATCCAACCCCAAAGGATTTGAAATTCATCAATTTTGCAGGATTAATTCAAGGGGATGGTTCTGAGTGGTAAAAGTTCTTCCAGTGAGAGTTTGACCGATCAATCCCCTCCCCTGTGCATACGCCTTAGTATAAGGTGTTAAGTACAGGAGATCTGGACCAAAGAAAAGGACCTTGTCGTCCACGGCAGAGGCCTTCTCTATGCTAAAATTTGGCAAGTGAACAAGAGATGAAATGACAGATCACATGGAACCCTAAATCCCGCCACTTCAACTACCATATATTGAAAAAAGAAAGAAGAGAACAAAAAATGAAAGAGATATCCTAAGTGCAATTCCATACAACATGTTCTTTTCTAATTGGAACATTTAGAGAGGAAAAGATGTATACTGATGTCATGGCTCCCGTGGCCTGCACAATAACAGTCATCCAAGCCTTAGCTTGAGTGACTATGACATCATTTACCTCTTTCTTAGGATGTAAATATTTTTTCCCACTCAAGAAGATAAAGAATCAACCTGAAATTTTTGGGGGGATTGTAATGGACAAGAAGTACTTAAACAGTTAAACTTGTATAAAGTTCAGCCAAAAGCTACACTTTTTTAAATGCCCACTTAATTTTATATTTATTGGGTAAGATCTAGCTTAACTAAAATCTTACTTACCTAACAAGAAAAAAAAAAGCATAAAGAAAATTGTGGCCCATCAAAATCACACAAATAATTCAAGTAAAAAACAAGAGTCCTACATAAAATATCTTGTATTGTTTAAGCCAGTGGAAACAACAAGAACCCACCCTTTTTGCAGACCTATTGCTTTGGTGGGTTGCACTGAGCTGGAGATTATTCTTTTATTAATTCAAAGAAGAAAGAACCAGAGAAAGAAAAGGAGGGTAAGAGAGGGAAGAGAATGATTTTACAGTGATGGTTTACAGGTGATTCACCAGATTATTTCCAGAAGGGGAATATCCCTGTGGGTCAGCTCCTATATTGAGTATAACTGGCAACCATGCTGATAACCGAGCAAAACCCATTAAGCAATTTATTATTCCTGATCATTAATACATGTTTTCAGAACTTTCAGCAACAAACCAGCTTTGGTGGCCCATTTTTTCCTGAAAGAAGAAAAGATGAAGAAGAAGAAGAAAACAGAAATAAAAAAAGTGGTACCCACATACACTGAGAAACCCACCATGAATCTTCATCATGTTCTAAGAACCAGCAGATAAATGGACTCCGTACCTGAAATGAATCCCCCATTTTTGTTTTGTAAAGCTTGGGTCCTTTAGTGCGGTGGCAGTGCATAGTGTACAGGGCCAATAACCTGAGAAAAGATACTACGGGTCTCACCAATTACAGCCTCTTCTCGGTTGATCATTTGATAAAACAATTATTTGTTGGAGTGGATTCTGTTGTTCTGGTTGGTACTGCTGTAAGGTTCAGAACATGTCTAAGTCAATTCATTGATCATTCTAGAGGACCTGATCTTTTTGTACCAGAAAAGAAGAACCTGACTTCTGTTCGGTTCCCGCAAGAATTCAACTCGAAACGTTTTACAGGTTTGGTCAACATTAAGTTAAAATCTACCTGGGTTATAATCTCTGTTTGAATGGTTCAAGGGAACTGTAGCAGCACATCGAGTGAGTTTATCTTGAGTTCAAGATTGAAGACAACTTAATTTCAATCCCTTAATTAAAATAAAATATAGAATTAATTAAGTAGGAAAGAAAAGAAAAGAAAATCATCCTCAAGAGTTTATTTTTCTCATCTGATCCCTTGTCATATTAAAGTGCTTCCTGGAATTGAATATTCAATGGAAAGCTTCCACTTAAACATCCTAAGAAAAAGTAGCTAATCGAAGCAAAGCAAAATAGATATAGCTCTAGGCAAACTGTTCTGTTGAATTTAGCTACGTATGGATAGAGAGATGAGATCATCCCAAAGGGATATCATATTAGATGTAGATGACCCATCTTTAAAAAAATAATTAAAAAAAAAAAGTAAAAACTATTTTCTCAAAGACAACTACTTGGCTATGCTGGAAATAATATCTACTTATGATGTTTTGTGGTGCAATGAAGATATATTAAAAATTTGAAGTTGTGAAAAAAAAAAATTATTTGGGCTACTTGTGATCAGATGCTAGTTGCATGGATACGTCATGAATTGGATTCTTGACAATATAAAAGACATAACTTAAAGAAAAAAAATAATGGTATAAGTAAATGAAGCTTCATCATAATATCATCTTAATTAGTTAATTAATGTATATGGTAATTGTGTGAACAATTTCAGTTTTGGATCCATCTTCAACAAATTAATAGAATAAAGATAGCTGATAAAAAAACATAATTTTTTACTTCAGTCACAAGACAAAACCATCGGGACAATTTAAAATTAGATTTTTGGAAATGACTTTTATAATTTGCTATTTTGAATATTAAGTACTTCATGTTGTTTATTTAACCCAATAAAAAAAGTACATGGTGTTATGTGATATTTAAAGGCCAAACCTGAAAGACAGAAATTGATTGAAAGGAAACCTGTAAAATCATTAAAATACCTTTATAAGCTCCACGGATTCATCACTTAACCAATTTTTTTGTTTGTCAACTTCACAGATGATGCTATATATATTCAATCTGGATCTCCTACGCTTAGGCTTTTATGCAAAGTCGTGCACTAACCAATGATAATTTCTCAAAATTCAGCAGATGGTTTTGATTGGTTAAGCTCTTGTACTTAGGAATCAATAGCTACTCTCACATTTTAGAGTTTTACTTTAACCAATCAAAATCACCCGGTAAATTATTTTGGATTCTCATTGATTAATGTACAATTTAGCATAAAAGCCTAAGTATAGGAGATCTAGCATCATATATTCATGTGTTATTTTGACAGGGAAGCGGATTGTAGTTGATTAGCCAGTGAAGATGTGTCCTAATTACTTCTATCTTTATCAACCATAAATAGTGAAATAAATTATACACTGAGTGGACCTAGGAATATATCCAAATCTGATCAAATAGAAAGTTCAAATTATATTCAAATCTAATTTATTTCGAATACAAACTTGATTAGATTTATCCACTATACATTAAAAAAAGAAATTCATTAAAATGTCATCTGAAGAACTTAAACTCGCTCTTTCTTAATTTGTTGTACATAATCAACTTAGCCAGTAAAAATATACAGGTACTTATCCAAGTTTAAATTTAGTCTAAAAAATATATAGAGACTACATTATTTTGATTTGGACGGATTGGCCAGATTGGACAGACCAATAAGATATATTGAATTGGACCAGTCTAGACTTAATGGTCCAAATTATTATTGGATTGGGTCAAATTGAACCAATACTCGGTCTATTGATAGAAGATTAGAATACAAGTGTCAAACGACCAAGTATGGGTTGGAACCAATCTAAATTAAAACCAATTTGAACAGATTGGACGGTCCAAACATTGAATTGGACTAGTCCAAAATGGTCTAGAGTATCCATCGGATTGGATTGGACCTAGTCCATTTGTAATGAATTCATACTAGACCAAATCCAGCCTGATTGACACCCCCCCCCCTACACACACACACACACCTATTTATAGATAATACATGCATACTTACATATGCATATATACCTAAATAAATATAACTTATATAGGCCATGTTTGGCAAGCCTTTCCGTGTGGTTTTCTTTTTCCATTTGGTAACAAAAAGCTGGTAAGACCAGTAGATACATGCACGGAAAGAACTGAAAAGGATTGAAAATGCCAAATTTCAGAAAGTTTCAAATGAAGTTTTTGGTCTTTTCTCATGATAAATAACCTCTAAATGCATTTTTAAAAGCTTGGTAGACTGAACCACTTGCCAAACGGTCGTTGTCTTTAAAGATAAGACCCCAAAAACTTAATATGCCCTTTTGGCTATCTAGGCTGTTGGAAGATCTTTCTAAAAAGATTTATCGGCATCATAATTTAAGTTTTTCTAACGTGATAGTAAAACAAAATCATACCCTATCAAAAGGTTGTGTTTGGTTGCAATGCAAATTTATTTGCATTGATGCAAAGTCATGATAGTGCAAATGATCTCAATGCAAATTTTGATTTGTTTTTCAAAATTTATCTTATTTTATTTGATTACAGTACAAATGAAATAAAATAAGACAGCAGAATAAAGTAAAACCCAAAACAAAATTAAACCAAAATCTGCATTATTTTCATTTACATTCCCATAATTTGTATTAATACAAATAAAATTACACTGCAACCAAATACAACCAAAATTTAAAAAATAAATAAATAAAAATAAAAACAAAACCATACATATTAACAAACACCCCTTTAATTTATTGTATTCTGATTTGGGGAAAGGGTAATTTTCTTACTGGTATGTTCCAAGGTGTATGGTTATTACTTTTTATCAAATCAATGGTTAAAACTAGCTCGCCACCATATGCTAAAACAAGATCTACTTTCCTCCCTCCGCCTTTTGTTTCTGGCAATAGAAAAGAGATTCAACTTTCATCATTCATGGATTCAGAAGAGAATTCCAGTACAAGGCATACCACCGACACTGATATTGCAGAGGGGGTCACTGAAAATGGAAGGCATGCGTCTTCAAGTTTCAGGGTCTGTTTGATAGCAATATTGAATTGGCATGTAGAACTGGATGACTTTTGGTTTCATGCCTTTTAGTGGATATAAGGTCATACAATAAAATATTTAGACATATAAATTAAATTTTATTTTAAATTCTTTAAGCCAACTCTATATATCATTTTAGCCATTAAGGAACAATTTGCTTAATGACTTATTCACTAAGAAACAAAACAATAAGTCGTTCAATTCATCAACTTCAACCATTATCAAACGGCCCCTTAATTAGGAAATGTGTATTTATAATTGAATAGGAATTATCGAAAGGGAACCATTGAGACAAGAATTAATTCCACCACTGAAAAAAAAATAAAAATCAAACAAACAGTAAAAGTTGAGAATACCATCCCTTCTTTTTTAGGAGTCTTCTCAATCCAGACCTGCTTCAATAAGAAGTGGAAGATTGATCTAGCAAGCAACTACTATGATGGTATATTGGTATGTACCCACATGGGCCACATCACAATGCACATTCCTTCTTCAACTTATTACTTCTTTTTTTGTTCCCTTCAATGAAGTCTATGATCAAGGTTGTGTTTGGTTTGGCCTTTCTATCAAACCTGAGAAATGAAAAGAAAGGAAAATATGACCAAATAGTGCAAATGTCATCCAAATGTCAAGTGATATTCCCAAATAGATCGCTGTGATGGGACTTCATCAATTGTAGAGAGAAAAGATTATGTAGCAATAATGGTGGCCTTATCACAAAAGCTATGACTTGTAGTGCATGGGCCCCCTTGACAGACTACATACATCCAGAATCAACTTCATGATGAGATTGCAATTATTCAATTTCCATGTATATATTCATGTAAATGATAAAATAAGATTCTTCTAAAACTCTTAATATAATTTACAGATAAGATGGTGATAAATCATTACTTATACAAGTCTTAAGGAATCAAGATATCTCAGTCTCCTACAATTAATTGGGAGCTAAAGAGGGCACAGCTTGCTTTTATTATGACACCCACCTCCAACTATGCTCTTTGAAAAATACCAGTTGAAGTGGAGAATATTTAAATAATTATCATCACTTAGGTACTTAGGTCTAAGAATATAATAAAATTGAAAGTCTAAAATGATTTATGCAAAAATTAAAAGAAAAATGTATGGCCACTCCGGATAATTATCACTAGTCTTTTCAACCTTGAAATACATTTCCCACAACATCTTGTCTCATTAGTTTTTGCTTATGTACTAGAAAAACATGAAGAAACTTTTCTTAGTTTTCTAATTAAATTAAGAGTGATATATATTTTATGAAAAAGCTAAAATTATTATAGTTGTAACCAATTAAATGGATTTTCATTAAAATTGACAAACCATTTTAGGATAATATCTTTTTGACATTATACATATATAAATACATATATACATACAAACCATGTATAGATAGGGAAACCTTTAGGGCAATATCTTTTTAACATTATACACACACATATATATATATATAGACTATGTTTGGTTTAAAGGAAAAGATAGGAAAGTCATTACAAACCATGTATAGGTTTTCCTACGTTTCCTTTCCTTTCCTTCAAACCAAAGACAGCTATAAGGGGAAATTGAAGGTGTTCAACATCCTTCTCCTTCTAAGGAAAATATCTGAAATACATGTTAAGTAATTTTTTTATGAATTTTTAGATAGATTATTGTTGCTGCAAAATTTGGAGCCGAGAATAGGTAATAATTTCCAAGGTTTAAAGACTGCGGGTCCCACCTATTAAGAGTGAAATGGCGTCAAAGGCCCCGATACCTTTCCTAGGGGCGAAGACTCTGATAATAAAATTAGCCAAAATCACATTAGGAGTGTACATGCTAGCTTGGATATGTGCGGGTGTACCTTGAGTTGTGATGCCCTTTTATAGTTAGAATAGCCGGGAAGCGGAGTAATGAGCAAAAGCGGAGTACTCGTCCTGTAGATTGTGAATCTGTGATCACGTAGAGAGGAGCCAAAGAGGCATCGGCTGACCACGTCCCGTTCATAGGTGTGCTGGGAGTAAATGCACCGAGAATGTGTGCCTGTAATAAATTCTCCATAATGACTCGTCATGAGAGTTGCCCTATTGCCCTTAGAGGAGTGTGGAATGGCAGGGGTACCCTTGGCCGACGCCATGTATCGTCTGGTGTGTTGCCTAATATACCTACATCAATTACTATAAAATAAATTAATTTGTTTAATTAATCCCTAGCATATGGAATGTATATATGTAACAATATCTCTTATTACTATACAATAAAAATGACTCTCGTAGAATTCTGGTGGGACATAATTCATATTTGCTACTTTCTTGTTGCTTTCTCTAGGACCACCCATACATTTCCTCAATGTTGCTCTCATCCTCCTAACTTCTCTCTCCCCTCTCTGTCTGCCTTTGTTTGTTCAGCTTCAAGTAATTATCAAAAGAGTTCTTTTTTTTTTCAATTTAGATTGACTTGAATTCATACACGTGTTTTGCATTTTTTTAATTAAACTTGCCTTTGGCATTAACTAATTCAAGAAAATAAATAACAAATCACAAATTTATGAGATGTTCAACGACAAGAGCAGGGGTGGATTCGAGTCAAACTGAGTTGAATAGCATGAAGCTTGAGCTTGCCTTGAGACTGTTCTACAAGGTTCAAACTCGAGCTCAAGCTCGGTTTGAGCTAGAACCTTGAGTTCGAGCTCAGTTCGAGCTCGATTTTGAGAAAAAATGTTTTATAAAAATAAAAAATTATATATAAAAATATTTTTTTATTTAATATTTAAAAAATTAAGAATTATAATATATATATATTATTTTCTATAATTATATATATATATATATATATATATATATATATATATATATATATTCGAGCCGGCTCACAAGCCAAGCTCTAGTAGGCTCGAGCTCGGCTCATTTCATAATCGAGCCAGTGAATTGGGCTCGAGCTTGGCTCGAAGCTCGGTAAAAATCAAGCCGAGCCAAGCTTTTCACGAGCCAAGCTCGAGCAGCTCATGAAAATCTCAACTCGTTGCCACCCCTAGACAAGAGTCCCAATCTGCTCCTCACACCGATCCCACAACATATTTTCAGCCATACATGGGAACATCCCCAGTTCTTATTTATTATATTTTTATGGGAGATGTTCCCAATACACAATGGGATGTGGCTGTGAAGTTAGTATGAGGGGCAGATTTTAATTCGTTTGATAACATGGTTGATTTTATTTTTAAAAATAAAAACATTTTTTACATTAGGAAAAGCAATACAATTTTAATACGTTTGTAAGCCATTTGTGTTGGTAGAAGAAAATTTTTTAAGGGGGCATTCTTTTTTTGGATTTTGAGAGGGGGGAAAGTTGGTCAATGGGATTTTGGTTCCCATTGACCAAGAATTCCATGTTCATTTTTCAGATTAATGTGAGGACTAGGGAAAGTTTATATTCTTGGATAAACGATACCTATCTCCTAGGTGGGTAAATAACTTTCCCACCTAGGAGGAAAGTTACTGATACTTGAATGAGACAAAAATGCCCCTTTTAATAATGGATTTTTTGACTAAAATGATCATTACCTTATTTACCTGAGAAATAAAAGAACATGGGTAAATGCACTTACCCGGGTAAATGTTTCCCAAGAAAAACTTACCCAGGTAAGTAACTTTCCGCAAAGCGGAATGGGCCAAAAAGAGCCTTAAAAGTGAGTGTTGTTTAAAAAAAATTATTTTTTAATGTTTGTTGATATATTATTTGCTACATATTTTCTTAATATTTCTTTCATTTCTATGTAATTTTCTACCTTCATACTTACACTAACTATAATATCTAATTAGTTTTCATACTTGTGCGTTTATAATTCCAGCATGACAACTTGACATTTCTAAATTACTGTTATATTCTCAACAACTCTTGGCTTTACCTTCACATTTTGAAAATGTAGAATTTTGCTTTTAATCTTCCCACCCTCTCTCTCTCTTCATCCCTTTCCTTAAATTCTGGAGAAAGGGAAATACTATCCATATCATCAATTCACCATCGCAAATACTGAAATACATGTGAGAGTGGTCTTCCTTTTATCACCAATTAGGTGATTTTGGTTGTGAATAAAATTGGGAATGACGTAGAGGGTGTTTGGTTCCGTTTACATTTATTCAGTATGAGGGTGCCAAATAGGCACCACTTCAATATTTTCTCTCTATTGTTCTTCTGCATGCCTTGTGGTGCCTAGTGGCACCTATTTGTCATAAATGGTTGTAATTATTTCATTTTTTGATTTTATTAGTAAATAAAATATAAACGTTTATTCAATAAATATAAATGGAACCAAACACATACATAGTATGCATTTGATATAATTTCCATTTATTAAATAAATGTTTGTATTTAATTTTTGTTCAAAATTGAAAAAACTAATTGATAAACTGTTTATTAATAATTGGGCGCTATAGGCACTACATCAATGAAACAGTGAATAAATCCTCAACGGTTGGGAGAAGTGTTAAAAGAAAACTTCCCCATTCATAATGCACACATAAATCAAGACTTACCTATGCATACGAATTATCAATGATAAGATAAATACTAATAACATCATTTATCAAATAAACGAAAGTGATACAAAACATCGCCATAATAAAACTCACTACTCCTCACAAAGAGCGCCTCGTACCAACCTCACAACACAGCGCAGCCGTGAATTAGGAATATCATCTCAGCGCGCTGTGTGAGTAACATATCCGGATTCATAACATTAATGTCGGTGGTCAAAGGAAAAACTTACTCTCAAGTATGGATGGAGGGAAAGGCTCCTTCCGGACCTTCCGACGTGGATAATAATGCCACGGCGATATAAAAGTCTATATACCGTCGGATGCTTCAAGGAGTGAAAATGAAACAGGAGTGGAGGGAGGATGAGGAACCTTTTCTACGAAAAGCTTCGCTGCGAAAGAGTAGGCTCAATAGTCTTTCTACGCACTCTCATACACGTGTGTCAATGCTGACTTGGCACTCTCCCCCACTGCCACTACCCCTTTTTCCCCGGTCTCCAGGTTGATGGACCAAAATCTGCATCAGTTAAATTCGACGTCCAAACCAACCTAGAGTCAACAAGACAAATTCGACAGATCTGATCAGACGGTCAGAAGCTTCCCAGGATGGTATACGTGGCAATCATCTTGGGGATATAAAACCAATCACACCAAACATTTACCTGCTTGTACAGTGTACACGCTTCACTCTCAAGTAGGATCAAGGGGCAGAGGAGCCGTGTCGACGCAAAAGACATCAGCAGACCTCCTTGTCCGATTCACAAAAAAAGTCAGAAAGAAACCTACCTCCAAACCAAACACCACCCAAGGGTAGTTTCGTCTTTTTGTAACCGACATACCATACCGTGGATTTCGGATAAGACGACAGACGAACCCAGCAGCGCCGTTGGATGTAATTACTGGCTTTACCTACCCGGTGAGGCGGTGACGTCGTTGATACAATACAAATTACAAAATCTAATAAACTAATAAGCTATTAAACAAGTAAGTATCATTTTCACATGAACTCACGATGGGTCAAAGGACATGATAGCGAAAATTGCGCTTACTCAGGGCCACTCCTGTCATTTTACATTTATCAGGCAAGGAATTCATGATGAGAGCGTACTCTGCTCACAAATTTTCTCTTCTCGCATATGTCATGAGCTATCTCTTTATTTTCTAATTTAGTAAAATTTACATCCGTTAGATCTGAATAATCCGGTTCTAATAAAAATTCTGATGGGTCCAGATACGGTGTATCTTATCACGCAATGCACGGCTGGATGGTTTCCGAGAAGGTTCTGGCTAAACGCCGCGTGGTGCGTCAAAGTCAAGATTCAAGCGGAGCCCTTCCAGGCCACTAGGCCAAACGAGGAGAGTGGCCGTGGCAACGGGTGACTGGTGAGGGCTAAAATGCGCTGGGTCTCCCTGCAACTTTACTCAGTCAGTCAGTAACGTAACGGAACGGAAAGTCAAAGGGGGACAGAGTCTGGGTGTGAAGTATCATTGCTTTAGAAGTTTAGAGCCGAGTTTTTGGTCTAAATCAGTACTTAATTAAGTTAATTAATAAAATACATATAGGTAGTCTTTCTTTCTGTTGTTCGTGTCTTTGTGAGGTGAATTTAATCAGGTTTGAGGTCCGAGGGTCGCAGAAGGTGAGGAAAGTGAGAGTGCTTAGAGAGAGAGGAAATGAGAAACCGTGTTCTAAAGCGAAGGATCTGATTTGTTTGGGCAGAGAGAGAGAGAACTAGGAGGGAAGCTTAGGCTTAGCTGCTTCTGATTTTCTTTTATATGATCTGGGCTCTGGTGTAAAGATCTCTGCTTTTACGGGCGTTTTTTGCGGATATTTTGCTTGGTTTTTTGTTGGTTTTCAGGTAGAGATCTCTGGTTTCGGGTGTTCTACTTTTGATTTTCTCTTTTCCTTTTTTGAGGTGTGGATTAATAGGGATTTTTTTATAAAACCCATCGTGCTTTTTAAAAAATTATGGGCATTTGGGGTCGTTTTTGAAAATTGTTTCTGTGCAAGGAGCTGGTAGGAAGGGAAGCTCGGATTTTCGGTTCGCGCTTGAGGTTTCATGTGATTGCGAGCTCGGATTATCATGTTCCGTCGTTGCTACTGACATGTTTTTAAAGTTCGTCCAATCGTCCTCATTTCTCTTGTTCTTGAGCTCAGAATCGCTTTGGTGTCTTTAAAAATGCGGAGAAAAAACGCGGTGTTTCTTCGATTCTTTTGATTCATCCATTGTTTATTAACTACAAAGGATAAATTTACTTTTCTCCGCTTAGTTCTTCGATTTTTCCGCCATTCCCGTTTAATCACTGAAGTAAAACTGGATTTTTCTTACCTTATTGTTCGGTTTTCTCAGAAAATTGCCTAGAAATATTTTATATCCTTTTTTGTTTATTTTTCTTTTTCCTGAACTTTGATTCTGAGCTTCAGTTTGGGTTTCTTGCAGAGCTTCTGGAGATTATTGAGCTTTCTGGATCTCTCGCTCACGTCTCCGGAGGCGCCGGCGTATGAGCGTGAAGCTTTGAGCAAGCTTATATCGGTTGTGGTGAACGTGGCGTTTGTTGTTGGCACACTGTTAGCCTTGTAACTCGCTGCGGTCTGATAACAGGTTAGCCTTCTTGCCCGATTTTGCAGGCTCACGCAAAGTTGGTTTTCCAACTTGCGGTGTGATAGCATACGCAGGTGAGATGGGCTATTGGAATTGATGAGAACCAGTCAATCTTAGCCCACAGTCAAGCAACACCTTAGAGAAAACATAGTAAACCCGAAATAACCAACGGCTGATGATCTGATACTGTAGTAGATCATTATGCACGTTAGTGTTTCTTTGTGAGGTTTCATTATTCCATGATTTTCTTTGCACTTTCTCAATTTTTTTTTTTTATGCTGTCTGGGTTTCCATGGCATTTGAGATCTGGGTGTGTTAAAATTGCAGAGAAGAATCACTATATGTTTTTGTTTGATAGTTTTCTTTTTTGTGTCTTGTTCTGGGTCTCTTCCCTCTCTTGACAACATTTGTGTTCTGGGTCTCTTCCCTTTTTGGGGATTCTTATCTTACGGGGCTATTTGTTCAGTGGAGTTGCTTTTTGGGTTCTTATCTGCCTTTTCCATTTGAACTAGTTCGATCTTAAGAGGTATAAGAATTAGATTGGTTTTGCAATTGAAGAGCAACTGGGATTGTCAAAGAATATTTAAAAACTTGAAAAAGTTATATCTAGCAAAAGCTTGGTATTTTAGGCCTCTTTGGTGTCCATGTGAGGCTTCCTTTACTGGGCTATCACTTTTTCTTTGTCTGTTATTTTTTTTTGGCTTTTGTCTTTTTATATTTATATATATTTCCCTCGCTTCGTCTAGCTTTTTTTTTCCTTGGTTCTTAAGATTTGTAGCAAGAATTTTGAATAATCTCTGCTTCATTTGCAGTTAATGTTTCCATATCCATAGGGTCGGTGATCACCATTGATTCTGAGTTGAAGAAAATATATGCAATTTCTTGGAGTTAGAATTATCCTGGTGGTGTGACCCGTTTGTTAGTTTCGGGGGGTTAAATGTCATTCCGTAGCATAGTTCGTGACGTGAGGGATAGCATTGGGAGTTTATCCAGGAGAAGCTTCGATGTCAGGCTTACAGGTCACCATAGGGGCAAGTCTCAAAGTTCAGTCTATGAGTTGCATGATGAACCTGTGGTTCAGAATAGCTGCTGGGCTAGTCTCCCCCCTGAGCTACTTCGAGATGTGATTAAGAGGTTGGAGGCAAGTGAAAGTACATGGCCTTCTCGCAAGCATGTTGTTGCTTGTGCAGCTGTTTGCAGGTCATGGAGGGAAATGTGTAAAGAAATTGTCAAGAGTCCAGAGTTCAGTGGGAAGCTTACCTTTCCAGTCTCCTTAAAACAGGTTTGTTCTTGTTATTCTTTCTTTTCTGCTATTTGTAATGCAAGGTTCAGATGAAATTTTTCTAGTGAAGATTTAACTTCCAACATTCCATTGATCTGGCTGCTTTGCCATCATATTTGCAGATGTTATTTAAAGTAGAAAGGGATGATTTTCTAATAGTGTGTAGTGTTTACCCTTATTTATTACTATTATTTGACCAGTAGTTTCTATAGCTTTGCTAATCCTACTTCCTTTGATATTTCAGCCTGGGCCTCGCGATGGAACTATTCAATGCTTCATTAAGCGGGATAAGTCTAGTTTAACCTACCACCTTTTCCTGTGCCTTAGCCCAGGTAATTTCTACCTGCCAATAAGTTGCTAGTTTGTGAAATGACTGAAATCTCTGAAGTCTTTTCTGTGACTTAATTTTCTCTTATGATTATTTGTTGGATATCATCACATCCTGATACATTGAGATGTTTTGTATAGGATAGTAGAAGGCATGGAATTTCATTTATTCATTTAAAATTATATTCTTATTTTATTATAAACTTGGTTAAAAACATGGGAAATTTTACTGATAAAAAACTTGAGCATATTAATGCTGATCCATTGAACGTTGTTACAACTGCGTTTGTTAAGCTCCTGCTTTTTCCGTGTGCTTCATTTCTATAAATTTTACTTGAGAGTCGGACATGTACTTGAGAGCTGCAAGTTTTGCCCTCCTTTCTATGTTTTAGATGTGGAGTCATCATTATACATCACACAATGAGTAACGTGCAATTATTTCTCCTTTTGTGAATTTCCATTAAATAGCAATGGAGTTGTGTGAATGCGGTTACCATGATAAAGTAATAAAGTTTTGCTTAGCAATAAATAGGATCAATAATACCAAGTTACTAACTGCTAAGATCCCACCATGGAGTTTATCTGCTGGATCTAGTAACTTTCAGTGATTGCTTGGTTGCCTCCAAGGAATTCTTTCCCCTTTTCTTATCATTGAGAATAAAGGAGAAAACTGGACTAAATGAAGGAAAAAACTGGAGAAGAAGGTTTCTGATCCATGGTGGGGAAAGGAGAGGGCACTTGAGTGGGAATAAATGGAAATAGGGAATTAGTGCAAAACAGAAATATCCTTCCATCAACATGCGTATTTTCCTTGAAGCATTTCTTATTTGAGTAGGGAAAAAGAAAATATGAACTCCCAACCAAAAAAAGAACGAAAAATGATCCAAACTGTCTTCTGTCTTGCCGAAATGCATATGTGGATTTTCTTTTGATGCCATCTCATCATAGAAATGAAACCGCTCCACTAGTTGAAATACTTTGAACAAAAAGCACTGGAGTTTGTCATTTCTTGACAAAAATTCTGGGTGAGACTTTTTTGTTCCCCGTGGGGACTAGTTTGCTGCTATTAAAACATTTCCTATTACTTCTTTTGCCATTTTTGGTGTTAGTATATGCTTAATTCTCTGTTTATGCTTTCATTTTGCAGCTTTGCTTGTTGAAAATGGGAAATTCCTTCTCTCTGCCAAAAGGAACAGGCGGACTACCTGCACAGAATACGTGATTTCCATGGATGCTGATAACATATCAAGATCGAGCAGCACCTACATTGGAAAGCTGAGGTAATGAAATAAATTATACAACCCATAACCTAATAATTATTTCCTATTGCGGTGTTGTTAAGAAATATCCTCGTGATTATGTTAACAAATTTTTTGTTGATAACCAAAATGAAAATAAAAAAAAAAAAGATTCTTAGCTTAAGATTGGAAAAAGGGAAGGATCAGAATCAACAGATATATGTTTTACCCATGGGTTGAGCTCTATGGCCATCTGATGAATGATGGATTCATTTTTCTTTTTCCCCTTTTTATGCATTATGGATGGAAGACAGCATAGTAGTCTCCACCATTTTTATGTGTATATATTCCTTTTCCCCCTTTTTTGTATGAATGATGCATTCATTCCAATTGTTTTGGCATCCAAGATCACGTCCAATTCTGTTTGTTGTTTTCAGGTCGAATTTCCTCGGTACAAAATTTATAATTTATGACACCCAGCCACCCTACAATGGTGCCCATGTCTCCCCACCGGGTCGGAGTCGTAGATTCTACTCAAAGAAAGTGTCACCCAAAGTGCCAACCGGCAGTTACAACATTGCCCAGGTTACATACGAGCTGAATGTGCTGGGCACACGGGGCCCTCGTAGGATGCATTGCGTTATGCACTCTATCCCTGCCTCAGCCCTTGATGCTGGTGGGTCTGTCCCTGGTCAGCCTGAGTTGCTTCCTCGATCCCTGGAGGACTCATTTGGGAGTATTTCCTTCTCAAAATCGATTGACCATTCGACTGAGTTCAGCAGCTCCCGGTTCTCAGACATTGCCGGGCCCCGTGATGATGATGGAGGCAAGGAGAGGCCATTGGTTCTCCGAAACAAGGCTCCGAGGTGGCACGAGCAGTTGCAGTGTTGGTGCTTGAACTTCCGCGGGCGGGTAACAGTTGCCTCTGTAAAGAACTTCCAGCTGATTGCAGCCACACAACCTGCTGCAGGTGCTCCAACGCCATCCCAACCAACCCAATCAGAGCATGACAAGATCATCCTGCAGTTTGGCAAGGTCGGGAAGGACATGTTCACCATGGACTACCGCTATCCTCTCTCTGCATTTCAGGCGTTTGCAATTTGCTTGAGCAGCTTTGACACCAAGTTGGCGTGTGAATAGAAGAAGATCACCATGGCAAAAAGGAGGGACAGAGTGTAGCCCGGTGATGATCTTTTTTTTCTTTCTTCTCTCTAGGATAGGAAATGGTTTCAATGTAGCAAGTTGCTGTAAAACTCATTGTAACTGTGGTGTGCAGCACAACTGCACGCATTAGTGGGAAATCTTTACATCCTTTCTCTTTTTCTTTTTCCCATTTTTTTCATCGTCTCCATTTCCATTGTTTTATCTTCCTGGAAAGTCAACTGCATGTGATGCCTGCCTTAAATTTATTCGCCTTTTTATATATAATTTCTTCTATGTTACGGACTTTACTCTCAAGTTTTTTAATTTTTTTTCTTTGTCTGAAAGAATCCGTATTTGTATTTGCTCAAATGAAAATATGGAATGGTTCTTGGCTTTTGGGAGTCATGTGAATATGCTCGCCTTGTTCTGTGTTGTTGTCCATCAAGAACACTATAACATCGTCATTGCTTGTCGGTTGAGCTTCGTAGATTCTGCATCTTCTGTTTACATGCCAATACACACCGCATATGAATGAATTTAAGTCCAGTCAGGGCCAGTTGAGCTGACAGACCTGAATGATTATTATACAAGTGTTCAAAAATATTGCAAGGTATTCTGTATCTTATTGATATTTTGAACTTTAGATATGGGTCAGATTTTCAAAGGGTAAACACGTAAGACAAAAATATTTGACTCCTACTGGATGAAGAGAATGCATCCAATAGAGGTATTTATATAATGTTTAAAGTTTAGGGTTTAAGGGTAGGATTTTTTTTTAAAGGATAGGATTTAGGCTTCAAGGTTTAAAGGTTTAGATTTTAAAATTTAGGCCCTGTTTGGTTTATGGGAATAGAGGTTTAGAATCGGTTATTCTAATTCCAAGTTTCCAATTGGATGGAATCAGAATCCTATTTTTCATTCCTGCTGGAATGTTATTCTTTCATTTGAGGGAATGGCTATTTTCTGTTCTTTCCTTGGAAATGAAATCCCATTTCTACTGATTTTAATTTCTATTTTTATTTTTGTCTGAACCAAACAAATTATGAGAATGATTTGCTTCAATTCCGATTTCAATTATAAATCAAACGGACCCTTAGATTTAGAGTACAAAATGTGGTTAGAGTTTAAGGATTTAGACTTTAAGATTTAAAGGTTTAGACTTTAGATTATAGAGTTTAAAGTCTAGGAGTAGGATTTTTAGGGTTTAAAAGGTTTAGACCTAGGGTTCAGGACGCATGTTATACGGAGCAAAGTATTGTCCCATAAGACAGCGTGAGTGGAGCAGTTGTTCAGTTCCACCTGTGCCCCTACAGTATCATTTGGTATTGTACGACATTATTTCAGTATTAAACCATACAGAATAGTCAACCTAAATATTAAATAAAAGAGTAACAAAATATACTACACAAAACGGGGGGTATCCCTACCCCATGCCCCATGTATCATATCATTCATAGAGATATAATTGAAATGCCAACCTAGACTAGAAGAAGAACATCCCGACAACAGAGCTTAATCAAACAGAGGTGGGTGGTGTTTCCTACCCCCGTGTGTGCACAGGCTCTCTCTGTGGTGAGGTCAGTGCACCTCAAGGGCACCCTGTCCCAACCACCTCATGACTCATGAGCCCCCCTCCCCCCCGGTAATGTATATTATGTAATGCCAAAAAAATATTTAATTTAAAAAATGAAAATTTCTATTGAATGGTATGAAACTATGAATCCCTCAGTTCTCAAATCATGCTGCTTCCAAATTAAAGTTATAAAATTATCTCAGTGACAAATCAAACCTAACTTTGTTTTCCGAACTCAAATAAAAATCTAGCATAAAGTGTATTCTGATATGACATTACTTTTCCTACTCTTTGCTGTACATATATGCTTTGAAATTTGTTTGGGATTTGAATGGTTGGTGGGGCCTTGATACCTTGTCATCCCTTGTAGTCTGTAGTTCTTACCAATAATAAACTTTTATTCTCTTTTACTATTAAAACAAAAGTTTGTGGGCCTACTGAGGTTCTAAGTTAGGAATGATTTTAAGGGTTTTAAAAATACAGATACTGCATTCCTCCTAATTGAAACCAATTCCCTATTTGGTTTGCGTCCCCTCTCCCTCCAAAGCAGAAAGAAAATTCCGAATCAGCTTAACTTATTAAGATGGATGACCAAGAAAGGAAGGCTTTGCATTCTCCAACTGGTTGATGTTTGCTTGCTAGCAGCTAGCCATTAATTCCCTTCCTATAGTTACAACCCGTGTTTTCGAACCTCCGTTGAACGGGATGGTGGGATCGTTTGCCCTAGGAATGGTTCAGGCAATCGGTTTCATTTTACTCTTAACCCGTATTTTGATAAAAAAAACTGTTGATTTGGTCAGTCATCCACTGACCTAAATGATCAAACCATTAACCCATTTGACCCAAATAATAGTTTTGACTATTTTTGTTTTAATTATTTTTTTTTATTTTTTAAATTTGAAATGAATCATCCAAATTGGACGATCAAACCACTGAAAAAAAACTGATGGTCAAAACGATTCCAGTGTCAATTTGGTTTTTAAAGCATTGGTTATAACACTTTCTTTTTCATAAAGCACCACCTCATAGAAAACTTTGTATTAACACTGTTTGACCTACTTGGCTCAGCAGTTGCAATGTTGCTTTCATACAGTGACTCATTGATTCAAAACCGGCGATAGTAGGTAAAAGTGGCTAAAACCCATTCCTTTGTTTGCAGCAGAATTCACTTCAACTTGTAGTCATACCCCCTAGAATATTTCCATTTTTCCCATACCAACCAATGAGATGATCTCACATCAAGGATGGTCCACATCAGATTAAGAAGAAAGCTCTGAACATGAAATAGAACCCAATCAACATTAGAGCAGAAATCTCGATTATACTGGACCCCAACTTTGATTGGGACTGACTCTATTTCTTGTTTATGGTCAATCTGAAAGGGACCACCCTTTGATGTGGGATCAGTGGTCAGTATGTGGGATGCACGTAAATCAAGAGTGAACTTAGCGGTGCAAATGAATCGGATCATGATTTGATTCTATTTGGTCGAATTTGAATCACTCTAGTCAGATTTTTGGATCGGATATTAAGATCATCCCCTATCCGATCCAATGTATTATATATTTATAAATATAAATATATTATTTATATTGCATTTTTATAAATTTATTATATTATTTATTTTTTATAAAAATATGTATACATATGATGAAAATAATTAGTTTTTTTTTTGTATTTTTTGTTTTTTATTTAAATTGGTAAGTTTTATTTTTTTAATAATTTATTATTTTTTAAAGAAAATAAATCGGATCAAATCAGACCCAGAGATCCGATAGGATTCGAATTTAGTTCGAGTTCTATCAGATCTGATCGGATCAGATCGGATCCAACATGAACAATATCGGATCAGATTTGAATATATCCTAATTCAAATCTGATTCAATCTGTTTGCATCCCTAAGTGAACTCATGGATGTGTGCCTTGTGCTAAATTAGATCGCTCGAGCATACTGCAGGATAGAGAGCAATAGAAATCTATTTTTGATAGTCCTCTCCCTTGATTAAAGTTGCTGGACTAAGAAGCTCTCGAAGCTAAAGGGCGCATCAATTCACAAGATTAGGGGTGTCAATGGATCGGTTTTGGATTGGATCTCGTCCAATCCAAAATCAATTTGGATGGATTGGATAGACCAACAAGACATATTGAATTGGACCAATTCAGACTTAAATGGTCCAAATTATTTATTGGATTGGATTGGACCTGGTTCATCCATAATGAATTTATATTAGAATATTGGGTTGGATTGAGCCAATATCTAATCCAATAATATTGGACTTGGTCCAAAATTATCTAAAATATTCATTGGGTTGGATTGGGCCTGATCCATTTGTAATGGATTCACATTGGACTGGATTGGACTGAACCAAATCCAGTCCAATTGACACTCCTATACGAAACTCCTGCCGATCCAAGATCTAGCAAATGACAACAACCTTACCCCTAGCTGTTTTCAAGATTTAAACCCTGCACATACAGAGAAGCTATGAAAATTGCACAAGTAAGATTTCATCCAGGAAAAACCAAAGCTTATGAGGAAAAGCTGTGGATGAATGACCCAGTATTTAGTAATCTTTTCTAAGCCATTTGTTGAGTAGATCATACAGCTGCATCCAACTAGTAAGACCACTCAGCCAGGAAAATATAAGCGGTATTTAGTAATCTTCCTCTCCTTCATTGTGCATACGCAAAGAAACAACTCTACGAAGCAGACAGATGGAATAATCCCAATCCATAGGTTCTGTCTTGTGGAACATACAAATGTGACACATTGTATGGTCAGTGTCATCCAATCTGGCAGATTTGTCCTTTAGGATGTTGTCTAGAGGCATTACAAACTTCAAACCTTATCCACCTTACTACATCTATGTAAAGAGTGTCAATGGATTGGGTATAGGTTGGAATCAAAATCAATTTGAATGGGATGGACGGACCAATAATACAGATTGAATTGGACCAGTCCTCACTTAATGGGCGAAAGTATTTATTGGATTGGACTTGATGCATCTGTAATGATTTATATTAGACTGAATCGGATTGAATTAATGTCTGCATAATTCATTCACAAAAATTAAAATTAATTTGAATAAATTGAACGGTTTAGACATTGAATTAGAGCAGCCCAAAATGGTTCAAAAGTATTCATTAGATTGGATTAGACCTGGTCATTCTATAATGGATTCATATTAGGCTGGGTCGGATTGGATCAATATCGAGTCCATTAACAACCCAAGACTGAGCTCCTCGGTAAAGATGGACTTCTTTTTTCTTGAATGCCTTGGTGTTTATATACGAATACAAAATGGGTTAGGCCCGGCCAAGACCATCAGATCCTTGGGGAATCTTAGGATCTGTTTGGAAACGTTCCACGAGAGTGTTTCTCTCATTCTCGATGCTCTTGCAGAACAAAAACATGTTTGACAAAAAAAAAAAGCAAGAAACAAGTCATTCTCGAGTGAGAATAGCGCCCAAAAAACATGTTCTTTGGGAGTGACAAATTGACACTCCCGGAGAACATGTTCTCAAGGAACGCGCGGTTCTCACATCGTCCCATTTTATTTACGAACACGTATTCGCCCTTCCCATGGAGAGAAGGGGCAACATTGTCATTTCACATTGACGACATAAACTCTCCACCCCTTCAAGCGCTAGTATGAGCAACTTTTTTAACCAAAGTTAAGGCATTGGAACATAAGGTAGTTGAAGCATTTAATGATGGGGCCTACACTTAGCACCGATTTCAAATAAACAAGATAAGTATAAAAACAGTTTAAAATCTGAATTGTATTTGCATTCATGAACCGAAAAAATGATAAATATGTAGTGTACATATTTGTGTTTGCATTGCAACCAAACACAGTCCAATTAATCAAGGATGAGGTGGTAACAACATGGAGACATTATTATGACATGACACATGTTTTTTATGGTTAATTTTATACTTAATGTGGATGGATTTGCAAAACTGATGTTAAGAAATAGTTTTGTTATTCAAACATCATTTCTATTTCTGTAGAACAAAAATGCATTTTAGAAAAACATTTTGCCAAACGTCTTTATTACTCCTGAGGACCAAGAAATAAAATTCTTGTTCTAACACAGGAATTTCTAAAAGAACAGGAACAGGTGGGAACATTACCAAATAGGGCCTTAGAGATCATGACAAAAATATGCTATTAGGTTTTCCAGGCCCATCTGAACAAGAAATTTCCTTAAGGCCAGAATTACTTGCCGTTTAGAGAGTTCAGATCTGCTCCTCATAGAGTGCTTTTCACACCAACCTCACAACATGTCTCAACCACACATCAGGAACATCTCCTGTATTTATATATTATTATTCATAGGAGATGTTTCCTGTGAGTCCGGTGTAAAGTGCGAAAAAATATCCCAATCATTGCTTAGATGGTCCAAAAAGAGGCAACAATCTAGCTGATACTCTTGCTAGACAAAGGGGGTTCTAGGCCTTGTGGCAAACTTGTAAGACAGGGATCCAATATGAGCATTATGTTGTCAGCCTAATGTTTTTTCTATAGTTTGATTGCATATCAGAAGGCATTTCAGAAATGGTTTCAACCAATTATCATATTGAAAATTTTCAACCAAATCCAAATGATCAAAATCAAATTGCTATTTAAATTTATGTCCATTTTAGTACATATGAAATACGAGGAATGTTTCTTTTTTCAATGTTTTCAATGTCAATACCCCACATGAACTAAAAAGGGCAACCGTTTCTAAGATTTGAACTCTAATCACCCATGTCATAATAACATAGTTTTAAAAGATTACCTAGAAATGGAATCGTTCTGGCCACCGATTTTCAGGTTGATGGTTTGATCATTTGGTTCGAATGGATGGTTCATTCTGACAATAAAAATTTTAAAAATAAAAATAAAAAATGGCCAAAAACCGTTGAAAACGGGTCAACGGTTTAATCGCCCAAGTCGATGAATCATTGACCAATTCAATGGTTTTTTGCTAGAAATCGGATTTGAAGTAAAATGAAACCGGTTGCCTGAACAATTCCCGGGCCGAACAGTCCGACCATCCAGGTCAACAACGATTCAAAAACCATACATAAATGGAGTATCTTAACTATTGCACCAGAGCCATAACGGAATCTGCTCCTCACACTTAGGGTGCTTCACATGCACATCCACCGTGCATTGGGAACATCTCCCATAAATAATAACTTATAAGTACGGGAGATATTCCTAATGCATGGGTAGGATGTGCGTGTGAGGCACGTGTGAAGCGCCATTTGTGAGGAGCAGATCCAGTCTCACCAGAGCCCACCTTCATTATCCCACATGGAACTATAGAACAGAAATCGAAGGGCCTAAAAAAACCAGAAAGCCATGTAAGTACATTAATAGGATTGCATTAGCAGTTTAATATTAGTTTTTTATGTTATTTTATGATTTATGAATTTATCCACTATTTTTCAAGTTTATTCAAGGCTTTTGTTCACTCATGCTCAACTTTCCTCCACCTGCCTTTTCTTTGTGAAACCACGATTTTAACATAACATACTATAAAATTGTCTCTTTAAAAGTTTATTCATTGAATTTGGCTAAACATAAGTACTAGGAGATGGAAATTGCCTAGGGATACATTCGAGTCGAGCCGAGCCAAATAGCTAGCTATTTGAGCTCGGCTCGCCAAGAAAGTATGAGGCTTGAGCTCGAGTCAAAAGCTCGACTCAACTTGAGCTCGATTGCGAATCAAATGTTTGATAAATATAAAAAAAAAATTATTTTTTAATTGATATTTAAAATATTATGAATTATAATAATTAATTATTATTATATATAAAAATTAAAATATTTTATATGTATGTATGTATGTATGTATGTATGTATGTATGTATGTATGTATGTATGTATGTATACATATATGTAGAAGTTCAATTAGGCTCGCAAGCCTCACGAGTCGAGTTTTATTAGGCTCGAGCTAGGTTCAATTAGTAAACAAGCTTGTAAATTGGGCTCAAGTTTGATTTAAATTGAGTCAAGCCGAGGTCGAATAGCTCGTGAAAAGCTCGGCTTATGGACACCCCTAAAATTAACTTCAAAAACTATACAAAGAAAAAACTCTATGTGAGCATATTTAGGGCTGTTCATGGAGTGGGTATTGGTCTAATCCAATTCAGTCCAATATGAGTCCTTTACAGATGGACCGGGTCCAATCCAATCAGATGAATACTTTGGACCACTCTGGATCAGTGAATTGGTCCATTTCAATGTTTGAATTGTCTAATCTGTTTAAATTAATTTTAACTTAGCCAACCAAAACCTAGTCCATTAACACCCATGCTCTTATCTTCTGTCAATGGACTGGGTATTAGTTCAATCCAACTCAATCCAATATAAATCCATTAAAGATGAACCAGGTCCAATCCAATACAATAAATACTTTGGACCATTGAGTTTGGGATGGTCCAATTCAATTGCAAGACAGTAGACTTATATAAGTAATTGAAAGCCATATCTTCTCTCTTCAAATCACCAACATCTCCCGCTCTCTCTTTCCCTTCTCTCTAGTGGGGATCTCGCACCACCTGTGTGTGTGTGTCTGATTCTCTGTAGACACCAAGAATCAAAATTTAGTCACATATCGGCCTGTATAAGCCGATACATATTGTATCGAAATCTTTCCAATACGCCCCCTATAGGGAGTGTTTCTGGTCGGGAAATGGTTCAGGAGTAGACCGGCCTTAAACCAGCCCCTCTGAACCAATTTCAAAAAAAAAAAAAACATAAAAAACAGTACCAGTACAGGACAATACGCCCTATCAATACTTTGAACCTTGGTAGACACAACCATTACCCTGGACCTTCGGAGGCTTAGCTACCACTGTCTTACCACACTCCCCGAGCTTACATCAATATGTCTTATTGGTCCATCCAAGTCATTCAAATTTTTTTTTTCGCTTCATGGGACTACACAACAGTGGCAGCCCATCCCCTTTCCCTTAACACCCCCAACCCCCGGTGGCAGTGGGATTTGATCCCAGGTCTCTATTCCGACGATTCAGAGAACCTATCAACTGAGTTGACTGAGTCTGACTTGGATAGTTTCTTTTTTCCTAAAAAAAAAAAAAAAAAACTCAAATTGCATATGAAATTTATAAAAGGAAAATTTGAGACTTCCAAAAAACATAAATAACATCAAAGTCACTTTAATCCAACATCCCATATAGTCATATACCATCAAACCCTAAGGCTGTATTTGGTTTGAAGGAAAATGTAGGGAAAGGTAGGAAAACTTATACAAGGTTTGTAAAGGTTTCCCTACCTTTCTCTTCCTTTCTCTACTTTTTCCTTTAAACCAAACATAGCCTAAAGAAAAATTTACAAATCAAAACCAGTTTGAAAACAAATTGAATCTCAAACAATAGCACAGAAAATATGCTTTTGGTTGTACATGTGTTTTTCTTTTTCAAAACTGAAGCCAAACACATTCTTGAGATCGGTCTAAAGAAAATGTTTTATGTGGTTATTTATAAGGATGTCAATGGACTGGGTTTGGGTTGGACCTGTTTAAATCAAAATCAATTTGAATGAGTTGGACAGACCAATAAGACATTGAATTTGATCAATCCAGACTTAATGGTCCAAAATATTTATTGGATTGGATTGGACCTGGTCCATCTATAATGGATTGGTATTGGACATTCAGTCCATTGGAAGAAGATAAGACTACAGGTGTCAATGGACCAAGTTTAGATCAGACCCGATCTAAATTAAAATTAATTTGAACAAATTAGACAGTCTAAAGTTCTAGACATTAAATTGGACAAATCCAAAATGATCAAAAGTATTCATCGGATTGAATTGGACCTGGTCGACTCATATTGCTCTGATTGGACCAATTTCCGATTCGTTGACAGCCCTAATTATTCAATCATGCTCCATGAAACATATGCCTATACTAAAAAACTTGGTTATGTTTAAAAATCTATCATTTTAATGGTTACAAAAGCATGAAAGGTCCCCTTTTTTCTAAACAAGATCCAGTTGTTTTTGCATTTTAAAAAAACACAATTTCAAAAACAAAAGCATTAATGTTGTAGAACACCTCCTAATCTCCAGGGTTGACTAGAGGCAATCGGGATCTTGCTCATCATGTTTCAGGATGAGCTTAGCCCAATTCTCGTTACTAGGCTTGAACTGATGAACCCAGCTACCGTACAGGATGACTTTCAAATTCCTACCCACGGGACATTAGCATTGGGAATATCCCCCTTCTCATTCATGGGTAAGGAATAAGGATGTGTGACATTAGCTGGGAATATCTCCCTTGTCGTCATTCATAGGGAGATATTCCCATTACACGGCAGTGGTGTGCTATGGGTAAGGACGTAGGAACTGATCTAGAGTGCATGCGCCTTAAAGTCTCGCTTAAACTGGCCTAAACTCGTCAGATGTATGTATTGAGTCCGATGAGCTGCACTTGAGTTTGATCTCTCTCTCTCTCCGACCTCACCTTTCTGTTGGGATATCCGATTAGATAGAGTTTTAAAATCCGGTTTCCGCTATTTCAATCAATTCTCTCGTCAGCAGAAGTTTCTTCTTTCGGGATGATAGTGTGATTTGAATTGTGGTAATATTTCTTTGTTTGATCCACTTATTGATTTTGATTTGCATTTTGTTTATTTTGAGTTTATTGCTTTCAATTGCTGGTTTATTCGAAAGTTTGTTTAGAATTATTGCGGAATGAATGGATGAATGCTTTCCAATTTACATAAGGAATCTTTTGGAAGTTTCTGACTCAGCAACGTGGAGGGCATCCTCTGGTTTTCTTTTGTGGCTTCTTGAATTTAGTTCTGATTTTTTTCCCTTTTTGGAAGTTAACTTATTAAAGTTTTACTTTAGTCTTTATTCTTAGCAAGGAAATCAATTCGTCTTACAAATGTCCTTTCTGAAATGCAGGTTCCTTCTGTGTCTCCATCATATTTATCTTGTGTTTAGCAGTTGTTCTGAACATATAGTCCTAAATTTTACCTTTTCACGAGCAGAATAGGTAATTTACTTGCGGTCTTTGGAGGTGGCAATTCCAAGGCTTTCTCCCCCGTCCCCACACCAAAGTAATTCATTGAGTTTGATCTATTTTAATAGTCGCCATATTATCTGTTGAAAATAGCCGTATGATTATAATAATGGAGTGTGGTCATGGCAATTTGAATGCGCAGCACCATTTCTAGATTGTAAACTATGGATCTAACCTACTTATATAGTTAATCTTGTCTTGTACTACCGTATTGTACTCCCTTAGTTGAATGCTGTTAAAAATATTGTTTTCTTTTTGCCACACAAGTAAAGGTACAAGCCAGGTAGTTGATTCATGATTTCTAGCCCAAGATCAAGAACAATACAGTCATGCTCTAAACTCACTTGACCTTGGGCCCTATGCCCAAGCAATCCTGAATCCAATTACTTAACACAGTTCATCTCATGTTGGATGATCATATAGACTGATTCAGTTGGATTAGGTTGGATTCAGCTTCGTATGCAATAATTATAACTAAAAGAAAATGAAATATATTCACATGATTTATGCTTAAAACAGAAACAAACAACCACAAAGCTACACAGGAAGAGATCTATCACTATAAAGAAACTTTAGATGAACACCAGATATGGCTAGGCCATCTGCAATTGTGTTTTGTTCCTGAAGTGTGATGGTCTCGTCGGGTCACCCTCTTTCTCACCTAGCTGCTTGATAGTGTTTGTACTTAGTAGAATCTCCTCTAATGCTTAGACTAAGATGCCCAAATATCTAGAACTATGTTTACCAGTGAGAGCATCCAGGGTTTCTACCTTTGCAGAGTTGGCAATCCCAGCTGGTCCACTAAAAGCTTAGCAGATGCTACCATCCCTACTTCTAATTATTCCTCCAATTCCAGCAATACCACTTCAGGTAAAAAGGGACCTCCCTGGATTATAGACTCAGGAGCATCTGAGCATATGACTAATGCCCCTACCATTTTTAGTTCCTATTAGTTGTGCTCAGCAGATGGTTCACATATACCTATTGCTGGGAAGGGGAGAGTTAGAGTGATCAATGATATAACTCTGTCTTATGTTTTACATGTCCCTAGACTTCATACCAACCTATTGTTTGTTAGTTCTTTGACAAAAAATTTGAATTGTTCTGTGACCTTTCTTCCTGATAATTGTGTTTTGCAGGATTTGGAGTCAAAAAAGATGATTGGGAGTGGTCGTGAGGTGAATGGAGTCTACCTTCTATATGAGATTCCAAGACATCAGGGCCATCATGTTAGTAGTAGCAAGAGTAGTTGGTTAGAGTCAGTGAATCAGATTATGCTTTGGCACAACCACTTGGGACATCTTTCTGTTAATTCTTTGAAATGTCTTTTCCCAAAGCTGTTCGAATCTGTTCAATTATCTAATTTGGAGTGTAAGAGTTGTCAATTAGGAAAGCATTGTAGACAGTCTTTTAAACCAAGTAATAGAAGAAGTACTTTTACCTTTAATATTGTTCACACTGATGTATGGGGGCCTTATCAAATCCCTTCCATGGGAGGATTCCGTTACTTTCTTTTGTTTGTGGATGATTATACACGATATTCTTGGCTATATTTGATGAAATCACGTGATGAGGTTCCTAATTTGGTATGACAATTCCACCAAATGGTTCTCACACAATTTGAAATGAGAACTAAGGTTTTTAGATCAGATAATGCCAGAGAGTATTTTGAGAAGGATCTAACCATGTATCTCTTAGAACACGATATATTTCATCAGAACAGTTGTGCATATACACCGCAACAGAATGGAGTTGCTGAGAGGAAAAATAGTCACATTGTGGAGGTGGCAAGGAGTCTTATGGTGCGCACTCCAGTCCCTGTGTAATTCTGGGGAGATGCAGTTCTTACAGTCGTACATGTGATTAACCGTGTTCCTTCACGGACTTTGGGGTTTAAGGTGCCATTTTGCCTACTTTTTCCAGATGAAGAGATATTTCATATACCTCTGAGGGTTTTTGGCTGTGTTTCTTTTGTTCACATTCTTAGCTCTCATCGCAAGAAATTTGGTCCTAAGATAAAGAAATGTGTTTTCCTTGGGTATGCCCAAAAGCAAAAGGGGTATTACTATTATGATCCAGTGTCGAGGAGCAGATTTGTCACTATGGATGTTACCTTTTTTGAATCCACATTCTTCTTCTCGAGTGGTTCTCCACAGGGGGAGCGTTTTGGGGTGGAGAACACCCAATCTGTTCCTTTTCCTGTTCCTATGGTGCCTTCATCACTTCAGCCAACACCTACACCATCAGTTCAGCCACCACCTGCACCATCAGTTCAACCAGCACCTGCACCTCTAGTTTCATTACCTGAGCTGCTACGGGCAGCCTCACAGATCAGCGCCGGGAGATGATGGTTGACTCCACACATCCTCGACCCACACCACTCTCTGTTAGTCCTTCTGAAACTCCAGATTCGGCAGATACAGTTCCAGGTATTCCCCTTGAGTCGGTTATGCTTTCTATTGATAGTGTTTCTGTCCCTAACACCATTGTTGCAACTGATCCCACCAACATTGACCTTCCTATTGCACTTCGTAAGGGGAAGAGAAAGTGTACATCCCACTGCATTTCACACCATCTTTCCTACAGTGCCTTATCACCCTCCTACCGTGCTTTTCTTTCTTCCCTAGATTTTGTGTCTATACCCAAAAATGTTACTGAGGCTCTCTCCAAACCTGAGTGAAAAACAGCCATGCAAGATGAGATGGATGCTCAGGGAACCTGCCAGATTTGCGCAGGGAACCTGCCAGATTTGTAGTTTCTTGATTTATTTATTACATTTGGTCTGTAAATAATTTTTTTTTATTTTCTAGACTCAATGTATAAGTATTCGATCTGATGTAATTATTAATAGAAATAGGATTTCTATTTTGTTTAATTTTGGATCGAAGATGGCAGCGCAGAAAGGGAGATTTCGCAGATGGGAGAATCGCTATCTGCGATTTGCAGTTTGTGAAACTGCATTCTGTGATCTAACCTTTGTTTTGCAGGATGGATTGTGCGAACAGCCCTGATTTACTGATTCTTGTTTTTCTTTTATCAGTAATTAATTTCATATTATTTTCTTGAATTAAAGATTTAATTAAAAATCAAACCCTAGACCCATTCGAACCAAGATTGGTTCAAACTGTTTGGACCAAATCTAGGGTTTAATCAAGGCTGAAAGTCAACCCTAATTTCCAACTAATGGGCCTAAGGATTGATATTTAATTAAATGGTTAATTCGGCCCAACCTGTAAAGGCCCAGTTTTAAATAGTTAAAACTGCTAAAAGCCCACCTAACCCTTAAAAGCTATATGGGTTGAACCATTCAGCCCATATACCTAGATAATATTAATGGTTAATATTATGGATTTAAAATGGGCTTCAAATGGGCTTTACAGATAATTAATTGATTGGATCAATTTATCCCTACATGTGATGTATGGATGTGTGATGTGCTACGTACATGGGCCATAAGTACTTGGCCCATGCTCAATTGACAGTGGCTCTTTCGCACACCATGGCTGAATGCACATCATTGCCATGGTGTCCCTTTTGGTCATTGGATGACCTCCCTCAGTGGTGGGCCCCACACCTCATCATGAGATCTCGTGCGGAACCCTAGCCGATTTAGGCCCACCAAAATCTGGCTTTATGAAAGTCGGTGGGAGCCACTTTGGTTTGACCTAAAGATAGAACTAGGGCGTAATTATCTGTTCCCTCTAGATAATATGAGTGCATGTGATAGGGAGATTCATGTGATGAACTCTCTAAAGGCCTTCCATCATTAGCACGAGGATGGGTCCTTCAGTAATGAGGAAACGCACCAGAAAATGGGCTATCCATTTGCTGTTGGGCTTGTCTAAATGTTTCATAAGATGATAGGGGCGTCATAGACTGATGTGGGAGGGGCTTCACTAGAAAATGGGAACTCTCTCACTGTACCTTGGCGTTCACGAATATGATGGGTAAGCACTCACTGGACAGAAAGGTTTACCTGAAAACGGCTCTGAACCTTGTCTGACAGAGGCCAAAGGGAAAACTCATATGATGAGTGGATATGATCCTTCACAGAAATGTGGTGGGGTTATGCAGCTGAAACAGTTGGCCTCATGCACCCTATGTGATTTCCCACATTTCCAGAGACAACCCGTAGTCTCCGTCATTGAGAAAGGAGGGAAATCTCAGAGACAAATAAATGGAAATGGATCGTAGATTAAAATCCATATCTATGAAATGAACATGAATCGAATTAGGTCGTGGACTGATGTTTGTTCTTTTATCAGAAAATGGCAAACAGATCATTTGCAAAGCTACTTGATGACAACAAGTTGAAAGGCCCAAACTATGCTGACTGGTATAGGAACCTTATGCTGGTCCTTGCTTCTGAAAAACTTGACAAAGTGGCAAAGAATCCTGCCCCGGAGCGTCCGGGAGATAGGGCTTCTGAGGCCCGAAGGAGAGACTATCAAGAATGGGAGGAGAAAAACTCCCTTGCCCGGCGTTACATCATTACCTCCTTGGACAATCCGATACAGAGGCAGTTCCATCAGATCGAACTTGCCAAAGACATATTGAACAGTCTCAGGACAATGTATGAAGAGCAGAATCGTTCTACTCGACAAAAGGTCTTGAAACAGTTCATGACCACACAAATGTCCAAGGGTCAACAAGTTCACGACCATTGTCTTTGGATGATGGGATACATCAACGAATTGGAGGCTCTTGGATTCGGGCTGGACCTTGCAACCCAGATAGATGCTATCCTTAACTCTTTGCCTCCTTCCTTTAATCCGTTCATCATGAACTATAACATGAACAAGCTGAATGTCAGCTTACAAGAGCTCAGCAATATGTTGCAAAGAGCTGAAGAACAGATTAAAAAGGATGAGCCTGTAGCCATGCTTGTTGAAGTTGGCAAGACAGGCAAGAGAAAGAGGAAGGCAAAGAAGCCTCAGAAGAAAGCTACTAAAAGCAAGAAGCAGAAGAAAGACAAAGCATCGGATGCCTGTCACTTCTGCAAGAAGACCGGCCACTGGAAAAGGAATTGTCCTGCCTACCTGGAATCCAAGAAAGGTAACTTCGAAACTTGTGTTATAGAAACCAATTTATTGGTAGCTTCTGCGTCCTGGTGTATTGACTCCAGGGCTTCAACTCATGCGTGTAACTCACTGCAGGGGTTCAAGGTAAGTAGAAGGCTGAGTGAAGGAGAAGTCACGCTCTACTTGGGGACTACTGCAACTGTTGTAGCCGCGGCCATAGGAACCGTGGAATTATATTTTAGAGAAGGAATAATTGTACTGAAAGATTGTCTTTATGTACAAAATTTAAGAAGAAATTTGATTTCTGTCTCAAAACTGTGTGCAGATGGTTATTCTGTCTTCTTTAGTAATACGATTACTATTAAAAGAAACAACAGATTCATCGCATACGGGGAACTGGAGAACGGTCTCTATGTTCTACATCCTTCTCTAAAAACTAACATAACCGAAACTACGTCGGTTGAAAACCCCAAGAAGAGAGCCCGTGATATAGTTAATCCCACGTGTCTATGGCATTACCGACTTGGCCACATCGATGTTGACCGAATCACAAGGTTGGTAAAGGATGGTCCTTTGGATTTTCTAGCTGTAGAAGATCTTCCCACCTGTGAGCCCTGCCTACAAGGCAAGATGACGAAATGGCCATTTAACGGTAAGCCTGAAAGATGTACGGGCACACTTGACCTAATACATACTGATGTATGTGGTCCCCTGAGTGTTAGGACACGAAATCAACACGTGTATTTCATCACAGATGATTTTTCACGATATGGTTACGTGTACCTAATGAGACACAAGTCTGAATCCTTTGAAAAGTTCAAAGAGTTTAGACAAGAGGTCGAGAAACAGTTAGGGAGAGAAATTAAAGCCCTTCGATCAGATCGAGGTGGCGAATATCTCTCTGACAAATTCAGGGACTACTTAAAGGACAATGGGATAGTATCACAATTAGCTCCTCCTGCTACACCACAACTTAACGGTGTTTCAGAGAGGAGGAATAGAACCTTATTAGATATGGTCCGGTCGCTTCTCATACACTCAGAGTTACCCACATCCTTTTGGGGTTACGCATTAGAGACTGCGATTTACATGCTGAATCGGGTTCCAACCAAATCGGTTCCGAATACTCCATATGAACTTTGGACCGGAAAGAAACCAAGTGTCAGACACTTGAAGATTTGGGGTTGTCCAGCACACATTAAAAGAACGAGTGCAAACAAGTTGGAATCTAAGACCAGCCGTTGCCTATTTGTAGGCTACCCAAAAGGCTCTGTAGGTTACCTTTTCTATGACCCAAGTGAGCAGAAAGTGTTCTGCAGTCGAAATGCACAATTCTTGGAAACCGACTATATCCTGGACACCCATCGTTAGGAAGTTGTTCTTGATGAGGAGAGCTCAGGAGCAGTGGGAGATGTCCCACAAGTTCTAGGTAGTGACCAACTTAGAAGATCCACTCGGGCATCCAGGCCACCAGTCCGTTATGGTTATGATCAGGATAGTTACCTGGTGGAAACCTTGACTAGTGAGGAGGATCCCGTGACTTACGCGGAAGCTATGTTGGACATAGATTCCCAGAAGTGGGTGGAGGCCATGAGAGCAGAGATGGACTCAATGGAGGCCAATGGAGTCTGGACTCTAGTAGATCCACCCTCCGGGGTAAAAGCAATCGGTTGCAAATGGATTTACAAGAGGAAGAAGGGCCCCGATGGCTGGATTGAGACCTTCAAGGCTCGTCTAGTGGTGAAAGGGTACACTCAGAAAGAAGGCATCGATTATGAGGAAACCTTTTCGCCTGTGGCCATGCTTAAATCCATTAGGATCCTGCTAGCTGTAGCAGCATACCATGATTATGAGATTTGGCAGATGGATGTCAAAACTGCATTCCTGAGTGGAGATCTTACTGAAGATATCTATTTGCAACAGCCGCAAGGCTTCATTGCTGTAGGTCAGGAAAACATGGTATGTAAACTTAACAGATCCATTTATGGGCTTAAGCAAGCTTCTAGAAGTTGGAACATCCGTTTTGACTTTGCTGTCAAATCGTTTGACTTCGAGCAGAATCCGGATGAACCCTGTGTCTACAGGAAGTTCAGTGGAGATAAGGTTACCTTCTTGGTTCTATATGTAGATGACATTCTACTCATTGGGAATGATGTAGGAATGTTAACTACAGTGAAAGTATGGCTTTCGCAGCAATTCTCCATGAAAGATCTTGGAGAAGCCTCCTATATACTGGGTCTTCGACTCTATAGAGATAGATCGAAGCGGATAATTGGATTATCTCAATCTACTTATATTGACAAAATAGTCAAAAGATACAGCATGGAAAACTTCAAGAAAGGAAATGTTCCTTTCAGGCACGGAGTCACTCTCTCCAAGAAGATGTCTCCCAAGACATCTAAGGAGATTGATGGCATGAAAGACGTTCCCTATGCCTCTGCCGTAGGGAGCATCATGTATGCCATGCTGTGCACTCGTCCCGACATTGCTCAGGCAGTGAGTGTAGTAAGCAGATTTCAGGCCAACCCAGGGCAGGAGCATTGGACTGTTGTGAAAAACATACTTAAGTACCTTCGAAGGACAAAAGAGTTTTGTCTGGTGTTCGACGGTAGCTCACTACAGATCCAGGGGTTTACAGATGCCGATTTCCAGTCAGACCCAGATGATAGAAAGTCTACATCTGGATATGTTTTCACGATAGGATCGTGTGCTATTTGCTGGAAAAGCAGCAAACAGGGGTCCACTGCAGACTCCAAGACCGAGGCCGAATACATTGCCGCAAGTGAGGCTGCCAAAGAAGCTGTGTGGATGAAGAAGTTCGTTCACGAGTTGCGAGTTGTTCCGTCCAGCACATCACCCATCCCATTGTTGTATGACAACAATGGAGCCATTGCTTAGGCTAAGGAGCCACGAGCCCACTCGAAGTCGAAGCACATCGAGAGGAAGTACCACATACTGCAGGAGATTGTTGGTAGAGGGGACGTCCTGATTCAGAAGGTAGCGTCAGCGGAAAATGTAGCAGACCCATTGACAAAGCCACTGTCACAAAAAGTGTTTGAGAAACACGTGGAAAGCATGGGACTCCGGCTAGTGCCTGATTGGACCTAAGTGCAACTGGGAGTTGTTAGACAGTTTTGTATGCCCTTAGCTTCAATCAGAATGATGTACTTTATGAGTTTATTGTAAATGAATAAAGATACATATTTGATTCATGTTCCCTTGGTATGTTTCTGTGTAATACCCTTAAACTGGACACTTAATGAGACTCGTGTTAGTTTAGAATGTTCACAGCCGGTGGGTCGGTCTGGGGAGACCTATCCTGACAAGGCTGACACTGTGGTGCCACCAAGTCGGTTGGGGTGGCCTGTCTCAGCTGCCAGGGTGAGACTCTAGGCACATACAGTGTAGGATTAATTGAATCTTTGAACTGGACCAGATTTCCAGTATTGCCCTGGACCTTGGAGATTGATGGGCAAAACTGGAAAGTTACACCCAACCCCTAGACTCGATTATGATACTGCACTAGGTGTCGGATTGGGCTATCTTTAATGTACCAATCAGTGAGATCCTTAGCGGGGGTCAAAACCTGGGTATGTTGGGACAGTCCGAGAATTCATTTGAGTGGGTGATCATAGTGACAGGATCAGCCCCTTTGTCGGACAAAGGTAATGATCGGGGATGCACTCTTACTGATGGAAACCAAGACTGCCGACAGCCGATTTCAACCGTTGAGATTTGTTTTGCAAAATATATTTTATATAAGATATAAAAGTATATATATATGGTTTCTAAAATGTTTGCAAAAGGTTTTAATTCCCGGGATCCATATGAGTGGAGAGTGCAACACTGTTCCTTGCAGCTGAGGGAGAGGTCCTCTCTTGTCGGGCAGTGTATGATCATTATGGGCTGAGAGGTTAAGTGTAAGACCATTGAGGTTAATACCTGATGGGCTAATCTTGCATCTGCCCACAGTCCCTGGGTGTTACAAGGTGGCTTGGCCCAGGGACCTCTTAGGGTAAGTGTTGGGCCCGTAGAGCACATTTGATGGGTTTCAGGGGGTGCACTGTCTTTAATAGTGTATTCGGCCAGGCCTTGTAACAAAGGCTGGGCCGAACCCATGTGGCTGATGTGTAGGTCAATGCTTGGGTCCCACGCCATACAAGGAAGCCCAACTGGGCAGCAGTTAAGAGGGTTAAGTGAGCACGACATGGGCTGATGTGTAGATCAATGCTTGGGTCCCACGACATGGGCCGAACCCATGTCGATCTGGGCTGTTTATTTAGTTAATAAAGGGGCGAAATCTGAAGTGGATCAGCTAATAGGATTGGGCTTAGACCCTATCCACTTAGAGAGTCCAAGATCTAAATAAGATTTAGATCTGGAAACCTCCTAATCAGATTAGGAGATGGCTGATCTGATCTCCAGATAAGATAAGGATTATCCCTTATCACTTAAAGGGACATCTAACCCAAATATGATTTGGATTAGCAACTCCTAATCTGATTAGGAGTTGATCCCTTTAAGATTATAAAAGAAGAAGGGGGCAGCAGCCTTTAGAGATACACTATACACACAGATCATCAAGTTTTCTTTAGTGCTGAAATCAAGAAAAGAGAATTCTACTCCCTGCAAATACTCTCTTGCCGCCTCCCTGTTCTTGCCGCCCTGTTTGTCAGTTCGATCTCCAGTTGTGGGAGAAGTCAAGATTGGATCTTGACATCAGTCCTTTGAGAAATGATTGAAAGGAAGTTGTGCTCACGTACCATCTTGCTGATTCTTGCGAAGGACAGAGTTCTTGGAGAAGAACACTGCTGATTCTGCTCCACCTACACTGCGCCATCTTCAGTGGGAGCAGTCTTTGGATCCTTCCTTGGGCGTGAACACCTTCGTTGGGAAATATTACTTCTCCGTATCAGGTATAATCCTTCCCACTCCTTTTGGTTCAGATCTGGTTCAGTTTATGGTTCAAGATTGATCCTTGAAAATATGATTTTCTAAATAGGGAATACGATTCCCAGTTGAAGGGAGAGAAAAATTTTTGAAATTCGCCCCTTATTCCGCAATCTTTGGGCGTCCATAGGATGGATCTCTCTTCCCTTCATTTCTTTCAGGTGATTGCTTATCACCTTCCTTGTAATCTTCTTTTTGTTCCAATAAATTTTATGGTTATCTTCAAAAAAAATGGAGAGTTGCATCCGGAGTTTTATGTGATAGGTGAATGTTACTTAGGATAAAAGGTAAACTCCATAAAACATTTTAAGGCCAGCAATGTTTTGTGGAAATGAGTGTTGGGTGGAACAGCGCATCCAAAAAATGAGTATGCAGGAATGGATGAATGAAAAATCTAGAAAGGACACAGTCAGAAATGAAGTCATTTGAAAGAACCTAGGAGTAGCTCCAATAGATGATAAAATGGGAGAAAGTAGGCTAACATGGTTTGCTCACGTGTACAGAAGACCATCTACAACACCAGTAATAATAAATTATCTGTTACACCTTACAAGTTGAAGGGGCTAGAAGAGTTGAAGGCAGACTTAAAAGGACATGGGTTGAAGTAGTTGAAAATGATTTAAGTGCTCATAATTCAACAATAAACATGGCACTGAACAGAATGAAATGGCGAAACAGGATTCTTGTAGCCAACCTCAAATTGTTGGTACAAGGATTAGATGCTGATGATGATCTGTTTGTGTGCTGATTAATTTTTCTTCTTTTTTTATGATGGATAAATGACTTATGCATTGGGTGGATAACAATTTATATATTATGATTATTTTGAACTACTACTTTTTGTCCGAACCTATGTGATTTCATCAATTATTTACATTTTTTAAATTTATACTGTATCATTAGTTGTTTACAGATTACATCATGGCATTTTTTATTTCTTGATCATGGCTGCTTTCAGATTGAAATATTTGATTCGTTTTCTTGGATAATCTGATGCCATTTCTAGCCCTGTGGTTTTCTGGAATTTGTTTAATCGTTTGCTTCTTTTCTCCAGTTGTGGATATAATTTTTGATAGATTGTCCGACTTTTAAGCATTATTCTTGGTTGTGGAATTGGATATCTTTTTCTTTTTCTATTAGTGTATAGGTTGCCCTGGGCTCAATGGTTTGTACACTTGGAAGGAGAAGATTGGCTGCCATATTGAGGATTTTGGAAACCAAGAAAATTCTCAGAAATTACAGCAGGTACCATAGGAAAGACCAATCCAAAACTTCTTAAAAGAGTCTGCTCCCACCCTGCTCAATAATCCAAATCATCAGACAAATCAATTGTATCCTGCAACATGGATTCCTCTGGAATGGTACCAATCTATCAGAATTTTTAGTTCTTACTCTACCTTCTAATTCCATATTTTTTTTCTGGCAAAACCCTCAACCCCCAGGAAGAACAAACCCAGACTCTAGCTGATTTGAACTTCTTTATCAATCAATTTAATTAAATATGATTTTTTTTCTTAACCTGACAATCATTCTCCTTCCAAGCACTATGATTAGGCTTATGCTGCTCCTTCCCTCTTCCATTTATACTGTCCAATTCAATCACATCCATACCCTCAACCCCTTCTGAACATTCACAAGTTGTATGAGCATCAGAGACCAAAGGCAAGCTTTGGCTACCTCCAAATAATAAAACTTCCATCCAATTTTCTCAAGCATTCTTCTCTGGTTCTGAACTCCTGGAACCTCACAACACCAACACTACCTCCAAACAATGAAACTTCTGCATGGTTTCCTGAAAGCAACTCAGGGATGTGTTGCTACCTTTTAACCTCTTCTTCTTGTATACCCTCTTAAAAACCCCCCCAATGGTCAGTTCCCCAGAATCTGATTGGTTCGCAATTTCAATAATAATGGACATTTCACCATGTAGAGATGGAGAAATTTTGGAGATTGAAATCAAGTTAAAACAATTTGTTATTGTGATTTTTAATCAATAATATATATTGATAGTAACATTATCGATGATAAAATTTGTTATTTATGTAATTATGTCACATTTATAATTCTTAATGTTTTTTCTGACTAGTAAACGTGTATGTGTATTTCCACGTGGCAGTATCTCTAAAACAACACTATTTATAATTCATGGGCAGTTTCTGAATGGTTATAAGTGGACAGTTTCTAAACAGTTATAAGTGGATAGTTTTTGAAGTGAGAGTAAAGGACATATATGTCCTCTTTATGCCATTGTATGCTTGGACAAGGAAGGTAAAAAACGTCCAATGAAGATTCCAGAAAGAAGGGGCATTCGCTCTTTTATAGGTAGTATAGATAAGCATGTTAAGAAAACATAACTTAACATATAGTGCTACACTAAACTCAACACCTTAATGTTATGGTTTTTTTAAAAGAACATGGTCCATTCTTCTCTCTTTTTTTTTTTTTTTGGTGGGTGGGGGGGTGTAAAAGAAAGAACAGGTTCCATGGGTAGAGGCCCTAGAACTGATCTTGGAACCACCAAGGCCCGAACAATCCTAGAACCAATCTTGACAGGGTAGGTTCTGGTTCCAATAACCTGGAACCGGCCCCCATTGGGAATAGGGATGTCAAAGGTCAGGTTCGGCATGGGTTTGCCTCAACCCTAACCTGACCCTCCAGCACTCCAACCCAACCCGGCTTAAAAATACATGATTCCCAAACCTGACCCGACCCTATATGCTTTAACTTGATTCCTACTCAACTTGAGCCGTATAGTTTTAAATGTATTTTTTAACACATTTTGAAGACCTAAAATACATTCATTTAAATAAGGAAATTGTTTTATAGATTCTAAGGTGTTATTTTTTCAATTTAAAAAAAAAGAAGAAAACCAAAATCAACATATAAATAAATTATAAACTTTAAACCTATAAAGTTAGAAGTCAAAAAATTGCAAGAATACTTGATATATATATGCAAGGTATCATGACCTGGCGGGGCGGGTCTACCAAAACCTGACTCAGGTCAAAGAATCAAAACCCTAACCCAACCCTAAACCAAATTTACTTGACCCTAACCCGACCCTATAGGATCGGGTCAAGCCGGGTTTACCATTTAACCCGATCCATTGACATCCCTAATTGGGAAGGTTCCAAGTTCTGCCTTGAAACCAAACTGAACCGACCCATGCTCACCCCTGGCTGCAGCCGTGGAAACCCAGGAGTTTTTGGCAATGAGGGTGTAATTAGAGACGGGTAATGGTGGCATCATTCTTAGCTTCTCAGGGCTGGTCGGTTTTGGTAACTCTGTAAGAGCAGAAACTATGGTTCTAACAAAAAGCTTACAACTGGCATGATTTGCTGGATGGAGAGAATTAATTGTAGAAGGGGATTTCCAAGTGGTCATTAACTGGTTGCAATCCAGTAAGGAAGTACCATGGATTTACAAATTAATGGTTAGACAAGGTAGAGCTATGGTTGATGACCTGAATGCCTTGTTCAGACTCTGCTGGCCTAGCAGACCAACTAGCCTGAACAGGGGTTAATGGACTACTGTGACTGGGGAATGCCATGGCGTGGTTATAACTTGTAATTTTGCTTTTTTTTCCTGCATTTATGATTCTGGTCACCACAACTCTTTTCTTTCTTTGAACACATTTTTGCCCAGATTCATGAGAATCTGGTGCCATTTAGTTGCAATAGTATCAATGTTTTACTGTTGCTTATGAATGAATAAAGTAATTCAGTGCTTTCTTCGCAATGGAATTTCTTATTAGCCATCCTATAATTCTCTAGAGTTGACTTGCTAAGTTTTGCTTTGTTTTCCTATAATGTAAATATGGATGATTTCTTGTTTATTGGTGTGTGTGTCTTATATATATATATATATATTCTTCTCCATTGTCTTGCACCTCTTTTACAGAGGAAGCTAGCCATGAGAAATTAGCTGTTCAATCCATTCATAGAGAGTTACGCGAGGCAGATGAGGCAAACTTACTTGAAGAAGGAAGAAGGTAATGCCGTTATTCTTTCTTCAGATAACAATTCTTTTACGTGTGCTTAGTGCTGTACAGTGTTTATCGATTAGGATTGCAAGTGCTGTATTTCATCACATATATGGGGTGTTGGGCACAAGATTCCCAAAATCTACATTTGTCAAAGTAAATATCCTGGATAACTAAAAAATATAGTTCTAGGACTCTTGTGAAGAAACTCAAAATCATCACATATGGGGCCTAAATTAATGCATGGCTATGAATCTTTTTTTTGGAAATTCTATATAGTTTATGCATATTCATTCATTTTCTTGCAGGACATCACGATTTTGATGAGTAAACTTTGCTTCATTATGGGTCATTCTATTATGCTTTCACTAAGGTCCTGAGGTAATAGTATATGGCATTAGGTGTTTGAGTGGGACTCCTACACAAGGGATCTAGTTACCCATTTCCTTATAAACCTGAGACATCCTAATTCATGGAAAACCCGGTTAACTCATGTATGGTTCTATTAGATAGGGTGGTAACATCTCAACCATTGACATCGTTACTTTATACCTACATGTTATGTGCCGGATATATACCATTGGTATGTAGTTCAGTGAGACATAGGTGTTAAACTGTTAATTATTGGTAGCTGTTGTCTCCACTCATGCAAAAACAACATTTAGTCCTAGGCGTAATAAGTTCAAAGGGAGCTTCTTTCCATTCATTTTGATATATCAATGGGTGAGGTTTTGTTTGGCCAACAACTCAATATTTTGGATAACTGGAAGTGATCCTAAGGTCTGGGCAGTGTTTCATGGCACCCCATCAGTTGAGGGAACTTGTACTCTCCAAAATATTTTGGGACTTAGCTATAGAGTGATTCAGGCAGATTTACTAAAATGCCTGCCACATCAACTCTCCAAAATTACTCTCACTCACTTTAAATGCTTCTATGTAAACAATATTCCAACCATTTAGGGGGTGTTCTTTTTTTCTTTTGAATAGTAAAGGAAAAAAATTAATAAAAGAAAAAACTGAGAGCATCCGACAAAGGTGTTAAGACAAAAATCCAACCATTTATGGGGTGTTCTTCTATGTAACAATAATCCAACTATTTAGGGGGTGTTCTTTCCATGGTTGTGTTTGTGTTCCATCTGGTTCACAAACAAAACCGCATGGTTCAAAAGAAGACTGACGTGGCCAAGTAATCCTGTGTATCTCGGGCCATATTCCTATAATGTATAAAAGGCAAATATATTTTATACACGTGACAAAGTATAATTATATATACTTTTTAACATATTATATATTTCCACATATTACATATTTTTTTAATATAACACACAATCACACATTTTTTGAACCATGAACCAAACACCACCTCAAACTGTCCAATAGGGCACTCTAGCATTTGTGCTTTTCTAATTTATACATAACTTATGACCCATTGTTTGTTAGGCCTTTTTAATTAACATCGGAATTAGGAAAACAATAAAAAACAACTAGTGTGGCCACATTGCGAGTAGGCAATGACTGAGTTTGACATGTCAATTGTAAAACTAATTTAATTATTTAAGTTGTTATGCTTGTATAGTTCTATGAGTTATACAAATAGATAAAAAATCATAGTAGTTAATATTTAGGGGAATCTTCATTTACCCCCACTCCACAAATTTTCACTTCAATCATACAGTTGGGAACAATGACAATGGGGAATTGATGCCAATACATGGATGGTATGGTGTGATAAGTGGGAGTGTTAGAAGTTTTAAATTGTTGTGAGTGTACAGTGAAGCAAAAATTTGTGGGATGGGTTTTAGTGAAATTTCCCCTAATATTTATAATAAATGTTTATTCAGATGAGGTGTGTCCATGTATCCTTCTTTCTGGGGTTCGCTGAGTGGGACTCCTAAACATGTTCCAAACTCCAACTTCCATAATGAGTCCATGCAACAATGGTTTTGGGAATGTTCAATAAAATCGTACATTTAGACAAGAGAAGAATATCATACTCAAGGTTTTCTATAGACTAGAACAGTTGTAGATGTATCTGGTTTTAGTTGGACTCTTGACTATTTGTTTAACTGTTTTACACTATTGTTTTACACTATTTTTTAACTGTTAATGGAATTATTTTGCTAGCAATTCTCACAAGTAGGGGCTGCAATTTGTGGGAACCCCCACAGGAGCTAGGCATTCAATATAGTGGAGTAAATATGGGGGAAATTCATGCTAGTTGAGAGCTGGAAATCGAAGCAAAGAAGCTTGTGTTTTAAGATTGCAGAAATAAGGGACAGGTATGCTTGAAGGTTAGGGAAGAGAAAAAAGCCACTATGCAGAAAAAGAAAATGGTTTGAAGTGACACTGAAGATGGAAAGGATGAGCTTCACAGTCGAGCTAAGAAATAATACGAATAAGAGAATTTTTTGGGGAAGGAAAGAGAGAAATGGTGTGTATTCCGGAAGGAATCAAGAAGGTAGGATGGAGGACGTTTACAGAAAAGTTATTGACAGAGGAATCAAAGACAAGTAAACAAAAGAAAACTCCGGAAAAAGAGGAGAGGTCAGACATGAAGGCTAATACGGTAAGTAGTGGGAGCACTCGAGTCAAAGGGCAGTGGCAGAACAGAGACCGAAGTTGACAATATCATGTTCATTAAAATCGCATAAGTTGCAAATGGAAGTAGAAAAGGACATGTGGGAAAGAAGATTTGTTCTAATCGCCAGTAAAAAGATTGTTGATTGGAAACTGATTGTGGATAAAATAGTGAGGAATTTTAATATTACTTCTTCAATATTAGTGGTGCTGTTTAGCGATAATAGAGCTGTCCTTGATGTTGGTTGTTGGGGGCGAGAAGGTTGAGCTTTCCTCAATTGAAACCCAAGAAGTGTTGGTCATCGTTGAAGAGTGGCATATGTCTTGCAATGAGCAAGACATTGCGGTGGAAAGCTTCAATATAAGTTAGTTGGTTGGTCTGCCGTTTAATTTCGGAGGACGATTGTGGAAAGGATAATCTCTTCAATGAGAGGTCTGATGGAGGACTGTAGTCCTGTAGCTTCAACAATCTGCAGGTGATTAATATGAAGATACGTGCGATCAAATCGGAAGAAATTCCTCATGCGGTGGCCATTTTCTCTGATGCATTATGGATGAAGACACGGATCTTGACGGAAGTGGAAGCGACGCTGTGGAAGAACTGCTCAAAGGAGGAAGATGATGATGATGTGGATGGCAGGACATAACGTGGCGAAGAAAGGAAGGATGGAAGGGAAAGAGGAGAAGGCAGACTTTGTTGGGAAGGGGGACATTCGATTCCCAGTAACCAAATAATCGGTGGTAGTAGAAAAGAATTTAATATTTTGGGAAATAGTCTAAAACTAAGCATGACTTCACCTTTCAAAACGTTTAGAGAACCCCATATCAGTTTCTGTTATATTCCACCGATTGTGTTTCAGTGTTTTTTTTTTTCTCTTTCTCCTCGTTCATCAAGCATCAGCTACCTTCTCAACTGCTGCAGCCTCAGCATTTGCCCCCAACTTAGCTCCTTAGCTTCATAGTCTTTTACAGCCGCCTGGATTACATCCTCCGCAAGCATGCTGCACTGGGAAGCGAGAGATGCTTTGCAATCTCCGTGTTTTTTATGGCTAAGACTTCATTTGTTTCTCCGTTACCCATTCAGTAGCTATAAAAGAAAAAGCGATGGCGGAACTGAACTTCCTCCCTTTGTTCCGCCTTTACCCATTCAGTAGCTACAGAAGAAGTGATGGTGGAACCGAATCTGAAGGCATTTTTACAATGCAGCCTACTGCATCCCCACCCTTTAGTGCCAAAATAAATAAATACACATTCAGGCATCGACAATCTTCCCAGTTTCTTCATGCAGGAGCACCAACAAGTCCTGTTCCAACTGTAGGGTCGTTCTTGTCCAAAGATCCGATGTTATGGGGATTATTGTAGTGATCGGCGACCCTCTCATGGTAGAGACGCAGCAAAGTTTGTGGCTATGTCTAATTCCTCTAGCTCGAAAACCCTAGAAATCTCTTACAACCAAACCTCAACATTTTATTATCCTCCCAAATTATTTTTTTTTTTTTGGGTTTATTCTTTGGTTCTCTGGAAGCAACAACAGCCAGGATAACTTGAGAGAAGAAAAAGCAGTGTGGTTGAGATGCATGATGCCGTTTGCCCCTTTCCTCTTTAACGATAGAAAAGAGAAAAAAAAAGGTGGGGGACCGAAGGGAGAGGAGAAGAAGAAGGGGGAAAGAAGAAAAGAGAAAGGGGAAGAAGAAGAACAAGGAGGAAGAGAGAGAGAAATAAGCGCACCTCTGGTTCGTTGGGAGGTAGAAGACGACGAACAGTGATTCTTCCAACATTTCATAAAAATTGTATCTATGCTGACATGGACAACATCCGTTAATGAACACTAAAACTCCGTTTGGTGAGTTCAAATCAGCCCCCACGAGATTGCCCTCAAAACGTCTCACGGTACATCTTCGCCGTGTATAGAGCATCCCCCCGATGATGATATCATCATTTTGGGATTATCATCGGGAGATGTTCCCAATACATGGTGGAGATGTGTTCTCGAATGTTGTGGGGGGCAATCTTGTTGGGGGTTGATTTGGTCTCTTGTTTGGTTTGTGGGAAGATTTGGGTGGAATGGGAAAAGATGGGACAGGATGGGATGGGAAAGTGTAAAAATTTACACTTCCATTGTTTGGTTTTATATATGAAAAAATAATGGGAAAAGCATTGTGACGAGCTACTTCTTTGCTGTAGGGTGCTCTGTTTCACCAAGAAGAAGACGAATAATAGTTCACCGACGGAAAGCGAAGATGATGAACAGTGCCGCTTGTCACCATTAGAAAGCAAACAATGCCCACTGGACACAATAGTTCGGACTAACAGATAGCAACAGACCGTTCGGACTAAAAAGAAACCTAATTTTCCTATTCGGAAGAAGATGAAAAAGGAGGAAGGGGAGTGACTGTTCATCATCTCCTACCTTCGGACTAACAAGTAGCAACAGACCGAACCCCCATCTCTCTCCATTTCTAAATCTTACTTGCATATTCATCTCCTTCTCCCTCCATCCTCTTCTCCGTTCGTTAGTCCTCTATCGAACGTCTCTGTTGGCGACAAGGGAAGAAGTACACCAGAGTAGATCGCATTTCTCATATCGTTTTCAACATAAACCCAACACTCACAAAGCTACAGTCGGTAAGCTTGATTTTCTTAATTGAATCTCTCCAAACCAGCCACAAATCATCGTTCTTGTCTAAAGAGAGGTACTCTGAAATCGAATCAAGCTCGGATCTCCTCTATACACCAATTGAGTTCAGGCCAGACACATAAGGTATTGATTGTCCAATTCGCCTTAAACTTAGGAAGAGCTACCAAAATCGTTGGTGAAATATCACCGGACTAGCTCCTATTTCTGGGTTCGAACGGGGAAGAGGAGGTAGGAGATTGCCGATGGTAACAAGGAAGGCACTGGTTCTCTCCCTCCTCTGTTCATCGTCACTGGTTGCCTCCTCTGTTCGTTGTCGATGGTAACAATGCTTTCTCAAAATTTTCCACCGGGTTTGCACATTTTTTGTGCGACTCCAAATCCACAATTTTGAAATTTGACATCTCACATTTTTTTATCTCATCCCTTTATTTCCCTTAAAACAAATGAAAAAAAAAAAGAAATATTTTTGAAATATTCCATTTTTCTCATTCACTACAAGATTCTTTGTACGTTTTGAAAAGTTCAAGAGAAATGCTGAAAAGCCATGATGAATTTTAGACAATATCCATAAAAATTTTAATTGTATGGAAAAGGAGATGGATCCATCCCTTGCTGACATATTAAAGAGTGGAGTGGCTTCAGAATTGGTGCGACCCCTTAATAATGGCTCCCGGACAGATGGATTTAATTCGACACATGCACACAAGACTGCTTTAGGTTGAGAAGATAGAGGCCTCACGAGGAAGAGCCAGATCCGATTGACGGGTCAAATGGGGATGACCAGATGAGGGTTTAGAGCAAGCTGTCGGGTTTGACATTGATAGTGGTCACACGGGAGGTAATAAAAATGTCACATGGATAGGCTTAATTCTGAGGAGCACAAAATCGATGGGATGGATTAAGAGATGGGGCTTAAGGATAGTGGGTTGGTGATTATTGAAGAGGCACATGAGATGTCCAAACTCCAAAGAGCACATGATTGGCTTGGGAGGGAAGATGAAGTTTATAACTAAGGGTATACCATCTTTCTCAACTTTTGCTCGTGGGGGAGACGATGGAAATGGTGCAAACAGGGAGTTGATTGTTGGTTCTCAGGGAGTGGAGAAGAAAGCGATTGAAAAGGATGAAGTGGTTGTGCTTGGTGTGCCAATGTACTCACGATGACAAGGCCCTGTAACAGTTGGCCGAAGGTCTCTTAGGGAAGGGTTAACTTTCGTTGACGGAAGGGAGGAAACTATGGAAATGACTGTGGAAAGGATGGAAGAGAAGGAAAGAAATGAGGTTGAGAAAAGCCCAAGGATCGTTGTAAATGAGGTGGAGATTAGCTCAGTGGAAGAATTAGAAAAGAGTGTCCTTATTAGGGATGTAGGGGAAAGGGAAGGGAACGGAGAGCTTGAAGAAACTGAAAAAAGGGTCTATTAGAGGAGAAAATACAGAACGACTCCATTAGGGAAGGTGTGGAAACAGAAAAGGAGGATGATGAGATTCATGAAGTGGAAAGAATGGACGATTGGAAACAATAATCAGCAAAAGAGGTGAATGTAAGTAAAATGTTGGGAGTAATCTTCTTGGGTAGAGAGGGTTTTGCTAGGAAAGCTTTTTGGGAGAAAGATGGTTCAGCCCAAGGTCAAAATTTATAGGCACAAAGTACTGTTGGGGTAGTGTCAGTTCGGAATTGATGCCAATTCACAGGCGGGATAGGTGCATAGAGTGTGGATTGTTGACATTTTGAATGTTTATAGCTCTACAGTGAAAATAAAAATTTTGTATTGGGTCTGTCAATACTTTTCCGAAACTTTTTTGGATGTGAATGAAGACTCTTTCACATCTGCGCCCCACAGCACATCCCCACCTTGTATTGAGAATATCTCCCGATGATAAGTGCAGAAGATGATGAGACATTACTGGGAGATATTTCCAATACAAGGTGGAGATGTGTTGTGGGGCACTGAGGGGCGCCCCCTTGAAGGGTGCAGATGTAAACTCGAAAAGGACCTGGATAAATTTTCAAAGGCCGATAAGGACTTAACAACTTCAAAGGTTCGATGTACTGTAGGGAAGGATGACAGTTTGAAGAAAGGAGTAAAACCTTGGCAACATAAGGAAGGTAGTGTGATGGCAGAGCAAGTTTTCAAGAACACAGTCTTGGAGCTTGAAAGGATGAATATAGGAATGAAATTAAAAAGATCGGAGAGGGTCTTCCTAAGGCAGATAAAAGATTTAGACCTCAAAAACTCAATAGAACTGTGACAGTTTCAAAGGTGTTTGCTAGACTGAAAGGGGGTCTATTTGGGGTTGGTATATCAATAAGAGGATCAAGAAGGCTAAAAGAATTATAAAGAAAAAGCAAGACAATCCTAACGTGGCCGTTGCTGGTTTGGGGTGAGTGAATTTTGTTCTTTTTTGGGTTGAAGATTAAGTCTGGGTGGTTTGTAAGGTTGGGTCTTTAGATGGAGAGTTGGGTGTCAAGTGCTGGGTCAGTTTGTTGTTCAATTTGGCTAGTTTGGGATGGGTGTGATGTGATTGGGGATTGTTAGGGCAGGGTTTGTTATTGTTCTGCTTGTGGTGATTTCTTATCACCGTCTTGTATTTCTTTCTTTCTCTCTTCTTTTTTAATAAAATTTTTTCTTTATCTATTTTCAAAAATACAACTCTACTCTCCAAAATAGGGAGCAGTAATCAAAATAGAGGTTTTTTTGTTAAAATAATTTTTACAAGTTTCATTGTTTCAAGGATCTTTCGATAAATCCCATTTTAGCATTTCCTACTCTAGGAAGCCAGTCACTCTCAGAGATGGAAAGGAGCATAAGAAATTCAGAAACCGAGAGTTTGTTTTTTGTTCTTTTTTAGAGCTGCCAATAGACATTGCCTTCAGAACCTAAGAGACCCAGGAAGCAGAGCCTTTTGTTCAACTAAGTGTGTCATATTTTTGGTTAATTTAGATCCAATAAAGACGTAGGGAGTGCATATTAATTGCTTTGTAATTTTCACTGGTTTTCAAATCGCCTATGTCTGCCTTTATTTATAAATTATCAAACGGTAGAAGAAGAATAAATATTCTGTCACACAATTATAGTTTATTTATAACCTTGTGTTTGTCGTGTAGTTGGATTTCCAATATGGTGAATTTTATAGGTATCCCAATGTTTTAAAAATTGACCTAAAGGTCGAACCATTTTTTACTTCCGAGTAGCGGATCATTGGTTCAACTGTCTGGATTGAACAGGTTAAATCGTCCTACATGTATTTAAGGTATACATATATGTATATATAAATAATGTGCAATTATGTTTTAGATATGTTATATATATTTTTTTATATTTAATTTATGCTTTTTTAATGACAAATTTACAAAAATGCAGTGCATTGAAATGTATAGATCTTGAAAATTTATCCAAAAAAAAAAAAAATCGCTCTAATCAAACATCGAAATACAAAATTATAATTTCTGAACATTTACATGCATTAAATGTACAATCCGTGATCTGATAGTCAAACCAAACGGATCAATAGTTCAACCATCCGAATCAACGGTGGGTGACAGTACGATTGATTCAACTGGCCAAGTTATGATGGTTGTTGGGAGTTTGTTTCGTGGTTGTTTTCTTCATTTGAGTCGTTTGTCATTTTAACTAAAGTGAAGAATGTGCATGCATGCTTGTGTGATTCTAGTAAGTTGTATTCATGCTTGTGGTGCTTTTAGTAATTCATTATTTGATGTTGATTGAGATGCATATATGATACCTCAGTTGTCAATCATTTCATAAAGTTCTGTTTTCTGTTTTTTTTTTTTTTTTTTTTTCTGTGAGATGAGCATGTATTTGATTGCAAGCCCCTCTGCATCTGATGGTGTTTAAATAAATTTAATTTTTGACACACAACAAAAAGAAATTTATTTATTTTGGGTTCGCTAACACTTTCAACCAGTCATTTGACACTTATTTTTCCCAGCATCATATTCTTCCATATGTTCATTATATGATATTTCCCCATGTTACTGGGGACCTTGTTAGTTGTTTCTTTTCCTATCTATTCCTTTACTATCTTAGTATCTTGTTAGAACATATTTTTGTATAAATGTATAGGCTTACTGAACTTGCATAGATACTTATGCACTGCTTTGAATCATTGACAAGATTCTAAATTACTTATCCATATTCATTAATAACCCAAATGTGGTAAGTGATCGTACCAAGTCATACAACCTCTTTCTTGTACTTGTATAAGTGTAAAGTGTTTGCTGTACAAGAAATTACCAAAATGCCCCTAACACAACCCATTACATATATACACCTGAAAACTTGCCCTTTAGTTGAGTGGTCAACTTGTATCAATTTATGATCAAACTTTAGCCTTTTGAACACCCTTACTGTTAACCATAGTCAAGTCACCAAGGTGAGGGTAAGCAACAAGGGGGCGCCTTGTCGCCTAGTCGTGTAGGCGAATGTCTAAGCTTCGCCTAGGCGATGGATTTTTTTTTAAAGTAAAAACATGTATCTTAAAGTAGTTCCCTAGGTTCCATAATCATATTTCCTTAATAAATATTCATAATTTTCATAAGAAAAGTATAAATTTCATGTTAAAGTATAGAAAATCAACATATTCATGAGAAGAAATAGAAGAAAGAAAAGAAAATTTAAAAAATATAGGGGCTGAATCCCTATTTTTGTTATAAGAAAAGAAGAAAAGAAAATGTAAAAGAAGAAGAAGAAAAAGAAATTAGTATATAAACACAAAAAATTAGTAAAGAAAAAGAAAAAATGTGTTGATTGGACAACATTTTATGTTCTTCCTTATTTATTGGTTCAGGTTTTGAAGTCTTTGAGGGTTCAATACAGCATTTAGCAATGTTTGTGTTGATTAAACCTTAACAAATAATAAAATAATAAAAGGAAATTAGTATATAAACATACAAAATGAAGATTTTAATTTAACAATGTCTATTTTATAATTATAACCCAAAAAATTAAGAATATAAAAATTTTTTATAACACGCTATAGAAAACTAATTGGCGATTAAGCAAGACGAGCCTTTCTTTTATAAGATATGGGCTCACTTTCTGAAACCGTTTGGTGCCCAATGGATCAAAATTTTATTCTAGCAAAACTGATTTCTTAAGTATTTCCTTTCTATTAATGCTTTAATTTGCTAATTGGGTCCAAGCTCACATCATGTCATCTATATGAAACTCGTTGAACTCCTCTTTAGTGTGCAACCAATGGGAAACTAATAGATATTATGTCTATTGATATTCTTCAGCCAAGTGCTCCTTCTCCAAGAATATTATATGACATTTCTCTCTTACACAATCCATAAAATAGCAGTTTCTAATACATCTCCACGCTATCTCGCCTTTTTTTCCTTCCAGGTGAGAGGCACTAGTTGAAAAGAGAGTTGTGAACTTGGGATATCTTTTTTTTCCCTGGGCAATTTGGGATATCTCCAAAACTTTGCAATAAAAGATGTTTTTTTTCTTCATTATTTGTCTTATAAACCCCAAATAATCCAATGAAAAAGTGGATTTATATAGGAAATGGCTAAGATTAAGAAATCTCACACCTAAAGAGATTCCACCCTTCTAGAAGCCCTCCCATAATCTATTATATCTACTATAAGCTTGATCATATCGTTAAGGATAATGATTGATCAACTGTAGAAGTATTAAAATGATGGCCTTCCAAGGGAAAGAAAGAATTACTCTTCTTGAAAGGCCTACTTCCCAACCAAGACCGTTGATTACATGAATTTTTTTTAAGCACAAAAGCATAAACTATCAGTCTCCAAAGCAATCTCTTCAACCATGAAGTTTTTCTCTCTTAACCATTTAATTCCTAATCTTCTCTCTTTTTTTCTAAAAGCACCTTCACAATTTATCAAATGGACTTTTTTAGGGTCATATCTAATCCACTCCTCCCACGACCCTGGGTAGTTAGGAATAGGGAAGCAAATGAGTTGATTTTACCCAAAACTGAATAGAACTGACTTTGAATGGCCCTCGAACTGACCATACCCAATTTGTTATTGGGTAAGGTCCAGTTCCAAGGTTTGGGGGTTTTAGGTTTACCCTATCCAGAGAGAACCAGCCTTGATTGGCCTTGGTGGAACCAGCCTTTGAACTTACCATAATATATATATATATATATATATATATATTAAATTATTCAACTTAATCAATAAAGATAATATAATTTTTGAACTATATTATTATTATTGAAAAACAAGTTTAAACATTTTATATTTGTGATTTTTAATTAATAATATATATTGATAGTAACATTATCAATGATACAAATTCTAATTATGCAATTATGTCACATTTATAATTCATAATGTTAAAAGAACATAACTTAACATATAGCACCATATTAAACTCAACATATATAGCCATTAGTTTCGACTCTTAATGTTATGGGTTTTTTTAAAGAACATGTTTTTTTTTCTATAAAGAAAGAACAGATTCCACTGGTAGACCTTGGAACTACTAAGGCCAAAACCGATCTTGACAGGGTAGGTTCTGGTTCCAAACATGGAACTGACCCCTATAAGGAAGGTTCTAGGTTCTGTCTTGAAACAAAACCAACCCATGCTCACCCCTGGCCAGGAACATCACTTCTTAATGGCCTTTTCTTTTTTGTCATCTCTTGGTTCTCATGACCCATTAGAACTCTCATGACTTTTCAATCATTTTCATAACCTTTTTCCCGTGTTTGAAGCATAGAGAAGTAATAAATTTATAACTTGAAGGTCTCATAACCTTTAAGTTAAATCTTAAGTATTGAAATAAGATGAGTAAAACATATCTAAAATACTAATAAAGGAAAATTAAATAATTCAATAAGACAAATAATAAAAATAAACTAATACAATTTAATAATTGGTTAAAAATCTTATTATAATTATAAATAATATTTTAATATTATCATTATAAAATCTCTCTCTCTCTTTCCATGGGACAATTTGAGCCCACACGTTACTATTTGTGTTGATGTTGAAATTCGACAACACATAAGTAGTGTTTGAAAACACTTAAACAAATACTTCTTTTAAGACATGGCACCACACATTAAGTGTTTTTAAGCACTTATGGGTGTTTAGTAAAAAAGAGGGTAAGAAGTACTTGTTTTTAAAGTACTTATTTAAAAAAGTGACTTTAAGTTAGTTTTTTTCAAGTACTTTTTAAAGTACTTCTCCAAAAAACAGGACGAACCAGTCCCTAATATTTTCTTGTAATACCTAAAACACCCCCACACTCATTTTCTCATTTTTCTCTCCCTCTCTCTCCTTGTCTCTATCTCTCTGCCAGCACGGCGTCGGCAGCCGGTGTACCAGCAACGTTGGCGGCCGGTGTCCAGTTTTGAGGCTCGTGTTTCTCTTGTTCTCAATCTAGCTACTCAGATCTCTCTGTCTCAGCGAAGTAAATATTCAAAAGCAAAAGAAGAAACATTCATTTTTGAGATAGAATCGCTTCTTCAACTTGATTTTCTGTTCTTTGTTTGCAGTTTAGTGGATTTGGCAAATGAAACTGCGAAATATGCTTTCCCGAAGAGATTCGAAAGTCACAATTTAGAGGAAGATTTGATGACAAGTAGTTTTTTGCAGTCAGTTGATTCATTGACTATTGGATTTTGTTGAATTTGATCGAAATATGGATTTGGTTTGTGACTGTTTTATTAAATCTTGAATCATGAAACTGGTCTGCAACCGCAAGCTCAGTCTGTGTTGAGGGTTTGGCCGTTTGGGCATGTGAGTATTGTTACAATTTGCTTGAAATACATAATTTTTTATTCTTTAAAAAATAACATCAGCGTTGTCAAAACTCAAAAGCAAGTGAAGCACATGACTGATACCGGGCCATTGACGGAAGAAACAGTGTTGACCATCCTTAATAATAATAATAATAATAATAATAATAATAATAATAATAATAATAATAATAATAATAACAACAACGATGATGATGATGTATAAGTGAGGATTAAAATTGTTATTTGTGTCAATATAAACACTTTATGGGAAAAGTAGTTTACCAAACATCCCTACCCCAATAAGTGTTTAAAAACATAATAAGTGAAAAATGGGCTACCAAATAGCCTTAAGTGGTTGTTAAAACAACTACTTAATCATCCAACAGGCCGTAGATGGGTTAAACAAATATAAATATTTAGTTACCAATTTGAATAGATCTTGATTGATCTGGTTTGGTATGCCAAATCTGCTATATAAATTTTTCGAAAATAAATATTAGAAATGCCATAAATTTAATTATTAATTAACATTTTTGTTAAATATTAATTTCATTGTTAATTAAATTTTGAATGAAATATTTTTTTAATATATTTCCAAAAAAAAAAAAACTGTTAAAAATCACTAAAATTTTTTCTATAAATTATATTAAATTTTCACTGCTACTATTCTAAAAATATTTTTCTATGAACATGAATTGTCTCATCTGTCTTATAGCTCTATTATAGCGAACTTAAGTTTTGGAAGTATTGAGTAGTAGATTAAATGCATTAAGTTGTTTTCTTAGTTTTGCTAATTTTCTAGGAAAAAAATAAAGTATAAGAAGAAATGAACAAGGGCTAAAAAATCATTACGTATCAAGAAAGACAAAGTTCATGGACCGAGTTATTTAAATACCTAAAAGCCGTCAAACCCACTAGTTTCAATTACCAGTTCATATAAACTAGACCAATCTGGTTTGATTGGTTTGACCTGGCTATGCAATTTTGAGAATAATTTTATTAAATAAAAATATTAGAAAATAAAAAAAGGGAAGATAACATAAAAATCTTTAATGATTTTGCTAATTAACAAAAAATGACAAAATAAGATTTATTTTGAAAAGAAATGCAAAACTTAATTTTTTAATTAATTGATAAAATAAGAGACATTTTAACTAAAATTAATATAAATATTTTAAATATATTAAACAATATTTAATGAGAAAATATTAATAATTAGAAATTTACAAAAAAAATATAAATAAGGGAAAATTAAAAATCAGCAACTTACTTTACATGATTAACTTATTAAATAAAATAAATTTAATGACTTAGTTTTTATTAATTTACTCTAAAATTATTAAAATCAAGGTAAGTAATAAAAATTTAACACAAATTTATTTAACACCAACAACCAAAAAATAATTTGAATTGGACTTGGAACCACTTGACCTAGTTGATATTTGTCATAAGGCTCCTACAAGAATTTCTTTTAACAATACCCATATCGCATGGGGCCCGATTAATATGATATAGAATAGGACAAGTATGTAGATTTCTATACTATATTATATAGCGACATAGGCCACATCAGCAGCCCTCTCCTTCCATTCCCCCTTCTCTCATTTCTCCTTGATGCTCTCTCCTTTCTCCCTCACCCCTTCCCAACCCTTCCATGTTGCCATGTTGTTACGGTCTGACACAGGCTTAGCCCTACCTACGCTTGGCAGGCTTACGTTAAGGGACACCACCGTCATTTTCGTCTGTAAGATTTTTGGGAGAACTGATGTCATCTTCAGGCAGACCACCAAAAGCTTAATGTACTCTTTGAGGAGGGGTGGTCGACCTCCTTGGGTGCCTAACCTGGGCACTCCTAGACCTTCATCCCCTTGCGGGACGACCCTGGTTAATGGCTAGCATGGCTACCAGGGTTCCTCATGGGCGCACACATGCTCATGGGGACAGTGTTGGACCGGCACTGCACTGCCGACACTCAAGGGAGGCTTGGCATGTGAGCCTATCTCAAGTATGACCCTTCACCTCGCCAGCCCCTTGCCTAAGCTGATTGAGCTATCTCGTTGTCCCTAGCGCACAGGTGTGTTCCGGCCCAAGCAGTTGCCTATCATCATCGGTATACAGAAGACCCTTCACATCGGTGCCAAGTCACCTCTTCGGTGCACAGTCGCCTTGCATTATGGTTGTCCCCCTTTAGCACGTAAGCGGCGCCTCCCATGGAACGGTATGAGCCAACCGAGTGCCCCGGCCATTGGACTTGAGGTCATGATCCAGTGTTACTGACCTTGGTAGAGCCATCCCATCGGGCAACTCCTAGCCTCTAAGCACACAAAGGCTTGTCCTGACCTACCTTGGCCTGGACGCCGCACGGGTTTCTTCCGCTGTAAAACTACCCCCGTGACAATGTGGTAGCCATCTCTTCTTTACTAGAGTCTCTCTCTCTCTCTCTCTCTCAACCAAACCCCCTCCTAAAATTTCTCCTAAACTATCTCTCCCACCTAAAATTCCTCCTAAAACACCTCTTAATCTATATTACATGCCCAATAAACCATCTCAAAACAAAAAATGTGGTTAAACTAATTTGGGTAGTTAAATTAATTTGTGAAATATTTTTGATATATTCAACAATTACTAATATTATTTTATATTATTCAGTAAATATCAACACCTAAACCATAACTTTTCATAATTTTGATAAATTGGAAAATTTAATAACTAAAAATTACTTGCTGAAAATTACTGATTTTGGTAATTTCATTTCAAAAACTTTTGAAAATCAATTATAGAAATCAATAAATACTGAAAATTTAACAATTAATTAAAATATTAATAAGTACAAATTTAATAATTAAAATTATCAATATTTTTTCATTAGAATTTTTATTTTTTTACATTTTTAGTAATTTTGATGTTATCGGTATTTTTTAGCAATAAGTAGTTATTGATATTTTCAGTAATTTGGGTCAATTTAATAATATTTAATTATATTATCAAATGATAATTAAAAAGTTTTTACTATAATTTTTAGCAATAATTAGTGATTTTGGTAATTTAATTATTAAAAATTACTGATTTTGGTAATTTTATTTAGTAAAAGTTAAATTATAAAACTTCTAATTATTCAAAAAATAATAATTGGAAAATTTTAATAATTTCCATAAGTATTGGAAGTATTGAATACTACATTTATAACTACCATAATTATTGGAACTATATTTATGGGTTGGAGGATGACCCCCAAGTAAAACTGGCAATGGACGGGTTTGGGGCGAGGATCATACTCCTCGTCCTAACACCGAGTTTTAAATTAATCCCTACCTCTGATCTCAATCCCTATCCGGAAAAAATTTAGCTTACATCCCCGATCCCCGATGGAGATAAGGTTCCCCATTGGGGACCTGAATCCCTAAATTTTTTTAATTAAAAATTGGTTTTCGGAAAGATATTTATTTAAAATAAAGAAATATTAAAATACAAATAATATTTTAAATATATTTTTTGATATATAATATAAATAATATAAATAATACTATATATTTAATATAATATGTAAACACACACATATATATATATATATATATATATATATATATATATATAATCAGAGTGAGGGCAGGGTATGGACTTCACTCCCCATCCCGTTCCCAATCAAGTATTCATATGAATTTCATCCCCACCTTATCCCCCTAAGGGAGTCTCTACTGGGAAAAAGTGTCATCCCTATCCCCGGCTTGTATAATCCAATAGAGCAACAAATTTTAAAACTAATAAGTCCTAATATCTACGGGACCCACTATTATTATATATAACATATAAATGTATTGTGGGCTGAACTTATACTCAAAACTCATGCCCAAGTCTGAAATTTGCTGGGCTGTCGGCTAGAAACAATTAACCCTAAGCGAGACCAAAGCCAATAAAATAGATTCATTATAATCAAATATTACGATCAGTCCATCTCCCATCCCCTTATCAGTTTTTTGGTATCATGCCTTTCAGGTAGTGGTGGCAATTGGGCGGGATGGGTTGGGTTGAGTTTCAACCCAACCCATTTAACCCGTTAACTCGTTAATGACCCAATTATATAAAATTAAATGGGTTGGGTTCAATCCAAACCCGCTTTAACCCAATCCAACCTGCCCATACCCATTAATCTTATATTTATGTACTTAAAACCAAAAACTATCTCCATCCTAATAAATAAGTTGGTTATAGCTTAGTGGTAATAGTAGTTGTTATTTACATAAGTAGTGAATGTTCAAATCACATTACATGTGTTACTTTTACATAAGCAGCAAAGCCATTTAACTATGTTCGGGCTTCGGATTTGACGAACCACTTAGGTTCAAACTGGTCAGATCAACTTGAACTATCTAATTGAATTGTCTTTGAGCTAATCACATCAAGAGTGGTTGAACCATTTAGATCTGGACCGGTCTGGCCGGACTAGGTCCCGATTGAACCGATTCGGACTGGTCGGACCAGACCCGAACAGATCGGATCCAGTCGAGCCGGGACCACACCCGAGGGCCAATTCAGCTCAGTCAGGCCAGACTCTGGTTGGACCAGTTCACTTTGGTCGGATCGGGCCAAGCCGGATTCGGGTTAGTCCTAGGCTAGAGTCTCCAAAGGATCTAGGTCAGCTAGCATTGTTGACCCGGGCCAGATTCGGGTCGGTTTGTATGGATACAAGCCAAACCGGGCAAAGCAAGTGGGGTGGTTTAGGGTCTGGACTTCACCCGGCCCAACCGCTTCGGATTTGGGTCGACCCGGATCAGCTTGTGTCGGGTCGGGCCAGGCTATGTGAATAGTGTTTGGACCAGACAACCCAAACCGGGCAAAGCAAGCGATACCGAGCCATCCCGTTTGAGGTCTATTTCAAATTCGAGTTGATCGGGATCAGTATATGTTGGATCGGGTTAGACTGCGTTGAACTGAACCGGACTTGGGTGAAATTGATTTGGATTTATGTTGGGTGAAGTGTGTTGATTCAAGACAAAACTAAATTTAGTTAACAATTAATAGAAAATTAATGCATTAATTATAAATTATTTAATTCAAATGAAAAAAATAAAAAAAAAGGCTAAGGAATTAATACTTACGTTTGTAATGGTTAACTCAACGGTTATCCACAACCCAACCCATTTAAATGGGTGGATTGGATAATGGGTTGATCACATAACCTGCCAAGTAAATAAGCGGATTGGGCGACTTAGATTCTGGGTGAATTGGGCGGATTAGTAGGTTGAGTGAAAAATTGCCACCCCTACTTTCAGATATTAGTTGGATTCGTAGAAAACACTAGAGAAAGATCAGTTAGACCGGTAAAGAATCCATAGAAGTCTCTCTCTCTCTGAGTCAAACATTCACATACAATTGAATTTAACTGATAAGAGAAAAGTAGTAACATTTATATTTCATTCACAACAACAAATATTTCTTTACATTCAATCAAACATCTAACTATGTTATAAAAAGATTAGTAGCGAACAGAGCCCAAGTGATCCGGACCTTGAAATAAGCTCGCAAATCCCAATCAATCCTTTCAGAAGACAAGACTCTGCGATGCGTTGCCATCTCAGAAGCTTGGATGGAGTGAGTGGAAGGTGTCAACCGAGCTACGGGCTCCACCCCAAGAGACAGAGATCTTGACAGATACAGAGAAGTGAGCACCCTATTCATCCCAACTGAAGTGCCCCAAATTAAAGTGGACTCCAGGGGAACCTTGGTTTGTCTTGGAGGCCTCTATTTATATGTATGTCTTCTTGAACCAGTCAGTGATGGAGGGTGGCTTGTAGAGCACTACCTCTAAAAGCTTGATTCTAGATAATGATCTTTTTTCGTTTGAACCAAATGCTTTACAATGGGATTCACATTATGGCCACTATAGCATCTTTTTATTCCATTCTTAAACAAAAGAGACAAAAGACCTCTTATTTGTTTCTTAATAAGCTTGCCTTTTTAGGTGGGGCTATAGAATTGTTGACTGAAATCTGAGAACCCAGTGGCAAACGTAGCCAATAAATCTGACCCAATTCAAGTTTTAAACTAGGCCTCACTTGGGCAGTCCTAACTTGGTTGGTCGGTCATTCAGTGCAATTGGAAAACACCAGATATTGAGGATGGAAACCACTAGCTACTTGTGGGCATATGATCAGGATGTGGTACCCATACTAGGCCAGCTACAAAAAAGGTCTCAAAAGGCTACAGCTTTTCTTCTTTCTGATATGTTGGCTACTCAAATATTCAACCTATTTTAATGCTCTACAAGCATACAAATCTAGGTTTGGTCATTAGCTGTACAACTTGCTTTGGTGCCATTGCATCATGCCACCTTCTTTTTCTTTTTTGTCCTTTTAAAACAAGGAATTCATTCAAACAGAGAAACAACAAGGCCAACCTGGCCAGTACAAAACCTGTTTTTTGACAAATCATTAGACAACCCATAAACCTCTAAAAGGACAATCCCCACTAGCTAATTAAGTGAGCAAGAAACAGTCTCAAAATCCTTCAACAAATCTAGCCACTTTCCTATTTATGGGCATGATCAAGTTCATGACCATGGGTATATTTGTTATTTTTGTCTTTAATTAACTAAATTGTATTTATTAATTCATCTTGTATAAAATATTAAAATATATTTTAGTACTAAATTATTCAAAAAAATTGAAAGATGTAATAATATTGAAATGGTGAAAGAAAGGTCCCAGCTCAATGTTTATTTAAACCTTGCTCCTAATATTTCATTTTCCCTTTGAATAGAGTGGTATTTTCACTACTGTTTGTAATTTTTTCTTTCTAATGGGCATATTGTTTGTAGAATATTTGAATAGGCCACGCCATTCCTCCACTTGACAAAAACATACAGTCATCTAGGGGAGGAGGCTATATAATCTGATTAAGCTACATTTACTATATTATAATGCAAATCTCTGTATCAACATCCTCATCCAAATGGCACCAAAATAGCACCCCTAATGCGTTATAACATACTCATTTTATAAAGCAAATTGGTATTCTTCCTGTCTTACGTGGTTTTTAATAGCTGCTGAATTGGTGCTAAAATTGGAATCTGAAAAGGGTTCTAAATCTAACATGGCTCAAGTTCTGGAGAGGTTCATGAAAAAAATTTCAGGGATAAGTAGTAGTCTTCATGACTGTGCTCTGTAGTTACTGAAATACTAAATGGGGCATTTCTAATTTGGCCCTGCAATATGCATTGCAGAGCATTTCTTTTGGATCTAAAGAGTTATATTTTTGACTTATAGTTGTTTCATAACCTAAACCCACAGAACTAGAAAGGATTTAGTGTCATTTTGACATTTTATATCATCTTCCACCAGGAATTCTTCAGAAATTCCCATCTGACAGGAACGAACTTGTGTAAAATTGAGTCAAGTCTCAAGTGATAGAATGTTGTTTGCTCATAATTGGTTATACAGCAGTTCTTTCGGTTTCAGTAGAGGATTGGATTTTGGAAGTGCTTCCGAAGTCCAAACCACCTCCTCATCCCAACTTCTATCCACTATCTCCCTACACGCCAAAATCCACCATCACCACCGCCCCACGTCGTCCCCCCACCTTTCCCACATGCTATCCGCTCAACCCCTTCTGTTCTTAGTTCTTAGTTTCTTACTGCTCCATCCCCACTCCTCTTCAAAGAAAAGTATTTTTTATCTTATCCAATGCACACCGCCCAGTAGAGATGTGATCCTTTGGACACTGTAATAGAGCCTTAAATTCATCCTTCTTCCAATATAGGATTATCCCTAATCTTGGTATTGCGGAACTGACTGACACCACATGAGTTAGAAGATATGCATTCTCATTGAAAACTTTCTTCAAACACTTAATGGTGGAGTTGAGTCGGGATGAAAGTATGGGCATTTTAGACATACATAAATATAAGGGTATTTTCGTAATAACACATGGCATGAACTCCCCACTTATATTGTTGCCCTAGCACGCAGCGAAATGACAGGTTATGGCGTGTATGCGCCATCTGCTTTCCTTTCTCTCTGGTATCTGCGTTTCATCTTCTACGGTTTGGTAGCTTAATCCTCTCTGTAAGTTTGTGCTGTTATAGATTTCTAGGTCAAGTTCTTCGATCTTGGTGGATCATCGATTGTTTTATTTAGATTATCTCCTTTTTTTTAGCTTATATTCAACTGTTATGCGCCGACGGGTCCCTTTTCTTACCCGGCAAGACGCCTCTCGATTGCCCAATGATGGAAACCTAATATCATGGAGTCTGGTTGCATGGATTTTCATCACGCGCCTTTTCTCATCCCCACCCTCTCCTCCTCCTCCTCCTCCTCCTCCTCCTCCTCCTCCTTCTTCTTCTTCTTCTTGATGGGAAAAGGTTCTTGATGAATGCCATTAGCTATGACCAGCGATGAATGTTAGAAGCTATGAGATCTGAGGGCTTTATCGATGTTTCGTATTTATTTATTACCACTTTTTTTCAAATGTTTTTTTTTTTTTCTGGATGAAGAAGAAACGGAGAGAAATATAAGATGACCCAGTGAGTTGCAATCATACAGATTGAATCGCTGAGTTACCTTAATATTATGTGTATGAATCGCCCGATTTGGGTAGAGGTTGGTGCCCATGTTCAGCTTTCTGAACCCTGGTTTCAACTTGGCTTTATCATCCACAGTTCTCATCTGCGCATGTTTAATACATTCGTATGCGTTGCCCAATGATGGAAAACTTGTTATCTGGAGCGGCTTCCATTGGTTTTCATTACGAGCCTTGATGCGTTACTATCACCACCATCATTATCATCTTCTCTTCTCTTCTCTTTCTTTCTTTCTTTCTTTTCTTAAAATTGCAGAGAGGCTCATAATGAAAACCAAATGCTAATGCCGTCGATGAATAGCAATAGCTATGAGATCTGAGGGCATGAATAATGCAATTGGCTTGTATCAGCTATTAGCCAATCTCTGGGTTTTCCAGTAATCACGGCGTTAGCTTGATAGATGTCCAAAGGCAAAAGAACCAACTTGGATTTAGCGGATTGAATTCGACTCACCCCCTGTTGACTTGATCCACTTGCTTCAGATGCTGGCTCTGGATCTAATTTATCCTTGTAAACCCCCTTCCCCTTCCTTTCTCTCGATTTCAGTGGTTATGAGATTGTTTCCAATGTTATTGTTTACCGTCGCACTGGTCACAGTGATATGCGGCTCTCGGAAGAGTTAAGTGGTGAAAGACTTCTGTACTGAAGAGCAAGAAAACCAATTTTGTCGATGATGAGTTGCAAAATTTTAGTCCACCTCTTTGCCAAAGTGCAGATTCTCTGGAGCCCTCCCCTAGTGCCCATTGAGCTTTGTATAAGGGATGATTCATTAAACAAGAACAAACACAAACACAAAGCAGGGTAACAACCAAAGAGAAAAGGGAAAGACCACCCCTAAGACCTAACAACTCAAAAGTACTAGCACCAAGGAACAACTAAGAAAACTAAAGAGAATTTTGGTTTTGTTTTTTTTTTTGGTTATTTTGTTTTATGATTACTTTGGTTTCAGAAATTCAGTGAATTTTAAAAACTGATCAAACTAAAATTTATTATTTATATATGTTAATATGTTAATGAAATTTGGTTATAACCAAAATAACTGAAAATTGAACAAAAAGTTTTCATATCAGTAAGTTTGGTATGTGTTTGGCATCGATGCTGCAGCCGCTGATGTGTGGCTTGGAGCAGTGCCTTCTTGTACTGCTTGGTAGTATTTTGTTCTGGAGGAAGAACAACTTTTTAAATGGTAAATTTGACATTGCTTCAAACCATGCCTTCCTGATTTTCAAAGCGTGGTTTACAACATTATTTTTTATGGAAAAATGGTTTTAAACAGATGGCTATTTTTTGTATCACTTTTTTTCCTATAATGCTGGAGCAACACCAACAGATGCTTGGTTTTTCAATATTTTGAATTTTTATTTAAAATTTCAACCAAATAAATCAATTACTAACCCCTTAATAATGCTATTCATGCCAGCCTCACAACAAATAACAACTGGGAATTGGGAATGAACCTTACAACACAGTTGTGTGAGTAGTAAGTAAATGCTGATTTGAAAAGCTGGCAATAACAATACACTCAAAGCTTGCGAAAAATCACTCGTGAAATGTCACAAAATTGATGAATCAAATTTCAAATATAATGAAAATTCTATGGTCATGAACAAGTTTTCAGGTTCATGGAGTACAGCGTCAATATCAATCATTAATAATATAGTTTGGGATACCCCCTAGGCGGTTTGTGTAGCCTGTTAAAAAAAACAGTAAAAAAAAAAAAAAGTGTCTTATGAAATCATGGACGTGATAGTCTTATTGGAGGATATTGTGATATGGTCTAATGCAAACTAATAATATAGAAGGGTATTATCTGTGCCTAGTTTGGTGAAATCGTATATTGAAGATTTAATTAGAAAAACTGAAATAAATAACGTAAGATTGAAATTTGAAAATTGAAAAGTGTAATTATAAAAACTGAAATAAGTAATTTAAGATAATATTTTCAAATATTTAATAAAATTGAAAATTATAAAAATTAACTTATTTTATCTATTTTAAATTATTTATATGTTTTATTTTAAATGTTAAATATTAAAACAGATTTAATACGTGAAAATCTAGAGATATTATTTATATAACAATAAAAAAAAATGTAATGAATAATTTAATATTTAATTTCCCTCGAAATTTTAATAAAAACTGAAATTAAAAAAATAATTTATTTTATCTATTTTAAATTATTTATATTTTTATAGGTATATATATGTAAAATAAAACAATTATATGTTAAAAATAAAAACATATTTACTATTTGAAAAAAATAGTTTATTTATATAAAAATATTAAACAAATAAATTTCTTAAAAATTTAATACAAATTGAAAATTATAATTATAAGAATTGAACTAGAGTGATAATTGCACTTCTCATGTGTTTATACATTTTTAGTAGATAATTTATTTTAAATTTAATGTTATTAATATAAGATTTATATGCATTTTCCTAGTATATCCAAGTGTTTCTATATCTTTCTCCCATATTTATAAGTATCTATATCCATATCTAAACTATTTGAATAACACCAGTTCCTTGGAGTTTGAATCTTTTATTAAAATTCCGTTCTTATAAATTGAAATGGCTTATATTTATCAAAAAAAAACGTTCTCTTTCAATTAATATAAACTGAACCAAACCTAATAAACCAAATTGAAAATTTTGGTTAATGGAACTGAGCAACTCAGTTTCATTTTAGATTTTTTTTTTTTTGTAAAAAAATGATTTTTAGTTCCCTTTCAATTAATATAGAAAAAACTGATAATCAACCAGTATATATGATATGCATATGTTTTACCAATAATAGATTATAATAATAGACTATCATACCACTTCATAGGCCGTCAATTTATCATACCTAAACAGTCCAAAAAGTAAGCATAATTATTTAATCAAAAAGTTAATTAGTTGTCCATTCGTCATTTACTATCCCTATGAAACACCAACACTCTATTTCTTAATTTCTCATGTCTATAGGAGTGAATTCTCTCATCTCTACCACCGAAACTCACTTGAAAGGTTTTTGGGTAAATAGTTCCAGCGGGCAGCGGTGGTGACAAGAGTGAGAAAAAAAACCCATATTTTCCATATGTTCAGGCTTAGAACTATGGCTCTTGAGGAAACCAAAAAGGCAAGATTAAAAACACCAAGCTCTTGATATAAAAGCTTCCTCTCCTATGACTGGTTTGTGAGATCGCCCAAGCTTTCATGAGGTTTGGGACAATGCCATTACAATGCTGCAAGAGGCCACAACGCTTACTTGGTGGGATTGATTGGAGATACTAATATATACACCATTCACAAAAGAGTTCCAGTTATGCCAAAAATTAAGTTGAGAGAAGAATCAAACAAGAGAAGGCTTGATTTTGTTAGGTTGTTCACTCTTCATTCATGTCTAATATTTGATACTATATGTTTTGCTCTATATTTTTAAACGATCTGAAAAAAATGAAGAAATGAAACTTTTTTGTTCGTTTTAGTTTTCATTCTCTTTACATTTCTCCACTCTTAAAAATCCAAAAGCCAAGCAGCCTAATTGATACTAAATCCGAAAACCAAGCAGCCTAATTGATACTACAGTTTTTTAACTAAATCAATCGGTTAACCAGCACCCCTAGTCTCCCCTGGGCACTTTCCTCCCATCATGCTTTCATTAATAAAGAGATTCGAGTCCCTTAACCGATCGGTTAACCCCAGTGGAGATAGTTATCACTAAGGTTGTGTTTGGTTTAGAGGAAAAAAGTAGGTAAAGGTAGGGAAACTTTTACAAACCTTTATAGGTTTCCCTACCTTTTCCTAATTCCTACTTTTTCCTTCCTTTTCCTAATTCCTACTTTTTCCTTCAAACCAAATATAGCCCAATTGACTTCGATATTTTTTTTCTTTTTTTCTTTTTTTAGGGCAAGATAGATGCTTATTTCATCAGTCCCCTCTGGGTGCTTTCCTTCTATCATGTTCCTTTAATCAAGCAAGAGAGTGGACTCCCTTAACCCCAATGAATATGGGTTAATACTATGATATCACGAGGACAAGACCCCTGAACTGTCCCACAACAACATTTACGACAGAGTTGCACCCATTCCATTCATTCCTTTCTCCTTGTCTTCTCTTACAGTTTCTTCTAGATTACCTAAATAAATAGGCAGCAACTTTACAGCTAGAATTGATGATGTTGCTTAATAATATCCAATGCACTCTCTTTAATATCAAAAGAACCAATTCTCTAACTACAGTATGAAGCGGGGAAGGAAATTCTACCATATACCATGACCCTTTCATAAGAAAAAGAAATATCTCAGCATATCAAAGGCTATGGTGATGCTCAAAAAACATTAAATTACTTTCTACCCTGCATGTCTGAGGAAGAGTTACATAATAAGCATGGTATAAAGTTTGACAATTGGTCTCATTATCTTGGCTCAAAGATCATCATCATAATCTTCAATACCCAGGAGCTCAGCCAATTTTCCACTTTCATATGCTTCAACAGTATCTGAAATCAGATTATCAATTAGGTCTGGAGTAAAGTTCTTAGAAAAACAATATCACTTTATACATGGTAGGTCAAAATGAACCAAAGGAAGAAAAAAGTCAAGAAAATTACCATCTGAGCCACCTAGATGTTTTCCGTTAATAAACACCTGGGGTACAGTACGCCTCCCTATTATCTCCTTCAAGGCATCCTGTATATCTTGGCCATCATCTGTAGAGCACATAAATTAGCTAAGTTAACATCTGAATTCATATGGTGATATGGACAACCTTTCAATTGGAGAAATAGGAATTAGCTCCATCAAGTACATTTGTAATTAGCTGAGTTAACATCTGACCCCATTTGGACAACCTTTCAATTAGAGAGAGAGGAATTAGCTCGATCAAGCACACTTGTATTTCTTTCAGAACTCAGAAGAATGATATTATCAACAGCCATATAATCTCTGTTGAAAGAAGGCTGGATAGATCTATGGACTCTCATCTATAGAATCCAAAATGCAATCAGCAATACTAAAATAAACTAGAAAATACATAAAATTGGATGGACAAGAATTTATCCTGTCCATTCATTTGCCATTGTTATCATACTCTGTTAGGTTGTTCCATTGTTCTCACACTCTGCTCTAGCAACTAAGTTCAACACAAGTTGTTGTAGTGTGGAGATGAATACTATTGATTTGCCAAATAAATCCAGAATGCATGTTATGCTTATTAGTTAAAACAGATGCAGCTTAAGCACTCCAAAATCCAAATGATCCTATAAGCTAGATGTGAACAAACCTCTCTGGTCTAGTTCAACCACATAGGGGACCTGGTTCAATTCTTTGAAAACAGCTTTTGCCCGCTTACAGTACCTGCACATTACCACAACTAATGGTGAACAACAATTACAATTTTATGGCTTGGGACCATATCTCATTTAGTTAGAGCCAGTAATTGCAAAATTGGGAGAGGCATGCATATATATATCATAAGACTGATAATGTCTTCATCAGATATATTTCACCATCCATCCAAATGTTACATCTTAATAAGAAAAATTAACTATAATTTGGTACTGAATTTAATAGCAACAACCCAAAAAATAATTAGCTCAGTGAAATAATCAACAATAGTAGCAAAAAGTTAGGAGCTGAGAAACAAAGAGATTTATATGACATGGAAACTATTGGGAGCTTTCAATATAGATGCAGCATAATCAATGGTAACCAGAATGTCATTTCAAAAGAACAAATATGATGGAGGTACAACAAGTTAAAGAGGTGTGTAAAGACTTTGAAAGAGCTTTGACCAGGACATAAATCCCTAGGAATCCAGAATTTACTTGAACTGAAATTTGCAAGCTCAACTTGGAACTTGAAGGATCACCACATGAAGTCCAAGAGTGAAGTGGATTGCACAAAAGGATAAATATTTAGGTTCTCTCTTCATTGGGAAATCTAAGATTCCGCCTTTGAACCAATGGTAGTGCAAGTCCAAAGGAGATTTAAGGGTTGCAAGTAGGAAGCAAGCAAGAAAGCTTGTTACCATCTAGGTCGAAATAGGTATACTGACTTACAGAATGTCTATGTTCTAGTTCCCATAGAAAACATATTCTAAGATAGATGAACCCATGAGGAATTTCTAGTGGAGACAATGCAGGTAAGAAAAGAATGCATCTGAAATCCTGGGAAAAACTATTTATCAACCAAAAGAAATGGGGGCCCTGGGTGTTCGAATCTCCAGACACATGACAATGGCTCTACTTGCAAAAATTCGCTGACTAGTTCAAACAAAGAATGCTTTATGGGTAAAGATGCCCCAGGCAAAATATTTCTCAATCTGCCCTTGCTTTCATCTCTGATTGCCTACAGAAAGTCGAAAAAGAGGATGAAATCTCAGTTTCCACTTACCAGGTTCAGCCATATGACTACCGTTATCTGGCAGATTTTATAGACATTGTTGTGGATCCAAAACACAATACTCTGTAAATGCTATTAAGGGAAACCCATTGAAATAAACTCTGACTAGCTTGTCTATTCTCCTGCAGAAAATAGTATTATCACAGGCAGCGCAGCATGTACATGGATGGACCAAGTCTAAAAAAGTTGAGGGGTTACCGCATAGCCACCGACTAGTCTTTCTGCTGAAATTACATAAGTCTGGGGGAATAACTGAAGCTCTCACTTTAGCAATGGAGTTAAAACCAGCCTCTGCCACAATTATTAGGGATAATTTAAATATGATAAACCTGATGAAGTACCAGAGCAAGAAGGCTACATGGGACGTAAAACCTATCACCCATGATGCACGGGTTCTTATAAAGGAGATCGGGCAAGCTAACTTTGTTTACATTCCTAGGTCTGCAAATGAGTTAGCTCACAACTTAGATAATTTGCGGTTTATCTATCAAAGCCTAGGATCCCAATTGCATTATCGACATTACTAGGGTGAACCACCCACTCGCTCCCTAAAGGAGAAAAAATTCCTTTCCCATCAGAAAAAGAAAATGCTGGAAATTATCAGTTTATCACAAGAGGTTGTATTTTGATCTCTAAGAAGTATTCTCAACAACTCAACTGTAGCGATCTGAATTCGAACGGGGTGAGAAAATTCAAGGGCAGCCGACGAAAATTAATTCATTAGAAAGCCTTAAAATTTCTTAACAAAATGATTTCAAAGCAAGCATTCTACAGTAAAGTGAATAACATGTTTAGATATGAAAGAGAGAGAGAGAGAGATTACGGGCAGTAAGACTTGGAGAAGATGACGATGGAATGGGAAGAGATGGTTTTCTTGACGAAGGCATCAGGCGAAGACAAAGCTGCAGAGGTGTAGAGAGAAGCTACCAGCACGGATATCATGGCAACGCCACTATTCATCATCGTCCTCCTCCCCATCTTCAAAATTTCAGATCCAAACACAGTCTGCTCGTTCTTGTTCTATATACCTAAATAACAAAGTGAAAAGAGATATCATGTGGAGCCACTTTATACTAATCCAAGTATTCAACGCTTAATACCAGCTCTAATCTTCTTGGGCTCGTTCGCTCGTTCCAGAATGGTCAAATCGACGTGCGGAACACCGACAGCAAACAAAACCCTGGAGCTGGTTGTTGGTTTTTTTGGGATAACTAGCGGGGGTCCGTGCGATTTACGGAAAAACATGAAAATTTTAATAAATTTATTTATTATTAATTAATATTAAATTAATAATTAAAATTTATTGTTAATTAACTAAAAGTATTCAAAGTTATTGATAATATTTAAAATTTCAATAATTGTAATTTTCATTTAATGTTGATTTATAGAAAATAATTATTGTTAATTTAATATGAATAAATATTTTTTAGTAAATTTAGTTTTATTAATAGTTTATAGTAATTTTAATAATTGTTATTATTTTTAAATGAAATTTTGAATACTTTAAATAAATAAAAATAATTACAAAATCTAACATTTTTATTAATTTCACTAGTAATTAACAATTATATAGGAATGACAATGGGGTGGGTTCAAGGCAGGGCACTCTACCCCATTCTCGCCCAATCCCCAATGTTAGGCGGGTTCAAGGCAAGGCAAACACTCCTCAATGTCAGGCGAGTTTAGGAGCAAGGCACCCTACTCCTCATCAATGATGGGGAATTCTCGAATTTCCCTGCCCCATCCCCAATATTGAGTGGGTTCAAGTAGAAGTGTAAATCATGTCATGTTGAGCCAACACGACACAGCCCGCGGCCCAAGCACGCACGGGCCCATGCAAGTTGTTTCGTGCCTCCCTCCCCTAGGATAATTTGGGGGGTCAATTCGGCACAGCCCACGACCCAAGCCCACACCAGCCCATGCCATGCTGTGGGCCAGGCTGGTCCATGGGCCGAGCCTTGGGCCAGGCCAAACCACAAGCAGGGCCAAGCTATGAGAGGTCTATTTTTTAAAATTGAAAAAGATGTTTAAATTTTTATTTCATATGATTTTTGATGTATACAATTAGACCTATTCATGGGTCGGGTAGCCTGATGGCTCGACTCGATCTGACCTGTTATTTTTCAGGCTTGGACAAACTTTCAAGCCCGTATGCTCGAGCTTGAGCTTTTTCAAATAAGCCCGGCCCAGCCTCGAGCCTAGCTCGATACTATTACATATATAAAAACGTACTTATGTTATATATAATAAATATAATATATATGCCTCTTAAATTCTTAATAAATATCAATTTACTATTAGGAAATATAAATTATTTTATTAAATTATTAAATTATTACTAAATTAATATAATATTAGTTTATAAAAGTATATTGAAAAATAAGACATTTTGTGTAAAGATCGGGCTTTGAGCTCGGGCTCAAGCTTTGGGCTTTATAAAAGGGTTGGGCTTGGGCTCAAGATCTAGGCTTAATGGTCAGGCCGAGCTCGGGCTCAGGCTTGCACATTTTTTGTTGATAAAGAGGCTCGTGTTAATTATAAAAGGGATTCTAGCAGATAAGGGTAATTTTTTGCCCTTAATATCAATAAAAAGTAATATCTTTATATAATAATCAAAATAGGGTAACTTTTATTGGAAAAATATCAAAAAAGGGCAGTTGCTCGTCTCCCTCCCTCCTCTGCCTCTCTATTCACCTGCTTCAATGGCGCAAGAGGAGGCAGAGGAGGCATTCCCATGAACTACCCAAGCGGGAAAGAAGGCAGAGGAGGAAGACGACCAACAGTATTGATTGCCCTTTCAAACAAGGGCAATGTCACTATTGATTGTCTTCATGTTCACGAACCTCCTCACGACGATGGCCTACAATTTATAGATATGTGCTTCAGATGCAAACAATCGTGGCACACCGGTACTTCCTCCAATGTCAGTAGTTCTACTGGGTTCGCATGTATTCTAGGTTTCTTCTTCATGTGCGCAAGATAGAGTGGGGTGTGTAGTATAGTATAGCCTTGATTTATGGGTATTTCCATTTCAATGTTAATGGAAGTTGAGATGTGTAGATAGCTAGGGCCCGATTGAAATGATTTATTTTCTTGTTTTCTTAGCTCAAATTTTTTCCCAAGCCCTGTTTCTCGTTTGTTGTGGTTAATCCCCTACATTTTAGTGAATATGTCTTAATATCAAGCCCTGAAGTTTACGGTCGCCAAAAGACTTACACAAAGGCAGAGGAAGACAATCAACAATGACACTACCCTTGTTTGAAAGGGAAGTCGACATTGTTGGTCGTTTTCCTCCTCTACCTTCTTTCCCACCTGGGCAATCCATGAGAACACCTCCTCTGCCCCCTCCTACGCCATTGAAGCAGGTGAGGCAGAGGAAGACAATCAACGGTGACACTACCTTTATTTGATATTTTCCCAAAAAAAACCCATTTTAGTTATTATATAAAAATAGTATTTTTATTGATATTAAGGGCAAAAAGTTGCCCTTATCTTCTATTATCCCATTATAAAATTATGATTTTTTACAAATTTAAATTTTTATTTAATTCTAGTCTAGTATAAAAAATATATATAACATTACTATGTATATTAATATAAAATTTGTTATTTAAATATTATACCATATATGCATGTAACTTCCAAGTTGAGCTTATTAGGGGTGGCCCTATCCGCTAAAGACATCATTGGACTCTAAAAGTTTGATACCCAATTAGACTCCAAATCTAATGATCCTTGATAATGTGAGAGCATGGTGCATATCTCAGCTAGACCTAACTAAAAAAAAAATAGTTGCTTGAACCTGCAAAGTTATATATCTATTCTAGTTAGGTTAAGTTATAAACATTTTGTTACTTATTATTATTAATTATTAAATTACTGTATTATTTAAAATATAGTAATTTCTAGATATTATAATATTTTCAAAAATACTGCTAATTTTTTGGCTAAAATTAATTAAATGTAATTTTCTAGTAATTAAATATAACTTTTTGGTAATTAAATGTAATTTTCTGCTATTTATAGCTTAAATTATAATTACTGCTAATTACAGTATAAAAATAATTATTGTTAATTATATTACTATTAATAATTAAAATACATTATTTTCATTATTATTCAATATTTTTTGCAATAAAATATAATTAATTTAATTTTTCATTATTTTTAGTGTTTTAATTAAGCTTTAGGTTTTTCAAAATTTTTGGATTTTTAATTAATTTTTGGTTTTTATTCATTATTATTCAGAAATTTTTGCATATGAGTATTTTTCAATAATTTTCAGTATTTTCAGCATTTATTTTTGCATATTAGTCACTACAAAATTAATTTGCATTTGCTTTCATTAAAAATAAATTAAATAACTAAATAAATATTGTAGTTAATAAAAAATACAACTAATTTTCAATAATTTATAGTTTGGGTGTTTTTATTAATTTTTGATATTTTTTAATAATAAAATACTATTAATTGTACTTTTATTTTTTTTAGTAAATACCCTTATCAATATAAAATATTGTTAATTTTCATTATTTTTTAATTATTTTTAGTATTTTAGTTATTCTTATGTTTTTCAGAATTTTCTGGATTTTTAATTAATTGTTGGTATTTTTCATTATTATTTAGTAATTTTTGCATATGATTAATTTTTGTAATAAAATACTATTAATAAAACAGGTTCCACATTTTAAATTTTCATTAATTTTATCATTTTTAATGAGTTCAATATGCACAATAAAGGTCTCAACTCATAAAAATTATTAATTAATTAAAAATGCATTAATACAAAGTTATCTAATAATATTATTAAACTAATCAATTAATATTTTTATATTTAAATTTCTTATTTTTATTAGTGTTTATTAAGTTTGTCTTTTAAGTGGAATTGAAACACATTTTAATATTGACTAAGTTTTGTTAATATTTATTTTTAGTGAAAGTTTATTGAATTTTTAAATTAATAATTTTTTGATTGTTTAACCTCAACCTAGTTATATTATTTGATTTATATTATTACTACTCTCTCTCTCTCCCTCTTACATGTAATAATAACATGCATTAAAATAAGAGGCCTTGGAAAACCCAAATGACTCTCTCTAATAGTGTGCAATTTTATTAATCTAATCAAGATAAGGAACGATCATTGTTTTATATTTTAAAACAAAAGAAAATAAGAAAAAATGCAAAAATGGATAAAATAGATAAATAGCTTCTCTCAAAAGAGAGACATGCTGACACATGGACCGTCTAATTTTATTATTATTATTATTATTATTATTATAGAGAGAGAGAGAGAGGGAGGGAGGGAGAATTGTGAACCGAGAACCGACAAGCTCGTGACTTTCCATTAGGTAATGTTTGATAACATTTCCAATTTTATCGAATTATAGATGAATTGTTAATGAATTAGTTGTTTGATAAATTGCTAAGATAATATTTATGAAAATCTAAAATCACTATAAATTTTTCCTATTCCTCTTTTAAGGCCGATTTCAACCTTTTTGGATAACATAAAGAAGGTAGTTTTCATAAAATAAAAAATCATTGCTAAAAATCATTACCAAACAAATTTATTATCAATTTATCAGAAATCGACTGATATGAGAATGTTTTTACTATTTAATTACTTTGTATTTATTTGATAATTAATAATTCGTTACAAATGAATCTGATTGGGTACTATTTTTTGAACAAATATTTATTGAAATATTTGTTTGTTTGTTTTTTAGTATGTGTTTGGTATAGCTTTTGTTTCTTAAATAAATGTTTGTACTTTATTTGTCTTCAAAACTGAAAAGTACTTGATAAACCGTTTATTGACAATTAGGTGCCACTAGGCATCATTAGGCGCCATGTCAGCTATTTAGTGAATAAATGCTCAAATGTTGGGGGGAAGCGTTAAAATGAAGCTTCCCCTGACAGTTGGTGCGCACATAAATCAAAACCCACTTTTGTGAATACCAAGGCATACAGATAAACATGATGAGAAAAAATGATGATTTGGCAATGACATGGTGGCGTTTTGATAAACGCCTATCACAAAACATGTAGAACAAAAATACATGCTTAATTAGAACAAGAAAGAGTTCAAGATGTTTCAAAATTCAAAACATCGAATGCACATATAGACATTGTTATTTGATATGGATCCTAATTTGATCTTATTCTTATTACATGATTTATATAATGTAATATAGCATAGCTTCATGTCAATGCCACTTCTTTCTTTGAATAAAGCATAACTCTTCCAACTAAGGGGGTGTTATTTTTTTGGATTTTGAGAGGGGGGAAAGTTGGTCAATGGGATTTAATTTGGTTCTCATTGACTAAGAATCCCATGTTCTTTTGTAGATTAATGTGGGGACCAAGCAAAGTTTATTTTCCTAGGTATCACTTACCTAGGTAAATAACTTTCTCACTAGGGAGGAAAGTTCCCAACACTTGAATGGGACAGAAATGTCCCTTTAACAATGGATTTTTATGGTTAAAGTGGTAATTTCTTTTTTTTTACTTGGGAAATAAAAGAACATGGGTAAATACACTTACCTGGGTATGTGTTTCTCATGAAAAACTTACCCAGGTAATTGCATTTACCCGGGTAAGTAACTTACCCAAAAATAAACGGGGCCTAAATCTTCTACCCATCGTCTATTTATATCATCCACTAATTAAATGAACTAGTTCCATGATCTATGTAGGCATGATTTATGTCAAAATGGTTTCAAACATAATCTAAGCTTTCAATAATCCATTGCTTCCTTTTGGAGAAGTGCCATGAAACTTTCTTATTATTTAGAAAATTATTGTCACCGATAATTAAAATGTTGATATAATATGTCTTGTATTGATGTATTATGATAGAATATCAAATATATTATATTAAAATATTAAAGTATCACGCGGTATTGCGTTTCATATTGGATAGCTTTGACACAAATATAGATACATATGTGCTTTAGAAACGCATAGATACAAATGAAAGATATGAATACATTTGAATACGTTAGGGAATTACATATAAATCCTACAAATGCATTATTTACACTAAATTTAAGGCCAAAATATCCATAAATACATATAAAATATTTATTTCAATGGTATATATGAAAAAAAAATATTACAATTAATATAGCGAGATACATACATATTATATAATTTTATTAGATTTGAAATTAAAAAATGATTAATTCCAGCTGAATTGTGTTTTACATCAGTTGTTTTTGCTTGGCTGAGTTGTGTTCTACTTAGGTTGTTTATGCTTTATTTTGAAGATTTGTTTCTTTTGTATGACCACCAGCTTAAAAAAGGTAAAAAAAAATACTCTTTTGAATAAACCTATAAAAAATGAGTACATGAAACAAAGAGGGCATAACCCTTAAAGCACCATTCATGGTGCATTCAATGCTCATGCGATGATGATTAGTGCAAAGGAAAGAATTGGTTGGTTTGGTTCTATAATTGGACGAAATATTCAGATTCCTATCTCTAAGGATGGTGGGGTTTGAATATTCTTATCATGGTTTTCAAAGAAGTTGAAATCCTAATTATTTATTTCACTTGAAATTTTGGATTAAGTATTAGACTTGATGACAATAAAAGTAGGCCATTACAGAAAGCAAGTTCTAGCTATCCAGGGTCTTGGGAGGGTTGGACTTGATATGGACTATTTTAACCAAACATGGATGGACAAGGGGTTAGCTATGAAGTGTGCATTAAAATTCTCTAGAACTTCGACACAAAATGATTGCTCTTAGAATTTGTAATGTATGTTCTTTCTCAGCACAAAATGGTTGCTCTTAGAATTCATAATGTATGTTCTTTCTTAATTTAAGCATATATATTTTATGATTATATCAAACTTTTTCCTTCAAGTGTGGCTTCTAATTGGCTTTGTTCACATAGTAAGGTGAAACTCAAATTTGAGAGAGTTTGTGCCAATGTGATTGCTGGTGAGATGATAGCAACATCTAGTTACTCTATTACTTCATGGGCCCATTCAAGTTAATATCCATTTTCTGTTAATTTGTTCGTTATTTAGTCCATGTTTTTTATTAATCTATTTTGGTAGTTTTTTGGTACTTATAACTATTTAAACAATATACCTATTCCTTTTTGTTTTTTTTTGGGTATTTGGTGCAATGCACCATTAATAAATTCCCCTGACCCCTTTACGAGATTTGATTCTGCGCCAATGTTGGAACAAACCAGCTAACACACCAACAAGCCAACCCTTGGTTGGTATATCTATTCCTTTTTGTTATATTCCAAGGTGAATTATTGAATCAGTAGATATAATGGCTTCTTATGTGAAAAAACTCTAATATGCTTCGCTATAGAAATTGCAAGAGCACCTATTGCCTCCAAATCATCTCATCTTGTATTTTAATAATTAAAATAATAATAATTATTTAAAAAATTATCTTCTATGAAGTTAATTAATTAATTACTTTCATTTAATTATATTAAGTGATATTAATTAACTTTAATATAAATAATCTTTCTTGGTACATAATTTTGTAGTAATCTTTTTTTGGATAATTGCCTATGCTTAGCACGATCATCCCTCACTAGTCAAATATATTGTATTAAAAGATTAAAGTATCAATATTGTGTATCATATCAGACAACTTGGACACAAATATAGATATAGATGCGCTTTGGTAACACATGGATGCAAATGAAAGATATGAATACATTAGAGAATTACATATAAATCCTATAAACGCATTATTTACACTAAATTTAAGGTCAAAATATCCATAAATAAGGCATAAATACGTATGAAATATTTAGTTTAATGGTACATATATGAAAAAAATATTATAATTAATATAGCAAGATACATACATGTTATATAATTTTATTGATCATTCAATAAAGAGATCAATGCAGATATTACATAGATTTTTACAAATTGCTACATGTGCAAATGCTTTTTTATGTTATTTTCTATGGTAAATTACACGGACCCCCCCCCCATATTATGGGGTTAGTGACAAAGTCCCCCTTGCACTTTTTTTGTGACAAAGACCCCCCTGAACTTTAACAGTTAGACAAAGACCCCATCGGCCATTAAATCAGATAACAGAAGGCATTAAATTACCAAAATACCGCACTAATCTTTCTCTATTTTCTTTTTCTTGCCATTTTTCTCATAAAACCTAATTGACCCAAAAATACCTCTATTGTGGATATTTGATCATGCAAAGTGATTTTGTTTGTTTTGATGGCTGGTTATCTTCCCTTCCATGATCAGAACATCATGGTCATGTACAAGAAGGTTTACAAGGGCGAGGTTTGGTGCCAAAGACATCGTTTAGATCTGGGAACGGTGAGCCTGAAGACATCATTCATGTTGAGGCCGTTGGGTTTTATCCCATTTGATAGTTCCAACACAAAGCAATGAAGCAGATAGTTACAACTAACTCTAAAGTGTAGAGTCCCAGTTGCATACCAAGGCAATAAAGAAATGCCCATAAATCAAATCACCATTCAAAATTAACCACAAATCAAATCGGCATATAGAAACTCCTAAACTAAAGTTGCAAATCAACCAGAAAGTAGAAATTCATGGAACATTGGAACCCAATAAGCTAAAGCAAAGGGAAAACCTCCCTCATCTCCTTGCAAAGAAAGCCCTAATTCAATTTTTGTTTCTCATATGTACCATTTATACAGATGAGAATGGTTATCACCAAAAGACCCTAATTTTTCTATTTCCACTATTGCCCCTCAGCCATTATACCCTAACTTTTATGACACAACAATTCAAGTGAGGAATGGAAATAGGATATTTTTATTTATTTCTATTACCATATATAAAAATGAGAATGGTAGATGGGTAATCCGATGTATTTTATAATATTATATATAGTATTTTATATTTCCATTATTATCCCTCCTTAGCCATTGTACCCTAATTTCTCTATAACAATTATATATTTCTATAATCTATATCTCTATAATAAAAATGAGGATGGTAACAATGTTTCGCCAAAAAGCCTGATTTCACTTTCCCCTTTTATAGGGATGCAAATGGATCGGGACAGATTCAATTCACGATATATCTGAATCTAATATGATAAATTATAGGCCCAATCTGATCCAATCGGATCTCACAAATATTGATGTAGATTCGAATGCAATAAGGATGTTGGATATTTTAATATGATTCAATCAGATTTAATTTTTTTTAAATAATAAATTGTTAAAAAAGAAAAAACAACAATTTAAATAAAGAAAAAAAATGAAAGTATTTTTTTCAACTATTTTCATCATATATACATGTTTTTTATAAAAAAAAATAAATAATATTAAAATTTTATAAAAATACAATATAAATAACATATTGGATCCTTTTGAATCGGATAGGGGTGATTCGAATCCAATTCGATTTTTATATAGATCAAATTATCCAATCCAATATGAAAATTTGTGATATTCGAATCCAATAAAATAGGATGATACTTTGGATCGAATCAAATCATGATCCCTTTTTACCCTCTATATTTCTTGTTATTCCAATATTTATTTAACCCATCATTAAATGGGATGCACACTATGAAACAAAGTTTTTGCTAGTCACTGTAGCAATTGGGCTTGGGTTTTGAGACAGCCCATCACGGAACATGCCTATATATATAATTTGAATAAAATAGTATAATTCAATTTAATTATACTATTTTATTCAAATTATATTGTATTTTTTATTTTCATTTTATCATTTCATATATAAACATTTGTATACATTCATATAGAATAAAATTTTGGATTTTTTTCCAATTTCTTGTCTATTTTGTTAATTTATTTAACTTGTCATTATTTTTTCAAAATTTTAATAAAAAATCATGCCTCGCACACCCCGGCCTATGGTTGAGCCCACCTGGGCTTGTGCTGCGGGCCTAACCTTTTAAGAGTTTCAAGCCAGGCATGGAACGGCCTGCTAAAGCATAGACAACTCGCAAAACCATATCGTGTCGGCACAACACAACTCACTTTCTATTTTTTTATGAAATAGTGAAAAGTGCAAATTATACGAAAGATAGTAGATAACACACATACAAATAGATGAGAAAGTAATAACAAAGAAATAATCATAAATTGTCAAACATCAATATAACCACTTTCTAATGGCCTAAGTCTAATTTCTTCCCAACTTGGGGTCAAGTCAATATTTTCACCCCAAATTGTATTTGCTTTATCATACTTGATTTGCATTAATGAATTTAGTTATAGTTTTAACTATTACTTTTCATTCATTAATGAATTTAGTTATAGTTAACAGAAAATTCCCAAACAACGTCAACACCCTAAAATTGAACATAACCCATCAGAATCCCTCCCCCAACCAAACAAATTTACTTGAGAATTTGAAGATCCTCAAGAATCCTAGGCAACTTAAGGAAGTTGTAATCAGAAGCCAACATCATTAAATAAACATAGACAAGCCCTAAGACAAAGGTGAAAATGATGCCAGATGTTGCTGCCACTTCTTAGAACTATAGTGTTGAAGCACCGCTCAAAGAGGGATTATAGCAATCACAAGGAAGCCTAAGAAGATGATAGGTTTAGGTTATAATCAATTAATGCCTTTATTGATATATCGTAGGGTATTTATAGGCTCATAGCCGCTTACAACTCATTATAATTGGCAATGATTACAATTGATCCTAACAACATGATTTCCTTGCTAATGAACTACACAACTAGCAGTATCTTCCCACAATGACTCGGTTCCCTTAATCATCGGAGACACATATGCAGCAATGAAGGAAGCTAGCAAACCGAGTCCTCCTATAAATACCCGTAACATTCCACCCTCCTTAAAAATTGCTTTGTCCTCGAGGCCCATTGAAGGGACTTGCGAGTTAGCTAGTTCCACCCTTCCTGAGACAAGATATCTCTACTCTGTAATATCTTGGGCTTTGACATTTCCTCCCCCAATGGTAGCCTTATCCTCAAGATCTATATTAGAAAACCCTATCACCAACTCATTCCCATATTTCCAGCTGGCATCTTTAACCACCTTTTTTACACTTATGTAAGACTATCAAAAACGGATGTACGCTTCTCCATTTTGAATTAGATTAGCAACTCCATCACTTTTAGTTCTTTCTGGAACACTGTAAGCAAGACACATTCCTTTATTTACTTCCGCATCTTTTGTATTGTAACTCTTTACAGAATAGGGCCCACCAAGAGTAAAAGCATTGTAACTTGGAAAACCCCCACATAATCAATGTAATTATCATGAAAGACTAGTATAGGAGGAGTTTGTTTTCTAATATTTTCCCCTTCCTTCTGAAAATGGATGAAGTGAGTCACTACCGGTTGATGGTGGTCAAGGAAGGGGAATCTGCTACTATTGCCAAAGCCCTGATTCAGTTGAAACATATACCACTGCCCAACAGTTGTTCCCTTGATGAGCTTGGTTTTATCTCAGTTAATGTTTGCATATACCCTTGCCATTTGATTAATGCTAGTATCACTAAGGGTTGTTGGATGTCCATTTATAGTGATTCCCTCACTTGGTAATTGCCATTGCCCGCTTGCAGAAATGAGGCTCATGATACTGGAGGCAACTCTGGCTGCTCTAGTCAACCATTGCTTCTCACCGAATTCGACGACGACATGGATTTCTCATTTTGGTTCGTCATTAAGAACCACAATCACCCTTTGTTGCCATACAATAGAAACAATACAACCTTTAATTGTGGAATATAGATCCACACTGCTCATCGTCACTAGAACTAACAACTGGTTGATAAAGTTGGCTTGGCAATTGAGCAACTTATAATAGGATAAATCCGGTTTCATCATCCCAATGCCATTGCCTATGATCAACAAGGTCTGGTTAACCTTCTTATGTACAATTTTAACTGACATACATTGTTGTGTGTTGAATTTACTCATGTCCACCGATCCCTTTCTATCCAATGTGTTGGAGGATTTGATGGTGAGTTCTTGAATGAAGATTTACTTGTTGTGGAGGGCATGGGTAATCAAGCTGAACCATTGGGGTGGCTCCTCAATGTCCTCATCAAGTGAGCCTTCGTCAACCTCTATCAATGAGGCATTGAAAGCTCTACCACTCCAAATGAAAAGAGCAGTGTTGTGCTATTGATTTAGAGTTGTTGAAATTGAAAAATAGTGCAATACTAGTATAAGATTGGAATGGTTCAAGATGGGATCAGGGTGGTTGTTGAAGTTTGATGGAAAGAAGAAGAAGGGTTGGAGAATAGATTTAGGGTCTAATCCATCAAGATAAGTGAAGACAGTTTGGGGGTTTTGTCGGCTGACTTGGCATTTCATCCTAGAAACAAAGGTGGATTGTGAGCGACAAGGAGAGAAGGTAGGTCAGGCTATGGCCTCTACTAAGGAAAATGATGACTGATGGTTAAGCAATGGAGGTGGCCATTGATGGGGTGAAATAGGACTTGGTTTAAGGGGAACAATGAGAGGGGAAAGGACAAAGACCAAGGGTCGAATTGTAGAAATAGCCATGGATGGAGTGATTAGAGTAGGATTGAAATGCTGGTGGGTTTTGGTTGGGGGTTGGGTGCTCTTCGCGACGCCCTTCTGGTTCTGAACCACCTCCCTTGTACCATCACCTAACCTTGTTGAGCTCAGTGCTAGTGTTGAGCCCTCAACTTCTTTTAATGAACATGGTGCCACAATTGGCTTCCCAGAGCTCTAAATCCACTTCAAGCCCCATCATCTTTAGGATGAGTGTGAAGGGGTGAAGTCCAACGATAGTGCTCTCCCGGAGATTCGACTGTCATCAAGATGTAGTTGAGCTTGCTTATAATCTCTGTCATTTTGGCCAAAATCCTTTCCTGAATCCTTTGATTATGCTCAAGACGACTGAGACGAGCTTCAAAACTTGTCATCCACGCATCCCTGGATGAACCAGGCTCTGATACCAAATGATACGAACCCTTTCCCATTGGTGGAGGAAGGTTGTATATGCCCTCGAGCTATAGTGTTGAAGCACCACTCAAAGAGGGATTACAACAACCACAAGGAAGCCTAAGAAGATGAAGGATTTAGGTTATAATCGATTAATGCCTTTATTGATATATCGTAGGGTATTTATAGGCTCATAGCCACTTACAACTCATTATGATTGGTAATGATTACATGTGATCCTAACGGCATGATTACCTTGCTAACGAACTGCACAACTAGCAGTAGCTTCCCACAATGACTCGGTTCCCTTGATCATCGGAGACACATATGCAGCAATGAAGGCAGCTAGAAAACCGAGTCCTCCTATAAATACTCGTAACATAGAAGCTCAATGGAAACTTAGATCCATTGTTCCTGATTATGATTTTCCTCTCTTCTCCACCCTTTCTAACCAAAGAAACACACCAACAAATTTAGGGTTTTGTTTTTCTCCGTTAGCGTGATATTTTAGATGTTTCAGCCCAAGTGCACTAGAAGAAGAGAGAAGGGAAGGAAAACATAACTCTAACGTTGTAGGGTTCGTTTGGCTTTTGTTTATGGTTATGTCTTCTAATTCATCTTTTTTGCCATCTTCTTCGTTACAAAATGCAAGTAGATCATCTACCAAGTTTTTGAAAGGCAAATAGATCATAGGTGTGTTTTCACTTAATGTCTCAAAACTGTTGTCTTTATCTAGTCATTTCAGTTAGCTTCAATGGAGAAGACAATGAACAACTACAAAGTGTAAAAAAAAAAGATGATTTCATAAATTAACAAAATGGTAAACTAAATTAGAAAATGGTAGTTTGGGAATTTAGAAAGTTTCAAACAGTCAGATGAGAATTTTTTTTTAAGTTAACTAATAGAACACTAACAAAAGGGGGTCTTTGTTGCAAAAAAAAAAAGTACTGGGGGGCTTTGTCACTAACCCCATAGTATAGGGGGTCTATGCAATTTACCCTGTTTTCTATTAAGTCCATGACATAAGACATAAGAAACTATTATATTTTAACATTAACAAAAAAATCAACTAAATATTAACTTCTCAAATGTGCGTTAAACAATGTTTTTAATTTTTATAAACAAATGTAATCAAAATATTGGTTAATAATTTATAAAAGTCTATAATCTTAACATAAAACATATCAAATATATTAAAATTTCTAAGATACATATAATATGCAAATTCATAATTTTTAATTACTAACATAATTATTCCATTATTAGTATTTTTTATCAAAAGTTTAAAATAACAAAAATCATTTTTTATATAAATGTAGATTAGTGGATTTCATAGTTTCAATTTAATGTTAAATTCTTGAATATTTGTACAAATATTTTTATTTTTGTAAATAATAAATATGTTGTTATTTAGTGTGAATTAAAATATTAATAACAATTTTAAAAATATGTACAAAAATTCTAAGATGCATATCATGTGTAAATTCATAAATTTTCATTATTAAAATAGCTATTTTATTATTAGATTTCTATTTCTATTATTTTTTGAGATTAAAAATCATTTTTTTAAATGTTGATTTGCTAAATCATTTTTCTATTAATGCTTATAATGAGTTTTGACTATGATACAAAATAAAAGTTATAGCTAATCAAACAAAAACATAAAAACATGACCAATTGAGTGGTATTAAAAAAAAATCATGGGGGTGCTTTTATTGGTTATTGGTCAATATCATAGATTTTCCCATTTTATAAAATGGTGATTTTGAGTAGTGTTCTGTATTAGAAAAAATAAAATTTTTATATTTCACTTTTTAGCACATCAATGAAAGCTAGTTTTTTTTTTGTGCATGTGAATCTCCCACTCCACACCCCAATGATCAATGAAAGATAGCTTAATGGCTTGAGATTGAGGCTTAGAGGCGTGCTCAACAGTCAAGCAATGGGCAACTTGCGTTCAAATCACACCACTTGCGTTTTTTTGGTAAAATGAATCAAATACACGTCAATACCTTGGTAAGTATCATTTCGTATCGTTGCATATCGACCTATATAGAACGATATAGTGTAATATAGCACGATATACGATAGGCCTGATACAACTCGTGTCATATCAAAGTTATTATTTAAAGGTCATTTACTAGAGCACCCCTATAATTACATGAATTTATTTAAACCTACCTTATATTTTTTATTTTTCTAAAACACCCCTATAATTTGCAACCTATTTACCTAGTCGAGCTTTCACTAAGAAGTGTTTATTTTTCTATTTGAAAATAATAACATGATCACCTAAACTGAGTGAAAAATGTTCAAGGGCATGGCCATGATTGTTTATTCCAAAAATACCCTTAATACTTCTTTGCACAGAAAATGAAATTGACCAAATAGAGCCAAACAAAATGGTCACCCATGTCTTAGTAGGGGTACAAATGGTATTTTTATTTTTCTTTTGATTAAATTTATTCAAATAGACATTAGGATCAACACTGTAATTTTTCATTATCATCTAATGGAAGGTCAATTAAGTAAATCGATTGCAAACTATAGGGAGTGTTTTAGTAAAACACAAATTATATGGTAGGTTTTAGTAAAGCCGTGAAACTATAGGAGGTGTTTTAGCAAATGACCCTTATTTAAAACATGACACGACTTCCTAATTTTCAGATTTTCACTACATAGTATATGATACGGGATCATATCGGTATGCGTATGGGACCAATACGAGTGCGGCCGGTATCGCATTGTATCGGTCGATACGCACCGATACCGATCGATACACAACGTCTTTGACTAAAAATTCAAATTCTGCACTAACAAAGTGATTTGAACATGAAACATTGCATACATGGCACAAGAGCCTTAAGCACTCCATCAAACCACTTGGCTATGCCATGCTTTGTGATATTTAACGAAATAACAAAATTTTATTAATGCCTATCCAAATAAATAATCAATATTTATGTTTAACAATCCCAATTAAAAATTAAAATAAATAATATTTAAAACTAGTATTTTATAAACAAATGGAATAAATAATATATTAATTCTATATTTACATTAAAAGTACAAAAAAGTATTTCTATCAAAAGATGATTTTAATCTCAAGAAATTTATACAAATAAAATATTAATAGTAGAATAATTACCTTACTACTTAAAATTTTTAAAATTGCTTATGATACATATCTTACAAATTTTATATATTTTTATAATTATTAATTAATATTTTAATTTACATTAAATGACAACATATTTATTATTTGCAAAAAATAAAAATTTGTTTGCAAAATATTAAAAAATATAATATTAAATTGAATTTATCAAATCCATTAATCTATGTTTATATGAAAAATTGATTTTTAATTTCAAAAAAAAAATTATACAAAAAAAAAAATAATAATGAAATAATTATTTTAATAATTAAAATTTATGAATTTTCATATGATATATATCTTAGAAATTTTGACCAATTTTATATATTTTAAGTTAAAATTATTAATTTTTATAAACTATTAAATGATAATTTAATTTATATTTGAGAATTTAATATTTGGTTAAATTTTTTGTTAATGTTAAAATGTAAAAATAATAAAATAAAAAATAATTGATATAATAATTACAATAAATATAATAAGTCCATCTTGAACTCTTAATTAATGCATTGTATGATATATTTTTATGTACACTTTCTTATATATTTATACATTATTTATGGTTGTTTGACCATAAATTTGGTGTTATTAGTGTATCTATGAAATTTACATGTGTTTTCCTAGTGTATCCAAGTTTTTTATATGTTTCGTCTGTATCCATGCGTTTCCAAAGCGTATCTTTATCTATATCCGTATCCGTATCCAAGTTGTCCGATACAATACTCGATACCGATACTTTAATTGTTGATAGCATATCAGTGCCCCTAAAAACCAGTACATGTCCGTATGGTACGATACATGCCAATAATTTGGACCATGCTCTGATAGAAATGATGAGATGACTTCTTCATTGGGATCAAATAATTTGTGAGAGAATACAAAATTATTCTATGAAATCAGAACCATAGTATTGGCCCATACCTTATATAATTGGGTTAGGTTGATTTAGGCCCATTAAATCTGCCTGACCCATTGACAACCCTAGTTTACTTTTATTCCTTAATATAAAGAATAGAGCATAACCAAGCATTCTTTTATTTAAAATTTTGTTTACAACTAAAAAAAATATTTTCTGGATGAAGTTATTATACTAATATAATAAAACATTAATACACAACATGTTCTAAAAAACTGACTATGAAATAAATGTGTATGTTTAGACCAATGGGTAGGTGATAAAATGAGAAAGGAATAATTCAAATAGGTGATAAAAATGAAAGAAAGTAGACTAAGGCAGCTTGATCACATACATAGAAGGCAATCTACAACACCTACTAGAAGTGGTCTATTACAAGTTGAAAGGGGCTAGAGGCGATAGGGGCAGGTCGAAAACAATTTGGGTAGGAATTGATGGAACATTAAATAGAATAGAATAGCAAAACATGATTCATGTTGCCAATCCCATATAGTTTTAAGTGGTCACATTTAAAATATAATATTGGAAATGGTTTAAAGAGTTTTCTACCACATCTTTGGATGGCATAAATCAGTTATAAGAATGAGATTTTTTTGGCAAAGAAAAAAAAAGCAACTTTGTTCGACAATTGAAAACTATACATGAGGGCCTCACCCGTGTCTTGGTAAGTCATTTACTAAGATAAATACACTTATTTCAGCACACTTATCAATGTTCTTTTATTTTCCAAGTAAAGTTGTACAATGACCCTTCCAAAAAGTGACATTATTAAAGGGACAATATTGTCTCATCATGTATTAGCAATTTTTTTTCATGAACAAGTAAGTGATTATCCAAGTCTCAGAAGGGTATTACTTGCCCAAGTAAATGAGTCGCTCAATAATTATTTTATTTTGTGGGACCCAATAATATCGAAAATACGAACATAGATTTATTTCTTTTTTATGTGGAACCCACCAACTTTCCGCTCTCATTATCGAAAAAATGAACGAGGCTGAGGTAATATAACAAAATTATATCTTAAAGTAACTTGATCCTTACAAGCAAAATAAGCAAAAAAAGGTGTGATGGAATGAGAAATTGAAATCATATTTATCTTCCCTCTTAAAAAGACAATCCTTAAGCCACATAGAGATTGAGGTGTGGCCACTTCAAATTGTCCATGACATAGTGGATAATGTAAGGTCCGAGTATGGATTTCTTGCACTCGAAATGGTGTATGTCGAGGTGCACTTCCATTTATTTGATAGCACGTCATGGGAATGAGGGTCCTGATAACGCCCTCCATTCATGTCTTATCTGGTGATGGAGAAAAAAAAACACATTTGTGTGAAAATAAGCAAATAACTTAAGATTAAAAAAAATGAAACAAGGAGTTCTATTGATGAACGACATAAGAATAAATGATTCTTCTTCTTCTTTTTCTCACTTTTTATAGGGACACCATCAACAAGATCCTCGTGCAAGGTTTTGTTACCGCCTTATTAGTGTATTTGCAAGAAGGATCCTTCTTCTTTCTTGAAGACCCGATTTTAGCAAGGTGAAGCTAGACCGAGTGTTGTCAACAACGTGAAATTTTTGCAAGATCTCAACCCATTGTTCAACAATATCAACTTAAGTTAGATCTCAAACCATTATTAGACACCATAAATATTGACAAAAAAAATAGAGAAACAACAACTGTCTAACTCAATCCTTTCACTAGATAGCTAGCTCCTCTAACCCTTAAAATAGAATAATGCCTGTAACCATGGTTTTTGAACCACCGTTGACCCGAATAGTCAGACCGTTTGACCTAGGTACCATCTAGGAAACCGGTTTCATTTTACCCCAAACCATGTCCTTGACAGTCAATGACTCGTCGACCTGTTCAACAATTTTTGGTCACTTTTTTTTATTTTTAATTATTTTTTTGTTAGAATAGGTCGTCCGTTCGAACCGGACGGTCAAACCGTCGACCCCAAAACTGGTGGCCAAAACGATTCCGTTTCCAAGTTGTTTTTTAAAACCATGCTTGTAACTCGTCCTTAACTGAAGCTAAAAAATTAGCTTCAAACAACATGAGACTTGTAACTTCAGCTAAAGGTTGATGACAAAAACACAATTCTGTTGCATATGACTCTCACTCTTGATTGAAGATTTGAGAAAAAAATCAATTTTTATTTATAAAACTTTTGCTCTGAAGTTGCAATCTTTAATGGCTTTTACCCCTGGTTGGAGTGTAAAGAAGAAAGAGAGTTTTAAAGTCGTTAATGACATCCATTGAGTTCTAGGGTTTGGTGGAGTTTCCCTCTTTCCTTTGAGTCCAAATTCTTGAAGACTCAATCTGAGTTTCCCTTTTATTTTACTATCTTGTTTTTGTTTTTTTTTTTAAATTACATCATATGAACATAATGGGAAAACTTATCGTTTAGCTTTATCGCACATGCAAACCAGTTGTCCATGTGAATTGTGTGATGTGTTCAATTATGATTGGAAGTCCGTCACAACACACACCATTCCGAGTGCAGGAGATTTGGACGTAAAGCAAGGATTAACCAATACCAGATATAGTATGAGTGGAGGTGTATCCAACAATCATACGTATTGAGCCAATATGGATGTGTATCGCTTTGTATCACATTTTATTTAGTTGATACACACTAATTTGGACTGATACACCATCGATACACCTCGTGTTTGTACCTCTCCACCAAAAAGTGTAAATAGGGCGATTCAAACCCAAATCATGTAGTGTACAACAAGCTTAAGACTTAAATCACCCTTTAAACCACTAAGCCAACTTGCTTCTTATATTAAAAAGTGAAACAAAGTATCTTTTATTAAATATAATATTCACATGTGATCCAAATAAATAATTCATAATTATGTTTAACAATTTAAACTAAAAAATTTAAAAGAATAATATCAAAATTAATATTTTATAAAGCAATGAAATAAATAATCTATCAAATCTACATTAAAGTAAAAAGATGATTTTCATCTCAAGAAATTTATACAAATAAAATATTAATAATAGAACAATTATTTTAGTACTTAAAATTAATATATATTTAAATTATTAATTAATATTTTAATTTACACTATAGTAAATAATAACATATTAACTATTTACAAAAATAAAAAAATGCTTACAAAATATTTGAGAATATAATATTAAATAGAATTTATCAAATCTACTAATCAACATTTATATCAAAAATGGATTTTAATTTTAGAAAAACTATATAAACAAAAATATTAATAATGGAATAATTATTTAGTAATTAAAAAATTACAAATGATATGTATCTAGAAAGTTTAATAGAATTGATATATTTTAAATTGAGATTAAATATTTTTATAAATTATTAATTGATATTTTAACTTACATTTGAGAATTTAATATTTGGTTAATTTTTTGTGAATGTAAAAAGAGTAAAAATAATAAAATATAAAATAATTGATATACTAATTAAAATATAATATGTGCATATGTTATGTGTCTTGGACTCTTGGTTAATGCAATATCAATAAAATTGTATGATACCTATGCGTTTAATTTAATTAATTGTAATATATTTTTTCATATGCATCATTAAAATATACATTGCCTATGTATTTATACATTATTTTGTGGCTATATGATTTTAAATTTAGTATTTATTAATGTATTATGGATTTTGTATGTATTTTTTTAGCATATCCAAGCATTTCCATATTTTTTGTTTGTATCTATATATTTTAGAGCATATTCGTATCCGAAATATGTGATATGATACCAAGTACCAATACTTTAATGATTGATGAAAAGTTGTGTAATAAAATTTTGGGCCACTTTCAGGACTTAAGTTTTGTTCTTCTTACATTTGGATAAATCACTTATACTCATAAAAAAGTAAAATTGGTCAAACAATCGTAGGATAAAAATTCCCATGATATTCTTTTGAAAATTTGTCTTGTTATACAAGAACACATCTGAATGTATTTACTCAATTAAACAATTTAGACGGCCTAAGTAATTTGAATTAGCTGAATATGCAATGACTGTACAATGGACTTTGGATGTTGGTAGCTAAGGGGGCATTTGGTAAAATCTGTTGAAGCTGAAGTTGGTTACTATACACTCTCTATTGTAGTATTAGTGAAGACTAAGGTTTAAAATTTTGATACGGTACACCAGACACAGGGCGTATTGTATTGCATTTTTGAAAAACAATACGGGATATACATGGAAATTGGGTGTCTCGTCTTTTTTCATGCATATCAGATTTGTATTGGACCGTATCAGGGGTGTATTAGGGGCATATCGGGGGTGTATCGGTAGCATATCAACGAAAAAGATATGACCAAAAACTGAAAAAAAAACAAAGGGGGAAAACAAGCTTCTTTTCCCTGAAATAAGTCGTATTTTACCTTCAAATGACTCTAAAACTTCAAAGCTTATTCCTAGAGTGTTAGATTTGCAAAATTTTGCAAGAAACAAGTGTGAATTGTTATTTTTTTTTAAAGATTTTTCAAAATTTAAAAAATATGGCAAAAATAGGTAAGTTTTTTTAATTTTTTTATAATATCTTGTGATTTATTTTTTTCGTGAATGTTTAAATTTATGTTGATCTACATTTCTTACATTCAAAATCACAATTTTTTTGTGTTATCAGTAGAATTATGGAAATTTCATGAAGCTAATTGGAGAAAATATAAATTAATAAAAATTTTAAAATGTATTTTTTTTGCCTATAAAGACTAAATATGTTTTAGATATATGGATTTATCTATCATATCCATAAGGAAATTGAAATTTCTTCTTTAATAACTATTTTTTGAATATGTTATATAATGTTTATTTATTTTTTCTAATTTTTGTAAATAAATAATAAATAAAAATTATTTAAATAATTATATTTTCACTTAAAAGTTGCATGTTTTATTGTTGGATAGGAGAGTTGGGTTTTCCCATTCCATAAAACATTAAACTTAAGAATTATAATTAAGCATGGAATTTTTAATAAAATTATAATTAACTATGATAATATATTTTTTATAAACTATTAAAATATATTAATTTAATATATATATACCTCATTGAAATATTATATTTAGTGTTATTGATGCATTTTTATGATTTATTAAAGTATTTATAATGTTTTCAAGCAAAGATATACATGAGTATTCCTATACATCTCTTATGCCTTTGCTGTACTGGTTTCCGATATTTTAAACCTGAAGAGTAGTTAAGTCATTCAGCCGTTATCAAATGGCTGCAGCTGAAGCCGAAGCTGAATCCGTAAGTTGATTACAGATAGGCAAGTTGAGGCATTTCCAGTTGAAGCATTAAACATTCCCAGTTTTCCCTGCAAATATCGGTTTGCTTCCCGCCCTCGAGCTAGAAGGAATGTTGGAGGCAAAGAGTTTGAGAAAAGCCCTCGTCCCTTCTTCTCTCCTTGAGAATCCATCTCCTGCGAGTCTCCAGTCTACTCGCCTTGCTCTCCATGTCTGAACTCTCAAGTCCTAACCTTACTCCCCTCTATATCTCTCTCTCATTAATGTTACTTTCTTGCTTTCCAGGTCAATGGCGTTAGTTCTTCTTGCTGGGTTTACATTGCTTCGGGATGCAACGTCTACAAAATCGAGGTTCGCATCTCTCCAAACTACTCTGATAAATTTCTTGATTTCTTTTCTCTAGCATTTCTTTTGCAACTAATGTTCTAATTGGAGCTCGAACAAGATTGCATTTTGCATCGTTCAATTAGTTTCTCGTTACCAACTATCAGTTGTTTGTTTGTTCGTTTTATTTCATTCTATTTGAATTGGTGATGAGCTTTCAGTATTGGTCACTGCTTATTATTCAAAGTAATCGATAAAATTTGTTACATTTCTAACTTAGATCAGATGAAAAATTCCACTGTTACTATAAGACACTTGATAGAAGTGGAAGTTTCTAAAAGGAAAAAATAAAATCGGGAACTGGCAAGCGGCAACAGTAAAAGGGAATTTAAAGGAAAGTAGCAAACAAAGAAGTGCAGATGTTTTGTTTTACGTAGCAGAAAGATGGCGATATTTTTTACTAATTAGGGAAGAACCCTCAAAATGCATGTCTATTTTTTTTATAAGATAATTACCAATTCCACTATTCTCTATTAGAATTTAATTCAATTAGTGGTGAATACATGTGTTCACCATTTAACATTCTTTTTTTTTTGAGCAAATAGTAACTGAGATTACATTAAACGGAGGTGCATGAGAAGATGTACTTCAAGAGAAAAACAAAGAAAAAAGATTACAAAGGCGGAGCACTGTCACTAAATAAACAATCTCTATGAGCACCAGATTTGGCTAACCCGTCTGCTACAGTGTTCAATTTCCCTGGGAATCCTGTTCAGCTTAACCTTCATTGAGTCCAATGTCTCTAGCTTCTCTCAAAAAATGAGCCAAGCTCCAAGGCCCGCTGTCTTTTTCCTTTAGCCATCTTATTGTATTAGCTGAATCACCCTCAAATGTTTGAGAGGAAATTCCTAACATTTTAGCACAACAAAGACCCGTGAGGGTTGCCACTATTTCTGCCTTTGTAGAGTTAGAAAATCCAATCGGGCTACTAAAATCCCAACAAATATTCCCATCTCTGTCCTGGATTATACCTCCAATCCCTGCTAGACCAGAAGATCCTTGGGCACTCCCATCGAAACTTAATCTCACTATCCTTTCCTCCCTTTGATTGCAATAGACTTGGGGATGAGAAAAGAATTTCCACTAGGTTTTGTTGAAGATCATTCAAAGAGAAGCCAGCAAATTCTTCAGAATTTACAGCCCACAGGTTGCAAAAGAAAGTAATAGAGGAGACCAGATCTACTGTTCTTCCTTTATTCTCAAAAATCCTGTTGTTTCTTTCTTCCCACACACCCCACATAACAGCTTGAGCTACGGACCTCCAATACAGTTCGCCTATTCTACCTAATATTGCCACATGAACTCCACTACCTGCTTAGGAAACACCCACCTAAGACCAACCATTCGAGAAAATGATACCAAATCTTCCTGGTTACATACAGCACAATGCATAATAAGATGCTCTGCTGACTCCCCATTGTTTAGGCACAGAGGACAAACATGCAGAAGGCTCTGCTGACTAACCATTGTTACATTACACCTCTAAGGTAATGTAACAGGTCTCCAAGTTCGTCTGTTTCTACTTCTCTCAGAGATCCTCTTAGATTTAGGTTCCAATTAAAGCCGGAGGATGAAGGGGTAAGGCAAGAGGAAATTGTGGCTTCTTTGGATCGGGATAGGTTGAAGATACAGATACGAGGGAAAGCACTAAGGGTCTCTCACCCCACCAAAGGTCAGTCCAGAATCTAGTCCGATTTCCGTTTCCCACCTTATATCTAATAAATGAAAAGAATAAGTCGTAGGCTGAAGAGATACCTTTCCAGGGGCTGATTGCTGTCACTCAGTTCAAGTGGACCTTGCCATCCCATCCATTTGAGTTTCTCCCATACTTGCTGCTGCTGATGGAAGTCCAAGTGGATCTCGACTCGATAGGGAATCTCCATAACCATTTCCCAAGTAAGGCTTTATTCCTCTCTTTGATATGGGCAATTCCTAATCCACCACCTTCCTTAGGATTACAAACCTGATTCCACCGTCCCACAAAAAATCATACTGGAGTTTCTCAATCTTGTTTTTTATTTTAATCAGGACTTGGAAAGCAGAAAGAAAGTTTGTTAGCAAGTTTGTAAGAGATGTTTTTATTAAAGTAATCCTACCCCCTTTTGAGAGAGAACATTTCTTCCAGGTAGCCAGTCTTTTTTTGCAATTCTCAACCACCGGATCCCTAAAAACTTGAATTCTCGGGTTTCCACCCAGAGGCATCCCTAAATAGGAAATTGGGAGCTTTTCCAATTTGCAACCTAGCACTTCCTTGAAGCTGTCCAGGATTTCATCACTAGCATTCAGGCCTACCAAACTACTTTTTGAAAGATTTACCTGAAGCCCTGTCACCTTTTTAAAGCAATTAATTACCCACTTCAAATTGTATATGCTGTACTCTTCTGCTTCCAAGAAAAGCATGAAAATATGCTATGAGCATTAGTGCATCTTCTGTTGTATACGACTCTGATCAGCTAATAATTAGTTTCTCTCTTTTTTAGGTATCAATGGAAGATTCTTCAGTTACCAAGGGAAAGGAAAGTCTTTTGATTCCTGTTCAAGCAGAGGTACTCAGATTCAGATTGTACATTCGTGCATGCTTATTCTACATTTATGAATCTCGTTTGGGCTTTTCAGAGATTTTCATTTCTTTTGACTAGTGCGAGGCACATCCATTGAATGTGGTACTAATATGAAAGCAGAAACCTTACTTATGCAAGAAGTATTATATATTTTTTCATTGTGACTTGGTGGAAGTGATATGTCCACTTTATATATTTATAGATGTACTAATTGTTTGGCCTCTCTTTTTGGTTCACTTGGTCATCTTATTTTATTTTATTTTTCTTGAAGGTCAGGCATTCCTCATTACTTAACCGTTGCCCACATCGTTCAGAAGTTCAAAGTCTAGTTCTTGCTGAAACAGAGTGTAAGAGATAATTCTCTATGTTTTTAACACCTTTTGAGCCCCACTTACCTGTGAAACCTATTGATTTATACTTGTAGATTTATATTAGGGGAATTTATGATTTGCCCCACCTCATAAATTTTTATTGGTTTGTGTTTTATTTGCCAAAACCCCCACCCACGATACAATACCCTCCCTTGTATTTTGATAGATTCCCCCATCTTTTACTGTTCCCAACTGGAGAGACCAATAAAAATTTATGTGGTGGGGGAATCAATAAAGACCCCTTTATACTAATCAAAAGTGAGATTCCTCTTTTGATAGACGAAGTAACACGAGAAAGTTTCTGATGGAAGCTATACTCATTAGAGTGCCATGCAATGGCATTATTTCATCCATTTTTAATGATAAGAAACCAGAATCTTAAGGCCTCTAACACCTGTAAACCTCAAAGGAGTGCTTTGGGAATGTTTAAAGTCATAATTACCAGTAGGGAAGCAAGGTGCCAACCAGCTGGTTGGTGAGGCCTCCTGCTGGTCGTAGCGCAGACTTGGGATTGAATCCCGCCTGCACCTGGGTTGGGGGATGGGCTACCCCCCCCCGTTGAGTAGCCCTTCGAAAGAAATAAAAAAACCAGTAGGGAAGTATAGCCTAAAAGAGCAAGAACTTTGCCATCTCCATCCCTTCATGCACCCCTAGTATCAAATGGCTTTACCAAAGTGCAACCATCAAAATAACTTTTAACCCTGGAAGGGGATATCATTCCTTGAATGGATTAGAGAAGAACAAGACGTTTTTGAATGGAAGCCATCTATAGGTCTAAGATTTTTTATAAGGATACAAGTACAAGTTTTAGAACCTGGCTATTCCAAGAGAAGGAAAGAAGCATTCAGGCTGTAGATGATTGCATTTTGACTAGGGAAATCCACTGGTTGAGAACTCTGGACTCCTTTCAAACCTTTTCTTTTGACGACTAATAGTCATACTAGGAAGGATAGGACCAGCAGTGTGGGTGCCTCCTGAAGGTTGGGTAAAGCTGAATTTTGATGGTAGTAGCCAAGGCAACCCAGGTCCTTCAGGTGTAGTAGGAGGGGTGCTAGAGATAAGGACAGCAACATCTTAGCCTTGTTCTCAGGCCCCATGGGAGTAGGAGACTCTAACAGAGCTGAGTTATTAGCGGCTGTACAAGGTGTTCAGATAGCAGACCAACTAGGAGTTCAGAATCTGGTAATTGAAGGAGACTCCAAAGTTGTTGTGGGATGGTTGACTGTTGACAAATCCAGGCTCAGTTATATGGTCCTATAGGGACCTCTTGAGTAAAGTTAATTGGTTTTCAAGGAACATGAATATTACCTCACATTGGGTGGGCAGAACAGCAAATACCTTAGCGGATTGTTTAGCTAAGCAAGGGGCCTCAAGGGAACAATTGTTTTGGGCAGCTCTTTAATCTTTTGTTTTTGTTTGGTGTAATTCTCTTTTTTCAGGAAAGGTGACATCTCTTGCCTCTCCATGGGTAGCCTGTAATGATTTCACCTCTTGATCTTTTCATTAATAAAATCATATTCATTTATCAAATAAAAGAAAAAGTTTTAGAACCTGACACAAGTATTAGGTGCCAAACTTGGTAAGTCTGAAAAAAAAGGATTCAGGGTCAACAGGTATAACTTAACTTTTTCTTTTTGATGAATAAAATTTCATTAAGAATTCATTATCAACAAAATAAACTGTTACAAGCATCCCAACGGGAGGTGCGAGGTGCAGCCTCACCCTTTAAAAGAAAAGAACAGCACAAAAATCATAAATGGGCCCAATTCAACTGATCCCTAGTTACTCCTTTGGCTAAGTAATCAGCAAGTGAATTAGCCACCCTTCCCACCCATTGTATGATTAAATTCATATGTTGTGTTTCCCATTTGAATTTCTTCAATTCATTTCTGTAGCACCATATCACTGAATCTGTATCTCTAAGCCAACCCACCACCACCTTGGAGTCCCCTTCTATCACCAAGCACTTCCACCCCTATCTCTCTTGCAATCTGTACACCTTGTAGGACTGCATACAGTTCAGCCCTTAAAGAGTCTCTATTTCCCATCGGTCCTGAGTATAGTGCTTGCAGATTCCCATCCTTGTCTCTAATGGTTCCTCCAATTCCAGATATTCCCGGGTTGCCTTGACTATTCCCATCAAAGTTTAGTTTCATGAAGCCTTCCATGGGTGGTGTCCAACTCAGTGGTGTTTTAGCCTTGTGTACTGAACTAGAAGCTACTGAAAGCCAATTCCTCCAAATGTCAAAGGAGAAACTTTTAAACAGTTCCACAGTTTGTAGCCAATGTATAGTTCTAGCCAAAACACAATCCATAATTTGCTGCTTACTTCTCTCCTTGTCTTGGAAAATTCTGGCATTTCTTTCTTCCCATAAAGTCCAAACCACTGCTGAACAGGTATAACTTAACTTTTAGATTTTAGTTTCTAATTATACATCTTTTATGTTATATGAATATTCTTTTTTTGATAAGCATTTTATGTTATTTATATTTTTTTGATAAATATTTTATGTTATTTACATGAATAATGGAAGAATTGTTGGGAAAGAAAACAAGTTTTGTATAGAAGCATGATTCAACAGAAACACTAAATATATGATGATTATGCTTATCAAATACAATTAATACCCAAATTATATCCTAAGAGTTTGAGGTTCTTTGATTACATATTACAAATTCAATGAAATGATGATCCTCTCAAATGTTGTGTTGATTTCCAGACGTGTCAAGAAAAAGATAAGGAACCCATTTTGAAGCATCATATGACATATTAACATATATCTGAAGTCAATAGCTGTAAGTTTGGGAAGAAATTTTTTAGTTGGGTCTATGATCAGTTATAAGCCTAGTCTCAGGGTCCACACATAGCAATTACATCCTTGAGCATCAATTGGACAAGAAGGAAGGTGTTTTTAGGAGGACCTTGGACGTAGGATGACTATGATTGTCAAATATACAAGGAATTTAGGGTAGTAAACCTATCATCTTTTTCTTTTTTCTTTTATTACACATCATTTTACGTTCAGCATGAATAACATCATTTGCTTCTTTTCCTCTTTTGAGGATTGTTTTGTGCTTCTGACATACAGCTACTCATTGTACATGAAATAACCCTTTACATGATTTTAAATCTTAGATATCACTACATATAATACTTTTCCTTATCCAATAAACCAAAGATTAAAAAAACACAGAAAAAAGAAAATGCTTCCTACATGGGAAAATTACCAATATAATTCAGCTGCCCCACCTCATCCCTAGCTAGTACATCAGTTATAGAGCGAGTATTGGTATCCATATGAACAAATATGTTGGCTCATGTTTTTAGAAAATCTACTATACACACACACACAATAGAAGATAGGTAAAACAGTAGCAATAGTCCTACTTTGGAGGGGTTAATCAGAACCCAGCCCAACCCAAGATTCTGCGCCAGTAGAGTAGACCCCAAATACAACGGATCCCTGTTTATACCATAATCAGCTAGAAATCTTGCCTCTAATGGAATGGCAAGGGAATCCATGGGTCATTCCCCTCAGCTACCATGCATTCTATTACTACTTGAAAATCCCCTTCTATTTCCAAATTGGAGGAATCATAATGAGTTGTTGAATCTCAGACATTGAAGAAGTGCTAGAAGCTTTGCTCAGATTGAATTACGTTCTCCTATAAGTGCAACTGTGCAATTAACAATTCACAATCACGATTTATACTCCTCGCATCCCCAAATCACCCTGCATAAGTGCAACTGTGCAGGAACGAGAATTTCTGTCAATTTCTGAAGTGGTTACATAGGAATTTCTGTACTTGCAAGAACCTGTATCAATATCAGAAGAGAGGTCTCAAGACTTTGGTCTAAGGATTCTAAGGGTCAGTTCTCAGTAGTCCAGAAGTGGGGCTTCTAAGTCTTCTCAGTAGTGCAGTTGGCAAGATTTTGGAGAATTCTATTCCATCTTTGTATTTTTTTTTGGTTCTTCGAAGAATTTTATTGTGAGTTGGTATTTCTTCTGTTTTTCATGATTCTTTTTCCTCCTGATACAATATCCACAGGCAATGGCTTCTTAGTCTTGGGGACAGTTGATTCTTATGGTCACCTAATTGTGTCTCAACTGGATACTAGTGGTCAAGGTATCTTTCTCTTCATTTTCTGTACTTCTATCTGTATAGATAAGGCCTACAAGTACTGAAGTTTCTTTTCCTCTCTAACTTTTTTGGTCTATATGAGTTGTTTATTTTTTTAATTTTTATGCATCTATATTTATTATATTTTATTAATATGCATAACTGATTGTTTCAGATGTTGACAGGATTACATATTCAGTAGTTCCTCGGGATTGTGGTGTAGGGGAGGGTAGCTGGGCAGGCCTCTCCTTTAGTCCAAGTTTATGGTCCACGGTACTTAATTTATTATCTCTGAACAAATGGCATGTTAGTATTATCTTGGATTGGAATTAGTTTTTGACTAGTACATGCTTGATTTGGAATCCATTGTGGAATATAAGTTGAAGCTATTTACAACTTTGTATAAACGACTTTCATGTTTGTGCATCGAGTCTAAAGCCATGTAGTCATGCCTAGCTTCAGTTGATGTGTTAGACTGACTTGTGTTCAATTATGAGATTAGAGATGTAGTAGTAGAATCAACAGTCGCTGCAAAAACAGAATGTACAAAGGAAATATTTATGCTTTTAAAACTCAAATTTGTTAGTTTCTATTTATTCCTTTTGACCAAGTGCTTTTTTTGGCTTATGTACGAAGTTTCTCTACTTCTTTCAGATCTTTCCAATTGTCCCTTACTGTTTGATTCTTCCAGGTAGCTGTTGCTCATAGTTTTTGCAAAAGCATTGATGTTTATGACCAGGATATTCATCTTCGAAGTTTACGCACGTAAGTATAATTAATTGTTCTGGTTTTGCAAGGTCAAATTTGTGGTTAAGGCTTGAGTAGCTCCAATCTTAATTTCATTATTGTCTGGCAAAAGATGGATTTAGTGAGTGGATGTAAACAAGTTGGATTTATGAGTTAAATGGAGGGTTTAGTGAACCAAATTAATTTATAAATATAAAAATTCATAGGATATAAATGCCTCCTTATCGAAAGTCAATTAAATGGTTGAGTCACTAAGTGAAAATTTTGAACTGGTTATGGGTTAATGGTGGGAATATAGACAATTGAGAGAATGATAGACAAGTGATTAACAGAAAATACAGAGAACTTCATGTAGTTTCAACCATCTTTAAAAAAAGCGCAAAAAATTCATGAGGTCATATCTGATTTCACTCAGAAGATAGAGCAGTTACCCTCAAATGGGCAGCAGTGCATGTAAGAAGAGATGCAACTCCTTTCTTGTGACAATCAGGATTCTACTACTAATCATCATCATAATCTACCAATGTATATGTTATAATTTATCAAATTCTTGGACTTCTTGGTGTTTTCCATAAAGCCTATTGCATCATATTTTCTTGTTAAGTCATTATCATCACTTAAGTGTTGTCCCACCTATATGGGGTCGGCTACATGAATCCTGTTTCACCGTTTCGTTCTGTTTAGTGTCATATCTATTGTTAAATTATATCACTTAAATAATTTCTTACTACAACCCATGTCCTTTTTGGTCTGGACCTTCCAGCCCCTTCAACTTGCAGCAGTCTGCTTTTTCTTATGGTGTTGTAGATGGTCTCTATGCATGTGACTGAACCACCTTAGTCTACTTTCTTTCATTTTATTACCTATTGGAACTACTCATAGGTTCCTTAGAATGGCTTCATTTCTGACCCTCTCCTTTCTAGTTTTTCCACATATCCATCTCTGCATATGTATTTCCGCCACACTTATTTTTTGGACATATTTCTTGACTGCCTACAAACTGCTCCATACAACATTGCTGGCCTTACAACTGTTTTATAGAAACTTCCTTTTAACCTTAGCGGTATTCACCTATCACATAAGACTCTGGATGTACCATCCATTTTGCCCATCCTATTCTTACTAACATGGTTTGACACAGTTTATTGTATCCAACTTCATTAAGCTTTGTGCGGAGCTCATTTCTTGGGGATGAAAATTCAATATTGGCTGTTGCTGAGGGCTGTCAGGTCAGTTGCAGGCTTATACACACCTTTAGCTTACTTGATGCTAATGATCTTAAAAAATCTTCCATTTTTTTTATTTATTTATTTTTAATTATTGCAGCTTACTATATGGGACTTGAGAACACATGAGAATGGTGGGTGTGTACAACGAATCTGTGGTTCCATGGGGGATATTTTATATGCTATTTGCAGTTCCTCAGATGGGGCAATTGCGGTAGGTGGAGCTGATCGTACTGTAACCATTTATGACCCTCGTAGGTGGGTATCCGAAATGGTTACATTTGATCCATATCTGAAATTATTTATTTATTTATTTTTTACTTGAAAAGACCTGTTTTTTGCTCCAAAATGTATCTATTTCTGAAATCAAATTAAGCTAAGCTACAGAGAGACTATTTGATCATAGCATGTATTGAAGGGTTAATTAGAGAGGACTTCTATGATGTTTGAAATTGATATAGAACCTCCTTTCTCACCGGTACATGTTTAAAGAATGAGACAACTTATAATTGGGGAATATTTAGTTGTTGGCTCTCTTCTTAGACTATTTTTCTTTTTCTTTTTTTGTTAATGTTATACAAATAATTCAAGATTCTTATTTGTATTTGACATCTTGGTTGCAGATGGTCAGCTTTTGCAAGATGGGTGAACTGCTCAAAGTATGAGGTGGGTTGATAAATTAAAGTTCTATATCACATATTAGTTTTCCTCCCAATATCTTATTTTACTTTGAATTTGTGCATCTGACAAGCAAGCCAATCATTATTGTCTTGATTTCAGAGAAAAAAAACCATTTCGGATGTTTATGGGTTACAGTCCCTCAAATATCTAGTTTTGCTTTCCAGGAAAATAGTAAAACAAAGCAAGACAGTTATGGGTTCAGAATGTAAACATGAATTAAGGATTAAAGCTGGGGAAAGCTATAGGCATAGCCCGGTGACGATCTCTTATTCACACCAGCTTTGTCCTTTGTCTAATTTAATATAAAGCAAAAAGTAATGAAAATTAAAAAATTGCTTTTAACATATGCGTAACTATAGTTTTCTTTTTTTATTTGAGCACTTTTACCAAACTAAAAATTTAAGCATATATTTTTGTATATATGCATGAGTAAAGAACAAATCAAATTGGGTTATATGTATGTATTTGGTTATGTAAGTATGAACATAACAGCTTGTTCTGTATACATTAGCCTCTTACATATATGCTTGCAAGGTCAGGTTGGGTTCTGTTGGATTGGGTTGGTTCTTATTGGCCCCACCAAGATGCATTTCTAACAATAGATGGTGAATGATTCGAATGAATGGATGGCTATGATACCAGGATTCCTGGACAAGGGTTTTTTATCATGTGGAACACTTTATTTTTGTTTTGTTTTCGATTTTTTTTTTTTTGTGAACTCCATATTCACAACTTCTCAAGCCACTTTATTTTAGTTATATATGTATTGTTCAGCTGATGTGGCTCTCACTTAAGTGAGGGCACAATGGTAATTCTTGTATTTCTTAGAAGAGTATAAATAAAAGAAGGGTCGACTAGAGGGTTTGGAATTTTTATCTCTAGTTCGGCTGTGATCTTTTCTCCTTCTTCTTATTCTTCTCCTTCTACTTCTTTTCTCTCTTCTTCTCCTCTTTCTTCTGATCTGAACTTATACGAACATCTAGTCTGAGTTTTATCATGGTATCATAGCCACGATAATCAGTTCAGATAAGTCGTCTCCTTTTCTCTCAGTTCTGCGCATTCCTTTCTAGGGTTTTGCAGAATTCTCATTAATACCTAGAGAGTTTTCCAGAAAGAAAAAAAAGGACTGGTCGTTTTCTCCTTCTGGGGGTTTCCATGCCTCCAATGAGTGCAGTCGTTGTGGTTTTGTGTGGTTGGTAGAAAACCCTCTACTCGGCAATTCGAAGAGGGCTGGTTTTGTGATGGTGACAGTGCAGACTTGGTACCCTCTACTCGACTGGTACATGATCTTTGAACTAAGTTGTGGTATGTAACAAGTTTTTTTTTTATATGTTGCAGAACTGAATATCCTATTCGTGAGGTGTGTTGTGAGGGTTTCTAGTGCTGACAGTAGACGACAACAGTAGTGCTGTTGCTAAAAGTGGTGAACAGTTGTGAATATTGTTGCTGAAACAGTGGTGAATAGTTGCGAGTGTTGCTGAAACCTGGTACTAGGAACCCTAGTGGTGTTCAGTCATTCATGTGGAGTGTGGTGATTTATTAGGGCAGTAGAGTAACAATTTAGTGGTACAGCTTCTCATTGTTTTCTTGTGCAGTCATGGGAGACAGCAGTGAATACAAATCAAGTGTGATGGTGCCTTCTGATTATCTGAATGTGCAGATGACCTCTATAAAACTGAATGGTGAGAATTATGTCCCTTGGGCTAAGTCTGTTGAAGTTTTCCTGAAAGCCAAAAAGAAAGTGAAACATGTGAGGGAAGATAAACCCCCAAGTGATTCTCTAGGATATGATGAATGGGAGAAAGGAGGATTCTCAAATTATGACTTGGCTATGGAACAACATGGAGTCCAAAATTAGTGTGAACTTCATGTTTTTAGTTACAGCCAAGGAAGTCTAGGATCATGCAAGGAAACTATATTCTGGACAAGATAATACTACTAGGGTTTACCAACTGTACCAAGAGTACTTCAATCTGCAACAAGGGAATCAGAGTCTTGAGGACTATTATGCCAGTATGAGAAATTTACGAAATGAGTTGAATGTTTATCATCCTCTTACACCTGATGTCAAAATTCAGCAACAACAGAGAGAGAGAGAGAGCAGTTGGATGTGACCAGATTTTTAGTAGGGCTGAAGTCTGAGTATGAACCTGTAAGGGCACAAATATTAGGTGGATCTACTCTTCCCTCTCTTGAGGAAGTGTTTGCTCGTCTTTGGAGGGTTTCAATTGGATCAACAGAGACTTCCACTATGTCAGATAGGTCTGCATTTGCAGTTACGAGAGGGGGAGGTCATGGTGGTAGAGGAGGTCAGCATGGCCGTGGTAGTGGTGGTAGACCCTTGTATGGTCATGGTGGTGGTGGTGGTCGTGTTGGAGGACGAGACTCGGGGGGAGCCCGTGGTAGGGGATGTGGTAATACTCAGAGAAGGTGTACTCATTGTGGTATGGAGGGACATACTATCAACTTTTGCTATGATCTACATGGCCCACCTTTAGCCTGGGCAAATCATGTAGCTGTAAACGGTGGTAACTCAAGACAAGACTCTCAAGTTACTGATTAGATCCCCACTACATCTATAGATGCTTCCAGAAAGGAGATGGTGAGTGTTTCACGGGATGAGTATGAGCGGTTCATTCAGGGTACATCTCAACAGAACACAGCTACCCTTGCACACACAGGTACGACTTGTCTAGCATCCACACCTTCCCGTTGGATTATAGATTTTGGAGCTTCTGATCATATGACTGGAACTCCAGGTGTGTTTTCATCCATTTCTCCGTCCTCCACTTCCCAATTTGTTACTCTTGCCAATGGCTCTACATTAGCCATACGTGGTGTTGGTAATGTTGACACATACTCATTATCCCTCTCCTTAGTTTTATATTTTCCAAGTTTCCCTTTAACTTGATGTCTATTAGTAAATTGACTAAGTCTCTTAATTGCTCAATAACTTTTTACCCTTCCTCTTGTGTGTTTTAGGATATCAAGACGGGGATGAAGATTGGTGGAGGGCAAGAAGCTGGTGGACTGTATTATCTTGATGGAGGTGGTTCGGCAACAACTCTTCAGTCATCTCTCTCCCCTCATCAGTGACACTGCAGACTTGGTCATCCGTCTCTTAGAGCTCTTCAGTTACTTGTTTCGTCGTTGAGTCGTCTTTCTAATTTAAATTGTGAGTCGTGTCAGTTTGGGAAACATCATCGTGTTTCATTTAGTCCTAGAGTTGATAGTCGTACATCGAGTCCTTTTTCTTTAGTCCATTCGGACATATGGGGTCCAAACAAAGTAGTGTCTTATAATGGTTACAAGTACTTTGTAATTTTTGTTGATGATTATTCAAGGATGACATGGTTTTACCTTATAAAAGAAAAGAGTGAATTGTTTTCTATCTTCTAGAAATTTTATGCCGAAATTCGCAATCAATTTGGTTTACATAATAAAATTCTTCGTTCCGATAATGGCCGTGAGTATTTTTCCACACCCTTTCAAGAATATTTGGAACAAAATGGCATTATCCATCAAATCTCGTGTATCTACATCCCTCAACAAAATGGGGTGGCTGAAAGAAAGAACTGTCACCTTTTGGAAACTACTCGGTCCCTCTTACATCAGATGATTGTCCCCAAACCCTTTTGGAGTGATGCTGTACTTGCATCCTGCTTTCTTATTAGCCGCATGCCCATGTCTATCCTTGAAGGTCAGTCCCCTTTCTCTATTCTGTTTCCCACATTGTCTCCTTTTCCCCTTACACCCAGAGTTTTTGGATGTGTGTGTTTCATTCATAATCTTGGGCCTAGAATGGACAAGTTAGATGTTAGATCCACCAAGTGTGTTTTTCTTGGCTATTCTAGGACTCAAAAGGGTATAAGTGTTATAATCCTCGTTCTCGATGTTCTTTTGTGTGTTATGATGTTACATTTTTTGAGTCTGTTCCTTTTTTCTCCGAGTCGGATACTTCTTCTCCTCCGTTGCCATCACCCCTTCTTCCAGTTTTTGTCGAGGATCCTGTTCCTCTTGTTCCAATTGTGACCCAGTCTTTGCCTTCAGTGCAGCTACCTGAGAGAGGACCACCTATCCGACAAGTGTATACACATCGTCAGGCACCGGCTCCTCCCCCAGCTTCGTCACCGTTGACAGATTTGGTAGTTGTTCCCACCCCAGCCCCCAACCCCAAGTTCTGACCTTGATCTTCCTATTGCTTCGCGGAAAGGTAAACGCAGTTGCACTCTCCACCCCATTGCAATTATGTTTTTGTAACTCACCTTTCGGCTTCCCATCGACAGTTTCTTTCTATGTTATCCTTTGTCTCTGTTCCCAAAGATGTCCAGGAAGCCCTCACTTCTCCAGGGTGGCGCCAAGCAATGGAATAACTCTCGGCCCTGACTCGTACTCATACGTGGGACCTCACCACTCTTCTGTCTGGTAAGCATGTTGTTGGATGTAAGTGGGTGTACACGATTAAATACTTACCTGATGGGAGTGTTGAACGGTTGAAAGCTCGGTTAGTTGCCAAAGGTTATTCACAGTAGTATGGTATTGATTACATAGACACCTCTCCGGTTGCCAAAATTGGGTCAGTTTGTGTTCTGATTTCTCTTGCTGCTATGATGCAAATCAGTCTTCAAATATTAGTTGTAAATTTGAAGATTAGAAGAAAGAAAGGAGAGAAGTAAGAACAACAATACAAGAGAAGAAGATGCAAATCAGTCTTCAAATATTAGTTGTAAATTTGAAGATTAGAAGAAAGAAAGGAGAGAAGTAAGAACAACAATACAAGAGAAGAAGATGGCAAAAAGATAAGGAAGGAGAAGAAGAGTCGAATTATCTCCCCTTTCTCCTCTAACCCTTTTTTTATTAAGAATTAAAAATTAGAGTGATGACAAGTATGCCCTTAAGTGGGCGGCCAGCTAGGCAGTAACATAAAGAAATAACAGGCCCATTAAGAGAGGCCCATTAGCCAACAATAAAATAAAATATATTACAAAAGAAGATGCTAGGGCCCATTCGGCCCAGTCTCTTTACACTCCCCCTCAAGCTGAGCATAGATGTTAATCATGCCCAACTTGCTTATATAGTGTGTCATTTTCCCTCTTGGAACTCCCTTGGTCAAGATATCAGCCAGTTGCTCTTCTGATGTGATGAATGGCAAACAAACTTCCCCCGAGGAAACTCTTTCCCTTATAAAATGTCTATCAACCTCAATGTGCTTAGTTCTGTCATGTTGAACAGGATTATGTGCAATGTTGATAGCTACTTGGTTGTCACAATAGAGCATCATTGGCTTCTCGTAGTCAACCCCCAATTCTTCTAGAAGGGATCGTAGCCACAATAATTCTGACACACCATGTGCCATTGCCCTGTATTCTGCTTCAGTTGAGGATCTAGCAACTACAGACTAATTCTTACTCCTCCATGACACAATGTTCCCAGCAACCAAAGCACAATAACCTGAGGTGGATCTCCTATCATCAATACATCCTGCCCAATCGGCATTAGTGAAAGCTTCCAGCTTCATGTGTCCATGTTTAGAAAATAGAATACCTTCCCCTGGAGTACCTTTCAAGTAACACAGAACCCTTTCTGCAGTGTAAAGAGACTGGGCCGAATGGGCCCTAACAACCTCTTATGTGATATCCTTTTTTTATCTTTTATTTTGTGTTGATGGGGCCTCACTTAATGGGCCTGTTATTTGTTCTTATTTTATTTTCTTTATGTAACTGCCAAGCTGGCCGCCCACTTAAGGGTATACTTGTCATCATCAATTTGTTTTAGAATTTAATAAAAATAGGGTTAGAGGAGAAGGAAGACTAATTCGACTTCTTCTTCTCTTACCTCTTCTCTTCGACATACACAGCTCTTGCACTATCATTCAGATCTGATTTGTACTGTTAATCACTGATTTTAAACCTGATATTAGAGGACTGATTCTCATCTTGTAGTAGCTAAATGAGTCTCTGTGGGAGAATGCATAAATTGACTAATAACACTTACTGCATAGGAAATATCTGGTCGAGTCATGCAAAGATATAACAACTTCCCAAGCAGTCTCTGAAACACCCCCTTATCAGATAAAAGCTCACCATTTGTAGCAGAAAGCTTATGATTAGGATCAATAGGAGTGGAGATTGGTTTAACTCCAAGTTTACCAGTCTCAGCAAGGAGGTCAAGGACATATTTACGCTGAGAAATGAAGATACCATCCTTAGATCTAGCAACTTCAATGCCCAAAAATACCGAAGATCTCCCAAATCCTTGATCTCAAATTCAGAGTTGAGAAATCCTTTGAGTTTTACTGACCTCTTCAGTGTCATTACCCGTGACCACAATATCGTCAACATAGACAATCAAGAAGGTCACCAAAGAGCCATTTCTCTTCAAGAACAGAGTATGATCAGGTTGAGTCTATGTGTAGCCAAAGGAGACAAGAGCAGCCCTAAACCTTTCAAACCAAGCCCGAGGAGACTGTTTGAGACCATAAATAGATTTCTGCAGTTTACACACCTTGCCTTGCATTTCCTTCCCATACACCCCTGGAGGTAGAGACATATAAACCTCTTCATGCAGGTCTCCATTCAAGAAGGCATTTTTAACATCAAACTGGTGTAGGGGCCAGTCAAAAGTAGCAGCTAGAGATAACAAAACCCTGATTGAGGTCATCTTAGCTACAGGAGCAAATGTCTCAAGATAGTCAATACCATACATTTGAGTGTAGCCCTTAGCAACCAACCGAGCCTTAAACCTCTCAATAGAGCCATCAGAGTGATATTTAATGGTAAACACCCATTTACAACCCACTGGTTCCTTCCCTTCAGGCAAGTCAACAATATCCCAGATATGGTTCTTATGCAAAGCATCCAGTTCGGCCATCATAGCATCTCTCCATTCAGCTTAGGATAAGGCTTCCGGTACGGACCTGGGTATCACATGGGAAGAAACAGATGCAAGAAAGGAGTAGTAGGAAGGAGAGAGAAGGCTATAAGACAGGTGTTTGGAGATACAATGGGCTGTACACTTCTGCTTGCCCTTGTAGAGAGCAATAGGAAGGTCAAGATCTGGGAAAGCTGGAGATGGGTTAGTAGAAGGCTGACCTGTTACCTCAGGAATCATGGGAGAAGCAAGAGGCTCTTCTGAAGGAGTGGAAACAACCTGCCCATGTCTGAATCTCTGCTTTTGGTACCACCTTTGGAGAACAGGAGGAGGAGGAATAATAGGAGAATGAGGTGGAAGAGGAGGAGGAATAGGAATATCGGAAGTAGGTCTAGTGGGAGAAGTGGACACCTCATGATAGGACTCACAAGGAATGGGAAGAGGAACAACTGGAGACATAGCAAAGGGCTCTTCAGATTTCTCCCCCTCAGGAGGAATGCTAAAGAAAGGAGTCAACTCAGCAAAGGTGACATCCCGAGATACAAAACGGGTGCCACGAACTGGATTAAAGCAGCATTATCCCTTCTGTGTGGAAGCATATCCTAGAAAACACATTTATGAGCCTTAGGTTCAAACTTGTGCCTTTGATGACTGTGAATATGCACATAATTAAACTTACCCACCAACCTTTTGTACCTTCTCGGATCCTCAAACTCCTAACCTGTATCACTATCCAATTTAACATTCAATTCCATAGGTGTTTCAGCTGGTCTGGCACCCAACAACCCTGTTTTTTCTAGCAGATCAAGAACATATTTCCTCTGGCACAGATTAATACCATTCTGGACCTCGCAACCTCTATCCCTAGGAAGTATCTTAATTTGCCAAGATCCTTTGTCTGGAAGTGACCATGCAAGCAAGTCTTCAACCCGTCAATCCCTAGTCTGTCACTGCCTGTGATAACAATGTCATCTACATATACCACCAAGAGAATCTTCCCAGCATTTGATTCATAGCTGAATACAGAATGGTCAACCTGACACTATTTCATTCCAAACTTCTTCACCACTTCACTAAATCTCCCAAACCATGCACGAGGAGATTGTTTAAGTCCATAAATAGCCTTCTTAAGTCTACATACCTTCTCACCCTCCCCCTGAGCAACAAACCCTGGTGGTTGCTCCATGTACACCTCAAGAAGATCACCATGTAAAAAAGCATTCTTAATGTCAAGCTGAAACAAGGATGTAAAGAGACTGGGCCGAATGGTCCCTAGCATCTTCTTTTGTAATATCTTTTATTTTATTGTTGGCTAATGGGTCTCTCTTAATGGGCCTGTTATTTCTTTCTGTTTAATCTCTTTATGTTACTGCCTATCTGGCCGCCCACTTAAGGGCATACTTGTCATCACTCTAATTTTTAATTCTTAATAAAAAAAGACTGGGAGGCAGTCCTAAGGATTGTGAGGTATTTGAAGGGTGCTCCAGGTCGTGGTTTATTGTATAAGAGTGAAGTCTTGAGATAGAAGTGGATTGCCGCTTTGTACATGAGAAGGTGCTTAGTGGAGTGATAAGTACAGCATATGTGAACACAGGAAATCAATGGGTAGATTTGTTTACCAAAGGGTTGAATCAGAGAAGAGTGGACTACATATGTAACAAGCTGGGATTGTATGACATATACTCACCGGCTTGAGGAGGAGTGTTTGAGCCGGCTGTACAAGGGTAGTATAGTCCTTTTATGTTTAGTTATATATGTATTGTTCAGCTGATGTGGCTCTCACTTAAGTGAGGGCACAATGGTAATTCTTGTATATCTTAGAAGAGTATAAATAAAAGAAGGGCCGACTAGAGGGTTTGGAATTTTTCTCTCTAGTTCGGCTGTGATATTTTCTCCTTCTTCTTCTCCTTCTCTCTCTTCTTATCCTCTTTCTTCTGATCTGAACTTATACGAACATCTAGTCTGAGTTTTATCAATGGGAATGGGACCATAGAGGAATCTCCCAACATTCAGGGTACCAAAGGAATTCTGGTTGTGCATATATTTATATATTCATGACAAATATTGCTGCTGTGTATAAATTATCAAAAAAAAAAAAAAATTGCTGCTGTGTATAAAGAACCTAAAAGCATTGCTTCATCTCTCCCCTCCCAAAATCTCTCTTGTACTAACAACATGTCTCTCTCCCTCCTAAATCTTTTTTTTTTTTTTGATCAATAACACTTTCATTAAATCATCAATAGAAGATTTACAAGAGGAAGACAAACACACTTATCTTCCAAGAGCAGCAAAGAACCTCAAGAAAAGGAAAAAAAGAAAGAAAAAAAACACTAAAGTTACAGCTTAGCCCAAAACAGTGAATCCCTTTCTGCCCCTTGTTTAGCTAAACCGTCAGCTAGGGAATTAGCCGATCTTTTAACCCAACATGTCTTAACTTCCATCTCCCGCACCAGCCACTTGAATTTCCTCCTCTCATTATTGTACTTCCATAAGCCATTGTAGTCTTTAATCAGCCACCCTATCACCACCTCTGAATCCCCTTCAATTATGAGTTTCTGATAGGCCCCCAATTAACCTTATGTATGCCAGGAAGAGGAAAGGTCAACAATAGGCTAAGGGGGGAAATAATTGAACAATTAATCACATGGGGGCAATTATAGCTGCAGGGAATAAGGAGAGTCTTGAGGCATTTATAGCTATGTCAGTTAGGAATAAGAAGAGTGTTGGGCATTTATAACTTGGCCAGCTGGGCATTTATTGAGGGAGTCGGTTATGCTGTGAGAAGAGTATAAGAAGGGGCTTTGGGGGATGGGTGAGGTAGGCTTTTGTTGAGTAAAGAATACTGTGAGTGATTGGGAGAGCCGGCGGTCTCTCGAAGAACCGACCAATTGTTACTGTTCTTCCTTTCTTCTAAATGAATACCAGTTTCTTTGCTGATATTTGAGTCGTGAGAATTCTGCTATGAGTCTGAGAATCGTGTGTGAACTTTTTGGGACATATCAGTGGTATCAGAGCGCGTCTTTCCTCGGCCATGGTGACAGCTAAGGAAGTGGCATCGCAGGTGGTGGGTTTCAAAGAATGCTTGACTTCTCTGCATTCTGAAGTGGAGGGCTTACGTGATGAGATAACAGTTGGACTTTCGAAGATCTCGTCTCTGGAAGGAAGCGTTCAAGATCTGGTGAGACGTTTTGATCTGTTGCTTCAGCAACAGGCCTATTCAGCTCCTTTGTCTACGACCGACATTGCTCCTCCTTTAGTTGCATCGAGTTGTGCGGCTGACAAAGGGAAGAGTGCGGAATTTCCGACGTCTTCCTCGATGCCGGTGCCGGAACATACTCCTGATTCACTTCCTCGGAAGTTGGAGTTGCCTAATTTTGATGGGGAAAATCCAGACAGCTGGCTTTTTCGTGCGGAGCACTATTTCGAGATTAATGGATTGCTTCCGACAGAGCGTCTGCGAGCTGCAGTTGTCTGTTTAGAGGGCAATGCATTGGCGTGGTATTACCGGGAAGTTGGTCGGCGACCTTTTCGTGGTTGGACAGAATTCAACTCCTTAGCTTTCTGGACTCCTTCCATAACTGCAAAGATCTCAGCTCTAAGGGAGTCACCCACTCTAATTGGGCCTGATAACATGGCAGAAATGACCCCATTTTCATCCCTAAAAACACCCCCAATCCCCGATTGTCCTGGATTTCCCCTACTACACCCATCAAAGTTTAATTTCACGAATCCACCAGGTGCAGGGGTCCAAGCCACACTCATTACTGACTTGGTCTATGTGCAAATTGCAATCTCTCCCCACTTCCTCAACATGTCATCCACAGTGTAATCTGTGAAAAGCTCCAAAGATTTCAGCCACTGTACCGCCCTAATATGTATGATAGCCCTCAGATCTGCTGCTCCTCTCTGAGCTTCTGAGAAAATCCTGGAGTTTCTTTCTTCCCAAAGAGTCCAACATACTGCAGCCCTTAGTCCTCTCCACATTGTCCTTCCTCTTTTTATCCGCCACCTGAAAAAAGAAGGGGAAAAAAGACCCTGCAAGTCTGATGGGGGATTCCAGATACATCCAAATAGGGAGAAGGCCCATTCCCAAATTGACCTCGCAAAATGGCAAGACATTAGTAGGTGAAAACCAGTCTCCCCATCCGCTTTACAAAGAACACACCACTGAGGTGACAAACAAGTATTGGGTCTCTTCTTTTGAAGTAGATCACCAGTGTTGATTCTTTCCAGATAGGCTTCCCAACAAAAACTACCAACCCTAGGAGGTATTGCTCTGCACCAAACCTCATCAACAGGGAAAGGGGGGAAGGTAGGACTGGTGGACTGACTTAAGACTTTGAAGAAAGAAGCACAAGAAAAGATGCCGTGGGGGGTAGGTGTCCAAATTCTAGAATCCGCCCTAGTGGGGTCTAAGACAACGTTATCAAGAACTGCAATAAGGCTCGAAATACTATTGAAGTCTGAGTCCCTCAAATCCCTTCTTAGACCCAAGTTCCACCCAATCCCAGAAGTGGAAGAGGACGGGGTGGTGAAAGACGAGATTGGCTCATTTTTCAAATCAAAAAGAGCATACAAAGAAGGAAATTGATCCTTTAGAGGGGCACTCCCCACCCAGGTTTGTTCCCAAAATCTCTCTTCCCTGTTCTCCTCATTATTAGTTAGGGAAACAACCATGAGAGTTGGGGTAGGGAATGATGTGTGAATGGAGACCTGAAGTCAGTATTTTGGTAAACAATGAGGTGTTTTTGTTGTGGACTTATGACCATCTCTGACACAACTTTTCCATGGTTACAATGTTAGTACTTTCCAACTCATGAATTGATTTTTGTTTCAATAAACTAAATGATGGTAGCTATAGGTAATACCCAAGCACAGTTGGTTGTTTTTAAGAGTGCACCTGTCATTTTCTTTTGTTGGCCAAATAGGAGAATGTAAGAATACTGTGGCCTGGATTTTGTTTTGCAGAAAATAACTAGTACTAGGTGGTTCACCTTACAAGATGCATAATACCTTAAAACAGTGGCATTTGAACTCACAAATGATATGGAACTAGAGCTGTGATAGACCAAGTTTGGTTCTTTATTAACATAGCACATTTTTCAATCAAGAGAAAGACAGAATGGATAACTAAGAGAAAAAAGAGCAGTGGTTGGGCGTTCCACAGTGAATTAAAGAAATCCCTATTCACTGTAGAGTATGCATACATGCTTTTCCACTTAATGAACACATGATAACCGCATTAGTTTATTGTACAGATTAACATATTTAGCATTGCACTCCTTTTTTAGGAGAACAGATTTTGTGTAAAAAACTTGTGGCCTAAATATGGAACATGCTAGTTTATCACTGCTTGGTTGAACTTAATATCTGGTGCATTCTATTTATGCTGGACGTGCAGGAACAGTCAATAAAAAAAAGTTCTGTTGATATGATGGTCATGATCAAATGATGAATGATTTTTCTTCATTTCCCGAAAAATTCTGTACCTTGTCCTTGTGCTGTACTCGCATATGATTTATTCCCATGTATACTGCCCAAGACAGTAAATTGTCCATATGGCCGTTTGCATTGACAAGCCTAGCAGTGCACTAAGGCAATTAATGATGGCTTTTTTTATTTGTTGTTTTTTGGGGTTAATGCAGATAACAGGCCTTTCTTTCTCATCAATCGACTCATCTCATATTTACATACAAGGTGTTGATTATGAGGTGATAACAGGCCTTCCCTTCAATTTTATAGAATTTGTCTATAGATCGCGATTTGGGATATGATGAAAAACACACAATGGCAGTGAGCATTTATCTCTTTGACATGCTATAAAATTGAAGTTTCCTTCTGTTCCATATATACATATACTCTATTGCCCTAGTAGAAAGAATTATCACTTTCTCAGGATGGGGCATTTTGTAACCAAAACTTTTCTCTGGAATGATAAATACATGCTTGCAGGTGTTCTGTGGAGACTGGAAAGATAGCAAAAAGATATTTTCATTCAGAGGGGACTCCAACTGGCTTGGATTTAGCAAGGTACATTGAAGTGAACATGCACAGAAGTTCCTTTTTAAATGCCAATTATGCGACGATCCATTGATGAGTATATCCAAGTCTGAACTGTTGGTACTGGGAATTGTATAATCACGTTCATTCAGGACATTATTATTCTGATGACAAACGTTCTGGGTAAGTGCCATCTCATTAGCATACTATTCTAATTTTCTTCATTTCTGCAGTCTGCCAACAGGGATGTTTTGGGAGGATGGTGCGACTCTGGTAGCATTTTTCTGGCCGAGATAGCAAATGAACGTGAGGTTGACATACTTAAAAGGTCTAGCAATGGGTTTCCCAAATGAATGCCTAGCTACTTTGTACCCATTGATGGGTACTTTTGGATCCTGTAGAAATACAGTACCTGCCTGTGCATCGTTGTGTCGTTACTTCCAAGTCGTTTGGACCATGAATTAATACTTTAGAGCATGTTCAACAGTTCACATAGATAGCTTCAGGATTCTTCATGATTCTGGAAATTATCTTCATTCTAGCATTCTTTCTCCTTTTTTTTTTCTTTTCTTTTTTTTTTTTGGGGGGGGGGGAGGTGGCTAAAAAGGTGCCATACATCTGTATGGTTGATATTAGTGCATAAATGGGTCCCATGGATGGTATGATAACATCTTTATCCTTAATTAGTCTTATTAGTAATATGTAAAACTATGGTGTATCTCTTTGTGCAGTTTTCATTATTGGTATGGTTTTAGACTCTTGACCATAACTTGTCATATTCTTTTGTACGAGACACCACAACTGTCAAGGGAGCCTGACTGGTCTGAGTTGGGCGAGAATGCTTACCTTCTTGATGGCTCATCGCACCCTGTTGTACAGTGTACTTGATTTCTTCTACAAGCTTCTTGCTTTGAAAAAGAAAATTGTGCTTACCTTGGAAATATTTCCTTCTTGCCTTTTGAGGGGAGATCCTCTCCTCTCATTTGACCCTTCTCTGCTAATGGGCCATACAACCTGAATTATAATTCTATTGATGGTTTGGTTGGTTATGTTAGAAGACCTAAGAAGGGCCCCAGTCTTGATGTCACCTATTCAATCTTTAGTTCACCAACTGATTAAAATAATCCAAATGAAAAGAAGCTGTACCATCGTTAGATTTCTCTCTAATACAATTAAAAGAAAAGATAAGGCCAAAGATTCTCCCATTTTCCAGTCAAAGGTGGACCAAGCAAAAATCCTCTTTCGTTTCTATTCGCCTTCCTTTCATTACATTTTTTATCCTAATAATTGACTACTTTGCGCTGTTTTTGTTTCTTTTTTTTTTTTTTTTTTAAACTCGTGGAAGGGTAAATCTTCGAAAGACAAGACTGAAATCCTTGGAACTTGTGGAAGTTAGGCACCCTTTTAGTTTCAATAATGGACAAGATACTGGCAATAATGGGTGGGAATGGGATTTTGTGCTTATCTAGTTTGATCATGACACTTTAACTGAATGAGAAATGAGATGCCCATGATCCCCATTATTGGCGGGTACCTAGGCTCAACCTCTCACATGTAATGCCCTGGATGGACGATGTTATTTGTGTGGACTGAGACTGTGGGAGGTTTGTTGTGGAGGGCCGGAGGCATTCGAAATCACATGGAAATGAAATGACTTGTTTTCTGTTGTTTGGTGTTTGAAGCAAGTCTACTACCATACCATACCATACACCATGGTCCATGGATTCTTATCCAAATCTTTTTTTTATGTTTTTGGCTCAAAATGGTGGTAAAGGAAGGTTTTTGATTTGGATTTGTTACAATGAATCCGGATTTTCTCCTCATAGAGTTCTTACACCAATCTCACAGTACATCACAGCCATGCATTGGGAACATCTTCCATGAATGACAACATATAAGTACAGGAAATATTCCCAATGCATGACTACGATGTGGTGTGAGAAGCGCTATGTGCCACATAGCGAATCTGGTTTCCGTTACACTTAGTCCCTGTTTGAGATTGCTTATTTTATGCAAGGACCACACATATAAGCATTTATTCGTCTTTGAGAAATAATCCTAAATAAGTGCTTTTTCAGGAAATAAGCCTAACGTTCTGGCCTTTTTCAAGAAAAAGTGCTTATTGCATTTCTGGTCCATCTTGACCTGTCATGTAATTTTCAAAATACCTATACTACCTCCCATTTAAAAAAATATTTTTTCACCAAACACTCATAAGGACTTACTAGGATAAGTGCTTATCCTATAAGCACTCCCAAATGGGGGGGTTAATTGTTAAATAATGACCAACTATCCCTTTATAATTGGTGATTTTTTATTTTAATTGTAACTAATAATACTTTAAACATTTCTCTCAAATCAAATCATAAAATGTGGTATATGAAAATGAAGGCTCTAAAAGCTCCAAGCCTCCCACCATTTTGACCGACTTCTTTATTTGCTGTTGTCTCAAAGGGTTAAACCTTGAAAAGGATAGGATTATATTTCTATCATAAACATGCATTTGTCAGTAGAATTTTCAGAAAAGTGATTCCATTTCCAGATATTTTATTTATTTGACATTTCAGGAATGAGTCTTCTTAAGAAGTTCAATTGCAATGTAAATAAAGAGAAAATATTAAAAAAGCGGTGAAAACGATGTCATTTTCATGCCCTTGCAAATTGAAATCGAAGGCTGAAACGCCCAACTTGGTATTGTTTAATTTGGTCAGATATTGAGATGTCATAGGTCAGGCTTTTGTCATTGAATGCATCTTTTATTGGATAAATTATGGTCCCGCTTGGTGCATCTTTTTGTGCGGGCTAAGTTAGGCAACCTGTGTTTTGGTCTTTTCCCATTTGGTTGAAAAAATATCTTGTCTTTTTTTTTTTTTTCAACTGGTCTTCGTACGAAAAACACATGAACAGATACACTTTAATCAAACGGTCTTCAAACTGTTAAGATCTTAATGTAAAAGCTTACATCATCTTTAACTGTCAAAGCTTCCAGAAGATCTTTCAAAAGCGACTTGCAAAATGACCCCTATGTCTATTACCTGATGCTGCCGACAACAATACATTATTGGTGACATTCATCCAATTACACATTGAGTACATCTCTTCTGATTTATATCACCAATATTCTCAATGTACAACTGGATGAATGTTATTAATAATGTATTGTGGTCAACAGATCCAGACTCTTACTAAACGTGTTTATTTCTCTTCTTTTTTAATTACCAGCTGATCTGAAAATACCCACATAGAAATGAATGATGTCTACAACATTTGGACCAAGCATCCCTGCGGAATTAAAGGGGTCAATGTTCTTGTTTATATTCCCAAACCAAATGGCCATTTTGGTAGCGCTCACCCCTCACCTCTGGCTCCAGATATTCTTCTCTTTGCTCAACTTTTTTTTTCCTCAAAAAAGAAGGGAACTTGCTTGGTTCACTTGAGAGGTCATCTTTTTTTTTGGAATATTCCTTGTTGGTGTTCCAATTCATACGAAACTAATCTAAAACATCCAACACTCAATACGGCCTAAGGGAGAGAAGCTGTAACTATATTAATTAAAGAAAAAATAATAATTTAACAAAAGATGGAGCTGACATGGATGTGGATAGTCCATGTGGTTGATACAAGAGGTGCTCATCAAACCAGTTCGGTTTTTGAAAATTATCAAATCGAATCAATTCGTTAATCAGTTGATCGAATAATGAAAAATCTATAACGCGGAAAAGATATGATATGAAAAGAGTTTTGATCAATCAAAACCCACGCATGAATTTATATACCAAAAAAACTGATACCAGATCGAAAAAACTGCAAAGCGGTTCAGTTATTTTTCAGTTTGGATTTTTCGGGTTTTTATGGGCACTCTTAGATTGTTCAGTTTTCAGACAGGTCAGCTGTCCCTCCACTTGGCAGAATAATCAAGAAGTCTTACTCTTTCAACTTGTGCCAACGTTCCAACCCCTGAGGCCAAGCCATCTCATTGGCTTAGTCTCCAGACTCCAAAGCCATGCATTCACATATTGCAGCTGAAATAGTTTAGACCAATTGGGGGTCGCATCTTCTCCCACTTGATGGATGCTTCCACGGTTCCACCTATCAAATTGCAGCACATGGGGATTTTAATTTGCCACTTGGCAAAAGAAAGACCGTCTCTCTCTCTCCAGTAACAGACAGCTAAGTGGGTTCCACGTGGCAAAGAAAAGGAAAACCCATTTACACTGACATCAAACCGGGACCGGATAAGAAGGGCTTCGTGCCTAATATAATCCCAAGCCCAACATCCTCATTAAACACGAACGTGGTTTCACGTTTCTTACGGTACTAAAGAATGGAGCATTCTAATAAAAAGTTGGAAATTAAAAGGAACGATACCTGTGAGGCTGTGACTGTGACTGTGAGTAAGCAGGAAAGCCTAGCAATCACCCACACCTCCCTCAATAGCCAACCATTACTGCTCTTGGCTTCTGTCGGATGGTGGTCCCCATCTGTGCCCATCGAACTCCACACAAAATTCTTCAACCCCAGAGAAGATGTTGATAGTTTTATAGAAAACCCACAAACACAAAATTATAAATAAATAAATCAAATATCATATATATATGGTGTCTCTGATATTCTTCTAAGTTAGAACTTAGCACCAACTACATGACAAAATGCCTTCAATCTTTATACATTCTTTACCTTGGTAAACACGTGTACATTTATTGTTTCCTAAATTAAGGGTTCCGCATTTATATTATTTAATTCACTATTTCTCAAAAAATTAAAAAAGTGTATTCTCTGGTCTTCATTTTTTTTTTAATTTCAATTTAAGGACTCAGGCTGAGGCATGTTTGTTTGTTTGTTTGGAATGATTAAATAATAACAATAATCCCCATTAAGCCTCTTAATCAAGCATTAATTAGGCTTGCTTTGAATTCCTCCTCTTCATTTTTCTAATCAAGAACAAGGATTTAAGAGATCCAACTCTCCCACTGAATTCCAACCACTGGATCGTGGTAGAAATTCAATCACGACCGCCAATTGGAGTGGGACCCACATCATACCAGGTCACTGTTATTCCCAACAACGAAGAGATTATATAACAGCACTAAGTCAAGGGGTAGCTTCGTAAATTCCAGTCATATCCGATAAGCGATAAACCCTCTCGGGCCTCTTCTACTTCTAGAAGGCGAGACGACTCGGTCCCCCACCCGCTTCCGCGCTCCACATTACGCGCCAACGAAGACCAAGCTGGACCACACACGTGTGAACTTCCGATATGGCAAGAAGACTGTGTCTCCCGCTTTTCCAGCTGTGCTGCAGCTTTTCCTTCAGTCCTTACACGTGTCAATCCACCATACGCCCACAAGATAGACAGTAGAATTGCACGTGGCACGACCACAGAATGACAGATACAATGCAATGAGCGCCCCACATGTACATCTCAGCGTGCATTGAGAATATCTCCTATATTTGTCATTGCGAGATGTTCCTAATACACGGTTGAGATGTGCTGTTGGGCGCCGATGCGAATTCTGACAGTTACTCCCCAACCCAACCCTGTGGGAAGTACGACCCGGCGAGTGGTGGACTCAGACCATTTCAGATGCATTGGCGCGCGCGCGCGGCGAGTACAAGACCAGAGGCCGGGTATTATTAGCAGTAGTGCGAATTTAGGAAAGGTTATATAACTAGCCAAACGTGTCCGATTCGTGTTCGGAGCGTGTTCAAATTCGGGACTAATTTTTTACTTAATTTAATAAAAACGTAATTAGTTAGAATTAACTTTGAGTTTTATTATCTATTTTGGAAAATTTCCCACATTTCTCTCTTTTCGTTTCTTTTCTTCGGTGTTCGGACATTTTTCCTTCTGTTTTAACCGAAACGCGGTGGACGAGACTCCGCTCATAAAGGGGGCCCCTTGCGCTAGGGTTTTCAGAATCCACCATTGTTCATCTGTAATTCCTCTCTCTCTCTCTCTCTCTCTCTCTCTCTCTCTCTCTCTCTCCCCGCTTTGCTTTACGAGGTACCTTTCGGCTCTCGCCTTTGTTCCTCCCTTCGTTATTTTTTTCTCCTTGTTTGGATTGATACCCATGTCTTTGTATGCGTTTTTCTAAGCTTTGATGGTTGTTCATGCTTGGACGCCAAGGAAAGGGGTTTCGTGAAATCTCAATTTGGACTATTGAGGTGTTTGTCCTGTTCTTCCATTTCGGTTGATTTGGAAGGGAGCTTTGTTGGGATTGAGGGTTATTTTTTGTTGAATTTTGATTTGGTTTATGGGTTTGTTTTGAGGTTTTAATTGGGGGGAACTTGGGTGATAATGGGCTTGGTTTGAGGAGGCAGTGGATCTGATAAAGTGAGGATTTTGGAGGGTTGTGTCGGTAGATCTGGTTGAATTCTGAGGTGGGTTTTTAATTATTTTTATTTATTTCGTCAGTGGTGGTCTTGCTTTCAGGAATTTGAGGGTTTCTGAGGAATTTGCCGGAGTTTCTTTTTTTTTTTTTTCCTGCTTTTTTCCATTGATGTGAGTAAAGATGCCTGCCACAGACTATCAGGGTTCATCCGTGCCTTTCGCCTCTCTAGGTCGTTCGCTTCTGAGTATCAGACGCGACCAGGTTCATTCCATGGAAAGCAACCATGACCCTACCAGCCAGGAATTGGAGCTTGAGGCGTTTCAGAAACAGGTTTCTGACCGGTTCGGCGATCTTGCCTCTGCTAGCTCTGACGATCTACTTTCCCTTTCATGGATCCGGCGGCTTCTCGATGCTTTCCTTTGCTGCCAGGAAGAATTCAGGGTTATACTGTTTAACAACAGGAATCTCGTCTCGAGATCACCCCTTGATCGCCTTATTACTGATTTCTTTGAGAGGAGCGTAAAGGCGCTTGATGTTTGTAACGCCATTCGTGATGGGATTGAGCAGGTTCGGCAATGGCAGAAGCACATGGAGATTGTTCTCTGTGCCTTGGATTCTCGCCAGAGGACACTCGGGGAAGGCCAGTTCCGTCGGGCGAAGAAGGCCTTGACGGATTTGGCAATTGCTATGCTGGATGAGAAGGATTCTGGATCAGTTCTCGCACAGAGAAATCGCTCTTTTGGGCGTAACAATACGAGCAAGGACTCTCGCTCAGTGGGGCATTTTCGGTCTCTTTCGTGGAGTGTATCTCGCTCGTGGTCAGCTGCGAAGCAGCTTCAGGCAATTGGGAACAACTTGGCTGCACCTCGCGGCAATGAGGTTGTTGCTACTGGTGGACTGGCAGTTCCAGTGTTTACAATGGGTTCTATTCTCTTGTTTGTGATGTGGGCACTTGTTGCTGCAATCCCTTGCCAGGACCGTGGCCTCCAGACTCATTTCTCAATCTCCCGCCATTTCACATGGGCTGCTCCAGTTCTCTCACTTCATGAGCGGATTATGGATGAGGCCAAGAAGAGGGACCGGCGGAATTCCAATGGATTGTTGAAGGAGATCAATCAGATGGAGAAATGTGCTCGGCACATGGCTGAATTGGCTGATGCAGTCCACTTGCCACTGACTGAGGAGCGCGAGGCAGAAGTCAGGCTGGGAGTGTCGGAGTTGGCACAGATATGTGAAACAATGAAGGATGGATTGGACCCTCTGGAGCGCCAGGTGAGGGAAGTGTTCCATAGGATTGTGCGGAGCCGGACCGAGGGTCTTGATTGCTTGGGCAGGCCAAATAATCCTGAGTAGTGGCATCCTATGTACAATTTTGCTAATATCATGTGATTTTGATTTCCTGGGTAGCAACCCTGTTGCAAGGAGGAGAAGAAGAAAGTGGAGGTGAAGGTGGAGAAAAAGAAAGATCTCAAGTCTTCATCGACAATAAAAGGTTAAGCAGGTAGTGTTCTTGTATCTATCATCATACATTTTGTAAACAATATAGGAGAAGTTGGATTGGATCATCCTGCTCCATGCTGCTATTATCCGTCTTGTGTTTTTTTTTTTTTTTTTATTGTATAATGTTCATCAATTTTCTTTGCTAAGTTGCATCTTCTTGTTGTGCGGATTATGTAAGTTGTTCTTTTCTTTTTTTTCCTCTTATTTTGCCAGTGGTACATACTATTTTAGTTGGAATATATTCCTTGGTAATTGTCATCAAAATGGATTGGCTGTTATTGATTTACATATGTAGAGCATGACATAAGATGATTCTGTTGGCCATTTCTGTTTATGGAGGATGATTACCTGGAAGCTGTCATATTTACAAAGTTGTGAATGTAAATTTATGATACACCTTTGAAGGAGTCGAAGTTTCTGCTGCCTATACATTTCGTGGGCCTTGTTGCTCAGATTGTTACATTGTAGGGCCTAACATATGAATTAAAGCATTTGCAGTGTAAATAGAAATTTAGAAGGCATTTCTCCTGTGATCCTCGTCAGGAAGAGGTTGCATTGAAGATCAGTCAAAAAAATGAAGAAATTTATAGTGCCTATTGTTCAACTCTGTGCTGCATATTGAATTTGTTGAAGTTCAAGCAGAATTGATTCAAAATTCATTTGAGAGCACAAGGAGAGATTATGGTCTACATGTTGAATTATCATAGTAGTCTGTTTTCATTAATGCAGCAAGTAAATAATTAGAGGGGTACTGTAAGTTCTTCAGGTTCAGTTTGGGAAGAATGCAAATACAAATACGTTAAGTGCAAAACCTTGTAAACGGTATTTGTAAATCTTGTATTTGCTCTGTACATTTTTGTATTTGTACTCTTCCCAAACTGAGCCTCAGGTCTCAATATGAGATAAGAGATCTGTTGTGATGGTAAGATAATGGAGCAAGAACAAGAGAATGGGGATAGTAACCCTCCATTCTTCCAAAAGAAAAAAATGAACTCCAAAATTTCCCATCTCCTCCCGATCAATCCCATCATTCAAAAGTCTCATCTGAACAAGACAACCATGGGGCGTTGATTGCCACAGTTATAATCCATGTGAAGTTCAACTTGTACTCCATGAGTACATGAAATTTTGGAGATGCTATGCTTAATTCCTAAACCATTGATTGCAGTAGGTCTAGCTCTTAATGTTAAAGCTCCTAAAATGATATTCCAATTCATTCTTATTCACATGTTGATAAGCCAATCTGTAACTGTTTTGAAATGGAAAGAAACATCAAATCAAAATATGCTTTGTTTCAATAAAAAACTGCTGACTGGTAAAAACATAGCTATCTAGCAACGGCTGTTACAATGAGATTATGGAAGCCATTTGCGAATGGTAAAAGAATTATTTGTTTCCAAATACCCCAAGGATATGGATCTACTAGAGGCTACAACCTTGTTACCTGTTCCCTCATAGTCATTGCCACTATAGATGATTTTACAAGCTTCAGAGCAACCAATGTCCCGATTACTTGGACAGGTCAGAGGAGGTAGAGATGACAGCCAGATAACAGCTTTACTGACCCATTTTGCTGCAAAACGAGGCTGGCTTTCTCAGATGTGTCAAGTTTGCATTGCCTTCTCATTCTTGTACCTCAATTTATTAGCTAAAGCTGGTGCAAGCGCAGCTTCTAGTCAGCCTCAGATCTCAGTCCCACCTCCAGCTCCAACTCGTGTTTTTGCTCTAATATTTACACATGACCAGTGATGGAAGTAAACAGTAGACACTATACACTGCACGTGAAGTGTCCCTTGCTGAATTCTGACCATCGGATTCATGTCGGTTGGGTAAATTGCTTGAGCAGATTCCAATCCTACACCCCTTAACCTCTTGGTTGGTATCCAACCGAAAGATTGTGATAATAAGAGGTGGACCATTATATCATGGTTTCAGTTTGTTGGACGTCTTGTTTTGCTCTTCTATCCGGGGCCTGTTTGGCCTAATTTGCTGGGAGTAGCTCTACCCAATCTGAATCAATATTAAAAATATATATATAAAATGCAAACGTCAATCAATTCATTTTGAAAAGACAAGAGACCATACTCGACGGACATCCCATCTATTCATAACTCATGTGCCGGACCTGCGGTTGGATAACACCAACCTCTCAAATCTCTCAAGTCTCAACCATCCACTGATACCCACTCGTTCAATTCTGTGAACAGCTAAGAGAAAAGCCAACTGAACTTTTCTTTTCTTTCAATTGCTTTAAGCTTTTCATGGATTGTGTTGGTTCTTAATTGGAACTCTACAGTTTATCTCTTGGATTGAATATGGATATATATTGTGGAACCGTGGAAGTTGGCCTGAGATGAGAAAGAGTAAAAGAGAGTACACGATTATTTAGATTAGATGAGAGAGGGAGGACCATCCGAGAAAGTGGCTACGGATATTGTTATTTATTGGACAAAGAATAAATGGCATTATTTGTGAATGCAACAAAAGCCCAAGTAGAGGTCAGAGGTCTCCTCCATCCCTATTGGGTTCTATCCTCTTCTTGCCACCGACGTAATTGGAATGCGACATTTGTTTCAGGATTTTCATTTTCCCAGATTTCACTGAAAGGACAGAACAGTGTTTGGGTAAAGGAAATCTGGTCCTCAAGCTTAAAAGGCCGGTCTGCTGGCTAGCATCAATCTTTCAAAAGAAAGGGGAAATTAGAAAAAAAGTGCACAAGCACCACCTTGGCACTTTGGCCGGACTAGCATGGACGGATCTGTTTCTGGAATATGGCTCAAGTATGTAGACAAAAGACTATTGACAGAACCTGTTTCTTTATTACACTGAATCATCAATCTCACATTTTGACATTTCAAGGACATTCAAGAATTTATCAGACACCATGGAAACAGAATTTTAGTCAGGCAATTTTAAATCGCCCCTTCAAATGGGAGTTTTCTTTGCCAATTAATTTGTAATTTCACCATACACCATCTCAATTCTCAGACCTTTGGGTCTCCATAACTTGCCACCTGTTGCATACCATCATCAAAAAGCTGATGTTGCTCTAGCTGAAGATCTCCATCAACAATGGGTCTCCAATTGATTTGTAATTTCACCATACACCATCTCAATTCTCAGACCTTTGGGTCTCCATAACTTGCCACCTGTTGCATACTATCATCTGGGCGGGTCCCATCTAAAAGAGTGTCTACATAAACAAAAAGCTGATGTTGCTCTAGCTGAAGATCTCCATCAACAAAGGGGTCCATTTAATGGTGGGTTGCTTGCTATATCCTGTCCTCTGAGTTAAAGCCAAATGGCAAGTTATGTGGCCATTCAAGTTAAATGGTGGGTCGCTATCCCATGTCTAAAACACTAAAATCTGCAAATTATCATGCAACCTACGGACAAGGGCGGATTGGACCAAGATCGACCCATGACATAAATACGGCAACCATCAACAAGTTAAGATGGAAAGCTCTTAAACACACAGAACTAAAATCTGGGTTGACCTATAAGTATATGGTAACTAGTACTTGGTCGGAAATTTCTACGAAATCATAGTTTTTTCGATGTGTCCTTAAAAGGACAATACATGGGGATGGAAAGGAATTGTGAAGAGCAAGGAATGACCTGGTTTTAAGTATTACATGGTCTATTAGCCGTGGAAATCAAACACAATTCTGGCTTGATAACTGGGTACTACAGATCAAACCCAGTTGTCTCGGCATATCTATTAGATAGAAAAGCAACTTCCGCTTAGCGATCCCAATTACTAATCAATCTGAATGCAAATCATAAAGATGAATTCTCAAGAAAATCATGTGGTATAAGTAATGCAACAAAGGTTGGATGCAGAGTTGTTGACCAACTCTTTGAACTTGAAGGAGTAACGAAAGAATATTCAATGTCAATGGAAAACAAGCAAATTTATTTTGCATATTAAACAGGAATGGTGACTCTGAGAGTACTCTAACGAATATCAAACATATAAGAATTTAGAACCATGACAAATCCATTATCCAACAACTAGGAATGAAGAGCAACTAAGCTGGTGAAAGCAATGGAAGCACTTTTGTATGCTTGCTTTTCATGTATAAACGTCAAAAGCACTTTTATCACAACATATGCTGCCAAGCTAATAATAAATATGCCAACAAAATCATCTGCGACAGTAGGTCCAATGTAAACATTTCATTATTGCCATGGAAGATGGAGATGGTTTCTGATACAGTAAGACCAGTCCAATCTCCAGTCTCATCTGGAGTAAGTCTCCTTCACTCGTACACTTGGGGAAGGAAGGAAATTTCCTGGCTGACTGACTGGTTTGCCAATATTGAAAGGTTTAGATATCGTGATTGCTTGGAATGGTCCCATTAGAATCAACCTTAGCTCTCGTGTCTTCTGGCAGCACCACTCCGTGCAATGTTTTCGTATTTCATGGCTGAATTGACCTTAAAACTGACAATCAGAATGGTGTCCACCAAACGTTGTGTTGCCTATCTATCAGATTTCTCATGTGTTTTTTAAGTAAAACACATACACCTATGCAGCTGGTTTTCTGTTCGCAGCAAATCTATCTGAATTCCTAGACATCTGTATTCAACCTTGTATGGTCGTATCGAATCATGGGTCACATACGTCTTCTTCCTATTTTGCGTCTCAAAAACCAAACATTAATTCAGACTGTAACTTGTAAGCCAGAAAAATCCAGCAATGGTGTTTGGTAAAGAGGTGTTGCAATTCTATTTGGGGTTCATATCAGCGCCACGTCTGTGTTTTTTAAGTAAAACACAAACAAAACATATTTGATTAGATCGTTGGAAGTTACAACGGCCACGTCTCTTTGCAATCAGAATCAGCTGAAACATCAAATAGATGTTTCTTTTTTCTCTCCAGTGGCTGTCGGAGCTGTTTTTCACCCTCAATGGCATCATCACCACGATACCAAACACCCACAATTTAACGTCTCAGCTCCCCGATTGCAGTGAAGCAACCACCTCACGATCCCACACTGGAATGAAAGATGGATAGAAACTTTGAACAAGAGCAAAAGGGGGCGTTCGACAAAGCTGAATCAGCTGGCTGTTTGGTATAACTTTTTTTTTTTTTGTTGAATCATTCGAAAGAAGGCTGTTTGGTATAACATCTGAACAGGATAGATAATAAAGTAATTAAAGAATTCATAAAGTAGCTAAATAATTAATAAATTGCATTAAATTAATTTCAAAGTGGTTTTAATGTTTGGTAACGGGAATTTTTGTCCATTGATGGAGGTGGGTCAATGAGTATTGAAAATTGGTTTGAACCCAAGCCGGGGCTGGTTCGATTGGGTTTTTAATTTGTGGATGCTGAATGTTCATGAATATGATACCATGGCCAATTGGGCCAATTCTCATACTAATCATAAGCTCAACTGCTCAAACCCATATTCTCAACCTTTGCAAAGAAAACATTAGCAGAAATCCATAGGATGGCCATCTTATTTTGCTTTAATGTTCATTGACTCCCAAATAGTTTTTATTATGCAACTTGAATGCCCAATATGTATGACTTTGCATTAGAAATTGAAACTTACGAGCCTAAGGCTCAGTTTGGAAAGAGTACAAATACAAATATGTATGGTATAAATACATACAAAATATAAGGTTTTGCATTCTACATATTTGCATTTATACTCCCTCCAATTTAAAAAGACTGCAAATATAAACATGTATAATACAAATACAAGGTTTAAAAATTCAATATATAAAGTTTTGCAATGTGCGTCTATATTCTTTCATGGTCAAATAAGAAATTTATAGGACTTTTTGAGGAACAGTGAAAGCATTTGTAAAATAGTGAATGGCCCGAGAGGGGCCTCTGAGAACTCCGCTCTTGTCTACCTTTGGGCACAAGCCCGATTAAGAAGTGGAGGCCTAAGGCCTTTGCTGAAGGAATGTCAGCATTGAAGAAAAATAGATGTCATGTTGATAGAAAAATGAACAAACATGCATGTACAAGCTGGCTTCTAAGATTCGATCCTTAGACTCAGTTTGGAAGGAGTATAAATATAAATATGTACAATACAAATACATATAAAATATATAGTTTTGTACTCTATATATTTGTATTTGTACTCTACATAAATGGTACAAATACAAATTTGTAGAATGCAAAACCTTATATTTTGTATGTATTTATATTGTACATATTTGTATTTATACTCTTTTCAAACTGAGCCTTAAGAAAGCTTTAGACAAGAAGTTCGGGAAAATCCAGAATAATATTGCAAATATTCAAATGGAGCTTCAATAACTGCAAATGAACCAACTTAATGTCCTGATTGACAATACAAGGACTTAAAGCTGTGTTTAGTTTGAAGGAAAAAAGTAGGGAAACCTTTACAAATCTTGTACAGGTTTCCTGCCTTTCCTACCTTTTCCTTCAAACCAACATAGCCTAAAAACTCGTGAACTATTGCACCACAGGAAAATATCAAGAGGGAAGGGTAATTTTTCGAGTGTCAATACAATGAAAACCTATAATATTGAAGTGGTCCTTCATTGATAAAGTATGGCTCAAATGGGATTTGAGTATGAGGTAGAGGAATTGGCAATGCATTCATGATCCATAACTTATCCCAATTATATGGGGTTACATGAATCCTATTTTATCAATTCACTCTGTTTAAAGTGATATCCATTGTTAAATTATTAGAGCTTAAATAATTTTTTACTACTTCTACCTATGTTCTTTTTGCTCTACCCCTAAATTTTCAAGCTCCTTCTACTTGTAGCAAATCACTTCTTCTAATTGGAGTTGTTGGCGGTCTTCTATGCACATGATTAAACCATTTTAGTATATTTTCACATTTTATTACTTATTGGAGCTATTTCTAAGTTTTTAAAGATGACTTTATTCTTAATTTTATCATTTCTAGTTTTTCCACTCATCCATCTTAGCATTTGCATTTTTATTACACTCATTTTTTTAATGCGTTATTTCTTAACAACACTCTGCTCCATATAACATGGTTAGTTTTACAACTATTTTATAAATTTTTTCTTTTAATCTAAGTGGTATTCTCCTATCACATAAACGTCAGATGCACCTAGACCTGTTCACGAGCCATGCTTCAGGCCTAATTTTACACTGTCTTGGGTTCGGGCTTCGGGCCAGGCCCATTAGAATTTTGACAAAAGCTAAGCTTGAGCCTGGCCCATGAATAGGTCTAAATGCACCCCTCCATTTTACCCAGTTTGCTCTAATTCTTTGGGTGACATCCTCCTCAATATCTCTCCCTTTGTTGAACCAAGGTATCGAAAAATGGTCACATTGAGTTATCCCTTGATCTCCAATCCCATACATCCTTATTTACACTTCTATTATTACTAAATTTATATGTCATGTATTCTATTTTAGTCCTACTTATATTAAAACCTGCATGGCATTTGTCCATAAGCTTAATTTTGCATTTAATCCTTCATTAATTTTATCAATTAAAACAGTATCATCCATGAACATTTACTATGAAACTTCTTCCTAAATATGTTTAATCAATTTATCTATGATTAGTACAAATAGATAAAGGCCAAATGTTGAACCTTTGTGAAAATTTACTATAACTGAACACTTGAAGTCTCTCCCATTGGTGTTCTAACATTGGTTGTTACCTCTTCATAAATATCCTTAAGTAGGTTTATATATTGATTTTGAACCTATTTCTTTTCTTTTTTTTTTGGTGGAACTAAAGAGGAGCTACACAAGGATCCGGGGGAGGGGAAGAGCTTAACATTAGGATTTGAAGGAGCTTCCTTAGCCATCCAATCTATTGCTTGATTAGCCTTCCTGAAGACATGATGATAATCCACTCCGCACCCCAAATGTTGGTTGATCTTCTTACTATCTTCTAGAATTGTCCTCATTATCTTCTTCTCTCAAAAAGGTTTAACTTAATAAAAGCATCTCAGGCATTAAACTTAATAAGTAGTGCCCAAAAATCTCTCACTTGTGGTTTGTTGACGATAGTTCCATTTATATCAGAGACAATCTAAAAGAAGGAGAATAGTTAGCTAAAGATTCTTAGAATTTATGAAGAGTTTTTGGGCAAAAGGTGAATTTGGCCAAGTAAGAGGTCTACTTTAGTAAATAGACTCTATGTAAGTTCTAGAAAATGATTGCTAAAGCTTTCCAAATCAAAAGTTGTAGTGAAAAATAATTTATACAATCAATGTACCCTGAATGGTGAGAAAAAATATGATTAGGGTTTTCAAGAAGTTGCAGTGAAAAATAAATTATGCGACAAAAACACAGAGAAGCCGCAATCCCGATACATCTCGTTGAAATGTGCTATAATCCTCCATTTTCTCCAAACCAGCCCTCCATTTTTGCAGGAGAAAGCAGATGAAGATGCCCCAAAACCTGAGGAAGAGACGCCAAAATTGATCAAGGAATTGCTTCATTTGCTATTGATGCATATGCCCGGAAATTTGACCAAAGAATCACAATCTCACTTGATAACCGATAAGAAGTATATGCGCTAAAACTTGACCAAATGAGTTCCACCACATCCCAGATTAAGAAAAAGTAGTGTTCTCAACCCCCAGAATTAAATGACAAAATAAATCTTCAACTTTAAGCGATACTCTGTTTGATGTTCAACTTTAAGCAGCATTTTATAATCAAAACAGAGTACCACAACCACCACCACATCCCACTGTGCCCATAAACAGTGCTTTCTTAATTTGATCTTCTTGCAAGTGATCAATTCATCTAACATTTGGAAGAAAAGAAAAGAAAATACGAGAAATATGTCAGCAAATTTATTGGTATGATATCTGAATTACCACCATGTAACGAATACGTGAAACATAGCTTACTGCTAGAAGCACCTTCAGAACTAAATCAACTTCGATAACTACATACTTACATGTAATTATATACAAGGTTTGTTAGAAAAGAATAGGAATAGCAAAGAAAAGTTTAAGCAAGAGATGTTAAAAACAATGAAACAGAAAATGTTGACCGAGTTCAAACAAATCCAATTGACACTTAATTACGGCCAAGCAGCCTTGATAGTTCTCTACATAGGTTGTTGCATGGTTTTCTAGAGCACCATTAGATTTCTTCATTTCTCTCCAACCATTCTCCTCTCCATTGCCATTCTTTTTGTTCATTCATGGCTCAAATTCATGGCGAGCCGACATTTTCTTCATTCCAACATTATTGCTTTCTCAGCGATTTCTCACCTGAGCTGTAGTTCTCATCATCTCCTCTAAGCTCTCTTTCATCGCCTTGTTTTCTATATGTAGAGCCTGGTCTTCCCATCCATAAATGCATTCCCTTCAATATCTCCAGATCTCCCTCCTTATCATGGACGGTGTGGCTCTTTAGTTTGACCTCCACCTTCTCAACCCGCTCAGCTCCAATCATGTCAATAGTGAGAAACTGATGTTCACAAAAAAAAAAGGCTACAACACCCACCTCCTATTGCTGGTTCTTCTCTACCATGGGTTTCAAATGAATCATTTCTGTCCTATTATTGTAGAGAGAGAGAGAGAGAGAGAGAGGCACCTTTGGTCGGTTCGGTTGTTAAGAGGAAGAAGACCATGAACAGTTCACTTGGAGGGGTGGTATGGGAAATTTGATATCATTTGATGGTAAATCACTAAGAGGGTCTTGAGAGAGATCGGATTCAGTGCTCAAACCGTTGTCACAGCCTTTTACAGCCGCGCATTGGGAATATTTCCATATTAGTATGCTTTTTTATGGGGAGATATTCTCAACGCAAGTGCAAAGGAGTGTGTGAACAATGTGAGCATAGTCTTGATTTTGAATGACAGTGAATTTAGGAGAAACGAAAAAATAGTCATGGTGAGTTTTACATGTTTTTATTGCACATTTGCACGCCATTACATACTATACGTGAAATCATTTGAAGTGCCAGAGAATGGTCATCCTGCCTGATAACATGGAACTTGACACCCCCTCCCAAAAAAGATAAAGGAATCCATGAAACTTTGGCCAAAAGAAGATCCATGATCTATGGAGTTTTTTGGAAAATTTATAAATTAATACCCTGTACCTTGTGCCTAGTCTTCAGTCCCCAATCTTCAAAACGTGCTAATCCAATATCCAAACTTTCAAAATGTGTCAACTTAGTACCGTTAATCACTTAGAATGCAAAAAGACAAAAATACTCTTTGAATGTCATGTAATTTTTTTATAAACCATCCAAATGCCCTTCTGAATGTGCACCAGTATTCAGTAAACATGCAGAACGAGCAGAAACCCAAGAAAAGAATTTGTACATGAATTTGCATTCACTGGCATTGGAAAGTCCGCAAATCCTTTGCTTCAAGCTCACGCTGGATTTTATCTTCCAGCTTGTCTAAATAGGCTTCATATATCTTTCTGCCTTTGGTGAGATTACAGTTTTCTATACTTGCATCAAGACTTCATTTGGTCTTCTTCCACTGCTGCTACTTATTCTTCGCCCCATTATGAAAATGGCCTATTTCTTTACAGGTTATGATCTTTATTACACAAATAGTTGTACCATCGTCCCTTGGTCTCATTGTTGTTCTCAAAGCGGAGACCTAAATCGATCAACCCTTGTGAGGTCAAATGTCAAAACTACTTACCATCTAGAGATCGACACTCAAGTCCATCTCATTGGATTTAACATTAAAATGGAGGCACTGAAACATTGCCGCTCCAACCAAAAGCATCTCCAGAAAACTAATAGTTGACCGTGTTCACTCCCAAATTATAGAAAAAACAGCAGCAGCTCCAGCTCCTCCACTAATCGTCACTCGCAACAGCCCCAGCGAACTCTGGTCGCATGTTCTCGAAGTCTGGGCAAGTGCGGATGTGGTCGAGTGTGTATCAAATTACGCAAGGTGGCAGGGGGGCATGGAATCTGCATCCTTAGCAGCGGTGGAACAGTCACCAATGTGACACTGCATCACCTTGTAGCATCTGCAGGGAGCGTAGTAACACTGCACGTGTTCACTCCCAAATTATAGAAAAAACAGCAGCAGCTCCAGCTCCTCCACTGATTCCACCTGTAACCCCTGATGACTGTGATGCTGTGGGCTGTACCTGCACCGTCTTTCAAACATGGCATTTGAAAATGATGCAACCACTAGCATCACTGGACCTGAAGCAACCTGTCCCTGCCCTCCTGCCAAAAAAATCGTTAGGCAACCAGGCAGAGCCAGTGGCGGAAGCACTTGTCCCCACAGTGAAAGTATCTCGAACTAACCGTGCAGTGTCACTACGCTCCCTGCAGATGCTACAAGGTGATGCAGTGTCACATTGGTGACTGTTCCACCGCTGCTAAGGATGCAGATTCCATGCCCCCCTGCCACCTTGCGTAATTTGATACACACTCGACCACATCCGCACTTGCCCAGACTTCGAGAACATGCGACCAGAGTTCGCTGGGGCTGTTGCGAGTGACGATTATTGGTGGTTTCCGCTTTTAACAAGAAACTGAACCCAACGAAACTATTCTGAAGGAATCCCATTACACTTCTTTCATTTCCTTGAGGAAGAAAATGATGAACAGTACTTTATTTTAAAAGGATAATTTTAACATTTTCAAAAATGTTAAATTTGACATGATATCATTAACTGACGGATGGTTAATGGTAGGTAATAAGTTGACATGTTTTGAAAGTTTAGATTCTGGATTGACACATTTTGAAATTCAGAGACCAAAGTGGGATTACGCCCAAAGTACTAAGGTACTAAGGTACTAATCTGCAATTTTCCTTTTTTTTTATAAATACAATCAGTGAATGAATCTGCCTTACTCACCAACTAATTACATTTCTGATTCTCATTAAAACAAAATACCTTTGAATGTATGAAGCTTCCGATCATATTTTTTTGATAAATCAAGCTTCCGATCATATTTTACAATGCCCGAATGCCCCGTATCCATCAACAGACTGCTGGAAGCCAAGGTGAGATGATTTCAATGGTCATCTGGCATACACACACACACAGGTATTCAGACCCTAACCTCTACACTGGTTGAAGCTCACTTTGAGAAAAACATGTAAGAGAGATCTGGAACAGAGTCTGGATTAACAGATGGAGAGAAATACCAAAACGGGCTTTGACAACCACTAACGAAATATCTCTGGGAAAGTCCACATTAAAAACCTTGAAAAGATCTCAGACTCCAAGAATTCAATATGTGCAGCACGTCCTATGAAGGTGTCCAGATTCATTCCTTGGGAAGAGATGCCAAAACTAACATCACAACGCATGAGAATGCGTGTCTCAGAGGATGGGCTGTTGATCTGATCCAAACAATTATTTAGCATATCCATGAAGATTTTGCCCTTCTTTGAGTAGTCCAATGATGATGCAGGGCACGATTCAATTCTGGCTGAATGATATGGAACATAGCCATCCTGAGACATGAAATCAAGGAAAACATTAGAGAAAGCCGAACCAAAACAATCATCCCAAAAAGAAGCAATATCAAATAAAGAACAATCTGTTTTTCTTTGACCCATCACACAAAGAACAAAAAAAAAAAAAAAAAAAAATGAAAATGAGATTTTAAGCATTTCAAGTATCCAACCACCCGACGTTCGACCTCAAAACGAGTAAAACTTGTCATGTTTACATGAAAATTTTAATTTTCTTTCAGTCTGGAAAAGTGAAAAACATAGGTACAACCAAAGAAAAATCAGATGCCTTATTAGATTTTCATATCTAGAACCCTATGATATATTGAATCCTCAAAATAAATAATAAATAAAATAGAAAAATAAAAAGAATAATTCCTTACAAAAGTCCTACCTATAAAAGAAAATCATGAAAGACAGAAAGGGAATACCTGAGGTGAGGATAAAAGGATTATGTTCTTGAAGTTGTTCAATGTCTTTTGCTGAAAAAGGAAAGAAAAGTTGTTTCAGAGTCTTGTTTCTAATGGGGGAAAAACTATCCCCTTCTTTCCAAACAAGCATGTGTCAGGTCAGTTGGTCATGCATATTATTGCATTGTCCAGCAGATTTTACATTTAGAAAAAGCATCAGAGGGTAATCTAGTTTCAATACCTTGCAAAGATTGTAGAAGAAAGTTTTCTGTAGTTCTGGGTTGTCACTGAAAGTAAGTTGGTGAATACACTGTGTTCCTTTGAGCTTTTTTAGAAGCCACAGTCCAGAGTTGAATAAAGAGTTTGAGCTGTATAGATACCCTAAGTGTGGTCCGGATACTGACATGTATGTATATAGGTATTTCAAATATGGCTCTATCATGGTCTCTGAGACAAATAAAAAGTATATGCTTAATATAAACACAAGCAATAAAGACCACAGTCGCCGAGCTAAGGATTGCTACCTGTTAAGGCAGTTCTTATAATGACATTCCCAATGGAATGCCCAACGAAACTAAGCTTGATATTTTTTATGCCCCCAGATCTTGACATTTTATCAATTTTCCTTCTAAGAAAAGATGTCACTTCTTCTGCCAGCCTCGAGCCCATTTCTCTGAAGTCTCCAGTTGTTTTGTCTTCATTCACCTCTGACATGAGACACTCTGCCCCAGGATCAATCAAAAGCCACTGATTCCGAACAAGCCGTAAATCAAGATGATGTCCCTATTTATGTGGTCAAAGGTAAAAAGAAATTAGACCATTGACCTATATCTGAACTATGAATCAGGAGCAAAGCATCATGAAGAAAGTAATAAGAATAAATGTAAACATTGAAGTAGCCCAGAGAAATGGAGTTATCTTTAGGCCACAGAGCTGAAGTCAATATGATGTTTAAATAGCACTAGAATAAGATAAATGCATGGATGCTAATAGAAAGTAAATACCAGAGTAAACAAGTAACAAGGAAAGATGCTGTTATGGACGCATTCCTCGGAAAGACGTACCATCGCCACCGGCAGCAACAAGAACCTGACCCACCGCCAGATTAGATTAGATCATCTTGCTTGTTCTTATCTTATTCTATTGCTCTTATCTTATCTTATCTTGTTAGTAAGTTATCAGATTAGGATTAGTTTATCTTATTATCAGATTAGGATTAGTTTATCTTGTTATCAGATTAGGATTAGTTTATCTTATTATCATATTAGAATTAGCTTATCTTATCCTTAGCAAGATAGAATTGGAAGTCTCCCTATTCAGCAAGGAGACTCCCTAAGATTAGGACTCTTGTAATCTCCTATTTAAGGAGACACCATTATTGAATGAGGATATCGAATATTCAGTCAAAAAAGAGAATAAAGGAGAGTTAGGTGATCTCTTGAACAAATCACCATTAGGGCGCCTAGATAGGTCCATCAAGAGCAGGGAGGAACAAGGGAAAACAGAGGGTTTTCCCCGTGGACCGACCCGTGACGAGATCCTATTCGCGGGCCCATAACATTTTGGTATCAGAGCCGGTCGTCATGGGAGATCTGCAGCAGCTATCATCCAGGGTCCATGAACTGGAGCATAGGCTCGTAGAAACCAGCAGGGAGGTTCGTGAGGTCAAAGACGATGTCCAGGAGCTGCGACGCTTGCTGAAATCATATTTCTCTAACAGGGAGAGGAATCCAGAAGGGGCTGTAACCACAAACAGCCTCCGACCAGACTTGACGGAGCCGTTCGGTGAACAACAGTAGCAGCAGCAGACTCTTCTTGTCCACAGCAGCAGCAACACCCTCAGCCACAGCAGCCAGACAACCAACAACAGCAACAACTGCAGCAGCAGAAGCAACAACATGATCAACAACAGCAACAGCAGCTTCTCCGAGCAGCTATTACTAGTCCTAGTATAGTTGCCCCGAAACTGGCCCCTAAGTCCTATGGACCCTTCAAGGTTCTACGACGGATTGGCATACCAGCTGGAACTGCCAGAGACCAGCCGGATTCATGATGCCTTCCACATCGCCTTGCTGAAACCATTTACGGGTGTTCCTCCGGACCAAGTTCCCTCCCTGCCACCCCTGCAAGATGGCAAACTGATTCCCCAACCTAAAGCTGTCATCCGCTCTCGTTTCAATCAAGGAGTTCTTGAAGTCTTGGTGAAATGGTGTAGCTTACCATCGGCCGAAGCCACATGGATCCCATTGACAGAGTTCCAAGCCACATATCCGGAGTTCGAGCTTGAGGACAAGCTCGTAGTCCAAGAGGGGAGTAATGTTATGGACGCATTCCTCGGAAAGACGTACCATCGCCGCCGGCAGCAACAGGAACCTGACCCACCGCCAGATTAGATTAGATCATCTTGCTTGTTCTTATCTTATTCTATTGCTCTTATCTTATCTTGTTAGTAAGTTATCAGATTAGGATTAGTTTATCTTATTATCAGATTAGGATTAGTTTATCTTGTTATCAGATTAGGATTAGTTTATCTTATTAACAGATTAGAATTAGCTTATCTTATCCTTAGCAAGATAGAATTGGAAGTCTCCCTATTCAGCAAGGAGACTCCCTAAGAATAGGACTCTTGTAATCTCCTATTTAAGGAGACACCGTTATTGAATGAGGATATCGAATATTCAGTCAAGAAAGAGAGTAAAGGAGAGTTAGGTGATCTCTTGGACAAATCACCATTAGGGCACCAAGAGAGGTTCATCAAGAAAAGGGAGGAACAAGGGAAAACAGGAGGTTTTCCCCGTGGACCGACCCGTGACGAGATCCTATTCGCGGGCCCATAACAACTTGGTGATCTCTTGGACAAATCACCATTAGGGCACCAAGATAGGTTCATCAAGAAAAGGGAGCAACAAGGGAAAACAGGAGGTTTTCCCCGTGGACCGACCCGTGATGAGATCCTATTCGCGGGCCCAATAACAACTTGGTATCAGAGCCGGTCGTCATGGGAGATCTGCAGCAGCTATCATCTAGGGTCCACGAACTGGAGCATAGGCTTGTAGAAACCAGCAGGGAGGTTCGTGAGGTCAAAGACGATGTCCGAAAGCTGCAACGCTTGCTGGAATCGTATTTCTCTAACAGGGAGAGGAATCCAGAAGGGGCTGTAACCACAAACAGCCTCCGACCAGACTTGACGGAGCCGTCTCGCGAACAACAACAGCAGCAGCAGACTCTTCTTGGTCCACAGCAGCAGCAACACCCTCAGCCACAGCAGCCAGACAACCAACAACAGCAACAACATGATCAACAACAGCAACAGCAGCTTCTCCGAGCAGCTATTACTAGTCCCAGTATAGTTGCTCCGAAACTGGCCCCTAAGTCCTATGAGCCCTTCAAGGTTCTACGACGGATTGGCAGTGTGGCCTACCAACTGGAACTGTCAGAGACCAGCCGGATTCATGATGTCTTCCACATCGCCTTGCTGAAACCATTTACGGGTGTTCCTCTGGACCAAGTCCCCTCCCTGCCACCCCTGCAAGATGGCAAACTGATTCCCCAACCTAAAGCTGTCATCCGCTCTCGTTTCAATCAAGGAGTTCTTGAAGTCTTGGTGAAATGGTGTAGCTTACCATCGGCCGAAGCCACATGGATCCCATTGAGAGTTCCAAGCCACATATCCAGAGTTCGAGCTTGAGGACAAGCTCGTAGTCCAAGAGGGGAGTAATGTTATGGACGCATTCCTCGGAAAGACGTACCATCGCCGCCGGCAGCAACAGGAACCTGACCCACCGCCAGATTAGATTAGATCATCTTGCTTGTTCTTATCTTATTCTATTGCTCTTATCTTATCTTGTTAGTAAGTTATCAGATTATGATTAGTTTATCTTATTAACAGATTAGGATTAGTTTATCTTGTTATCAGATTAGGATTAGTTTATCTTGTTATCAGATTAGGATTAGCTTATCTTATCCTTAGCAAGATAGAATTGGAAGTCTCCCTATTCAGCAAGGAGACTCCCTAAGATTAGGACTCTTGTAATCTCCTATTTAAGGAGACACCATTATTGAATGAGGATATCGAATATTCAGTCAAGAAAGAGAGTAAAGGAGAGTTAGGTGATCTCTTGAACAAATCACCATTAGGGCGCCTAGATAGGTCCATCAAGAGCAGGGAGGAACAAGGGAAAACAGAGGGTTTTCCCCGTGGACCGACCCGTGACGAGATCCTATTCGCGGGCCCATAACAGATGCAGCCTCAGAAAAATTGCAGAACCTTTCAATCTAGAATGCACTTACTGCAGATAAGATTGGCATGCTTATTTAATAAAATTAAGGAACCCAATCACTTTTTAAGTTCAACCTAGGACAAGAGTTCAAATGACTTGAATATATTTAGGACAAAAATCATATTCCAAAATGAAAGACATTAATGACAGATCGGGGGGGGGGGGAGAAACACATAAATGATTACATGCATCAAGAAATTAATGTGGAACAAAGTTAAAATGTTTTTTTTTTAATAATTGAACAAAGTCAAAATGTTGACATTAGATGATATCTCAAGTTCACTTTTTAGGAAATGGAATTCAACCTCAAGCAATATTTTCAGCACCCAATTAACTGTTAAAACTCTACCAATGCCTGACTTCCTTGGGTTGCCAAGGATGCACCAAACAAGATTTTAGGGTCCATTTGGTTCGTGGGAATAGGGGTCTGGAATTGGGAATCAGAATGGCCCATTCTGATTCTAGACGTTTGGTTGGGCAGAATGGGAGTCACGCATATCTTATGGAATCCAATTCTGATTCCTGTCTTAACCAAACAGGCAGGGGATCTGACAACAAATCAAACTGACCCTAATTTTATGGTTCACATCTGGAGGGAACAAACTAGATTAAGTTATACTCCTTGTGGATGATGAAGAAGCAACATATTTCCATCCTCTTAAGATATCTACAGAGAAAAGAGAAAAGATATCCAGGGTCCATGATGAGCCCGCCTTTACTAATATATTTTCTATCAATGCTTCATTACTGTGGATTATTTCCTAGAATGTGCATTTCTTTCCTCCCAAGTAGACCAAAGAATTGTTGTCCTTGCACATCTCCACATAATCTTTCCTATATCCCCTATAGGAAAAAGACGGGATTAGTAAGTGCAGAGTAGTTTCATCAATTTGCATAAAAAGCACATGTAGTAATTTTCAAATGTTCTACCTAGAAACAAAATGGCCTTATCTTGGGTGAAAGTGGTTCTTGCCAAACTTCTTTTATCATTAAAAAAAATCCTTTAAGAGGAAACAAAGGAAAGAACTTGAAAAAAGCAAGCACAGAGAAAGTACTTGATGGATTAGCAATCTGAATTCTACTATCATGGAAGACCACTGCAAAAAAATGAGGAGATCAATGACATGAAGTCTCAAAGTCCCTCAAAAAATTAGGAGGTCAATCTTGAGTCACACAGAAAGATGGCCAGTTAGACCCAAGCTGGATTTTATGGCTTTTAATGAAAGGTTGGAAGGGGTATTCTCGGAAGAAGTATTTGAGGCGATTGCAGAAATGGAAGGGGACAAAGCCCCATGGTCAGGCGAGTTTACCATGGCTTTCTACAAGTTGGCCTTTCTTGAAGGATGACCAAGTGAATGTTTTCAAGGAATTTGCTGATCAGGAAAAAAACTTGTTTAGGGAATTTCATTTCTATTGATCTGTTGAGAATACTTTTTTTTTTTTTTTGTAATCAATAAAGAAGAAAACTTTTATTAAGAATGAGAGATAAAACAAAGCAGGTGATAAGTTATCCCTCCGATGGAAACATCCGATGTCAACCAATACACACCCCTCCAGCTAGGGGTGAGCAAAAAAAACCGGAAAACCAAATCGATCGAAACCAAACCAAAAAATCGGTTAATCGAACCAACTGGTTCGGTTTCGGTTAACCTTATAAAAAAACCGGTGGTTAACCGAACTGACCGGTATATATACAATAATATATATAACATATTATATATTATATTTTTATTTTTATTTTTAAAATTGAATAAACCTGGGTGTGCGTGCCTATGGCCTGTCCGCCTTTTCAGTTTTCAACATTCCCAGTTACTCACTTTCCCACTTTTAAAGTTGATTTTAAATGATCAAAATTTTCAGTTTTTCCCTTTCCCAAGTCCCAACGCACACTCACCAAGGCCGAGTGAATCTGGGTGCACACGGCACACTCGCCTTTCCAGCTTTCCCCTTCTTCGAAAATCAAAACCTAAAGGTCCTAAACCAAAGGGGTGAGCATAATTCGGTTAAAACCGAAAAACCGAACTGAAATTTCGGTTTCAATTTCGATTTAATCGGTCGGCCTATTCGGTTTTTTGGCCAAGTTCGGTTATTCTATTCGGTTTTTGGTTTCGGTTACCATATTTTCCAATTCGATTAAACGAAAAAACCAAATTAGTTTTATATTTATATATTTTTAATATTATTTATATTATGATTTATAATTTTATATTAATATTTAATTAATTAATACATATATAGTTATATATGGAATGAAAGATCGACCATTAACCAAATTAGCGAAAAAATAGGCAATTCCGCATACATTACATTAGCGTATTAGACATGTTCACGTTATCACTTATCACGTAAAGTCCAAATTGGCAAATTCCAAAACAACACGAAAATCGAAAATAGAAAGAGAGAGACTCTTTGTCTCTTCATCTTCCTCACTGCGGCACATCCAATTCCAGAATACAGACCTGAGAGTTGAGACTTCCATAGTTCCATTCCAGAGTCCAGACTTTCCACTCTAGTTTCCAGTTCAGCACTTCGTCTTCCTCATCATCTGTTCCAGTGGATTCCAGAGCAAGAGCCAAGAGCAGACCAGACTCCATCACTCCAGAGAGGCAGAGATCGAGATTCGAGAATCCTCCCAAACAGAGTTTTTCGTCTGCCGCAGTTCAGGCAGGCACTCTGCACTTAGGCACTCCTTCACTGCCAGTTTACAGGCTTACAACAGCCAACAGGTATTTATTAACTTAATCCTCCCAAACAGAGTTCTTCGTCTGCTGCAGTTCAGGCAGGCACTCCTTCACCGCCAGTTTACAGGCTTACAACAGCCAACAGGTATTTATTAACTTCTTCTTCTTCTTCTCCTCCAGAAGTCCAAAGTCCCAGCATTCTGAAAGTGACACTACCAAAGGTTGAAGGCATTCTGAAATTCTCTAATCATTCTTTTTACCATTAATAAATACTTGTAATCCGTCTGACGAATCCGGCTATTCTGTTCTGTGGAGTGTAGATTCAGTTCGGATATTGATATTTTTCCTCAATGGCCATCCCAACAATGACTTATAACTGTTTTACACTTTTACTTTGTTGTCTTGTTGACTCTAAGCCTAAGGTATAAACTAATGGGAATTGCTTTCAAATAATCTGGTACACTTCTCATTCCAGATGATCCACAGAATCATGGGGGGAGCTGATCGGATCACAGAATGAAGCTGAGAGTTCTTAGTGCTGAGGGCCCACCAATGAATAAGTCTTTGAGTGAGAGTGGGTCGGGTAGATTGGAATCATCGGATCATTGGAATGTCAAACAAATTGCTGAAAAATGACCAGATTTTACGACCAAGAACACTTGCACTGAAGAGATGATTGATGGTTTCTATGTGATGAGATCCACGACAACGACACTTTGGAACCATGCACAGACCTTTCTTTGAAATCATTTCCTATCTTTCCCTAATTCCCTTCCTTTCCCTACCTTTTCCTTCAACCAATCCAATCTTGCACCAACTCAGCCAACAGTATAGGCTCAAGGAAAGAGTACAAATACAAATACAGACAGATTTTATACTGTATCTTAATTTAGATTTTATACAAATATATAAAATACAAATACAGAGTACAAATACAAAATCTTTTAAATATTTAGATTTTATACTGTATCTGAATTCTATATGTTGTATTCTTTATTGTTTATTGAAAGAAAAAAGAAGAGAAAGTTCATTAAAACTTTAAAAATAGTGGAAATGAGCCAACAAAATATGTTAGTGAACTAACTAGAAAACTCAATACCCTATTCATAACACATTTTTAAAATTAACTATAAAACTCAATACCTTATTCGTAACACATTTGTTTTTATCTTGATAGGGATTTGGACTTGGATTCTTGGAGTATTTATTTAGTGTGCTATATTTTTTAGCAACTCATTTGCTTTATTGTGCAATGTAAGTTTGCTCTTACCTGGTTCTCTTTTTGTTTCTTAAGTGAATTATGATTGTAGATGTTCAAGTATTTTGTTCCATTTGTTTGTTAGTTTTAACATATATCTTATCCTTTGTGAATTGTGATTTTAGATGTCACAACAAATTGGAGAGACTCCTACCAATATTACTGAAATTGGAAGTCCACACCCCCGGCCACGACCTTCCAACCAAATGAATTCGATGAATGTAGTTGCTAAAGGAAAAAAAAAAAAAGCGATGAAGCCAAGGTCAGAGGTATGGGACCACTTTTCCAAAATTATCTCAGATAATGGTGAAATAAACGGCAAGTGCAACTATTGTGATAGAGAATTTTGTTGTGACCCTAAGAAAAATGGGACAGGCTCATTAAGGAACCACATGAACATATGTAAGAAAAACCCCTATAGCTTAAAGGCAAAACAATCACAGTTAAATATGCAATCAGCCTGAAGGGAGGGGGAGGGTGAAAACAATGAGAAGATGAGTTCCCTTAGTTGTTGGAAGTTTAACCAAGAGGCCATTAGAAAGGGCTTAGCTGAGATGCTCATTGTTGATGAGCTTCCATTCAAGTTTGTGGATGGTGAGGGCTTTAAAAAGTTTTTCACTTTCTTGTCCTAGGTTTCGGATTCCATCTAGATGGACTATTATTAGAGATTGTTACCAATTGTACCTAGATGAGAAATTGGAGTTAAAGAAATTCCTAAAAAAAGCATGGCAAAGGATTTGTCTTACTACAGACACATGGTCTTCTTTGCAAAGGATCAACTACATGTGTTTAACGGCCCACTTTATTGATAATGATTGGAAATTGAATAAAAAGGTTCTTAACTTTTGTACAATTTCTAGTCATAGAGGAGAGGCCATTGGTAAGGCGGTGGAAAAATGTTTGATTGAATGGGGGATTGATACAGTTGACAATGCGAGTTCAAATGATATTGCAATTACATACTTGAAAAGGAAAATTTCTAATTGGGGAACTTGTATTCTAGATGGGAAACTGCTTCATATGAGGTGCATTGCACACATTATAAATCTAGTTGTGAATGATGGCTTGAAAGAAATGGGTAAGTCTATTAGTCGTGTTCGGGAGGTTGTGAGATATGTAAGGCAATCTTTGGCTAGGTTGCAAAAATTTAAAGAATTTGTTGAGGTTGAAAAGATTCAAAGTAAGAGTTTGTTGTGTTTAGATGTTAGTACTAGATGGAATTCGACATACCTAATGTTGGATGCAGCTCAAAAGTTTGAAAGAGTCTGAGAGGTTTGAGGATCATGATCCTCATTTTAGAAGTGAACTTGAGACGGAGGATGGGATTCCTACTTGTTTTGATTGGGAGAATGTTAGGAGGCTAGTGCTATTTTTAAAGCATTTTTATGATCTCACAGTACGGGTTTCGGCCTCCTTGTATGTCACATCAAACAACTTTTTCCATGAAATTAATGCAGTTGAGTGCCTTTTGCAAGAATGGGTAAACAATGAGGACAAAAATTTAAGGGAGATGGCAGAGAGGATGAAAGGGAAGTACGATAAGTATTGGGGAAACATTGAAAAGATGAATAAGTTGATCTATATTGCAGTTGTATTAGACCCTCAACACAAATTAGAGTATGAGTTTGTACTTAATGAAACTTATCAAGGTGCCAAGGGTCAAGAATTTGCAAAAAGAGTCAGGGAAGCCTTGTATGAGTTGTATAATGAATATAAGAGTATGTTTGCACCTCAGAGTGGAAGTGGACAAACTACTGAAAATGTTAAGTGTTCAATTTCAAGTGAGATAGAGAGTGAGCAACCCCAATAATCACAAGCAAAGAAGATGTTGATGATGTCTCGATTTAAGAAATACAAGTTAGTAAGTGGAGGGGGAGATGCTAAATCAGAGTTGGATAGACATCTGAATGAAGATACTAAAGAGGGACAAGGTAATGACGACTTTGATATTTTAAGTTGGTGGAAAGTTAACAGTCCCAGATTCCCTATACTTTCACAGATGGCTCGTGATGTATAGCAGTTCCCATTTCTACAATTGCTTCTAAGTCCACTTTTAGCATTGGAGGACGAGTGCTTGATGCATTTAGGAGCTCTTTGACACCTAAGGTAGCAGAAGCACTTATATGTACTCGAGATTGGACTCGGTCATCGAAACATGCAATTAATGTTGAAGAAGATTTAGAAGAGATTGATAAATTTGAAAATGGTAATACTCTTTTTTTGTTTAAGTTTCATATGTCATTTATAATGATAAATTGATATTTGTTTAGCCTTCATAAATGATTAATTGATAATTTTTTTTCTTCCCTTCTAGATTTACCTAAGAGTGCATCGGAGCAAGGAATAGTGGTTGATATTTGATTATTAAATTCATTCCTATGCTTATTCTTGGGTAAGTTTTTAAATTCCATGCTTATATTGTATGCTGGACTATTTTGTATTTACTCACCTTAACTTTCTAACAAGGGGCCTTTCTTTCAAATAGATTATAGCAGGTGGGACTTGGGAGGCAAAGTCTTTGTGGAAATGCTGTAGCGGTGGAAGTTTTGGACTTTTGGTTGTCTTTGTGGCAAAGTCTTTGAAGCTTTGAAAGTTTTGGACTATTATGTATTCTTCCTATTTTGTTTGGTGACTAGAATCGCTCATTCAAGAATAACAGGACCTTCTATTATGTCTTTGTGGCAAACAGGACCTTCTTAGTTCCTATTTTGTTTGATTTTTGAAATGCAAGTTTTCTGTCGTATTTTAACAGAGCGGCCATTAATACTCTTTCTGCATTCATTCTTTGTTAAAGAGGTACAGTAGTACAAACCAAGAAGATAGTTGATGCCTTACACGGCCTTGTTCTTGAATTTTGACCCTCATCGATGAATTATGATAGCTACTTCTCCCCATCCACTTGAATGCCTGTTGTTTAAAACTCATCACTGAATTCTCTCTTCTCTCAACTCTGTTATGTCACAGAAATCTTTTTCCATCTGGAATACTGACATGGAGTAGTATCTTTGAACGATTTGGGACATTGATCTCCTAGTTATTATGTTATGTTTTTCAATCCTCTACATTTTTATGGGAATGGGAGGGTAGGAGGAGATAGAAAGGGGGACAGTTCACAGTAAATTGATTGACCGTTGGAGAATTAAAGGCGGGTGAAAGGAGTTGGTTGGTTGGACTGTTGGTGTTGGAGGAGGAGAAGAGGATGGCTAGGAACAGATTTTTGGTCTCTCTATTCTTTGTGTAGGTTGCCCTAGGTCAGTCTGTACATTAATAAAGATATAGATACAGCCATACAGGTGGGAAGAAAAAAAAATAAAAGGAAAGCAAAAGCTGTTAGAACTTAGAAGGCTGTTACTCTGTTAGAACCTATGTTTCTTCTGCAGATGTTTGGTATTGGTTTATATCCTATAAGCTAAGAATGCAACAAGGCCCAAAGCAGTACAGCCCACTTAATTTTCTTTTGGGTTTTGGCATTGTTGCCAAATTTGTTTTTCTTATTTTCTATTTTTTATGGAATCTGTGTTCACAAGTCACAACTTCAAATTAACCGATCCACTCAATAAATTTATTGAAAGTTAAATAATAATACAAAAAATATTTTGGTTAGAACTGAAATAACTGAAAAAAAAATTCAGTTCGGTTTGCCATTTAGCTAATTCGATTTTTTTGGTTCAGTTTTGAACCAAAAAAACTGAATGCTCACCCCTACTAAACCAGTTTCCCCTTTCTCACTCTCTCAGTCTTGTCTCTTCATCTTCCCCAATCCGACAATCCCCAGTTTTTCCTCCGACGCCAGTCGTCAGCAGTAGTTTTTCCCTGTGTCTCTTTCACTCTCTGAGTCTCTATTGCAGTGTTGCATGTCATCTTTGTCTCCCCCGTGCCAACATGCAACATCGGTCGCCGCCTCGACTCTGCCAGGACCGTCACCTCCCAGGCTCTGTGCCTCTATCTCTGTCTCTCTCATTTCTCATCTTCGCGGCTCCACCACCTCTCAGGCTTTCACTTCAGGCGACAACAACCACCAACCAGTCCAGCACCAGCAAATCATCGGCCACCACTTCGCCCTCGCCAGCTCGCCCCTCTGCCATGATTTGCTTGTTCAGTTTTTTTTTTTTTTTTTTATTTTGAGTGCAAAATAAAAAACGAAAAACCAAACCACAGTTAACCGGTTAACCGATTACACCGGTTCAGATTTAAAAAAAACCCGATCAAATCAGTTCGGTTAAAAAAAAAACCACGGTTCGGTTAACCAAACTGTGAGCACCCCTACCTCCAGCCCTAGATTTCAATTACAGGAAAGAGAAATCAAACCCAAAAAAAAACAAAAAACAAAGCAACATTCCGAACCCAAAACAAGACTCAATCCCATTAATATTCCCCAGCCCAAAATCAAGCCCTTGCAATAGCATGACCCTCAGGCACCTTATCCAGATCATTCTTCAGTTAGCGAATACTTTTCCTTCAGTTCCTTGAACAGCTTCCTTGACATCTTTTCCCCTCCTAACACTGAAGTCCCTAAAGCCTTTGTTAGTGGTGTTAGTGAAGGGGTATTTCAGTCTTTGTACTTGTTGAGAATGCTGATGTGTACTGTTATGTTAGTTCGAGTGCCTCTTACTTAAAGAAGGGCACTCAAGTCTTTTTCAATAAGTCAATAATATAATAATAGGTCTGGCCGAATCAAGGGATTAACTTTTTTCCCTAATTCGAACCAGCCTTTCTCTCTTTTCTCTCTTCTCTCTTTTCTTCTTTCCTCTCCTACTTCTTGCTGTCTACTTTACTCTACAGTCAACGAACAAGACAGAATTCTATGGCAGGTCAAACTTCAACATGGTATCAGAGCTAGGTTCACCAAATCAGACTTGCTAGAATTCTGCCTTCTGCGCATTCGAATTAGGGTTTCACTTGGGGTTCTCAGTTGTGAGTTGGAGACTGGGAAAAGGGCTGAAAAGGAGTGATCGCCCTCTTCCCTAGGAGGTCTCTATGCCTCCGATTGTGTCGTTGGTGATTGGTTGCTGTGGTTTCTAAGCCCTAGTTAGGGCTGGTACGTGTGGTGCAGTGGTGTCTCAGCCCTTCGTATGGTTGGCCTTCAGGCGATGAGGTAAAGTTTTTTTTATATATTTTTTTTGTTATGGAATACATGAGAGGTGTAGTACAGTTCGCATGATGGGTTCTCAGATTGCAGTATGCTAGGGTTTATGCTAGGGTTTATTCTGGTTTGTGTGTGATTCGAATGGCAATAGTGTCTACTTAATGGTGAAGCTTCCTATAGTTGTGGATTAATGTTGGTGGTGTTACAAGTGTGGTTTTCAGCTTTTGATATCGCTGAAATCAGTGTGTAGACCTCGGTGAGTAGGGGTTGTGGTGTTGTAGTTTTCAACATTTAATACTGCTGAAATCAGTGTACAGACTTCGGTGAGTAGGGTTTGTGGTGTTGCAGTTCTCAGCTGTTGAAATCAGTGTGCAGATTTCGATGAAGTGTCTGTGTGTAGTGTGCAGTGTGTAGTGCTCCTAATTCAGTGCTCAGAATTAAGGGAGTTCGGCAATGGCAGATAACAGTGATAGTAAACCTAGTGTCATGATATCTACTGACTACCTGAATGTCCAAATGACCTCCATTAAACTGAATGGAGAGAATTATGTCCCTTGGGCCAAGTCTGTAGAGGTTTTTCTGAAGGCGAAGAAGAAAGTGAAGCATATAAGAGAGGAGAAACCCCCCGCTAATTCTCAGGAGTATGAAGACTGGGAACAGGAAGATGCACAGATCATTACATGGTTGTGGAACAGTATGGAACCCAAAATCAGTGTGAACTTCATGTTTCTTGACACAGCCAAAGAGGTGTGGGATCATGCCAAGAAACTGTATTCAGGTCAGGATAATACCACTAGGGTATATCAACTGTATCAGGATTACTTCAATCTGCAACAGGGAAATCAGAGCCTTGAGGAGTACTATGCCAATGTGAGGAATATCCGTAATGAGTTAAATGTCTATCATCCTCTCACTTCAGATGTCAAAGTTCAACAGCAACAGCGAGAGCAGCTTGATGTAACACGGTTTCTGGTGGGGCTGAAGTCTGAGTATGAACCAGTACGAGCCCAGATACTAGGGGGATCTGCTCTTCCATCTTTAGAGGAGGTGTTTGCTCGTCTTCGGAGGGCTTCCATTGGATCTATGGACTCTAATGTCTCCGATAAATCAGCATTTGCAGTGTCAAGAGGCCGAGGTGGCAGAAGTGGGACTCGAGGAACCCAGCCTGGCAGGAGTGGTAGTGGTGGATCTACACACATCCGTGGTGGTGGTCGTACTGGAGGCAGAGATTCAGGGGGAGCTCGTGGTAGAGGACGTGGCTCGGGTCCACGGAAGTGTACTCACTGTGGTTTGGATGGACATACCATTAACTACTGCTATGACTTACATGGTCCTCCCTCGACGTGGGCCAACCATGCCATGACTAGTGACACCAGTTTCAGCCCTACACAGGAGAAACGGTCAGCTGACCCGATGCCTTCTACTCCCTCAGATGGTCCAGGCAAGGAGATGGTGAGTGTTCCTCGTGATGAGTATGAGAGGTTTGTTCAATCCAAGTCGCAGCAGAACACAGCTTCCTTTGCACACTCAGGTATGGCTTGTTTGGCATCCACACCCAACCCCTGGATTATTGACTCTGGAGCCTCCGATCACATGACGGGAACTCCAGGTGTGTTTTCATCTCTCACTCATTGCTCAACATCACAATCTGTTACCCTTGCTAATGGCTCCACGTCATCTATCTGTGGTGTTGGTAATGTTGACCTAGACCCTGTATCCCTATCCTCTGTTTTATATGTACCTAAGCTTCCATTTAATCTTATGTCTGTTAGTAAGCTGACCAAGTCACTTAAGTGCTCCATCACTTTTTACCCTTCTATGTGTGTTTTTCAGGATCTCAAGACGGGGATGAAGATTGGTGGAGGGCATGAAGCCGGTGGACTGTATTATCTTGATGGTGGTGGACGAACGTCAACGGCTCTTCAGTCATCCATTTCTCCTCTCCAGTGGCACTGTAGATTTGGTCATCCTTCGCTGAAAGTGTTGCAGTCCTTAGTCCCTTCATTGAGTCAACTTTCTGTTTTAGATTGTGAGTCTTGTCAATTTGGGAAACACCATCGTGTTCCCTTTCGTTCTAGGGTCGATAACCGTGTGTCGAGTCTTTTTTCTTTAATTCATTCAGATGTTTGGGGTCCTTATAAAGTGATGTCATATAATGGATACCGATATTTTGTTATTTTTGTTGATGACTGTTCAAGAATGACGTGGCTCTATTTAATGAAAGAAAGAAGTGAATTATTTTCCATCTTCCAGAAATTTTATGCTGAGATCCGCAATCAATTTGGTGTTCACATCAAAATTTTCCGTTCTGATAATGGTCGTGAATACTTGTCCTCATCTTTTCGAGAATACTTGGACCACCATGGGATTATACACCAAACTTCATGTACCTATACTCCGCAACAAAATGGGGTTGCTGAGAGAAAGAACCGCCATCTTGTAGAAACGGCACGCTCCCTCATGCACCACATGAATGTTCCCAAAACTTTTTGGAGCGATGCAATGCTCACCTCTTGTTTCTTAATTAATCGGATGCCCACGTCTATCCTTGATGGTCGTTCTCCTTTTAGTGTCTTATTCCCCAACATGTCTCCGTTTCCGCTTTCTCCTCGGGTATTTGGGTGTGTCTGCTTCGTTCATAATCTGAGTCCCGGGACTGACAAGTTAGATGCACGTTCCCTGAAGTGTATCTTCCTTGGTTATTCCCGAACTCAGAAAGGGTACAAGTGTTATCATCCTAGTTCTCGTCGTTCCTTGGTATGTGCTGATGTTACATTCTTTGAGTCTACTCCGTTCTTCGTGGGGTCCGGTGCTGCTGCTTCCCCCACATCACCACCTCCTCTTCCTCTTCCTATGGCTGATCCACCTCCTTTGGTTCCAGTCATGCCTACGTCCTTGCCTCCGGTGCCACCATTGGTTGACCGTCCACCCATCCGTCACGTGTATACACATCGCCCACGTGTACCGGCTGCAGCTCCTCCAGCTTCATCACCGTCGACAGATCCAGCTCCAGCTTCGACACCAGCCTCCGACCTAGATCTTCCTATTGCCTTACGGAAAGGTAAGCGTACTTGCACCCTTCACCCTATTTCCAATTTTGTTTCACTTACCCACCTCTCCGCTTCCCATCGCCAGTTCATATCTTTGTTATCCTCCGTGGTTGTTCCTAAGGATGTCCAGGAAGCCCTTACCTCTCCAGAGTGGTGCCGTGCTATGGAAGAAGAGCTCTCTGCTTTGCATCATAATCACACTTGGGATCTCACCGCTCTTCCTCCTGGGAAGCAGGCTGTCGGTTGTAAGTGGGTGTATAGTGTTAAGTACTTGCCAGATGGTCGTGTTGAGCGCCTGAAGGCGCGGCTGGTTGCCAAAGGGTACTCCCAAACCTATGGCATTGACTACACGGAGACGTTCTCCCCGGTTGCTAAGATAGGATCAGTTCGTGTCGTCATCTCCCTTGCAGCTATGTCTGGTTGGCCTCTCCATCAGCTCGATATCAAAAATGCCTTTTTGCATGGGGATTTGCTCGAGGAGGTCTACATGGAGCAACCACCTGGGTTTGTTGCTCAGGGGGAGGATGGTAAGGTATGTAGACTTAAGAAGGCTATTTATGGACTTAAACAGTCCCCTCGAGCATGGTTTGGTAGGTTCAGTGAGGTGGTCAAGAAGTTTGGTCTGAAACAGTGCCAAGTTGATCACTCTGTCTTCAGTCTTGACTCTTCGGCAGGTAAAATAATATTGGTGGTGTATGTGGATGATATCGTTGTGACTGGGAATGATAAAATGGGCATTGACAGATTGAAGGCATTCCTACAGGAACACTTTCAGACAAAGGACCTTGGCAAGTTGAAATACTTTTTGGGCATAGAGGTAGCAAGATCTAAGCATGGCATTAATTTGTGCCAGAGGAAATATGTGCTTGATTTACTGGAAGAAACAGGATTGTTGGGTACTAAACCGGCTGAGACACCTATGGAAACAAATACGAGGCTGAGCAGTGATATAGGTGAAGTGTTTGAAGAGCCTGGCAGATACCGACGACTTGTAGGCAAACTAAACTATCTAACCATTACTCGGCCAGATATTTCATTTGCGGTTAGTGTGGTGAGTCAGTTCATGCAGAAACCTTTGGTCCCACATTGGAATGCAGTGCTAAGGATTGTGAGGTATCTGAAAGGAGCTCCTGGTCGTGGTTTGCTGTACAGAAGTGGTGGAAAACTGGTAGTAGAAGGATACACCGATGCTGATTGGGCAGGTTCTATGTCTGATAGACGATCTACCACAGGCTATTGCACCTTTCTGGGGGGTAACCTGGTAACATGGAAAAGTAAGAAGCAAACAGTTGTGGCAAGAAGCAGTGCAGAAGCGGAATATAGGGCCATGGCACATACTGCTTGTGAACTAGTGTGGCTGAGGAACCTTCTACAGGAGATAGGATATGACATCAGTACTCCAATGAAGCTCTACTGTGACAATCAGGCAGCGGTTCATATCTCTTCCAATCCAGTGTTTCATGAAAGAACCAAGCACATCGAAGTTGACTGTCATTTTGTGAGAGAGAAGGTGCTGAATGGGGTGATAGAAACTGCATATGTTAGTACGGGAAACCAGTGGGCAGACTTGTTTACAAAAGGCTTGAGTCGGGGGAGAGTGGACTACATATGTAACAAGCTGGGATTATATGATATATACTCACCAGCTTGAGGGGGAGTGTTAGTGGTGTTAGTGAAGGGGTATTTCAGTCTTTGTACTTGTTGAGAATGCTGATGTGTACTGTTATGTTAGTTCGAGTGCCTCTTACTTAAAGAAGGGCACTCAAGTCTTTTTCAATAAGTCAATAATATAATAATAGGTCTGGCCGAATCAAGGGATTAACTTTTTTCCCTAATTCGAACCAGCCTTTCTCTCTTTTCTCTCTTCTCTCTTTTCTTCTTTCCTCTCCTACTTCTTGCTGTCTACTTTACTCTACAGTCAACGAACAAGACAGAATTCTATGGCAGGTCAAACTTCAACAGCCTTGTTTGCTTGAACTGCCTTTTCCACATTTGTCTTCTCTTCTACTGTTCTAACTCTACCCAACATCTCTACCTCTTGCTCCTCAGAATTTTCTTCCTCTGATGTCTCCTCCTTTTCCCCATCCGTCTTTTCTTTACATGTGTTGTCTTCCCCTATATCAGCTTCATGTTCCCTTCTCTCCAACTCTCTTTGCAAGGAATTTTCTAAACGGCCTGTATGGGGATGTCCTGCAACCTCTGTGTCAAGCTCAAGCTTTGACTTATCATGGATGCTAGTTCCAACAGAGTTTTTTTCTTTTCTTTTGGTCTTTGAGACCCCTCTCTTGTATGTCTTCTTGAATTTACTACAAGGGCCATCCCTAGAAATTCCTTCATTTAACCAATGAAAAACTTTTGTTACATGTACTAATTGACCATTGTTTGGATTTTTGGTCATTCTTGACCCAGTCTCAGACCTTAAAGGCTTAAAATTCCTTTCTGATAGACTCCTCTCTTTCTTCCTAGATCCACCCATAACTTTCCAATAATAACCTGTGTGACAGTGGGAGTATTTGACGACACCCCCAAATTGGAATGGTCCAATCCTACTCTGCCACGAAGCCTGTCATCTCCAACCTTTAGGTCTTCCAATCTCTGAAGGAACACTGAGGTTACCTGCGCAGCAAAGAGATAGATATTTGGGTGCCCAAGTAAGGGCATATATATATATATATATGTGTGTGTGTGTGTGAAGAGTCCCAATGATGTATCTGTATTCCATGTTGTATTGTATTTTCCTTCTTGTTACTTTCTTCTTTAGTCCTGTAAGGGCTTCTCTGTAAATATCTTATATTTCATATGGCTGGCTCTTGAGGTGGGGTCAATTGATTCAGTTTTTCATCCCAACCTGTCAAGACAATATCAAATTGAGTTTGAGATCTTTGCCTATTGCCAGGGGGGTTAAAAGACACATGAGTACTGTGATAGAACAAGAATTAGAAGAAATTGATGTCTTTCTATTGAGAAAGTAGTACATATATATACAACCTTGTAGATACTAAAAAGGAAGAAAATCATACAGCCTTGCAGATACAAAAAAGGAAGAAAATCATACAGCCTTGTAGATACTAAATAGGAAGAAAATCAAAGAAAGAATAATTCCTATAATCAAGCTATTCCTAATTGGGCTAATACTACATATTTACAGCCTATAATTTTGTAACACTCCCCCTCAAGATGGAGCATAGATGTCAATCATGCCCAGCTTGTTACAAATATAAGAAATCCGAGCTCCATTAAGAGCTTTTGTAAAGATATCTCCTAACTGCTCTCCAGTCTTTACATATGTGCTGTAGAGATCAAGTTTTGTTGAATTTTCTCACGAACGAAATGACAGTCTATCTCGATATGTTTAGTTCGTTCATGAAAAACTGGATTCGAAGCAATATGAATCGCAGCTTGATTATCGCACCATAGCTTCGCTGGAACCAAGACTTTAAGACCGACCTCAGTTAAGAGTTGAGAAACCCACATAACCTCACACGAAGCTTGTGCTATTGCTCTATACTCAGATTCTGCACTAGATCGCGACACCACATTTTGGAACTTGCCAGTAGTGGACCTTCGATCAATCTTGGAACTTGCCCAGTCCGCATCAGAAAAACACTCAATGTTACTGTGACCATGATTCCGATACAGTATCCCCCGTCTAGGAGCTCCTTTCAAGTAACACAAGATTTGTTCTAAGGTTGCCCAATGATGCACTGTAGGAGAGGACATAAATTGACTTACAATACTAACTGAGTAAGCAATGTCTGGACGAGTCACTGTGAGATAGTTCAACTTTCCAACTAATCTTCTATATCGTTCAGGATCATCAAAAGCATCTCCATCCTTTGTGAGTTGCTGGTTAGGAAGCATTGGAGTACTGCATGGTTTGACTCCCAGTTTCCCAGTTTCTGTTAACAGGTCCAAAACATACTTCCTCTGAGACAGGAAAATGCCTCTCTTACTCCTTGCCACCTCAATCCCCAAGAAGTATATTAGGTGCCCCAAATCTTTAGTATTGAACTGGCTCTGGAAAAAGGATTTCAAGGATGAGATTCCCTTCGTGTCACTCCCAGTGATAACAATATCGTCTACATATACAACAAGTAGAATGATGCCAAATGTGGACTGCTTATAGAAAGCAGTATGGTCAGATTTGCACTTCCTCATCCCAAACCTCTCTACTGCCTGACTGAATTTTCCAAACCAAGCTCGAGGACTCTGTTTTAGTCCATACAGCGATTTTTGAAAACGACAAACTTTCCCAGACTCCCCCTGAGCAACAAACCCAGGTGGTTGCTCCATATAAACCTCCTCCTGAAGAACTCCATGCAGGAAAGCATTTTTAATATCAAGTTGGTAAAGTGGCCAATCATATGTAGCTGCCAGAGAAATAAACAATCGAACTGAAGTCAATTTTGCCACAGGGGAGAAAGTATCAGAATAGTCCACTCCATATGTCTGTGCATAGCCTTTGGCCACCAGGCGAGCCACTGATCCATCAGAATTAAATTTGACTGCAAAGACCCACTTGCATCCAACCGCTTTCTTACCAGCAGGTAAATCGACCAGATCCCAAGTACCATTCTCAGTCAAGGCATTCATTTCCTCAAGCATGGCATCACGCCACCCAGGATGGGATAAAGCCTGGTGAACAGTTTTGGGAATCCCTACAGAATCAAGAGAGGCAACAAACGAACAAGAAGTAGAGGACAAACGATCATAGGTAACATAAGAGGAAATTGGATAAGTACATTGACGTTTACCTTTCCGAAGAGCAATAGGTAGATCAATATCACTGGGCATTGGATCTGATGACGAAGAAGAGACCGGTGCCGGACTTGTCACAGGAGGATTAGGTCGTCGAGAATAGACTTGAGTAATAGGTAGTTTTGGTTGAGAAGGTGGTGGGGGGGGTATTGGAACAACACTAGCGTCTGGACCGGTGACATGATACACTAGTAGATCATCATCCTCTTGTGGACACACAGGTGTAGATGGGGCAGTAAAGAAAGGAAGATGTTCATGGAATGTAACATCAGCTGACACAAGGTACCTGTTCAAGAGAGTAGAAAAACACCTGTACCCTTTTTGGAGACGAGAGTATCCCAGGAAGACACATTTTAATGACTTGGGGTCCAATTTGGAAACATGCGGACGAACATCACGAACAAAACAAGAACATCCAAAGATACAAGGTTCAACAGGAAACACAAATTTATTAGGAAACATAATCTTATAAGGGATCTGATCATTTAGAACAGTGGAAGGCATGCGATTAATCAAAAAACACGCTGTAGAAACAGCATCATCCCAAAACTGTTTAGGAACATGTGTTTGAAATAAAAGAGCCCTGGCAGTTTCAAGAAGATGTCTATTTTTTCTCTCAGCCACTCCATTTTGAGATGGAGTATCAACATAAGATGATTGATGGAGAATTCCATTCTGAGTCATGTAAGTCTGGAAGGAATCAGAGAAATATTCTTTGGCATTATCACTTCGCAATGTTTGTACAGACACATCAAACTGGGTTTTTATTTCAGCACAAAAGGTTTTAAAATGTGAAAGCAACTCAGAACGAGATTTCATTAAATAAAGCCAAGTCATACGAGAAAAATCATCCACAAAGGTAACAAAATATCGAAATCCAGTCTTAGACATAATAGGACAAGGTCCCCAAACATCTGAATGTACTAACTCAAAAGCATGACTAGCCCTTTTATTAACTCGAGAAACAGACGATAGACGATGATGTTTTGCAAACTGACAAGACTCACAGTCTAAAGAAGATACATCATGAAACTGAGGAGATAACTTCTTTAACAAAGGTAAAGATGGATGCCCCAACCGACAATGAGCTTCAAAAGGAGATAAAGTACTGGAACAGGCAATGGTCTGAGGTTCCTGGGTATCCAAAATGTACAGACCTCCTGATTCTCGTCCTTTACCAATAATCCTCTTCGTCATAAGATCCTGAAACAGACAATGATCAGGAAAGAATGAGATACAACAGTTAAGAGTACGAGTGAGTTTGCTAACAGATACCAAATTAAAAGAAAATTTTGGTAAACTCAATACAGATGACAAAGAAAGTGTTGGTGTGGGATTGATGGTGCCAGAACCAAGGACAGAAGAAATAGAACCATCTGCTAAGGTGACTGAAGAAGGAAAAGTGTATGATTGGAAAGTGAAAAAGAGTCTAGGATTACCTGTCATATGATCTGTTGCACCAGAATCAATGACCCACTGAGAGGAAGAAGAAAGAAGACATGTATTGGTTTTACCTGACTCAGCAAGGGTAGTGATGGACTGAGAGGAGTTCTTTAATGCCTCTTGATACTGGGTAAATTTCACATACTCATCTGCAGAAATTGTAATGGTCTGATTTGACGATGGATGAGGAGCATCACTCGTAGTTACAACATGAGCTGACTGAGACCCAGAAGACTTCTGGTTTTTCTTTAGCAATTTCTGGCAAGTCCTTTTAGTGTGTCCTGGTTCATGACAATAGTAGCAAACTACTCCCCTTGTGGCCTGAGTTCCAGCATTCCAACCACTATTACTGCCACCTCTGCTACCATTCTGAGAACGAGACCGACCAGTTGATCCACTATTCTGACTGACAAGTGCACTAGGTTGTTGTACAGGTGAGGTATGGGAACCAGTATCTATATGAAGGACCCTAGTAAATACCTCTTTTAAAGAGGTAATCTCAGGATTAGACAAAATCTGTGACTTAGCACCATCAAATTGAGGATTAAGGCCAGCCAGAAAACTCATAATAGCCATCTGTTCACGTTGAGTCTGCTGAACTTTGATATCAGTATTGAAGGGTAACAAGGCGTTCAATTCTTCATAAGTGTGCTTGAAATTCATGAAATAGGTCTGAAGAGACTGATCCTGTTGTTCAGCCCGATAAAATGTCTTGCAAACATCAAAAATATGGGAAATATTTTCTTTACCAGAGAACAGAAAAGCCAAATATTCCATTAGTTCTTTTACAAACTCACAGTGAGAGACATGACCGACGTACTCATTCTCAATAGAATTGCGGATTTGCAAAAACAATTGAGCGTCAATCCTTAGCCATTCAGTGCGGGTCTCATCAGTAGGAGGGTCCTTAGTCAGATGGTTGTCCTTAGAGATACTTCGTAAATACAAACGAACAGTCTTACTCCAGTCTAAATAATTAGTTCCGTTTAGTTTTTGTTCAGTGATCTTAGACAAAATGGGGATAACACTAGGGATAGCCAAGTTATTTTGTTCAACCGCCATCATAAACACAGGAAAATAAACTTTTAACAACCAGCAAAGCCAATAAAACAAAATCGGCAGCAGATGCAACACCCAAACAGCAAGAAACCATAACTGGCAGCACCGAAATATCAACTATATAAAAAGAACAGAGAAGAAAGACTTTCCTGATGGGCAAACAAACACCACAGGAGTAACACCGAGGCTGTTGTGCTACTCTCCGACCTGTTGCAGACTTGAAAGCCCTCTCCCGATCGAAGTGAAGAAGAGATGGGTGAAGGTGGGTAGGCCGATCTGGGATTCTGCTTCCACTGGTAGGGGCGGTGAGATGCAGATGTCACTCGGAATGGGTGACCTAGAGATCGCAGCTACTGCTCACTTGGGCAACGTAAAGAATTCAAAGCTGCTCACTTGGGCAGCCGAGGGAAGAAAACCAGAAATTAGTTTCAGACTGGAATTGGTGTCTCCAGCTCTGATACCATGTGATAGAACAAGAATTACAAGAAATTGATGTCTTTCTATTGAGAAAGTAGTACATATATATACAGCCTTGCAGATACAAAAAAGGAAGAAAATCATACAGCCTTGCAGATACAAAAAAGGAAGAAAATCATACAGCCTTATAGATACTAAATAGGAAGAAAATCAAAGAAAGAATAATTCCTATAATCAAGCTATTCCTAATTGGGCTAATACTACATATTTACAGCCTATAATTTTGTAACAAGTACCATAAAAGCTTCACTTATTTATGGGCAGAATATGAATTGGTTTGCACCGATCCCCCTGATCCCCTAGAGTGTGTTAAGTATCAGGTGCATTTATGGAATAGAAAGGTGAATCAGTTCCTCATGAGACTAAGACTTGAATATGAAATAATCAGGTCTAATATTTGCAGCAATCATATTAGACCTGATTATTGCTTTCTTTGCACTTGGGAGCAAGAAATCTAGTGGAAAGGATCTTTCTAAAACCCAATGTTATGCATGTAAGGGGTTTGGACATATAGCTTCACGCTGCAAGAAGAAGAATGCATGCACTTACTGCAAACAACATGGCCATATCATTCCAAATTACGCAATTCATCCCTCCAAGGGTATTGTGAAGAGGAATCAGCCACGAGCTTATCAGGTGCTGAGGGTTAGATGACCGATGCCTCTACTACCAAAGGTGAATCTTCTATTCCCATGAATAAGGAAGAAATACAACAGCTGGTACCCTCTGCTACTCATTTTCCTTTTCTGCTATTGGCCTATTTGGTGAGTTTTCCGGTTACTGCTATTCTCCCTCTCATGTTTAGATAATTGATTTTGGTGCTACGAATCATATGATTGGAGCCTACCATGAACCATTAAACGACTTTTCTACGACCCACCATAATCATATTGTTACTGCCAATGGAGAGAAACTGGATATCATTGGGAGTGATGATTTGTGTCTCAAACTCTCACCCTCAAACTCATCTTCCCTTACCAAGACCTTTGTTCCTAAACTTACTACTAACTTTATTTCAGTTGGGTAACTAGTTGATGAGGGTAACATTCTAACTTTTTCCTCTAATGGTTGTTAGATTCAAGACTGGTTCACCGGGAAGGTGAAAGGGAACAGGCGTAGGCTGGGCCGCTTGTTTGCATTGGAGTTTGAGAAATCTCGATCAGCATCATCCTCTGCTTATTTGAGCTCTTTTTCATTGAGTCTTGTTTTGGGTCAAAGAAATAAGGTTTAGGATTTATGGCATAATCATTTGGGTCACCCAATATCTGAAAAACCTAAACTTTTGTTTGACTCTGGCTTCATTAGAACTAAAATTCCCTCTATGAAAACTTTTGTTTGCCATTTACTCACAAAGTTGAACATGCTACTTCACCTTTTAAAATTATACATTTCATCTGTTGTTTCACATTTGGGATACATATATTTTGTATTGTTCATTGATGATTGTACAAGGTACACTTGGATCTACTTTCTTAAACTAAAGTTAGAAATCTTTCCTACCTTTCAATTGTTTCATGCTATGGTTCTAGTTCGATTTCAATCAAGTGTATAGATCTTACATTTCAATAGGGGGAGAATACAGTGATGGAGAATTTCTGATTTATTTGAGACATCATGGCATACAAGTTCAATAGAGTTGTCCTAACACTCCTTAGCAAAATGATGTGGCAAAACGGAAGAATGGCCACGTTCCCAGTGTTGTGAGGACTTTTCTACAAGAGTACATGAACCTCATTCATTTTGGGTGGAGGCTGCTAGTATTGTTGTGTATCTAATTAATTGTATTCATTCATCTATTCTTGCTAACATGTCTACTCATCAGAAATGTTTGGTTGCCCTCCAGATCTTTCCCATATTTGTATTTTTGGATGTCTATATTTTGTATATCTTCCCTCTTGTGAACGTTCTAAGCTTTCAACTCAATCTGTTATGTGTGCCTTAGTGGAATACAGTCCTAACCACAAGGGATTTCTTTGTTATGATCCATCTGTTCGTATCTTTCAAAATGTGTTTTTTTCTTGAGCGTCTCTTTCTTTTCGGGAGTAGACAAGTTATATACACCTTATGTTTTTGTTTTGAATGACTTTGACTCACAGGACGCTCCATCTTCAACTATTGTGAAGGATCTTCTCATATTCTCTCACAAGCGAGTTCATGGTCTAGCACCTATGCCTACGACCCCCTCCCTCCCGAACCCTAGTCCATATCCTTCATCCATCCCAAACAACTCTATAAGTGACACTCTTGTTTCAGATCCCTTTTGCTCCTTCTGTTCCTTTGCATCATTCTTCTGGTATCTCTACCAAAGTTGTCAAGGTGATTCCTCGTTTGTCGGTTGAAGAAATCTCTTTATGGTCTGAAGCAAGCTCGAGTATGGTTTGAAAATTTTAGGGACATTGTTGTGAAAGTTGGGTATAACCAGAGTGCTTTTGATTACTCTCTGTTTGAAAAAGACCCCAGGGTATTACGATTCTCCTCTTGTATGTGAACGGCATGTTGTTGACTGGAGATGATAGAGGGAATTCAGAACCTCAAGTATCTTCTTCACAATTCCTTTCACATGAACGATCTGTATCCTCTTACCTATTTCTTAGGACTTGAAGCTCAAAGGAGTCGTTGGGGATATTTCAGTTGCCAACACAAGTATGCCTCTGATCTTGTTAAGTTGGTCGGCCTTACTGATGATAAACAGGTTGATACTCCCATGGAGCTGAATGTTAAATTGTTCGAGTCAGAAGGTTCCTTATTGATGCCTCCCCTCTATCGACAACTTGTGGGGTCTCTCATCTATCTCACTATGACTCATCCTAACATCTCACATGCAGTTCAAGTTGTAAGTTAGTTTGTCTTTGCTCCCCGTCAACTCCATTTGATTGTTGTACATTGTATTACTTGCTATGTTTGCGGCACTTTATCACAGGGACTATCCTTCTCTTCATCCTCCCCTATCCAATTGAGGGCCTATGCTGATGCAAATTAGGTCGGCTGCCCTAACACACGTTGTTCCACTATTGAGTGATGTGTCTTCATGGGTAATTCTCTTATAACATGGAAATGCAAGAAACAACAAACTGTCTCCAAGTCATCTACGGAAGCAGAGTACAGGGCAATGTCATCTGTATGCAATGAAATTGTTTGGATTCAAGCTCTATTTAGGAAACTGGGTCGCTACTTTACTCCTATCCCTCTATATGAATGGTTTCAAATGTCGTGAAATTTTGCTAATGTCACACGACATATGTCGATGTCGAGGCTCACTGACATGAAAATGAATGGTAATATAAAAATTACATTCTTTCGGTCAACATTTCCTTATATTTCGGAAATGTCGACCTATGAACTGAATTCAGAGCAAGAAGAAAACAGATCTAGGGGTGTCAAGAATAGTCGACCCCCACCCCAAACAGTCTCTTTTATATTAAACAAATAAAATAATAAGAACTACGATACTGTACAACAAGGACTACTCTAATAAAGTGACAATCCACCTCGATATGTTTAGTCCTCTCATGAAAGACTGGATTAGATGCGATCTTGATGGCGCTGGTGTTGTCGGCATATAGAGGGATAGGAGTAGGAAGAGAAATACCAAGATCAATGAAAAGTGACTTCAGCCAAACAATCTCGCTACATGCAGAAGACATAGCTCTATACTCGGCTTCAGTGAAAAACTTAGAGACAGTTTGTTGTTTCTTGCACTTCCAAGAGATGAGAGAGTCAGCCATGAAGACGCACCACCCAGTACTGGATCAACGAGTGTCAGGGCAACCAATCCAATCAACATCAGCATAAACCCTTAATTGTATGAATGATGAGGAAGAGAAAAACAGTCCATGAGAGGTTGTGTTTCTAACATAACAGATGATGTGGTGAACTACAGTCATATGAGGTTGTCTCGGGGCAGAGACAATTTGACTGACGATATGAACATGTGAAATATCAGGCTTGGTCATAGTAAGATAGATCAAAGAGCCAACAAGTTGACGGTACAAGGTAGCATTAGGAAGGATGAGGCCTTCGGATTTAGATAGCTTGACATTTAGCTCTAGGGGTATCAACATGTTTCTCATCAGTGATTCTAGCTTAGTTTGACGAGATCAGAGGCGTATTTTTGTTGACAAATAAAATACCTTCGACTACTACGATGAACCTCCAGACCCAAGAAGTAAGTGAGAGGACCTAGGTCCTTCATGTGAAATAAGTTATGAAGGACTTCAGCTCACAAATGCCGTCATGGTCATCCCCCATTAGGAGCATGTCATCAACATATAATAGGAGAATAGTAATACCCTGGGGTCTTTTCTTAACAAAGAGGGAGTAGTCAGAGGAACTTTGATTATATTTAGCTGCAACAACAACATCCCGGAAGCGCTCAAACCAAGCCCTGGGTGCTTGCTTCAGGCTATATAAAGACTTCTTCAGGCGACAGACATGTGAAGGATCACTGCAATATCTAGGCGAAGGTTTCTTGTAGACTGTCTCCTTTAATTCACCATGAAGGAAAGCATTCTTCACATCTAATTGGTAAATAATTCAGGAATAAACAACAAATATGGCCATAAGAGTCCGAACTGTGGTGATCTTAGCAACCGGGGCAAATGTTTCTTCATAATCAATACCATATTCCTGACTGTATCCTTGGGCAACTAGCCGGACCTTATATTGATCAAGAAAGCCATCTGATTTCAGTTTGATCGTATAGACCCAACGGCTTCCAACAATAGAAGCATCTGGAGGAGCTAGAACAAGATCCCAAGTATCATTCTCATGGAGGGCTTGAATTTCGGCATCCATAGCTTCTTTCCACTGAGAACTTCTAATGGCTTACTGATAAGATCTAGGGATATCTGTGGAAGACAGTACAACAGAAAATGAACAATGATTTGAAGGAAAACCATAGCGGTCAAGAGGTTGAGAGATATGGGTAGAACGACGAAGTGGAATAACTGAACTACCATCTGAAATAGGAGGATCTTGGTTCAAGGTATCACTTACAGAGGATATCTGAGATGAATGCTCTGGACCGAGAGGAAGGGGGTTGTAGGCGCAGGAGCTAGGACACGTAGCCGCTTGCGGGTGAAGACAAGATGATCTCTCTCGGTTGAGGAAGTAGTAGTGTCATTTGAATCAAAGTCCTGCAAAACAGAGATGGAAGGAGCAGACAATCTAGCAACCCCAACAAAGGAGATACGTTCAAGAAACACGACATTCTGAGAAATCCGAATACGACGAATAACAGGATCATAACACAAAATTCCTTTGTGGTCAGGACTATATCCCACAAAGGCACACATAGCAGACTGAGCAGTTAATTTAGATCGTTCACGAACAGGAAGATGAACAAAATAAAGACATCCAAAAACATGAAGGCTAGAGAAATCTGGGGCATAACCAAAAAGTTTTTGGAAGGGAGAGGTGTTGCCTAGAACAGAGGATGGAAGAAAATTGATCAAACACACGGCTGTACTGGCTACTTCTACCCAAAACGAAGTTGGAGTATGAGACTCCTGTAGTAATGTTCGCACAACACTGAGAATGTGTCTATTCTTCCATTCAGCTACACCATTCTGTTGTGGAGTTTCTGGGTAGCTACACTGAGACTGAATTCCATGACTCCTCAAATTTGCCAAGAAGTCTCCATCTCTATATTCTACCCCTGAATCTGAGCGGAGGATAGTCACACTGCACTTGAATCGATTTTGCACCATAGTATGAAACAATTTAAATGCATCAAAGACTTTTGATTTGTGTCGTAGAAAATAAATCCAAGTATATCTGGTACAATCATCTATAAATAATATGAAATATGTATACCCCAATCATGAAGTAATAAAAGCAGACCAAACATCACTATGTATTATCTCAAAAGGTTTAGTGGCATGTTCAGATGTATGAAGAAATGGTAAAACATGACTTTTATTCAAGCAACACGTAGTGCAAGAAACATCAAAAGTATCAACAGGGGGAATTTTATTCTTAATCAAACCAGAGTCAAACAAAAATTTTAATTTTTGGGAATATGGATGACCCAATCATTTATGCCATAAATCCCAAACATTATTTCTATAACTCAACAGAGAATCAGAAAAGAAGAACAAAGTAAAGCTGAGGATGCCCCCGTTGAAACTTCTCGAACTCCAGCGCAAACAGACGGCCCAGCTTACGCCCCTTCCCTTTCACCTTCCCAGTGTACGTCCTGTATCAAGCAACCATCATGAGAAAAGGTGAGAACATTTCCTTCATCAACAAATTGGCCAACATAAATTAGATTAGTAGTAAGGTTGGGTACTAAGAGGGTTTTGGAGAGAAGAAAGGATCTGGTTGGAGACAGTTGAAGGGACATATCATTACAATCAATGATGTCTAACTTTTCACCATTAGTAGTAATAATATGTTTATGGTGAATTTTAGCGGAAGGATTGGATGGTTGAGGTAGGATCCTGTCATATGGTTGGTGGCACTTGAATCTATAATCCAAGCATGTGAAGGGGCAGCAAGGTTTAAAATGTCGAGGTAGATGGAAATGTCGCTTACCAAAATATAGGACATATGTAGAATATGATTTATTATAAAATTTAATAAACATTTTCTGATTTTAATAAATATTTTAAAAAATACTAACTAGTTAATATTTTATTACTTGAAAAATATTTTTTGTTTTATATTATAAACTAATTAATTTATTCTTTTGTTTTTATATTTTGTTAATTCCTTTTTATAAATATTTTGTTTGAAATATTAAATAGAAATTGTTAATGGAAATATTATTAATGTACATTAGTCGACATCCTGTCGACATAATAGGAAAAACTGCATTTTTTTGGGTTATTTGGACCGATTTGGACAACATTTCTGAAATATAGGAAATGTCGACCGAAATAATGTAATTTTTATATTACCATCCATTTTCATGTCGGTGAGCCTCGACATCGACATATGTCGGGCAACATTAGCAATATTTGGCGACATTTGAAACCATGAGGGGAAGAACAATATGTAGAGAACTTACCGGACAAGCCAAAGAAAGTAGAGGAAATAGTAGAAGATACCAGTTGTCGAACCCTTTCTTCATCCATGACACCTGTTGAATCACCTTTCACTGAAGACTCACCCTTGATAGATACAGTGTCTATTGCTGGTCCATCAGTTGCCTGATAGGCCTGGGGCCGTCTTTTTCTGAGAACCCTTAGCTGGTCGGACTGGACAGTCTAGAACGATGTAACCATGTTGCTTGCAATAGGTACACACATTCTTCTTCTTACAGCGAGATGCAATATGTCCAAAACCCTTACACTCATAGCACTAGGTTTTGGAGAGGTCCTTTGGCTTCTTACCCCGATGAGCAACAAAGGCTGTTTCAGCCCCAACTTCAACCATCTTCCCATCAAACCCGACTGCAGTGAGAAGTCTAGTCTCTTCCCTCAGAAATTTCCCTAAAACAGAATCCATATTTGGAAGTGTTCCCCTACTCAGAATGTTGGACTTCATTATCTCATATTCAGGTCTAAGTCTCATCAAGAACTGAGTCACCTTCCTCTTCTCAAAGTGCTTCTAAAGATACTTCACACACTCCATTGGATCCAAGGGTTCAATGTGAACAATTTCATATTCAGCCCATAAATCAAGAAAACCATAATAGTACTCATGTATCCTCCTATTTCCTTGGCTGTAAGAGAATATTTCTAATTCTATCTGATATTGTTTAGATGTATTGGACTGTTGATAAACTTTATCTAGATACATGTACATCTCATATGTTGTTTTCATTCTCCTCACGGGTACAAATATTAGTCAATAGAACTCAAAATCCAAGAAACAAGTTTACCATTAACCAACTTCCATTGTTGTAAAGCTTTGGCCTCAGTCTCAGCTGGTTTGGTGACCGTTCCATTCAAATATCCTTCTAAACCCTTTCCCTCAACATAAAAGTCGAAGTAGAACTTCCACATCCCATAGTCATTCATCTTTACAGGAATGATATCACCTCTGTCTAAAGCCATTACAGCATGAAAATAGCACAAATAGGGGTTGGCTGAAGTTTAAAGAAACTAATCTGAAGTAAAACTTGATCCAGAGACAAGTGAAATAGGCTGTAATCAATCCAAGAGAGTAAAAAAACTGAGATAGAAACCCCTTATTTTCACCGGTGATTGTTCAAGATCTAAAACAAAGAAAAGCTAAACACAGTCCAGAAAAGGAAAGTTTGGGCGCAGCCGCCAAGAAGAAGAGTCCAAATCTCTCTCAAAACTTCACAGATCTCTGTAAAAATTTTAGAATATGTTGAAAGGGGCTAGGCGACAACTCCTTTCAATTCTTGCTGAAAACGGAGGTCAAATAAGAGAGAGATCCAATAAAATCTCTCTCTGGGTGCGCAGAAAACAGAACAGGAGTTCCTGGAGAGATCAAAACAGTCCAGGACCACTCGGCAGAGATGTAGGTTCTCAATAGATCACAAAGACAAGATGGATCAGAGATAAGGAAGATCAAAGAGCAACCTGCTCTGATACCACCATGTGAACTGAATTCAGAGCAAGAAGAAAACAGATCTAGGGGTGTCAAGAATAGTTAATCCCCACCCCAAAATCTCTTTTATATAAAAGAGATAAAAAGTATGTACAGTTACAGCCCTCACAGGGCTTAAAGATAAAAAGAACAAATAAAATAATAAGAACTACGATACTGTACAACAAGGACTACTCTAATAATGTACATCAAGATATATCTTCACACGAACAAACCAATCCAAATAACAAAAAAAAATACAATTTTTCCTAGTTTTTCCTATTATGTCGATAGGATGTCGACAGCATGTCGAATAATGTACATTAATAATATAATAAATTAGTATATTATATTAATATAATACAGTATATTAATATAAATTATTCCAATAATAATTTCTATTTAATATTTCAAATAAAATATTTATAAGAAATAATTAAAAAAAATAAAAACAAAAGAATAAATTAATTACTTTATAATATAAAACAAAAAATATTTTTCAAGTAATAAAATATTAACTAGTTAGTATTTTTAAAATATTGATTAAAATCAGAAAATGTTTATTAAATTTTATAATAAATCATATTCTAAATTTAATATAAAAATGAGAATAAATATATTAAATCTTATACTAAAGCATAATTTATTATAAATCTAGTATTAATAATCATAATAAATTCATTATATTTTATAAGAAATCAGAATTTATCATAATCTTAATAGTTAATACTACAAAAAGGAGAATCAGTTTATTAAATTTATAATAAAACATAATGTATTATAACTTTAATATTTAAAAATCAGAATAAATGTATTTCTGTTTACTAGTTTGAAATAAATATATTAGAATTTATAATAAATCAGAATAAAAAATAAGAAAAGAAAATATTAGATAATCTTGTAAAAACATCAAAATGCATAATAAATCAATAAATCGTCATTTACTAATTTGTTATTGATCTTAGTTTCTTAGCTTTATATGATGGTTGGGAATAAGATAATAGTCTAGAAATATGTATTAATGCTTCTTTTATCATTTTACAAAATATCATTGCATATTTCCACATATTTCATAATATTTCCACAATGTCTCTAATTTTTACAATATTTCCCCTCGACATTTCCGACATGTCCTATATTTTGGTAAGCAACATTTCCATCGACATTGACATTTTAAACCTTGTCTATATGCAAACAACACTAATGCTCTAAAGATTGCTTCTAACCCCGACTTTCATGAAAGGATGAAGCACATTGAGGTGGATTGCCACTTTATCCAAGACTTGTTTCTTGCTAGCTCTATCTCTCCCCCTCATGTCACCTTTGATGTTCAAGTTGTTGATTTCTTCACAAAGGCCATGATGAGACCTAAACATTTATTCTTTGTGAGCAAATTGAAGCTAATGCCTTTGCATCGGTTTGAAGGGGAGTATGCAGAGTCCCAATGATGTATCATATTTTGTAGTCCTTGTTGTATTGTATTTTCCTTCTTGTTATTTTCTTCTTTAGTCCTGTAAGGGCTTCTCTATATCACGTAATCTTTTGCGAGAGAAGATGAGAAAGTCCTTCACACCGGTAAAAGGAGCATCTTGTGAGTCAAAATTCTACAAAAAAGAAACAAGTGGAGTAGATAACTTTGTAAGAACAACAAAAAAGGAGATATGCTCAAGAAAAACATTTTGAGAAACACAAATACGAGGAGTAGAGGGATCATAACAAAAAAATCCTTTGTGATGTAGGCTATATCCCACAAAGGCACACTTAACAAACTGAGCAAATAACTTGGAACGTTCACGAGGGGGAAGATGAACAAAGCAAAGACACCCAAAAACATGTAGGCTAGATAAGTCTGGTGAACGGCCAAACAATTTCTTAAAAGAAGGCATATTAACAAGAACTAATGAAGGAACATAGTTAAAGAAAACAACAGTACTAGCAACCTCTACCCAAAATGAAAAAGGTGCATGAGATTCTTGTAGTAGGGTTCTCACAACACTGAGCACATGACCATTCCTACGCTCTGCCACTCCTACGCTCTGCCACTCCATTCTATTGAGGTGTATCTGGATAGCTTCATTGAACTTGTATCCTATGACTTCTCAAGTAGGTTAAAAAGTCTTTATCAGTGTATTCTCTCCCGCAATCTGAACGAAGAATATGTATATGAGATTGAAACCGGACTCATATCATAATATGAAAAAGCTGAAATGTAGGTTACACTTCAGATATTTCAGCTTTTTGTCTCAAAAAGTAAAACCATGTATACCTAGTGCAATCATCAATATACAAGACAAAGTACTTGTATCCAAGTCGAGAAATAACAGATGAAGTCCAAACATCAATATGTATAATCTCAAATGGAGAGGTGGCCTGCTCAAATGTGTAAGAAAAGGGTACAGTGTGGCTTTTACTTAAGCAACAAGAAACACATGAGGTATCAAAAGTACTTAAAGAAGGAAATTTATTTTTAATAGAACCAGAGCCAAACAAAATTTTCAACTTTTCAAAATGAGGATGTCCCAAACGTTTATGCCATATATCAAAAACATTATTTCTTTGTCCAACAATAGATTCAGAAGAAAATGAACTAAGATATGTTGAAGATGTTGGTGCTTTAGAATTCTCGAACTCCGATGCAAATAAATGGCCTAGCCTACGCCCCTTCCCTTTCACCTTCCTATTGTATTTGTCCTGAACCAAACAACCATCATGAGAAAAAGTATATATCCTTCATCAACAAATTGACCAATAGAAATTGGATTAGCAACAATAAGATTAGGTACAAGAAATGTCATTGTTATCAATGATATTCAGTTTTTCACCATTAGTAGTAATGATATGTCTATGATGGGATTTAGGAATGCTATCTAGGGGTTCAGATTAAGCTCATGTCATATGATTAGTTGCTCCAGAATCAATGATCCAAATATGAGACTAAGAATAATAGTAACCAGAAAACTCACTAGACAAGCCAATGGCAAAAAAAGCAAAGGAAATAGTAGATGATATCAGTTGCCAAATTTCATCCATAGATGTAGGAGATGCAGAAGATTCGCCCTTAGTAGAAGAGTCACCCTTGGAAGAGGAAACATCAATGGTTTGTCCTTAGTCACTTGATATACATGTGGTTGGTTCTTCTTCTAGGCACTTTTAGATGGTCTAACCGGAGAGTCTGGGATGATGTGACCATGTTGCTTATAATAGGTGCAAACATTCTTCTTCTTATAGTGAGAAGCAATGTGTCCAAACCCCTTGCACTCGTAACATTGTATTTTGGATAAGTCCTTAGCACCAGAATTCTTGTTTCCATGAACAACAAAAGTTGTATCAGCCTCAGAGTCGATTAATTTTCCATCAAAACTTGTAGCAGTTAAAAGTCTAGTCTCCTCCCTCAACAATTCCCTCATCACTGAATCCAAATCTGGAATGGTCCTTCTACTTAGTATGTATGTTGGACCTGATTATCTCATATTCCAGCCCAAGTCTCATAAGGAACCGATTCACTTTTCTATTCTCAAAGTGTCGTTGGAGATACTTGACACATTCTACGGGATCTTAAGAATATTTATTGATAAGTTCATACTCTTCCCACAAATCAATAAAACCGGCATAATATTCCTGAATCTTCTTATCTCCCTAGCAGTAGGAAAAGATTTCAGATTCAATCTGATACTGTCTGGACATGTTGGATTGATGGTACACTTTCTTCAAATATGCATACATCTCATAGGTTCTACGCATCCTTCTCATGGGTACAGCAATATGAGAAACAATTGAGATGAGTATCCAAGAGGCTAATTTCCCATTATCCAACTTCCATTGTGCATATCCTTTGATATCAGTTTCATCTGGCTTAGTAATGTTCCCATCCAAATATCCCTCTAGGCCTTTCCCTTCAACAAGAAAGTTGAAATGGAACTTCCATATGTTGTAGTTAGTTTCATCAAACTTTACGGGAATGATACCAGCCCTTCTCAAACATTTCGAAACACAGTCCAAAATAGGTTAACAGACTTCAAGAGAGGGTAACAATCCAAAAAACCGGTGATTAATCACCCGACTAAGATCAGTAGCAAATAAACAACAATACTGAAATAATACTCCACCAAAAAAAAACCTGAGGTTTTGCTGCAGAAATCTCAAAAAAGGGCTGTATCAATCTCAGTCCTAAAATGGTAAGTTTCAGGACTGTCAACAACAAGATGGGATTAAAACCCTATCAAAACTGATCCAAACTTCAAGGCAGAATGATGAACAGATGAAGAAGGCCTGAGCAACACCAACTACAAAGTTCTAGGCTGATTGAATCAGCCGATTTTTTAAAAAAATAAGAAAATCTGACTTGATGGGCGTCTTTTCCAGAAAAAAGATATCAGCTTCGTCTGACCCAAAACACCACTTAAAAAACTTCAACCAGGATTTGAGAGTGATTGAAATACTCCTTGAACAGTCCACTAATCACCCTAGAACTCAAACAAATCAGCAACTGAAGGATATGGCCTGCTATGATACCATGTCAATCTTCTAGGTTAAGAGAACAGCAAGAGTTTCAGGGGTATCCAATTGAATGCCCGACCCCCCACCCCCAAAGAGCCTATATATCTTATTAGTTATAAGTATTTACAAAGAGGCCCTTGAAGGGCTAAAGATAAAAAAGAATAACTACAAAATTCTGCAATATATATATGGGGTGGGGTCGATTGATTTAGTTTTTCACCCTAGAACTGTGTTCTCTTGTGTATGAACTGGTTGTATGACAATATAACAATATATCAATATATATAAATACATATTTATATATATAGATATAGATATATTGTCTTTTAAGAGACAAAAATTAATGATTTTATAATTTTAATTGCCTTTTAAGAGGCAAGCCCAGCCGCTAGGTTCAAAAAAAGAGCAAAAAAGCGTGAAATTTTCAAAAGGTGCACGCCTAGCAGCACCATCCGTGCTCCTTCTGAAAGTGTTGCGCCTAGGACCTGGGTGAGGCGCCTACCCTAAAATGTGCCTCACCTATACGCCTAGGCACGCCTCAGGCGCACCTTTTAAATCACTGGATAAATCCTTTCAACTTGGCTCTTTTGGGCAAGTGGCATTGGAGACATATTGAGAAGGATAGCCTGTGGAGACAAATCATTCTTTTGAAGTATGGGGCAAATGGCATGGGTTGGGATCCAGGGCAAGTAACCTCCTGTGGCTATAGGCTATAGCCTTTGGAAAGGTATACAAAAATATCATATTGAGTTCTTAAAAGGAACCAAATATGAGGTAGGGGTTGGGACTAGAGTGGGTTTTTGGTCTGACGACTCGGACTAGCTGTGTGATGAGCAACCATTGATGGTGCTATTTCCCCAGCTTTTCAAGTTAGCTCTGAATCGGGGGGAGGGGGGGTGGCCTCATTGCTGAATTCTGATGTGTTTTTTCATCACAGGGAAGAAGGAAACTGGAATCCCATTTTTCAAAGGAGTTTCAATGATCGGGAAGGTGAGGCACTCTTGGAGTAAATGCAGAAAATCTATGTCATTGTGCCTAATGGGAGTAAGGCATGAAAGGAGGATTTGGATGTGTGGTAAAGAGGATTCATTCACTCTTAAATAAATCTATAACAGGTTGGCCAACAGGGACAGGACCTACTTTCCAAGCTCTCATGTCTGGCACACAGTTGCAACTCCAAAGTTTGCTTTCTTGGTGTGAACTACGGTTCTAAAGAAGTGTTTGAAAGTGGACAACCAGGGAAGGGGTATATGCATGATGAATAGCTTATATATTATGTGCAATAAAGAAATAAACCAGTGAACCATTTATTCTTATATTGAAAGTTGGCTAGGAGGCTGTGGAGCAAACTTTTAGGTCTATTCAGAGTGCAACTGTTTTCCAGCAAGCATAGAATCTATTTTGTGGAGTTGGAAAATGAAAGGTCTCAGGAGAAAAGAAAAAGTTGTGTGGGGAGTCATCATGTTAGTGGGAGGAATAACCAAATCTTCAACAATAATGCCAAAGAGAAGGATGCAGGGTTTTTTGGGGTACCTCTTATTGAATTATGCATTATAGTGCTTTTACAGAAAGGATGTTCATCATATCAACTTCTTGTTGTGGAAGTTTTTCTCTTTTTTGTTTCTAATATAATATTTGACCTTCTTCGGAATTAGAAAAAAAAGTCTCAAAGCCCCTCAACCTTCTCCTCAATCATAAGTCCCTATTAATCCCCAAGATCAAACAACACAGTGCAAAATTGTTTTACTTTTATGTAAAGAAAGATAACACAAAGTTGGGTATTTAGTGAGTGCTAGAAAGACAAATCCTCTCACCAGAAATCCTCCCTAAACCTAGTTTTCTTCCTAGAAGACACATTAATCCAAGTTGATGGTAGAAAAACATTAGAAATAGATAGAGCTGAAATAGCTTTCCAAGGTGATGCTGATGCAAGTGAAACTCTAGCATCCAAACTCACATCCAACTGGATGCCACCAGCCCATGAATACTTTTGATAAACAACATGAACATGCCACAATTTATCAGTGAAAAATCTCCATTTCCATCCATCAATTTGCCTATGCCCTACTTTGATTACCATGCTTTTCTAGATATTTAGGATTTCAATTTCAAATATATTTCATCCATCAGGTATTAGCAAATAAGTTGGTATCTTAATATGAAAAATGCATTTTTGTTAACACAATGAATGTTTTTGGTATTACAAATTTACAATATAGACAGACATCTTACCGTGGATATAATTCTTAGGCATATTGATTCTTTTCCAAATTCCAATGCTAGAATTACATTCTCATCCTACTTAGATTTTTTTCGATTGGTAACATCCTATATAGAATATTTTGCCTAACTAGTTGTTATAACATGCAGGAGTTTAAGCATGTCTAGTTGGTTATGGAAGGGATTTATAGCAGAACATGAAAAGGGATTCTGGCATTACTTCACAGTTAATCCTACAAAAAATTATAATACAATGTTTTATTTTATTCATCTTTGTGCATCATTTATGCAATCATTAAAGCAGCTTGTTATGCAGGAGAGAAGAAGAGAGGAAGAAAGAAGAGAGAGAGAGAAGAAGAGAAGAAAGATTTGAGAGCCAAAAAGGTGCTGGTGGCACCAGCTTTTTAGTATATATACTAGGGCGACAGGAAATTAAAAATAAAAGAGGAAAATTACAATAGTACCCCTGTGGTACTATACTTAGAGAAATAACAGCTTTTAACACTCCCCCTCAAGTTGGGACATAGATGTCAATCATGCCCAACTTGTCACATAAATCATGATGCCGTGAGTAGTGTAACCCTTTTGTAAAGATGTCTGCAAGTTGATCTTCAGAGCTAACATAAGGAGTACGCACTTCCCCTATGACGACCTTTTCTCTGATAAAGTGTTCGTCGACTTCGATGTGTTTAGTTCTATCATGTAGCACCAGGTTAGCAGCAATGTTTATGGCTGCTTTGTTATCACAGAATAGGGTCATAGGTCTGTCCACTGGAAAGCCCAACTCACTCAACAAATTTTTTAGCCACATAATTTCAGCCACTCCATGAGCCATTGCCTGATATTCAGCTTCAGCACTAGATCTAGCTACCACATTCTGCTTTTTACTTCTCCAGGTAACTAGATTCCCTCCTATAAAGGTACAGTAGCCACTAGTTGACTTTCTGTCATTCAGGGATCTTGCCCAATCTGCATCAGTGTACACTTCAACTTTCAAATGCCCGTGCTTTTGAAACAACAAGCCTGCACCTGGGAACTTCTTAAGATATCTGAGAACTCTTTCTGCTGCTTCAAGATGAGTGGTCTTAGGAGCATGCATGAACTAGCTAAGAACAGCCACTACATAAGCAATGTCGGGACGAGTCATAGAAAGATATAACAATCTTCCTACAAGTCTCTGAAACAGTTTCACATCCTTGATAGGTTCACCTTGGCAGGCACCTAATTCGTGGTTAGGGTCAATAGGGGAATCAACTAGCTTCACTCCCAATTTTCCTGTATCCTGGAGTAGATCTAGGACATACTTTCTTTGGGAAATGAAGATACCCTTTTGTGAGCGGGCCACTTCAATTCCAAGGAAGTACCTTAGAGGACCTAGATCCTTTACTTCAAACTGGGTAGCAAGAAAAATCTTCAACTTTTGAATTTCATCCTTCCAATCACCAGTGATAACTATATCATCAACATATACTATCAATGCTGTAATTTTCCCTTCCCCTCTTTTCACAAACAATGTGTGATCAAATTGACACTGCTTGTATCCTTTCTGTCGAACCGTTGCATGGAACCTACTGAACCAGGCTCTCAGTGATTGTTTTATCCCATATAATAATTTTTTTAACCTGCACACTTTCTATTCATTACCTTGAGCCCGAAAACCAGGGAGTTGTACCATGTAAACTTCCACTTCAAGGTCACAATTCAGAAAGGCATTCTTGATGTCGAGTTGATGCATATCCCAGTCAAGATTAGCAGCAAGAGAGAAAAGGACTCTAATGGAGTTCATCTTGGCAACGGGTGCAAAAGTTTCTGCATAATCAACTCTATACACTTGTGTAAACCCCTTTACCACTAAACGAGCTTTATACCGCTACACCGTGCCATCAGCCCTATGTTTAACTGTTAAAACCCATTTACATCCAACTGGATCCTTTCCCTTAGAAAGATCTACTAGATCCCATGTGTCATTTTTATGTAGAGCATTAATTTCTTCCTTCATAGCATCTGTCCATTCAGGCACCGAAAGAGCTTCTGCCACATTCTTAGGGATAGGAACACTGTCAATGGAAGAGAGAAAGGTCTGAAAAGAAAGTGAAATGTTTTCATAGGAAACAAAGTGGGAAATGGGGTGTTTAGTGGTGCAAGATCTAACACCTTTCCGGTGAGCAATAGGAAGGTCAAGTTTATTAGCAATAGAAGTATCAATAGCAATAGAGTCAGGAACATCGATAGGAACCAAAATACCTGAATGGGTATAATCCGCCCCCGGAGAGTTTGATGGCATTGGTGGTACAACTTCTAGGTTCTCCACAGCTCTTGAACATGGTTGGCCTTTGTGACAACGAAAGAAGACACGAAAGGGAGGAGGATCAGGAAGAGGAGGGAGCTGAAGTATCAATATCTAACACCTTTCCGGTGAGCAAGAGGAAGGTCAAGGTCATTAGCAACAGAAGTATCAATAGCAATAGAGTCAGAAACATCGATAGGAACCAAGATACCTGAATGGGTATGATCCGCCCCCGGAGAGTTTGATGGCATTGGTGGTACAACTTCTAGGTTCTCCACAGCTCTTGAACATGGTTGGCCTTTGTGACAACGAAAGAAGACACGAAAGGGAGGAGGATCAGGAAGAGGAGGGAGCTGAACAAATTTCTCCTCATTCATACACTCCCCCCAAGGAGAAACAGGGAAGAAAGGCTCACTCTCAAAGAAAGAGACATTCATGGAAACATAAAACTTCCAAGAAACAGGATCAAAGCACCGGTATCCCTTCTGAGTGAAATAATACCCCAAGAAGATGCAAGGAATAACACAAGGATCTAATTTTCCACGAGTGGGTGACAGACTTTGAACAAAACAACAACAACCAAACAAACGAGGAGGAATAGAAAGAAGGGGAGCCTTAGGAAAAAGAAGTTGATGTGGGGCTTTGCACTCTAACCAACAAGAGGGCATACGATTGATGAGATAGGTAGCACAAAGGACAGTCTCAAGCCAAAACCATTTTGGGACATTCATATGAATTAGTAAACCCCGGGCCACTTCAAGAAGGTGTCGGTTCTTTCTTTCAGCAACACCATTTTGTTGTGGTGTTCGGGCACAAGAGCTACAGTGAACTGAACCACCATTTTGAGAGCCAAAAAGGTGCTGGCGGCACCAGCTTTTTAGTATATATACTAGGGCGACAGGAAATAAAAAATAAAAGAGGAAAATTACAATAGTACCCCTGCGGTACTATACTTAGAGAAATAACAGCTTTTAACACAGCTCAAATATTTAATATTCTATGAACAATTTCAATGCTAGAATTGTGGGATGATGTTTTCCTATATCTCATGAACAAACCTGTAATTAAGGTTTCTTTTTTTTTCTTCCTTTTCGTTTTTGGTTTCTAGCTGGTTCCATATGATTTCTTGCTAGCATATTTAATTCTTAGTAATGTAATATGAGTTTTTCCATTAGACTAGTCAAATTGTCGAAGTACTTCTATGAAAGCTATTGGTTAAAGAATTAAATATTACAATTTAGAAGATTGTGGGGCAAGTTGCCAATTTAGAAGATTGTGCTGAGGTGTTGGCTTGTCAAGTTGATTTCCTCCCTGTGAAATATTTGCAAATGCCCTTGGGGGCAAATTAGTCTTCTTCCTCAGTGTGGGACTCGGTCATTGAAAGAATGGAGAGAAAAATTAGCATCTTGGAAGGCAAGATACATCTCTTTTGGGGGCAGGGTTACTCTGATAAAAAGTACCCTTTCCAATCTGCCCACTTATTTCTTGTCTCTTTTCCCTATCCCAAACAAAGTAGCAAAAAGATAGGAGCAGCTTCAGAGAAACTTTCTTTGGAGGGGTTGGGAAGAGAAAAACAAAATCCACTTAGTCAAGTGGGACCAAGTGTGTCTTCCTAAGGCAGAAGGTGGTTTAGGAATAAGGAAATTAAAGAGTTTTAATTCAGCCCTTCTTAGTAAGTGGATTTGGAGGTTTTCTTCTAAAAGGAATGCTTGGTGGAGATCTCTTATAGCTGGAAAATATGGGGTGGAGTGGGGTAACTGGAGATAAGTTGGGGTAACTCCCTTTGGAAAGGTATCATGAAGAATTTTTCTACTTTTATGGAAGGAATTTCAGTCAAGATTGGGAAAGGGGATAGCACTAAATTTTGGAAGGACCCTTGGTGCTTGGATGGCCCATTGGCTGATTCCTTTCCTCACCTATTTCAGTGTGCTTCTAATCAAGATTCCTCAGTGGCTGAGAGTTATTGTTCCTCAGGAGACTCTTTTATTTGGACCCCCCCCCCTCTTTAGGAGGAATTTATTTGACTGGGAGTTGGAAGAGATTTTGGAGCTGATGGATCTTCTTCAGAAGCAGAAGTTAGACCTTGGCTTGAAAGGTAATTGGTGCTGGAAATGGAATCCTGATGGTTGTTTTTCTGTCAAACCTCTAGCTTCTAAATTATGCAGCTCGGGCCCCACAGACTTCCCTACTACTCAGAACTGGAATCAAACAAGTCCATCTAGATCCAACTTTCTGGTGTGGACAATGGCCCTTGACAAATGCCTTCCCAGATCTAATCTTGAGAGGTATGGCATTCAAATCTTGGATCTTTCTTGTGGTCTTTGTGGTTCTCTTCCAGAATCTACAGATCATTTGTGTCTTCACTGTTCGGTCTCCTCTCAGGTGTGGGAGCACTTTCTGAAATCTATGGACATCAGCTGGGTTATGCCTAGGTCGGTCAAGAAGCTTCTATGCTGCTGGAAAGTAAAAGACCTAAGAAAGGAAAATTAGTGTGGAGGACCATTCCTACAGCAGTTTTGTGGTCCATTTGGACTGAAAGGAACAATAGAATCTTCTGCAATAGAATTAAAAGTCCTGAAGACCCAGTACAGAGAGCAGTGGGCAAGCTGATCTCTTGGGTGTCTGTTACTGAGGAGTTCAGGCACCTGAACTTGCCTATTTTATTTAGGTCTCAGTCCTATTGGAACTTGTAACTTATGTTGTTCTCAGGCTGTTTTCCTTGGCCTGATCTCTGTTTGCATGTTTTCTTGTTCTGAATAAAATTACTTTTTCCAAAAAAGAAATAAATAAAGTAGTTTGACTAACCCTTGACAATCTATGTATGTCAGTTTGTGTAAAGTTGTAAAACGAGGGAAATAAATATTGGTATTTATTTTCTACATGTCTGACTTGTGGTGGAGTGATTCCCAAAGCTCTAAATGATTCTAGGAACCCTAGGAGTGATTCCTAGGCTTCTTTTCTTTTCCTTTTTTTTCTTTTTTGGTCTTCCTGGCTTCCTGCTCAACTCTCATCTCCTGTCTTCTATCTCAAGGTTTTGATCTTAGCTACCTATGGCCATCAAAGACTTGAGAAAGATACAATAAAAACCATCATTCTTCATCAACCAAAGGGCTAAATTTGATTCAAGGTAAGTCTCCCCTTCATACCCTTCAGTTCTCATCCATGCACCCTTCCAGAGAGAGAAACTTGTCTCTAAAGCTGCCAAACCCTTGTGAAAACCAGATCCGATTCAGCCATTCCCCATATCTAAGGCTGTTTTTCATCCCATTAAAACAGTTGTGAAAATTTTCCACTAAAAACCTAGATTTTTTGTCTTTTTGTGCCTAACCTTCGCAAAACCTCTCCAAATTCAATCTCCTGCTTTGGTTCACATACATAAACCTTCCTCTAAAAAAGTTTGAAGAAATTCCATTCCAATCTTGAGATATTGAAATTTCCATGTTTTTTCTCTAGAAAGTTCTGCATATTGCAAGCATTTCATCACTAACTAGCTTCCTAATCACTTCATACATCTATGTCATAGTTTTCAAGGTGCCAAGGCAAGCCTAGGCGACAGGGGGATGCCTTGTCGCCTAGTTGCCTAGGTGATGGATTTTTTTTAAGTAAAAATATGTATCCTAGGGTAGATCCCTAGGTTCCATAATCATATTTCCTTAATAAATATCCATAATTTTCAAAATAAAAGTATAAACTTCATGTTAAAGTACAGAAAATCAACATATTCATGAGAAGAAAAAGAAGAAAGAAAAGAAAATTCAAAAAAATATAACAGAAATAGGGGCTGATTGGACAACATTTTATGTTCTTCCTTACTTATTGGGTTTAGGTTTTGAAGTCTTTGAGGGTTCAATACAGAATTTTGCAATGTCTGTGTTCATTAGACCCTAACAAATAATAAAATAATAAAAAGAAATTAGTATATAAACACACAAAATGAATATTTTAGTTTAAAAATGTCTGTTTTATAATTATAACCTCAAAAAATAAAGAATATAAAAGTTTTTTATAATATGCTATAGAAAACTGCTTGGCGATTAGGCGAGGTGAACCTCCAAGGGCACCTTTTCGCCTAGGTGACGCCTTGACAACTATGATCTATAAACCCTAGACAAATCCTCATCCCCTCTTCTCTAACCTACATCTAGCCCCTCAACCCCATACATTGGACCTAACCCCTTACCATCATCACTTATCTTTTGGTTTCCCTCAAATTTGTTCTCAATCCAGCTTTGGATCGCATCAGTCCTACATCATTCCTCATTTAGTCTTTTAAAACCTTGTACTAATTCCATTTCCAAATTGGAAAAGTGTGGCAAACTTCATATAAAATAAGAACATCTCATTTGCCTTGTTACAGGAAAACATCAAGTTTAGTTGGAAAAGGCAGCAACTTATCTAAATATGCTAGAAAACAATACATAAACCATAAACACAAGTTTAGAAGCACAAGTTGAAACCTATTTCCCAGAGAAGCAAACATGCCTGAAATCCATGAACAAAGACAACAACTCTTAAAACACGACCATTTCTTTGACAGCTGGCATCAGATTGCTTATTTACAGGTCCCATTAGTATGTTAGATGCATCTTCCTGGTCCGTATGAGAGAAGTATGAATTGCCACTGGTGGAATGAAGAGGAGAATTCATGACACGCTCCACAGTTATAACAGGGATGCGTAAAGGATCGCCAAAGATATTCATATCTTTAATCAACTTATTGTCAATCTGTTTGGGAAAGATGTCTTTTCAGATTCTCCAATAGACTTGACAGTAAATATTAGGAAGCAACACATGAAAAATTAAGAACTTACTGTCATCTGTGCTATACTTCGCCGATGAAGCTCAGCACGTGCATTTGCAATCTCAACTGGCTGCAAACATGAAAGGTGATTCCAGATTCAGGAAACAATTATACTTTTAAATGTTAATCTCCATCAGGATGATATAAAATAGTGAATATACAATAGATCAAGCTTAAACTTCATCAAAGTAATAAAAAAAGGAAGTTCTACAACAATTGATCTTCTAAACTTGTCTTAATTTTCTAGGGTTTGTGAAAGTAATTACATCATCGCTTAGCTTCCGTGAAAACTTCCCACGGACACCTTGAGATGTTTCATCCTCTCCGCTTCTCATATAACAATGGGGAGTTTCAACCTTAGAGAAGACCATCCATATTGCCCATTCAGCTTTTTGATCATTGGCCCATGCATCACGAAGATATTCTACTATCTTTGTCTTATTAACCCTGGAGTGAAACAACATATCAGCATTCGTTTTGTTTAAAAATGGGAAAAAGACAATGTAGCTAAATTTACATAGGCTTTTTTCATTGATAGTGTTAAAAGCTTCATTAGTTATAGATAAGAATGTTGTACATGACAAATGTGCCTAGCACCACTTAAAATAAAGGCCTCTGCTGCCTGTGCCATTGATCCAAATTACATTCTATTATGTTCATTAAATGGAACCTAGGAGGATATTTCCCCAATACAACTCTAGTCACCATGCTCCTTTAGCTAGCTCATCAGCTAGTTAGCTGATTATTGAAGCCACATAAAAGATGTTCTTCCTTGTCCATCCAAGCAGTACCATTATCGTATGATGTGTCTGTACTACCAAAACCCTTTGTTGTTTTTTGGAACCACCCTACAACCACTTCTGAATCACCTCCTACCAACAAATTATAATAGTTTAAGGATCAAAAGCTGGATGCTGAATCCCCCCCCCCCAAAGTCACTTTGGCTTTTCCTTGGAAAGTTATCCACGGTTTGCTTCCTACCTTCTTACAATCTATTAGATACAATGTTTGTGTGTGGAATAACATATTACTTTTGGGAAGACCTTCAGATGGGAGAGACTTTACTGAAGAATTAATACCTTCACCTCTATTCCCTCCCTTCTTATAAGTTGGAATCCATTTCTTAGTTTGTTGTGACTTGTACTTCTGGGTCAACTAGCATTTGGGGTTCAGAAGAGGCCTTGGAGATGTGGAATTCAATGCTATCTCCAACCTCTTGATAACCCTAGACAGTGTATTCTTGGATCCTACTTGTTTGGATAATCATATTTGGACTGCTTCTCCAGCTGGTCATTTCAGTTGTGCCTCTTTCTTCCATGTTTTTTTAAAACCTTACAATCCTACCTTTCTTTTCCAGTAAAAGAAATTTAGAGTAGACCATTGCTTCCTAAAATTAGGGCATTTTGTTGGGAGGTGGCAAGACCATTTGGTGCCTATCCCCCCATGTTTTCCTCCTTTTCTATACAAGTTGAGAGACTTCTTACCATTTACTAATTTCCTGCTCATTTGTGTCGTATTTGGAAGTGGTTTTCTTTTCTCTTTGATTGCAACTGGATACCTCCTCAAGATGTTGCTAGCCTTTTCAACTTGAGCCTCATGATGATGCATAAAAAGAGAGGGAGAATAATGCGGAAATGTAAAGGGCAATGATCCTATGGAATATTTGGGAGGAGAAAAATGCTAGGTTATTCAAAGAGCATAATCAAACTAAACAGGCAATTATAGAAAGCATAATTATCAAGGTGGTGCATTGGATTAAAACCATGGAGGAGTTTAAGGCATTTCCAATGGATGGCATCTTACAAGGATGGAGAATAGTGATGGCATCCTCAACAATTAGAACTATAGCCAAAATTTAGTATCCATCAAAAAATGAAAAGATCAAGCTAAGCTTGGATGGAAGCTCAATTGGAAACCCAGGGCCCTCTAGAATAGGGGGAGTGTTTAGGGATGGTAGAGGTTCTGTTTTGGCTTTATTATCCAGGTCAATTGGACTGGGAGACTCATTAAGGGCAGATACAAGCAATTGTACGAGGGCTCAGATAGCTAAGCGTCTCAACTATCAACTTCAAGAAAATCAAGATAGAAGGTGATTCCAAAATTGTGGTGATCTGGATGAAAAAACAACAGTCAAGCAGCATGGGCTTATAAGAGAACATTAAGGGAAATATTATGCTTCAAGGGAGACGGAAGCAACTTTTAAGTGGATGAGCAGATCAGCAAATGGTCTAGCTGATACTTTAGCTAAACAAGGGATCAATAAGGAACATATTTTTTGCAGCTGCAGTGTAATGTATACAATTAAAGGGATAGGTAAATCCAGGCCAATGCATGGCATACTGTAAGTAGCATTCTTTTTTAACCTTCATAAAATTTCATAATGATCGATTAAAAAATAATGCTGAAAGTTCAGCCCTTGTTGAATCACCCACACCAATAGGCCTAGAATACATTATTAGTATCTGCCAATTGTTGTTTCAAAACACTCCTATACCTGAACTGAAGCCCTCGATTACCCATGCTACAGACATCGAAGTTCAGCTGGATAAGAAGTGTTTATGGCCCTAATGAAGAAGGTTTGGGTGATTTTTTGGGAGGAACTGGGAAGCTTGAGGCAGGATTGGGATGGGCCCTGGTGTTTAGGGGTTGAATTTAATGTAGTAACGGTAATGTGTGAAATGAAGGGTGGGAGGGAGAGGAGAATGAAGAGGTTTGGGGATTTCATCAAGAGTAATGGGTTAATTGACCCTTGAGAGGAGGCAGCTTCACTAGGTCAAAGGACAACGCCCACCTATTCTGAGAAAGTTGGACAGATTCTTGTCTTCAGTTGATTGGGAGGAATATGTTGGGGAATTGGTGCAACAAGCATTGTCATACTTCATGTCAGATCACAAACCTGTTTTATTAGGGAAGGTCACTGCCATATCAGGTTTAAAACGATTCGGGTTTGAGAACGTGTGGTTAGAACATTCTGAATTTTTTGGCTTGGTTGAAGAAGTAGGGAAGTTTGCAGGTGGAGGGGACAGTGGGTTCAAATTGGTAAGAAAGTTGCAGCTTCCTGAGGAGATAAAGGGTTGGAATAAGGAGGTGTTTGATAATGCGTATAGCAGGAAGAATGAGGTGCTTGAAAAAATGGCTTTATTGGATAGAATGGAAGAGGAGGGTAATATGTCTAGGGCTGCTAAGCAAGAAAGGAAAGGACTAGAAAGTGAATCAGCAAGAATGATTTATATAGAGAAGATTAATTGGAGACAAAAGTCAAAGGCAATTTGGCTTAAATCTGGAGATAAAAACACAGATTTTTTCCATGCTTATGTCAATGCTAGAAGAAGGAAAAACCTGATTTCAAGAATTAAAGTGGAGGATGAGGTGGCAGAAACTGGGGAAGAGATGCAGGAGAAGGTGTTGGGTTTCTAATAATAAGCTCTATACAGCAAGAACATGGAGTTGGGTGTCTCTTGGCGAGATTGAACCCAGAAAATTGAGTGAATTCTCAGCATGTAGGATTGAGAGGGAATTCAAGATGGATGAAATAAAGGAAGATCTAAAAGGAATTGATGGAAATTAACACAGGGTCCGGATGGGTTCAAATTTACCTTCATAAAGCTTGCTGGAATTGTCTCAAGGAGGATATCTTGATGATGTTTAAGGAGTTTCATGATGAAAGATTGCTGGAAAAATGGCAAACGCTATGTTCATCTCTTTGATACAGAAGAAAGAAGGAACTCTGTACATAAAAGATTTTAGACCAATAAGTTTGATCAATAGTCCTTATAAATTGTTGGCAAAAGAGGAGTGGTTCATAAAATCTCAAATAGCATTTGTGAAAGGAAGACAAGTTTTTGATGGGGTCTTAGTGGCAAGTGAGTGTACTGACTCAAGTGTAAGTAGTAGGAGAGCTGGTTTGGTCTGTAAGATCGGTATTAAAAAAACATACAGTCATGTTGAGTAGAGGTTCTTGGAAGAGGTGCAAAGATTGATGGGTTTTGGGGAGAGATGGAGAAGCTGGGTGTTTTCATGTATGTCTTAGTTGCTTTCTCAATACTCTTTTTAATGGAGTTTCAACAGACTTTATCCCAGCATCTAGGGGTTTGTGGCAAGGTGACCCTTTTTTTTTGCTCTTTGTGTTAGTTATGGAGGAGGTTCTAAATCTGTTAATGGCTAAAGAAGTTCACTCGAGGTTTATTGGTGGATTTAAAGTTGGGGCAAATAGTATGTTGATGACACGGTAATTTTTTTGGATGCATTGGTGGAGCAAGTCTTAAATTTGAGAGCTATTTTTGGCAAGTTTTGAGGTGCTGACTGGGCTGAAAGTGAACCTCTCCAAAAGTGTGATGATAGGAATGGGTAACATTGGAAGTGAGGTGCTTTCAGAATGTGCAGCAGCGTTTGAGTGTAGAGTTGAGGAGCTTCTTATGGGAATCAAGGGAGGAGAAGAGACACCATAGAGTCAGCTGGAAGGTGGTTAAAAGAAGTAAGAAATTTGGAGGGCTAGGATTAGGGAATATTCAGAAGATGAATGTGGCTCTGCTTGCAAAATGGCTTTGGAGATTGCCAATTAATAGCGATAAGCTATGGATGAAAGTGATTATCAGTATTCATGGTCTTACGGCTGATGGTTAGGATGTTGGTGTGTTGGCCAGGGCTACAAGAGCTTCCCCTTGGAAGCCTTTTGGCAGGTATAACCCTGAATATTACCTAACCCTTGCTTTGGTTGGGATGCCACTCTTCCTTCATTCTTACCATTTTTCAGGTATAAGTTTTGCTCTAGTAATCTTGGGTGATGCAACTCTCAAAGAGCAATTTCCCTCAATTTATGCAATATCTAACCGGAAGGGTGAACCTATTGCCTCGTTTATAAACCATTCCAACTCCTCTGGATTTGTTTGGGACTTGGGTCTTAGGAGGTCTTAGAGATTGTGAGGCCAACAATGCTATTACCTTAATATTCAAGAAGGGATTGCAGAATCTGGACTCTATCCCCATCGGGTACCTTTCTTGTGCTTCTTTCTTTCTCTCTTACCCAGACTAATGATAGCTAAGGCCAACTTTTCCCAGTTAATGAGGTTTGGAGTAATCCTATTCCACCTAGGATTGGTGGTTTCTGTTGGGAAGTGTTTCTTGGTAGGGTCAACACTTGTGACTTGCTCCAAAGGAAAAGACCTAACCGGTGCTTATCTCCTCATTGGTGTCTTCTCTGCAAGGGTAATGGTGAGTCTGCCCATCACTTATTGATATCTTGTCCTTTTGTTTTTCCAATTTGGAATTGGTTTCTCTCCTTATTTGGGTGCAGGTGGAGTCCCCTTCCAATTGTACAAAACCTCTTCTACCCCACCTTTGTTAGATGGAAGAAAAGAAGAGGCAAGATTTTGTGGAGATGCATGAGAGGTGCTATGTGTTAACAATTTGAGAAGAAAGAAATCAAAGATTATTTGTAGAAAAGGAAAGAAATAGAGAAGCCCTCATTGAAGCAATTACAACCAGGGTGATCCATTGGGTGAAGACTCCGAAAGTTCTTGAAGGAGTTTCTGCTGCTGATCTGATGAGAAGGTGGGGGGAAATGATTGACAAATTGAATTTTGATGGTAGTAGTGAGGACAATCCTGGACCTCCTAGCATGGGGGGTGGGGGGGTGGGGGGGGGGGGCGGTCAGAGATGAGAAAGACACTATTACGGCTATGTTTTCTGGCCCCATTGGTGTAGGGGTCTCTTTGAGAGCTGAAGTTCTTTCACTGATGGAAGGAATTCAGAAAGCCAAGGAATTAAATATTTCCAAGTTGATAATTGAAAGGGATTCAAAGCTTGTTATTGGTTAGCTCCAAAAGGAGGAGATGGAATGGTGGGAGTATATAAATGAAAAAAGAAAGTTCACAAATATGGCACAAGGAATGGAAATTCAGTTTAACAAGATTAAGAAAGATGCTAATAGCTTGGCTAATGGCTAATGCTTTGGCTAAGCAAGGGATGGGAAGAAATGGCTTATTTTGGGCTATACTATAATGTTTTTTTTTTTCTTTTCTGGGGGTGAAAGCTAAAAGAGTTTGTCTCCCCTCCCCTCCTTGTACTTGACTACTTTTTCTGAATGAAATCCTTTCAGTTGATCAAAAAAAAAAATCCCCCCGATTACCTAAATGTGTAGATGACATCTATTAAACTGAATGGTGAGAATTATGTGCCTTGGGCTAAATATATAGAAGCTTTTCTTAGAGCTAAGAATAAGGTGTGTTGAGTTGGGCCTAGTTGTTTTTTATTCTTATTTTAAGCTATTTAGTTAGGAAGTTGTTGGGCTTTAGGCCCATTAGTTTATGTTTTTAAGTTGTGACTGTTCAGCTATATTAGTAGCCACCCTACTAAGGGCATCCTTGTAATATCTCATCCTTTAAGTTAAGTATAAATATAATGAGGGGTTGGTGGCTAGGGTTAATTCAAGAATCCTGGTTGACTTCCTACTCTCTTCTCCCTCTCTTTTCTTCTCTACTACTGAAATCTTTGTCTTCCTCCCCTTTTCCTTTCACAAGAAATTCAACTAAATCTACAATCAGTGATTTCTACTTGGTATCAGAGCAGGCCGAAGGTTCCTTGAGTTGTTTCCTCATGCAGCCCTAGATCGGCCAACTGCATGGTGATTTAAGAGGCTGATCGAAGTTCTCAGGTAAGCCCAGTTTTTGGATTTTTTGGTGGATCTATGTGCCTTGTAGCTGGTCTAGGGTTTCTCATCAAAATCAGGAAAAACTGGAGAAAGGGGAAGAGTCTTGTTTCTGTTGGACTCTTCAATTTTGACCTAGGAAGTGGCGCCCTAATTTTTTAGGGTTCCTTGGAGTTTTCTGTAAGGGGCGGTTCAAGTCCTGCCTGATTTGGAGGCTTCTAGAGAGAGCGGCTGCCTCTTCTCTCTCTTCTCCCGTCCCACAAAAAAAGGAATCTTTTGTGGGAAGACAGCCTAGGACACCAGAATGGTGTTGTTGGTTCCAGAAGTGTTTCGTTTGATCTTTTGGAGGGTTACGGAGTTGAAAATAAGCCCAGGAGTGAAATGAGACCAGTGGGAGGAGGTGTTGGAGACCTTTTCAGGACTGGAACCATCACTACAGTTAGGTTGGATGGTACAAATTACTTAGAATGGTCACAATCTGCAAAGATGGCCATTGGTGCTCGTGGGAAATTAGGGTATATCACTGGTGAGTTAGTGAAATCCGAAACTAGCAACTCCCGGTGGGTACAGGAGAATTATATGGTGATGACTTGGTTGTGTAATTCCATGTTGCCCCATATAGGTATAATTTTTTTATGGGCAAATACAACTAAGGAAATATGGGATGGGGTTGCAAAAACCTATTCACAGAGGGAGAATGTTGCTAGGGCTTATCAGTTGAGAAATCAGATTACTTCTACAAGGTAGGGAGATAGACCTGTTAAGGCCTATTTTTCAGCCCTTAAAACCTTGTGGCAGGAGATTGACCATTTAGAGACATTTGCTTGGGAAACCACTAAGGATGCAACTACCTAGCAGAAACATCTAGAGAAGTATAGGGTGTTTAAATTTCTTGTTGGCCTTAATCTTGAGTATGATATTGCAAGACAGCATCTTCTTTCCAGGGACAGTGTTACCCTCTCCCAGGCATATGCCTTTGAGTTAGGGGAGGAGAGCAGGAGAGATGTGATGATGAAAAATCCTGTTTCTAATCAATCTGCCATGGTGAGTACTGTGAAACCTAAACAAAGTGGAGATCAGGGTGGCAGTGAAATCAAGAAGATAAAAGAGATTTGATCTGTGACTACTATAAGAAGCCTAAACACACAAGAGATACTTGTTGGAAGCTTCACCCACATCTTGTGCCGACTAGACTGAAAAATAAAAAGGGAAATGCACACATGGCAGTTATTGGTGACATTCCGGCCCCTCCTACTACAGCTGCTCTGGAGTCGGTTGCAGCTGCTGCAGTAAGGGTCGAACTTGAGAGGTATGGGCAACTTTTGAACCAGCGGGATACAGCCAGTTTCAGTTCAGCAGCAAGCGGACAACAAGGTACAGGTGGCACTGGTGGAGTCCACTCTACTGCCTTTGCTCACACAGGTAGTTCACACGTCAAAGCAAATTATGTTTCTACTTCAGGTAAGGAGGGACCTCCCTGGATTATAGATTCTAGAGCCTTAGAGCACATGACCCATAGCTCTACTATTTTTTCTTCTTACCAGCTTTGTTCTGGCAGAGATAGGATCTCCACAGCTAATGGATCCCATGTTCCTATTGCTGGGAAGGGATTTGTCAAGATTAGTGACTCTATTTCTCTACCCCCAGTCCTTCATGTTCCTAGATTAAGCACTAATTTGTTATCTGTTAGTAGTTTGATTAAGAACATGAACTGCTCAGTAATTTTTTCTCCTAGTCATTGTATTTTGCAGGATCTGGATTCAAAGAGGACGATTGGGAGTGGTCGTGAAGTGAAATGGGATCTACCTCCTGGATGTTCATCCTCCTCATCAGCGTCATCATGTCAGCAGGGATAGTGAGTCAGGGTCTGTGGGTCAAATTATGCTTTGGCATAATCTTTTGGGCCATTTACCTTTTTCTTCTTTGAGTCTTTTGTTTCCAAAACTTTTTGAGTCTATTAGTTTGTCAAGTTTGGAGTGTGAAGGTTGTCAATTTGGAAAGCATTGTAGACATCCATTTAAACCTAGTAATAAAAGGTGTTCTTCTTCTTTTGATGTTATTCATTCGGATGTGTGGGGACCTTACCATGTTCCTTCTATGGAAGGCTATCGATATTTTCTCTTATTTGTGGATGATTTTTCACAATACTCTTGGATTTACCTGATGAGATCCCACGATGAAGTACCACCCTTGGTGAGGCAATTTCATCAGATGGTGCTAACACAGTTTGGAACAAGAACAAAGGTGTTCAGATCAGACAATGCCAGGGAATATTTTGAAAAACACCTTGCTTCATATCCGTTAGAATATGGTGTTGTCCATCAGAGCAATTGTCCCTACAATCCACAACAGAATGGTGTTGCAGAAAGGAAGAACTGACACATTGTTGAGATTGCAAGAAGCATGATGAGCACATCTACAGTTCCAGTTCGGTTTTGGGGTGATGCAGTTCTCACAGCAGTATATCTGATTAACAGGGTGCCCTCTCATATACTTGGATTCAACACCCCATTCAGTCTCCTTTTTCCTGAGAGGGAGATGTTTCATATTCCTCTCAGGGTGTTTGGGTGTGTTTGCTTTGCACATGTCCTTGGTCCTCACCGCTCAAAGCTTGATCCCAAGGCAAAGAAGTGTGTATTCCTTGGATATGCAGAAAATCAGAAAGGGTACTGCTGCTATGATCCAGTCTCTTGGAGCCGGTATGTTACCATGGATGTCACTTTTTTTGAATCCACATACTTCTTTTCAAAGAATCCTTCTCAGGGGGAGTGTTTTGGGGAAGTGAGTCAGTAGTCTATTCCTCTCCCAGTTCCAGCCCCTGTGTCTACTCCTGTGCTTGACCATTCTGTGTCTACTCCTGTGCTTGACCATCTTGTGTCACCTACCTTACCACCTCCTTTGCGTCATGCTTCTCAGCATTACTTACGACAGAGACTTCACAAGGAGGTTGATTCCACTGCAGCAGAACTCACATCACTTCCTGTCGATTCCTTGGAGACTCCAGATTCGGCTGACATGGATTCAGGTATTCCTCTTGGTCCCGCTACTGTTTCAGTTCCCATTGATTCTACTAACCCTGTTACAAATAACCTTGATCTTCCTATTGCTCTCAGAAAAGGGAAGAGAAAGTGTACTGCTCATTGTATTTCACAGTACTTATCCTACAATGGACTTTCTCCTTCCTACCGTGTTTTTCTTTCCTCCCTTGACTCGGTGTCTATACCCAAGGGTGTTAATGAGGCACTCTCCAAACCTGAGTGGAAGACAGCTAATGCAGGAAGAGATGGCAACTTTGATAAAGAATCAGACATGGGACATTGTGGATCTACCAGAAGGCAAGGAGACAATTGGATGCAGATGGGTTTACACGGTAAAATATAAGGCAGATGGAAGTATAGAAAGGTACAAGGCAAGACTTGTTGCAAAAGGGTACACACAGACCTATGGCATTGATTACTTAGAGACCTTTGCACCGGTTGCAAAGATGACCTCTGTTCGGATACTTCTTTCTCTTGTTGCCTCATACTCTTGGCCCTTGTTTCAACTGGATGTGAAGATGTTATGGGCCCGGGAATAGGATCTCGTCACGGGTCGGTCCGCGGGGAAAACCCTCTGTTTTCCCTTGTTCCTCCCTGCTCTTGATGGACCTATCAAGGCGCCCTAATGGTGATTTGTTCAAGAGATCACCTAACTCTCCTTTACTCTCTTTCTTGACTGAATATTTGATATCCTCATTCAATAATGGTGTCTCCTTAAATAGGAGATTACAAGTCCGAATCTTAGGGAGTCTCCTTGCTGAATAGGGAGACTTCCAATTCTATCTTGCCAAGGATAAGATAAGCTAATCCTAATCTGATAATAAGATAAACTAATCCTAATCTGATAACAAGATAAACTAATCCTAATCTGATAATAAGATAAACTAATCCTAATCTGATAACTTACTAACAAGATAAGATAAGAGCAATAGAATAAGATAAGAACAAGCAAGATGATCTAATCTAATCTGGCGGTGGGTCAGGTTCCTGTTGCTGTCGGCGGCGATGGTACGTTTTTCCGAGGAATGCGTCCATAAAAGAAGAACGCTTTCCTAAATGGGGATTTGCAAGAGGAAGTGTATATGAATCTTCATATTGGCTTTTACAGTGATACTGAAAAGGGAAAGGTATGCAGGCTTAAGAAGTCACTTTATGGCTTGTAACAATCTTCCAGAGCATGGTTTAACAGAAAGGCCTTGATTGCTTTTGGATACACTCAGACTCAATCTGATCATACCTTGTTTGTGAAGCGCAGGGGATCTTTGGTGTCAGTCCTAATTGTTTATGTGGATGATATTGTTGTCACGGGGAATGACCCAAGTGAGATTGATTGTTTGAAAAAGGAATCTACATAAAGAATTTGAAATTAAAGATCTTGGAGAACTGAGATACTTCCTAGGCATTGAAGTTGCAAGATCAAAACATGGAATTTTTATCTCTCAAAGGAAGTATGTCTTGGATCTTCTTCAAGAAACAGGGAAGCTTGGAACGAAGGCAATCAGTACCCCTATTGATCAAAACCATAGAATCAACATTGGGAGATATCAGAGACTTGTGGGTCGGTTGCTATACTTGTGTATGACAAGACCAGACATTTCCTATGCAGTAAGTGTAGTAAGTCGATACATGCATGCTCCACGAGTCCAACATTGGAAGGCAGTTGTCAAGATTCTTGTTTACTGATCACGGATAGTTGAAACTAGAGGCTTATACAGATGCTGATTGGGTAGGATGCCTTGATGACAGGAGATCAACTTCAGAAGTGTGCACCCTTGTTGGGGGTAACCTTGTCTCGTGGAAGAGTAAGAAACAAACAGTGGTGGCAAGATCAAGTGTTGAAGCTGAATAAAGGGCCATGGCACATGGAGTTTCAGAACTTCTCTGGATCCGTTCCCTATTGGAAGAAATCGGTGTACAGGCAGAAGAACCTATGATGTTATACTGTGATAACCAGGCAGCAATTAACATTGCCCGTAACCCAGTCCAGCACGACCGAACTAAGCACATTGAAGTGGATAGACATTTTATCAAAGAAAGAGTAACTTCTGGAGAAGTTTGTCTTCCATACATTGTTTCTGATCTGCAGCTCGTGGATGTTCTCACAAAAGGTGTTGCAAAGAACAAGCTGGAGCATGATCTACGCAAGTTGGGAATGTGTGACATTTACTCCCAACTTGAGGGAGAGTGTTGAGTTGGGCCTAGTTTGTTTTTTATTATTATTTTAAGCTATTTAGTTTGGAAGTTGTTGGGCTTTAGGCCCATTAGTTTATGTTTTAAGTTGTGACTGTTCAGCTACATTAGTAGCCGCCCTACTAAGGGCATCCTTGTAATATCTCATCCTTTAAGTTAAGTATAAATATAATGAGGGGTTGGCGGCTAGGGTTAATTCAAGAATCCTGGTTGACTTCCTACTCTTTTCTTCTCTACTACTGAAATCTTTGTCTTCCTCCTCTTTTCCTTTCACAAGAAATTCAACTAAATCTAGAGAGACATTTGCTTTAACCATCTAGAGAAGTATAGGGTGTTTGAATTTCTTGTTGGCCTTAATCCTGAGTATGATATTGCAAGACAGCATCTTCTTTCCAGGGACAGTGTTACCCTCTCCCAGGCATATGCCTTCGTGTCAAGGGAGGAGAGTAGGAGAGATGTGATGATGAAAAATCCTGTTTCTGATCAATCTGCCATGGTGAGTACTGTGAAACCTAAACAAACTAGGCCCAACTCAACAGATACATCCAAGGAGATTTAGGACCATGCAAAGAATCTCTACTCTAGAGACAAGACAACACTACTAAGGTATACTAGCTTTACCAGGAGTATTTTAATCTACAACAAGGTAATCAAAGTCTTAAGGAATATTATGCTAGCATGAGGAATCTTCACAATGAGTTGAATGGGTATCATCCCCTTCTGATGTCAAGATCCAACAACAGAGAGAGCAAGAGCAACTTGATGTAACCAGGTTTTTAGTAGGGCTAAAGTCTGAATATGAACCAGTGAGAGCACAGATAATAGGTGGGCTTGCCCTTCCCTCTCTCTTGAAGAGGTGTTTACCCATATTCGGAGGATTTCTATTGGACCTACAGAGAACTCTACCATCTTTGATAGGTTTGCTTTTGCAATGACGTCATGGAGGTAGAGGAGGAGCTTAGAGAGTTCAGCCAGGTCGTGGTGGTGGTGGTGGTGGTCCCATGTATAATTGTGGTGGTGGGCGTATTGGAGGCCGAGATTCAAGGGGAGCTCATGGTAAAGAACGTAGTAATGGTTTGAGGAAGCGTACACACTGTGAAATGGAGGGACACACTATAAACCTTTGTTATGATCTACATGGCCCACCTTCAACCTAGGCAAATCATGCGGTGGCTAGTGGTGGTGGTACGAGACGAGAAATTTAGCAAGTTAATCAGACACCTTCTACATCTACGGATGCCTACGGGAAAGAGATGATGAGTGTCCCACGTGATGAGTATAAGCGGTTCATCCAAGCTACCTCTCAACAGAATACAACTACTCTTGCACACTCAGGCATGGCTTGTCTAGCATCCAAACCCTCCCATTGGATTATCGATTCTGGAGCTTCTGATCATATGACTAGGACACCAGGTGTGTTTTCTTCCCTTTTTTAGTCCTCCACATCACAAGATTACTCTTGCTAATGGCTCTACATCTTCCACTTGTGGTATTGGTAATGTTGGCATAGATTCATTATCCTTGTCCGCAATTTTGTATGTTCCCAAATTCCCCTTTAACCTTATGTCTATTAGTAAATTGACCAAGTCTCTTAATTTTTTTTGATAAATGACCAATTCTCTTAATTGCTCTATCACCTTTTACCCTTCTTATGTTCTTTCAGGATCTCAAGACGGGGATGAAGATTGATGGAGGGCATGATGCTGGTGGACTATATTATCTTGATGGTGGTTGTTCGTCAACAGCTCTTCAATCATCTCTTGCTCCTCGTGTCAGTTCATCAACAGTTCTTCAGTTACTTGTTCCGTCCTTGAGTCGTCTTTCTACTTTGCATTGTAAGTCATGTCAGTTTGGGAAACACCACCATGTTCCCTTTAGTCCAAGGGTTGATAGATGTATGTCGAGTCCTTTTTCTTTGGTTCATTCAGACATTTGGAGTCCAAATAAAATAGTGTCATATAATGGTTATAAGTACTTTCTTACCTTATGAAAGAAATGAGTGAATTGCTTTCTATTTTCCATAAGTTTTATGCTACAATTCGCAACCAGTTTGGCGTACACATTAAGATTTTTCATTATGATAATGGCCGAGAATACTTTTATACACCGTTTCAGGAATATTTGGAACATGGCATTATCCATCAAACCCCATGTACTTACACCCCTAAGCAAAATGCGGTGGCTAAGAGAAATAACCACCATCTTTTGGAGACTGCTCGGTTCCTCTTGCACTATATGAATAATGTACCCAAACGTTTTTGAACTGATGTTATGCCTTCATCTTGCTTCCTTATTAATCAAATGCCCATGTCTATTCCTGAAGGCCATTCTCCCTTCTCTATTTTGTTTCCTACCTTATCTCCTTTTCCTCCAATACCCAGGCTTTTTTTTTGGGTGGGGGGTGGATGTGTTCTATCCATAATCTTGGGCCTGGAATGGACAAATTAGACGCACGATCCACTAAGCATATATAAAAAATTAAGAAGTACAAAAAAAAATAATTATTATTATATATATAAATTAAAATTATATGTATATATGTATGTATACAACTATACATATATACATATATATGTAAAAGCTCAATTAGGCTCGCGAACCTCACAAGCCAAGCTATATTAGGGTCGAGCTTGGCACGATTAGCAAACGAGCCTCTATGCTATGCTCAAGTCCGGATAGAAGCTTGGTTTAGACCGAGTCAAGCTCGAACAGCTCGTGAAAAGCTCGGCTCGTGGCCATCCCTACCGGTAGTGACAAGTTGGGGATTGATAGGCTGAAGACCTTTTTGCATGACCACTTCCAAATAAAGGATCTTGGTAAATTGAAATATTTGTTGGGGATAGAGGTAGCAAGGTATAAGCATGGTATTAATCTTTGTTAAGGAAGTATTCCTTGATCTGTTAGAGGAGATAGGATGTTGGATGCTAAACTAGCTGAAACACCCATGGAACCGAAGAAAAACAGCCTTCTAAAATGAATGGACTGTTCAAAATGATGCAAAAAAGAGATTGAGAATAGCAGAAATCAGGATTCAAGAAAAGAGAAGAGAAGAGGAAGAAGAAGGTGGCGGCAATAAGGGTTCAGAGAGAGATTTTTGAACATAATCTCCTCTTACACCCCTAATCCTATTTCATTAACTTAATTTCAGTAATTTACAAAGAGGCCCTTAGTTGGGCGAATAATTAAAAAGGCATAACATAAGAGGAAAGGCCCAAGTTGAGGCCCATTACAGCAAAGAACATAAAGAAACAAAATAAGAAAACAGTCTATGGGCCATTCGGCCCATCTTCTCTACACTCCCCCTCAAGCTGAGCATAGATGTCAATCATGCCAAGCTTGCCAGTATCATGCTGAAGTTTAGCCTTAGGGATGCCCTTGGTAAGGAAATCAGTTAGTTGTCCTTCAGAAGAGATAAAAGGTAGACAAACTTCTCCAGAAGCCACTCTTTCTCAAATAAAATGTCTATCAACTAATATGTTTGATTTCGTTCTGTCATGTTGCACTGGATTGTGAGCAATGTTGATGGCAACCTGATTATCACAGTATAACATTAATGGTTTATCATGCTCAATACCCAGTTCCTCCATCAAGGATCGAAACCACAGCAACTCAAAAACTCCATGAGCCATGGCTTTGTATTCAGCTTTGGCTAAAGATCTGGCAACAATTGATTGTTTCTTGCTTCTCCAAGAAACAATATTACCTACCACCAAGCTACAGTACCTAGAGGTAAATCTTCTATCATCAATATTTCCAGCCAAATCAGCATCTGTGTAGGCTTCAAGTTTCATATGACCATGCTTAGCAAATAGAATTCCCTTTCCAGGAGAACCCTTCAAATAACACAAAATTTGTTCTACTACTACCATGTGAGTGTCCCTGGGAGCATGTATGAGCTGACTAATGCAACTGACAGCATATGCAATGTCTAGCCGAGTCATGCACAGATAGAGCAGCTTCCCAAGTAACCTCTAGAAGACTCCCTTATATTTCAACAATACTCCATCTAAGGCAGAGAGTTTATGACTCATATCAATAGGAGTATCAACTGGTCTAGCACCCATCTTCCCTGTTTCAGTAAGCAAGTTAAGTACATACTTTCATTGAGGGCTAAGGATCACATCCTTAGATCAAGCAACTTCTATGCCAAGAAAATATCTCAATTCCCCCAGATCTTTGATCTGAAGCTCTATACGAAGGAAAGGTTTAAGATCATTAATCCCTGATACATCATTGTCAGTCACAACTATATCATCAACATACACAATCAGATATATTGCCAAAGAGCCTCTCCTCTTCACAAAGAAGGTATGATCAGACTGAGTCTGTACATAGCCAAAGTTAACAAGGGAAGCCCTAAACCTTTCAAACCATGCCCTAGGGGACTGTTTAAGTCCATAAAGAGATTTCTTCGGCTTGCAGACTTTCCCTTCCATATCTGTGTCATACATCCCTGGAGGAAAAGGCATATAAACCTCCTCATGTAACTATCCATTCAGAAATGCATTTTTTACATCCAACTGGTAAAGTGGCCAATCTGAGTGTGTAGCCAAAGATAGCAGAACTCTCACAGAAGTCATCTTTGCAACAAGAGCAAAGGTCTCCAGATAGTCAATCCCATATGTTTGTGTATAACCTTTTGCAACCAGCCTAGCTTTGTACCTTTCAATGGTGCCATCAGCATGATATTTGATGGTAAAAACCCACTCACAGCCTACCAGTTCCTTCCCTTCAGGCAAATCAACCACTTCCCAAGTGTCATTCTTATGTAGGGCATCAATTTCTGTTCTCATAGCATCCCTCCATTCTGGAGTAGTAAGAGCTTCTGACACAGATCTGAGTATTGGATTAGAAGCAACCGAAGAAAGATAGCCAAAATATGAAAGAGAGAGCAAACTATAAGAAAGGTGTTTGGAAATGCAATGTGCAGTACACTTCCTTTTACCTTTCCCGATAGTAATAGGGACATCAATGTCTGGGAATGATGGCTCAAAAGAGATTGTATCAATACTTTGTTGTCTCTTCTGTAACTGGAAGTGCAAGAGGCTCATGTGGTGTAGAGGAAACAATCTGCTCACTTCTAATTCTTTGTCGTTGGTACAGCCTGGGATTAAAAAGATGATGAGGAGGTAATGGAAGAGGAATAGGAACACTGGAATGAGAATGAGATAATTGATCCTCCCTTGACTCATTTGAAGGAGGAAGAGGCTCAAAAGAAGACTCAACTGGGACAGGAAGGGGGAGAGCAAACAATTGTGACAAATTCTCCCCCTTTAGACATTGCCTCTCCTAAGAAGGATCATAAAAAGAAGAAAGTTCATGAAAGGTGACATCCGATGAGACATACCGAGTTCCAGTCTTTGGATCAAAACAACAATAACCCTTTTGTATGGAGGAATAACCAAGGAAAATGCACTTGTGGGCTTTTGGTTCAAATTTATGTCTCTGGATACTTGGAATATGTACATAACAAGTGCAACCAAAGACACGGAGTGGAATAAGAAAAAGGTCCTTGCCCGGATGAAGAAGACTGAAAGGAGACTTAAACCCCAACAACACCCTAGATGGCATACGGTTGATTAGGTAGGTTGCAGTGAGAACAACATCACCCCAAAATCATGTAGGGACATATGAGGCAAACAGGATACTTCTTGCAACTTCAACAATATGCCAGTTTTTTCTTTCAACAACTCCATTCTGTTATGGAGTCCTAACATAGGAACTTTGGTGAATAACCCCCAAATCAATGAGATAACAGGTTAGACATTTCTCAAAATATTCTTTTGCATTGTCAAATCTGAAAATTTTAATTCTGGTATCAAATTGGGTTAGAACAAATTCATGGAACTGCCTCACAAGTCTAGGAACTTCATCACGGAACTTCATCAAAAATATCCAAGAATATCGTGAAAAATCATCAATGAACAAGATAAAATATTTGTAATCACCCATAGAGGGTAAGTGGTAAGGCCCCCACACATCAGAGTATACAATATGGAATGGAGAAGATCTTTTACTACTCAAAGGGTAACTGCTTCTACAATGTTTTGACAACTCACAAGACTCACAATGAAGACTTGACAAACTAATTCCCTTAAATAGTTCTGGGAATAAATGACTCAACGAAGTAAGAGAAAGATGACCCAAACGAAAATGACATAACATGACACGACTGAGAGACTCTGAAGATGTAGATCCAAAGGCAGCTTTCCCAGGTTGTCCTTGGCCCTGTCCAAGAGTGTCTAGCAGATATATTTCATTCACCTCATGGCCACTCCCAATCACTTTTTAAAACTCCAGATCCTGGAAAACACAGTAGGAAGGAAAAAAGGATGCACAACAATTCAAAGACTTAGTTAAGTTGCTTATAGATAAATTTGTATTTAGTTTGGCTACATGAAGAGCAAAAGTACCAAAGAGTTTGTAGCCTTGATGGTTCCCTTGCTAAAGATAGGAGCAAGAGAGCCATCGGCTAGGGTGATTTTATCATGGCTAGGAAGCAAATCATAAGAAATAAACAAAGTGGAAAGACTGGTCATATGGTCAGAAGCACTAGAATCAATAATCCAAGGGATCCTATGATTACCTGAGATAGTTGCATGGTTGGCAAAAGCCCATATACCTGAATGAGCAAATGTAGATTAGGTTGAATTTCCCGGAGGGTTAGAAGAAGAGGTCGCACCCTCAAGATGATTGATCATCCTTCCAAACTTTTCATACTCCGCCTTCATAACTGCTAACTATTCACTAGCAGTCCTCTCTTCAGTTAGGCATCTATCACTATCTAGACCAGCAGTAATATTGGCACTTCCTGCCTTCATATTACCAGACTTCTTTTGAAAACGAAGGGGAAGAAGCTTCGGATGCAGTTTCCAACACTTGTCTTTTGTGTGTTTTGGTTTCTTACAGTACTCACAAATAACTTCTTTCTTCCCTGAGCCAACTGGATTTCCTGTAATTCCCTTAGGTTTCACCCCCATGTTAGCAAAGTGATCATTTAGACCAGCCCCTTGAACCTGGACTAGCCTCCCGCTTTCTTCACTGCTTACAAAGGCATAGGCTTGAGACAATGAAACACTATCCTTGGATAAGATATTCTGCTTTGTGATGTCATACTCGGGATTCAACCCCGTCAAAAACTCGAACACCCTGTTTCTCTCAACTAGTTTCCTGTAGGTTTCAACATCATTAGTGCTTTCCCAGGCTACAGTTTCCATCAAGTCAATTTCTTGCCAAAGAGATTTCAGTATTGAGAAATAAACAGAGGTTTCTCCCCCTGCCTTAAATTTTTCACATCACTCCACAGCTTGTATGCTCTAGCTACATTTAATTTCTGGGAATAGATTTCAGCAACACTGTCTCATATTTCCTTTGCTGAATTCATCCACAAATAGTGTTGACTAATTTGAATTTGCATTGAGTTCACTAACCATCCGATTACAGTATAATTTTCTTGCATCCATTTTTCATAGGATGGATCATCTTCCAAGGGAGCCTTCTTGCTCCCAGAGATATAACCCCATTTGCCTCTACTGCAAATATGAATTTTTACTGATTGTGACCATGCCAGAAAATTAGTTCCATCTAGCTTGACTATGGTCACACCCAGTAGAGAGTCAACAAAGGCTCCTGGAACATGTCTGAATTCAACAACATGCTTGTTTTCAACTTTCGAAGAGTCCATCTTCTTAAAACACTTCCAAAATAACTTCTAATAACTTCAAATAATAATCAATGAAGACAGAAGAAATATTGTGTTGTGAATCAACCTCTATGATTGATCTTCAAGAGAAACAGAAGAGAAACAGAAAAAACTCAGTCGCACCTTGTAGACTTCACAGAACACCGAGCAACTTGAATCGATCTTCAAGATGAAGAACAAGAATTCTTTCAATCACTGAGCGCCAAGGTCAAACTCCCTATGGGGCCCACAAGCAGATTTCTCCAATTAATTAGGGTTTTGGGCAACACACTTGATACTGTCAAGAGGACGACAAAGATAGCCTCCTCCTCTCCAAAAACCACTAACAATTGGGCTGAAAAATATTTCTTTAAACTATTCATCCGATTCAGTTCTCCATACACACTGTGTATGGGAAGAAAGAGGAGAAAAGAGAAAAAGAAGAGCCTGCTCTGATACCAAGAAGAAAAACAGCCTTCTGAAATGACTGGACTATTCAAAATGATGCAGAAAAGTGATTGAGAATAGCAGAAACCATGATTCAAGAAGAGAGAAGAGGAAGAAGAAGGTGGCGGCAATAAGGGTTCAGAGAGAGATTTTCAAACATAATCTCCTCTTACACCCCTAATCCTATTTCATTAACTTAATTTCAGTAATTTACAGAGAGGCCCTTAGTTGGGTGAATAATTTAAAAGACATAACATAAGAGAAAAGGCCCAAGTTGAGGCCCATTACAGCAAAGAACATAAAGAAACAAAATAAGAAAGCAGTCTATGGGCCATTCGGCCCATCTTCTCTACAAACCAAATGTCAAGTAATGATGCAAGTGAGGAGTTTGAAGACTCTGGAAGGTACAGGAGGTTGGTGGATAAGTTGAACTACCTAACCATTACTCAACTAGATATCTCATTTGCAATTAGTGTGGTGAGTCAATTTATGCAAAACCCTCGGGTTCCACATTGGGATGCAGTTTTGAGAATTGTAAGGTACTTGAAGGGAGCTCTAGGTTGTGGCTTGTTATATAAAAGTGGAGGAAGTCTTAAGTTAGAGGGATACACAGATACTGATTTGGACGGTTCAATATCTGACAAGAGGTCTAGTACAGGGTATTGTACCTTTCTTGGGGCAATTTGGTGACATGGAAGAGCAAGAAGTAGACAGTGGTGACAAAAAGCAGCGCAGAAGCTGACTATAGAACCATGGCACACAAAGCATGTGAACTAGTGTGGTTGAGGAATCTCTTGTAGGAGATGGGGTACTCAATTGATACCCCTATGAAGCTATATTGTGACAACCAAGTTGCAATCCACATTTCTTCCAATCTAGTTTTCCATGAAGTTGATTGTCACTTTGTAAGTTGGAAAGTGCTCAATGGAGTGATAAGTATTGCATATGTAAACACAAAAACCCAATGGGCAGATTGGTTCACCAAAGGGTTAAGTTGGGGAAGAATGGATTACATATGTAAGTTGTAACAAGTTGGGACTATATGACATATACTCACCAGCTTGAGGGGGAGTGTTAGAGTCGATTGTAGAGGGCTCGTTTGGTCATTTTGCTTTACGTTAAGAGGTGTAATTTCTGTTTTAGTCTGATTTAAGTGTTGTGTCCCAAGCTTAAATAGGGGCATAACTGACTTTGTGCTTTTAATTAGATACTAATAAATAAAATCTGGCCAACTAGAGAGAGTGAGTTTTCTCTAGTTTGAACCAGCCTTCTCTTCTTCCTCTTCTCTTCTCCTTCTTTCTCTCTTTTCTCTTTCTCTTCTGTTATTCTATAACTAAAACTGGTACAGATCTGAACTTTACCAGTTTTTAATAAGGCACTAGAGGGGAAATGGTTATGGAGATTTGGTTTGGGAAGGGAGAAAGAATCTAAATGGAATGAGGTGGTGGAAAAGTATAGGGTGGTGAAGGTTGGGTGGAAATTGAGGGTGGCATCTACTTCATATGTACTAGGGGATGAAGCAAGAATTAGATTTTAGGAGGATGATTCGTGTAGTATTGAATAAGTGAGTTATGTCCAAGGCTGTAGTACAGGTTGGCTGAACATGAAGTAAGGATTAACCAATGTTATGAAATGAGAGGGGGATCAGCTGGTGTGGTGTCCCAAATTTTGGAGAGTCGTAGACCATTTTTGGATAGGGAGGTGCAAGAGTGTGTTTTTCTGCTGGATAAACTTGAACAGTCAAAGGTTTCAAGAAATTCTAGAGATGAACTATGATGGAAAGAATGTTCAATGGAAGGTTTTCTGTTAAATCCTGTTCCTCCAAGGGTTGAAGCCTTCACGTGGCTTGTTGTAATGAATAGTATTCTAACAGCAAAGCATCCAAAAGATAGAGGTTTCAGCTTGGCTAGCATCTGTTACATGTGCAGGGAACAAGAGGAGTCAGTTTGTTATTTGTTCACATCCTGTAAGGCTGCTGATTTTATTTGGCACTTCCTTTCCACATTGTTCAATGTTAGAAGGTTTTGGCCAAGGTCTCCTGTAGAAATTTTCTCATCATGGCCAGAGTTAAGAGGCATCAGAAGAGATAAGTTGCTTTGAAGTTGTATCCCATTTGCAATCTACTGGGGCATTTGGAAGGAGAGAAACAGAAGATTGATCGAGGATAAAGTCAAGGAGGTAGTGAGGCTGGTGTTGATCATAGGCATGTTGTATTTCAGATTTGAGAAGAAGAAGAAGGTTGAGAAGAATGGAGCAGCATGTCACGGACCTAGACTCCTCTAGCGTCTCGTGCGGCACTTGGGCAGCAGTCCGTCGCTCCACAAGTCAGCCTTCCCTACTTAGAGCACTCCCCTGGCTCTTGAGTCCAAGTAGCTTACCAACTTGTCCCTCACACTAAAGCACACTATTAGGCAACAAAGGCACAAAACACACAAGGAAAGAGAGATGGAGAACTCAAAGGAACTCTTTGTATTTTCTCAAGAAAGGGATACAACACTTGATTGCTTGGTTGAATGCAAATGAGGGAGGGGGTCCCCTTTTATAGGCACTTCCACCTCCTTAAAGAATTTCTCTAGAACTATGTATACTTGGCAATTTGGCATCACCTAAAAGCACCTCTAAAACATTCTACCTTCTACACTCTTCTAGGGGATGCCTTTTCCATAAAATACAAGAACACTCTAGAGGAAGTCTAGATTGCTCCCAATCCCCCTAGGTTGTGCCACACAAACCCGGATTGTTCCACAAGGTTCTAGAGAGTTCCACCAACATCTAGACCCTTCTAGACACATGGAGAACACTCCAAAACACCCCAGAAACATGTAGATTTCGCTAGAAGCCTCAAGAAACATCTAGAAAACCTCTAGCCCAGCAACCCATTGTGTCACCACGTGACAAGCAGCTCACTTCTAACCAGCCCCCTATCTTATTATTTATAGTAGGGTTTAAGAAAGGAATACAATGACAAATATGCCCCTGATTAGTAGGCAGAAAGAAACATAATGATGCAATAGAGGCACAGGCCCATTAAACCCGGAAGAAAGAAACATAAAAGGAAGCAACAAAACATAAACATAAGAGGGTCCAAGCCCACAATATTAGGTCTCATAACAAGACAGAATTGGGGGAAAGATTTTGGGAAGTGTTGAACTTACAAAGATGTAATTCTGTTTGTAATTTTTTATTAGTTCGGCGGTGTTTCTTTAACACCCAGTTAGGTTGTAATTTATTTTAATGAAGATCCTTTTATTTTACTATCAAAAAAATGTCCAATCTACAAAGGCTTTGAAATCATAGTTTAGTTCATAAAACTGTAATTTGTGTATGTTACAATCACAATTATACATCTCAGGAAATAGCTTAATAATGTGGTGATCAAAAGCTAGTACGCATGATAAGCCAAAAAATGAAGATGACTGTCAAAACCTGGAAACTTACAGTTTCTAATGATATAAAACATACTATAATTTTCTATAAATTTAAAATACTAATTTCCAATGATATAAAACATACATTCATTAACTTGTCAAATCAAAATATTTTTCAAGCCCCAAGATCTAATACATAACAATCTTCTAATCCCAATACAAAAATAAATAACACTAAATGCTATGGAACTAAGATATTAACAATTTCAACCATGACCCCAGAAGTTCGGCCAGGAATAAAGTCAATAAATCCATTGTCCCTTTGGCAGAAGGTACAGAACTTAAACCAGTACATGTAATATCTAAGCACCTTGGCCCTAGCAATCAAGATACATATGGTAGCTCCTGGTGGCTGCTCACCGATGATAGGAAACAAATAAGAAAGGGGAAAAAGAAAGTGAAAATAAGAGTTGAGGTTGCGAGAGGGATTTTGGACAAGAACGACAAAATTGACTCATCTTTAGGGTGCGAGGATTACCAAAAGTTTGAAATTTCAGTTGGTAGGATTGGAGCTCACCTGGGTCGGAGAAGAGCTGTGAACAAGGAAGGAGCTGTGGAACCTATAGAAGGGGGGACAAACAAGTATTATTTTGTCCATGTGTCAAAGGTTTTTTGAAGGCTAAAAGACAGACTGATTGGGGCAGGTCCTCCCAATAAATATAAGAGAATGTACAAGAGGAAGAGATTAAAAGGCTTGGAAGCAAAGAAAAAGGGTGATGAAAGGAGGGGGGGAGGAGCTTCAAGTTGTCGTAGGGGAGATAACGCCGACCCTGACAAACGAAGGGCTGGAGGTTAGGCCAGGGTCAGGGGATAAGAAGGACAAGGAGATCCAGCTGGAGAGAGTAGTCTAGCTCTGTCTCAACAAGCTGACAAGGAGGGGGAGAAAGTGGAGATTAAGAGCCTGGTGGACAGGGAAGTTAGAATTGGCAAGAGTTTAGGGCTGTTCTTTTCAGGAGGTGAAGAGTTTGCTAGAAGAGCTTTTGAAAAATTTGAAATGAGCAAAAGGGAAGAGAAAATGAAGAAGAATATGCAACAGAAAGAAGAAAAGGTTTGGGATGAGAATCTGCTTTTTATTTTATCAATAAATTTTTCTTTTTATTTTTCAAAAAAAAATGAGAAAGCAAATTCCTGGTCATATGGAATCCCTCACTAAAGCAGATACCTCTCTTGGCTGGATTTTAGCTCTTATTGGAATCCCTCCATCCCATCAGTCAGTCTACCACTATTTCAGAATTAGCTTTCCTTTAAGAAGTATATTACAGTTCCCATATGGTTTTTCTTTTCTTTTTCAATCAATAAAAGTACATTAAGTAAAAGAAAACGATAATATGTTAAAAAATGCACAGCTTGCTTAATATCAGTTGATGCTGGAGCATCTAATGGGCTGAAAGTTTACAACTGCAAGAAGAAAGAAACTTAAAAGCCCAAGCTGATTAAATTGAAATATTAATTATGAATAAATGCAAGTTCCATAAACCTTGGTTTTGGAGTTGCTTGGTGCAATGGTAAAATCTCAGGCTGGTAAGCATGAGAATGTGGGTTCAAGGCTGAGAGTGGCAACTTTGTGCAATCTTGTATCTTCATGAGTAAACTCAAATCACATGTCAGAATACTTCAAAGAAATAACCATTTAGGATGACAAACAAATTGAAGCAAATTGGATATAGATAGATCCGTATTTGATTTGTTTTATTCGTATTTGAATGAGATCCTGTCCATCTAATTTATATCAAATTTGAACTGAATTAGGATTGCAATTGGATATTGAATAGTATAAATTAATTGAACTACAGATGATCAAAATATTACATATTAATAATAAATTGAACTAATAATGACCTTGATACTGTATTGCATGAACAAAATGAATTAAAAATTAATATGAAACTTGAAGTCATGACAATTTAGTAAAAAAAACAATGTTTAAACCAACTTCACTAATAGATACAAATAGATACAATATAAATTTTAAATATATATATATGAGCATATATATTTAAATTGAATTGATTGGATTATATTAGATTGGTTAGGGGTGGGTCCATATTTGGTCTAATTATAAACAAATCAAATTTAGATCACCCTTAATGGGATCAAATTCGAATTTGGACAATCGGATACAATTTGCAGCTCTATAACTGTTAGTTTGTAAAGCTTAGATTCCCACCCACCCACCCAACAAGAAAGGAAAAGAAAAAGACATGAGATTAATCAGGATTGAACACCTAGTGAGATTACCATCAATCTCAATTTTGGATCATCATCATCCAAACCTTATTCCAACTATATGGGGTCGGCTACATGACTCCTGGTTGGCCATTCAGTTCTGTTTAATGCCATATCTATTGTTATTAGCTCTAAAATCTTTTCTTACTACTTAAACATGCAATAGATCACTTCTTCTTATGGGTTCTGTCAAATGTCTTCTATGCATGTGGCTGAACCATCTTAGTCTACTTTCTCTCATTTTATTACCTATTGGATCTACTCCTAGGTTCCTTCAAATAACTTCATTTCCAACTTCATCCTTTCTAGTTTTTCCACTCATCCATCTCAGCATACACATTTCTGCCACACTCATCTTGATTTTGGATCAATAATGAATTATCATTGAACATAAAGAAAAAAAAAATTATAATGAGAATGTAAAACATGATCATGTTGATAGATATGGATCAGTTCATTTAGGTTTAATTAATCAGTGTTTTTAAAAAGCGCAAGGCGCAAGGCAAGGCACGCACCTTTTTAAGAAAGGCGCAAAATTACAAAAAAAAAAGCTAAAAAATCAAAAAAAAAGGTCAGAAAATTCCAAAAAAAATTAAAAATGCAGAAAATTTAAAAAATATTAAACATAATGTTAACAAAAGAATAAACTTAAGTTTTAAAATAAATTATTTAAAAAACCTATTATCTAAAATTAAAATACATAAACATAACATGTAAAGGTATTCAAATGAAAATTTAAAAATAAAAGCAAACATATAAAGCATTTTCAAGCATGTAAAACCCACAATCTCTTTGTTTCCTTAATGTGATGTAAAACATATTGCATTCTTGATTCTATGAGTCACCTTTGTAGCACGCCCCTCGAGGCAAGCCCGAACAAGTCTATGTTAGGGTCTGAAATTCTTATTTCTCACATAAAAAATAATGATTTTACAACTTTCATTGCCTTTTAAGAAGATATTTTATTGCAATGAATGAATAAACAACATCAGCAAATAGGACCTGGGCGCAAGGCGCATCAGGCGCACGCCTTTTGAAAGAGGTGCGCCTAGGACTTGGGCGAGGCGCATACCCCAAAATGCACCTCAGCTGTGCGCCTAGGAGCGCCTTTTAAACTGGGTTTAATAATCCTATATACCCATGGCTAACCTCAAATCATCTCATAAGTCATAATTACAAAGAATAACTACTTGGTAATTTGTAATGTGTAGGATCCCTCCCCCCCCCCAACAAAAAAAAAAGGACTTGACTAGAACTGGACACCTCCTAGTGAGATTAGCAACAAACTTAGTTTTGGATGGGCACTCATTGGGATCCCTCCCCCCCCCCCAGCAGTGTGGTAGCTCCTAATGAAGGAGAGCCCCAAAATACCATGGATACTTGGGAAACATTTTGTAATTTTCTATTAGAATGGTTCTGATATTCCTGAAGAAAAGTAGTTGCTTTTTTGTTCCCAGATCACCACAAATGCTCTATTGGAACATTAACAAATGCTGCCTCAGTTACCAGATCAAAGGATCTAGACTCTCGGTGCCAGATCAAAACCCTCATTTAGATGGGCCCTAATATCCACTAATTTGGTTGCTGATAGCATTACAAAAAAATGGGGTGGGGGTTCATGAGAAATGAGATTTTAACAGGACCATAGTCTATGCCATTCTTATAATGTGCTGTACAGGAGAACCCCTTGTTGAATTACATCTACCCTTAATACTTTCTGAATATGACAAGTTTGTATTGCAGTATCTGTACTTTTCTTTTTTTTTTGTTTTTGATAAATGATAAGATTGTATTAAAAAAGAGATTAAGATTACCACTATTAGTGTGTCAATGTAGATGTATGGTTGTGCTAACACCAGCCATATGGCCACAGTGTCAGTAGAGAACTAAGGTATATAGTCTGATCGATCGATGACCAGGGAAAGCACTTCTATAAGTGAAGTAGGGCATACTCACTAACATATCAAAGAGGATTAGGATGGAAATAGAAATCAACATTTTCCTATTAGGTATACACACTATACACCACCTACAAATACCTTACCACAGAACAATCTAAACTAGTAGGAGAGCACCAGACCAGGCCTTAATCCACAGGGTTTACTGTACTTTTCACTTGTCTTTACAATGTTTGGAAAGTTCACTACTGTGTTTCTCACACCTCCTCTGTTTTTCTGTCAAAGTGAGGCCGTTTACCATCTGATCTTTAATGAAATTCTTGATTGTTGTTATTGATCAAAAAAATTTATTACCGTACAACAGAACCAAGGATAGGGGAAATTTTGAGAGAGTAGAACAAACCTGTGGAAATTCAGAAATGTGTTCCATAGAAATGAAACTTGGCTGCCCAATGAATTGAAAGTGCATAACAGATTCTCCTTAAAAAGAGACTGAGACTGAAGCACTTCATCAGTAGTACCATTCTGCTGAAGGACAACTTCAGAGATTAAACGGAATTTACAGCATAGATAATACAGACAGTATAAGGTGCACTGTGAATCCCAAAGATCAAGCAAGTACCTGAAAACCATTTTTTGACTTGCTTGCTACAAGTCTTGCTCCTTTCCTTAAATCCTCAGCACCAGTATTATGTAGATCTGCTCGCAGATTTGTGCCAATAAACTTATTGTCACCCAGAATGGAGGTAAGATGAGTCAAATCTATTGTTTGATCAATTGCTTTGTTAAGCTTTTCTAGTTCGTCAAGAAGTATGTCACGAGCAACCAAGAGTGCTTTAAGAAATGCAATTTGATTTGAATAGGTGGAATCCCTTTGGCCCGACACCTGACAAGTGAGAAGTCAATACTCAACTGTTTAAAAAGTTTCAAAAGTGTATACAGGAAGGAAAGATCTAGAAGCAGCTAAAAGAATCAGCAAAAAGCACTTCATCTAAGAATAAAAATCTGCATCTTACTTGATTTAACATAAAGATAGGATAGCAAAATTGTTTACACAAGATCATATCCCCTGGTGCTCATATTATGTTTATATAGTTTCCTTTTCATGGTAAAATAAAATGCACTAAAAGAAGAAAAAAAAAGTATACAAGACAAAGGCCAAAAATACAACTCAATTCTACTAAGCCTTGCCCCAACTACATGGAATTGGCCACATGAATCCTGTTCCACTACGCCACTCTGTTCACTGCCACATCCACTAACAATGCCCAAAATAAAAGGACAATAAGGCAGGAAGTAGCAAATTAAAATGGTCCAACCGTGCCTAAGAAGACCAGAAACCACATCATCACCATTCACCACCATACAAATAAGGAAACAATCCCTCAAAGAGACAATCCTAGCCTGCATTAACCACAACTCATTAAAGAACAATAAGAAATATAATAGAAAACCCAATCTTTACAATAAGTGCTACTGTAACTGGACAAACCTCAAAGAGCCAAACAATAAGAAATAGCTAACTTAGCACCAACCTCTACACAAGCACTCCCTAAATTCCTCTTCCCTCTACCCCCTTCTCCTGGTACTTTTTGAAATTTTTTTCTTTTGATGGATAACTGTTAAGCTTATTAGATAATGAGGAAAACATATATACAAAGTGCCCAGAATGGCAGCACTCCTTTCTGTTTTCTGTATATACAACCTCCACCCTATTTCTTCTTTACATTACATTTTTGTCCAAATAAAGGATCCCTTGCAGTGCATTGCTTAGCCAAAGTGTCTGTCAAGCTGTTGCTGACCTGTTAGCCAAAATGTATGTGGCCTCCATCTATCATGCCAAAAGTCAGTGCTTTTTTAAATTCCCCTTCAAGTTTCCTTTTACTTCTGCCTCTCTCCATACTAGGTTCCGCAATGCCCTCTGTTACCTCCCACATGCCCCACTCTCTCCCACCTTCACATCATCACATGCATACTTCCAACCCACACACCTCTTAGCACTCAGCTGTGGCACATCCCATGAGATGACAGATGAGGTTAGACACCTTGTCAATCACACAATCTTCCCCTTTAAAATAGCAACATCTAGGCCCTGCTCCAGCTAACTCCTACCTCTATTATGTTCTTCGAATCTCCTAGAAGTCTCCGGTGAGATCTCAATCCCAAAAAGAATAAGTCTAAGATAAGACCATTTGGATTTCACTGTCCACCACCTGATCCAAAGGGAGTGATTGTTCAATTTGATGCATTTCATCCAACTATATCTACTCCACTAAGTATTCTCCAACACTCTAGGTAGCATTGGCATTGACTCTGATCGTTGACCCCTCTATGTCAGGCTTTTAGCCGGCCATAACTTTCATTGTCCATCCAATCCTCCTCATTATCCATCTCAGCAATAGGATAACTTCTATAGATCTTTGGAGGCTATCCTACAGCCCACAGGGAAACAACCTTAACGCCTTTTATCCTACCCAACTGATCTTTGACCACAGGCAATGGAAGATTACCACTATCTGAAGACCTCTCAGCAGTTCCGCAGCTTTGCAAGTTCTCATCCACCATAACATTCGTTCTGGAAAACTCTGCAATGGAAGCAGACCTAATTCCAGCTATCAATTCGCCAACCAATGCACCAGGACTGAAAGCATCAAAAATCCTTCCATCAAGGTCCAAGACTGAAAAGCACCCAATGCATTATTGGAGAGTGCCCAAACAGGAGGGGGAAGGTATTGGGAAAGATACCCTACCTTAGAAACCATGTCCACCACTTGCAGAAGAATCACATTCACCAGCAGAGGTATTATTGTCCATTTTCTTCTCCAACTGCATCCATTCCTACATTTTCAATTATTTAATGGAACAAGTGCCCACTCTTAGGTCAAAGATCTCATCTCTAATCTTATGAAAAGCCTCCAAGGGCCACTAGAAATGTCTTTATCCTAAATCTAGGCAATTACAACCTGGAGATCTTCAGAGTAAACCTGTCATAGACCAAAAAAAAAAAAAAAAAACTAAGTCCTTGAATGAGTGATCATAGTTATAAAAAAAAAACAATAGCCCAAGTGGCAAGGCATTTTTCAGGATAACCTTTTGTCTCACATTGGTGTTCCACATGGAAGGTGTAATAGTTTTAAGTGCAATGATGTAAAGCCATATCATATTGTGTAGATAAGCTAAAGTAAAAGGGCATAAAAGGCATCATAAAAGACAAATTTTTAATTAGAGAGCTTGAAATGGATTTAGGAGAAACTACAATAGGGATGATGAAGTAATGTGATCGATGCAGTTTTTTCCAGAGAACCTTGGAGCCAGATGCAAAGAAGCACACTTGCACCACTAACTAGTATTAGGGAGCATATCACTGGGATAACAGATTAGCTGATGAGTTAGCCAAACAAGGACAAAAAAGGAAGAATTGTATTGAAGGAAAACCCCTCCAGGATGGGAATCTTGAGGGGAAAATTGTAAAAGGATGAGATATCCAAAGGATGGGTAGAAGGAGCTGGCCTAACTCTTTCAAGAGGTTCTGTGCAGACACTCTTTTTGTACAACATTAATTTTTATAGCAAATAAAGCTTATTAGTTACTAATCAAAAGGCAAATACGTTCAGTGTAGGTATGGCTTCAACTAGTAGTCTCCATCATGTATTCTTTACTGAAGGCCTCTTCTGTCAGATCAAGGGACTTTCCTATTCTTTCTTCAACTAGTAGTCTCCAAGGACGTAGATCTAGCTCCAGTAGAAGGTGGAACATCTATAGTAGTGGCTACATTTGCATTTCCCTTCTTATTCTTAATTCTTGAAGGCGCCAACTGAGGATAAAGCTTCCAGCAAATCTCTTTAGTGTGTCTAGGTTTTTTGCAAAAGTCATAGACCACCTCCTTTTTCTCTTCCTTCCTTACCTCTTTCTCCTTGTCACCACCATGCTTCGGCCTCATAGCTGCGAAGGCTGATTCAATTTGGGACTTTTATATCATAACTTTCCTTCTACTCTCCTCACTATGTACCAAATAATATGCTTGAGACAAGGTAACACTTTCCTTAGTGAGAAGTTGTCTCACAATATCAAATTCAGAATTCAGCCTTACAAGAAATTCAAAAATCCTATTTCTTTCCACCAATTTGTTTTACGTTCTTGCATCCTTTTGACTTTCCCATTCAATTGTCTCCAAGTGATCAATTTCACGCCATAGAGACTTCAAAGCTGAGAAGTAAATTGACATTGGTTTCTCCCCTTGTTTCAGATTTTCCACTTCAGTTTTCAGCTCATAAACCCTAGCTACATCAAGGGACTAAGAGTAAGTTTCCTTCATATTATCCCAAATGTCCTTAGCCGTCTTTGCCCAAGGATAATTTCTACTTATATGAGGCTGCATTGAGTTGTAAAGCCAAGTCATAACCAAATAATTTTCTTGAACCCACTTTGCATAAGAAGGGTCTTCCTTGGCTGGCTTTTTAGTGTCACCATTTACATACCCTAACTTACCCCTTCCTCCAATGGCCATCATTGCAGATCGAGCCCACTCAAGATAGTTTGTTCCACCAAATTTAATGGTCATAATCTGGAAAGAGTTGTTGTCTGTTATACTACCAGCCCCTACAAGTCCTTCCCCAATTGGTTTAAACTCGTTTCCAACATTCTCCATGCTGAATTGAACAAAATGTCACACTGCCCGATTTTTCTGATAGAGAAAAAAAGGATTTAAAAAAAAAATCAATAGTCAAGTTGAAACCAATCGGCTGCCACTTAAAATTGGTTGTTCCAGCAAGGAAAACCCTAGAAATAGAGATGAGAACACAAGAAAACTTCAGTCACAACTTTCTGAAACTTTTGAATGTCAAAACCAATCGGCTAGCACTCAAAACCGGTTGTTCCAAGAAGGAAAACCCCTAGAAGTAAATATGAGAACACAAGAAAACTTCAGCCACAACTTTCTGAAACTTCTGAATGTCCTCCACTTGCAGTCGATCTCTAGAATAATCAAAAAACCACCCAGAAAACACTGAGTGCCACTTTCAACTTGAGGTTTAACCCCTAAACCTCAATCGAACAAAAACTCTAATCCTTCCTGGTCACCGGGAAAAAATAGAATTCAGAAAGGAGTTAAAACAGATTCCTCTTCAGGTGTTCTCTCTTGTGCCTCATTTTTTGAGGCTTTAACTCAGCCTTCTGATCCCATTGGATTGTCTTTCCCGGTTAAAGAAATTTGGAGTAGACCCATTCCTCCTCGGGTTGGTAGTTTTTGCTGGAAAACTTTTCTGGAAAGAATTAACACAAATGACCTACTTCAAAAGAAGAGACCCAACTCTTGTTTATTTCCTAATAGATGTACTCTCTATAAAGCTGATGGGGAAACTGGTTACCACCTTATGGTTACTTGTTCGGTTGCTAAATCAGTTTGGGAGTGGGTCTTTTCCCTTTTTGGGTGTGTTTGGATACCCCCTGGGAGTGTCCAAAGCTTGTTCTCTCCTTCCTTTTTCAGATGGCCGAAGAAGAGAAGGAAGACTATGTGGAGAAGCATCAGGGCTGCAGTGTGTTGGATTCTATGGGAAGAAAGAAACTCACGAATATTTTCAGATAAGGAAAGAACCATCGGAAATTTATTGGATCTAATTCTGTTAAGGGTGGCACATTGGTTGAAAACTATGGAACTGTTCTCAGATTATTCTGTGGCTGATTTGGGGAGAAATTGGAAGGAGATAGCTTCCTCTGCCCTCTGTAAGAGGAGCTTCAGTCCTTTGTGGTCCCCTCCTCCTTCTGGGTTCATAAAACTGAATTTTGATGGCAGCTGTTTAAGGAACCCAGGGCCTTCTGGGATTGGGGGAGTATTCAAGAATGAGATGGGGGCTATTATTGCTATGTTTTCAGGCCCAATTGGGGAAGGAGACTCTCTTAGGGCTGATATCCTCGCAGCCCTGGAAGGCATCCAAAGAGCAAGGGAGCTGAACATCAAATGTTTGGTCCTTGAAGGTGACTCGGAGGTGGTGATTAGGTGGCTAAAAGGGGGAGACAGCGGCTTATGGAGTTATAACAATGAGAAGAACAAATTTAAATGGCTGAGTAGGAATATGGTGGTTCATTACAACTGGGTGAAGAGGACTGCTAATTCCTTTGCTGATGGGTTAGCAAAGCAAGGGGTGAATAGGGATTCGATTTTTGGGGCTAACTTTTTATTTTTCCTTGTACTCTTTGATGGGGAGTTAAGTCTTTTTACCTCCCCTTTGTACCTAAACTTCACATAGTTTCATATCTTTAATAAAGTTTCATGTTATTGATCAAAAAAAAAAGGAGTTCGAACAGAGCACTGAACTTCACTGACCTCCAAGAATCAGGCAACAAAGGTCTGAAACTGCAGCCCTAATAGAGTCTCATGCAGCTGGCTGGGCTATGCATACATGAGACCTAAACCCGCTCTGATACCAACTTGAAAGATTGCTGTAGCAGTCCTAGGCTTAGTACAAAATCAGTTCAAGAAAAGAGAAGGAAAAAAGAAAGCAAAACAGAAGAGGAGAAGGAGAAGGAGAAGAGAAGAAGAAATGAGAGAAAGAGAGAGCAGAATGAATTGGTTCTGCTGCCCCCCTCATTGGTTTTTATATGACTTAACAAAAATATGGTACAATGACAAAAATACCCCTGTTGACTGTGACAGAGAGAAAAACACAAAACAGAAGCCTGAAACAATACCAAATAAAGGTGGGGAAACAACTAAGTATCCCTGTCTACATCTAATAAAGGCTTTTGGAGGATTTCAACAATAGTGCTTCACTGGAACAAAGCTTGAATGCCATCTTTTTCACTTCAATTCAAAAAGTGAGGGGTGCTACCCAGCTAAAAGACTATAGGCCAGTTAGCCTAAGAAGCAGCTTCTAGCCTTCTGGAAAATTCTAGCAAAATTATTGGCTAATCAGATGATAAGGGTCATAGCTTACATAATATCTCCATCACAGGGGGCTTTTGTGCCAAATAGACAGATGTTGGATGGGGTCCTAATTGCAAATGAACTTTTAGACTCGAGACTGAAGAGTGGCAAACAAGGGTTGATATATAAAGTAGATTTGGTGAAGGCATATGACACATGAACTGTGATTTCCTAGATTACATACTTGATCAAATGCATTTTGGTAGAAAGGAGAAATTGGATGAGAATTTTTCTTTTGGCTCTCTCACATTTTTCTTCTTCTTTTCTCTCCTCTCTCCCTTCTTTCTCTTCTTTGATAGTTCGATAATAGACCTAAATCACCTAGGAGACAAGGCACTATGCTGTCACCCAGCCTCAAGGCCCTTGACTTAGTGCCTTAAAAACTATACATATACATATATGTGTATGTGTGCATAGTTAGGGTATTTTTTTGATGACTGGCTTCAGGTGCTTGATTGGGCACTTCTCAAGGGAGTTAGCAATATCTGTAATCTGATTAGTCGTCCCTCTTTTTTAAGCTTTATTGTAAATCTTTTTTATCAATCAAAAGGAGAAAACAAGAAAGAAACCAGTCCCATGTTACCCATAGAGGCTCCTTCAAACACTGAAGGTCCTTGGTAGCCCACATCATTTAGGCTCAGATTGTGATCAAATTTTTCATCACTATCTTCCAAGACAAGACCAAGATACACCCATCCCAGTGAACGTCTAAAATCTATCATAAAACGCAAGCAAGGGAAGGATAGACCACCCATAGGAATACATGGGAATAAAGAGGAAGCAACCAGGTATTGTTGAAAAAGCAACAAAAAAACCTGGAAAGTTAAAACAATTGATGAGACATGTCAAAAAGAGGAAACATAATATACAAAAAAAATACCAATGTATCATGAAAATAGAAGGCATACTAACTAATGCAAAGCATGAAAAAAGAAATTCTATTGAATGAGAATTGAAAGTGGAAAGTGCATACTTGATTAGACCCATCACAATTTACACCAGCAATATCTCCAACTGACTGTGAATCACTGAAATATTCCAGCTGAGACAGTTATTCTAATAAATCAATAGAGTAAAGTGAACATTATATAAACAGTTAATATCAAGAAACTAATAAAAACATTACACAAGAAAAACCCCATTAGCAGAAGTAGGGGCTGTAAAGGAAAAAAAGTACAAAGTTGGATCTGTACTTCTTTGACCTGCTACCCAGTTTTTTGGGTATTAAGGAGTTTCTTAATGCAATCAATATGGTCACTTACTTATCAAAAATAAAATAAACTTAGAGACTGGAGCAGTGACAAACCTGGGTACCTTTTGTCGAGGACCATGAGCTCCAGCTTTCAGTAGAACAATGTGCACACTTAAATCAACAAGCACCGCATGGAAATAATCAAAATGGACAGGGCAATATGAATGCAAACCCAAAAGAGCTTTAGGAGGAATCTGGAATTCATGGACAGCAGCAGGAAATGCATCCAAAGATGCCTGCATATCAAACCTGCACAAAAGGTATCACACATTTTTTTTTATGAGTCAAAAGGTATCTAATTATCTATCACACATTAAGTGTTAGATAAAGCTTAGGTGATGATGATGATGATGTGATTCAACATAAACATTGCAATATGCACATCACCAATCACTCAGATAATTACAAGATGAAAACAAACAGCTTAATAAGCAATGCGATGAAATTAAAAGTCTTTCTACTGACCCATTTTCTAATATCGGAGAAAACAGAAGCTCAAATTTCAAAATTACAGCTGATGTTGCTGGGACCTGAAATTGCATAGACAGTCAATTACCATTCAAGCATGCAACAGTACCAACCATCTTGGCAAACTGGAACATGCCAAGTGGGTGACATTGTAAGACTTAAGCAGTGAAACATAACATCATCAGTTAAAATTTGATGGTTGGTACTACTAACAGATCATATAGACTTTTGTTTTTCTTGGAGAGGTGGAGAAAGGAGAAAGTACCTCACACTTTTCAAGAGATAGATTAAACGAGATCATGACAGATAGAAGAACATCCTGTCTTGCATATTTAATCCTGAATGGTTGTGTGTAGAAACTGTTGTCTGTATCATCAATCCTCCAAACTCCAAGGGCATTATCAAGGCCCCCGTCAGGAGCTGCATCAACCCTTTTATGATGTCATTATTTCTCAACCTTAAGTTGCTCTAAAAGCCTGGAGAATAATGAATAGCAGTATACAAATGCAGAAAGAACAGAGCAATTAATGAAATGCTATGTGCTCTTTTTTTTATTAGTATGCCAATACGCTATAATGGACAACAAAATACATTCAGGATTCGAATTGCTTGGAACAGCAAAGGACTACATTTTGTAGCAGATAGACATACAGAAATAATTCCAATTACCCACTCTAAGGTGGGAACAAAAACCCATTAAAATTTTTAAAACTCAAGAAGAAAGGGCAAAACCTTAATTTTTATATAAGGTGATGCCTAGGCGATAAGGCACCCTTTGAGGCTCGGCTCGCCTAATCGCCAAGCAGTTTTGTACTTTCTATTATAAAATACTTTTTTATTCTTTATTTTTTGAAATTATAATTATAAAATAGACATTATTAAACTAAAATGTTCATTTTGTGTGTTTATATATTAATTTCTTTTTTTATTTTCTTATTTGTTAGGGTTTAAACAACACAAACAAATGCTGTATTGAACCCTCAAAGGCTTCAAATACTTCAAAGACTGAACCAATAAATAAGGAAGAACTTAAAATTGTCTAAAACGCATTCTCTTCTTCTTCTTCTACTACTACTACTTTTTCTTTTCTTCTTTTCCTATAGCAAAAATAAGGGTTCAGCCCCTATATTTTTTGAATTTTCTTTTCCTTCTTTTTCTTCTCATGAATATGTTGATTTTCTATACTTTAATACATTTCTTATGAAAGTTATCAATAATTATTAAGGAAATATGGTTATGGTATCTAGGGAACTACCCTAGGATCTATGTTTTCCTCGCCTTGGCGCCTTGAAAACTATATTCAGATATGAAGTTTCTTAAAAGATTCCAACACAAAAATGACCAATTCTGGATTGACCAAAAGTTGAAATATATCAAGTTAAATCTTTTTCTCCAAAAAATATATATACAATAACCCTGCAAAATGAGAGGACACAATTACTAGACTTTCATTAAGGGTGGACCAGTTGATGAGGATAAAACAGGGAAGTAGATGGGAAAGATCTTCCATACCAACTAAAAGACGAAAAGAGAACATCTTTAGAGTGGAAGGCAATATGGATATTTAATTGTAGGGGTGTTTAGGCTTTACGAGTGTTTGGTTGTTTTGTTAAATTAGCACTCCTAATTCTGGAGGTATGTAATAGAGGATCCTCAAAGGCATGTGTACCTTTTATATATATGATAAAGAATTTCGGAATGAAGGCATTTGATAGCAATTTGGAAATGCATTGTGACAGTTAGCAATTTGGTAGAAATGAGGAAGGAATGACCTATGCTAGGTAAAGCTCAAAGGCAATAAGCAAAGATGGTGATGAAAGCTCTGAAGATCTGATGCAGAGGGAGGCTGGTGATGAGGATTTGGGGGTAGGGGTGTAGCTCGAATGGGTTGGGTCAGGTTGAAGGTCAACCCAGGCCCAACCCTAAAGGTGCAAACCTTCGACTCAGGCTTAGCCCAACCCAAGGTCAGAATTGGCTGATCTTTGCACCCATTGAATTCTCACTTGGAAGTTGCTAGCCATTTAAGCTTTGTAATTTCATTCCTGTACTTCCACATTACTTCCTCATCATTCAACAGCACCCTATTACCACTTTTGAATCACCCTCAATGATTAATTTGTTGCAATTGAGATTTTTGTCCAGTGCACACCCTCCAACACTGCAAGCATTTCTGCCCTCAATGAATCCCCTACTGCAATTGGACTGGAGAAAGGCACATTGGGTTGAGAGAAATATGTGGGAATTTTAGCAGAAAAGGAATCCAGAAGAAGTTACAATTAACCTCTTCTGCCCTCAATGAATCCCCTACTGCAATTGGACTGGAGAAAGGCACATTGGGTTGAGAGAAATATGTGGGAATTTTAGCAGAAAAGGAATCCAGAAGAAGTTACAATTAACCTCTTCTGCCCTCAATGAATCCCCTACTGCAATTGGACTGGAGAAAGGCACATTGGGTTGAGAGAAATATGTGGGAATTTTAGCAGAAAAGGAATCCAGAAGAAGCTACAATTAACCTCTCTTTTGGATTAACTAGTAATTAAGCACATGCGTTGCACGTGAGAAATTTTTCTTCATATTAATTACTTGAATTTTAGATATATCATAGTTAAGATAGAAATTGAAAATTAAAAAAAAAAAAGTAACAATATGATTAAAAATAAACTTAAATATTTATTATTCAATTATGACATCATGCATTTTTTTGAAAAGTTGGATCATTGACCCACCATCTAGATAAGAAATAGCATTGCTTTTGGATTAGTTTTAAATTAGGGAAAATTATAGTCGGAGCCGGCTGTACATTTAAAATTTGGTTACAAGTTGATCCATAAACCAACAAAACTATAACGGCTCTACATTTCAAGTTATAAAAGCCCTCGCCATGTCATTGGAGGGTTATGTGGCTATTGCCAACATGGGACTCTTAATCCATATTAGACACAATAAAAAGCTTATACTGAAATTGCCCTTTAATGTTGGGTGATTGGAAAATAAAAAAGGGTTTTTAGTTTCTCTCTCTCTTTCTCTCAATCTCCCTCACACTCACTCACAGTCATCTTCATCTGCTCAATGACTATGTGATTTGAAAATAAATAAAAATGGTTTTTGGTTTTTGTATTAAAATTCTCTATATCAATTTCTCTCATTCTCTCTCTACCTATCGTTCTCCCTCAATCTCTCTCATTCTCTTTCTCGGTCGATCTCTCCTTCTCCCTTATTTTCTATCGTTCTCCCTCTGTTTCTCTCCCTCTCCCTCTCTCATTTTTTTTATTTTCTTATTTTCTTACACACTTATATGGTATTAATCAGATCATATAAAAGAACATGAGACCAACTTGGTATGGTTCAAAAATTATTACACCGATTTGATAAAATTCACAAGAAACTCTTGGCTATGAAATTTACACCAATTGGAGAACAATAGAGATTGAGGGAGAAGGAGATTTTAACCGAGAGGGAGAGTGAGGGAGAAGAATGAGAAAGATTGAGGGAGAACAATAGAGAGAAAGGTTTTAATTTGGCTATAGACCGAAGCAGAGAGAGTGGGAGAGACAGAGGGAGCGAGAGATCGAGAGATGACTGTGAGAGTAAGAGAGAAGAGAGGGAGATCGAGAGACAGAGGGAGTGGGAGAGAAACTGAAACCCTATTTTCGATATAGGTTTTCTGCTGTGTCCAACATGGAATAAGAGTCCCATGTTGGCAACAGCCACATAAGCCTCTGATGACCAACCTGCAACCTAATTTTAAATGTACAACCGACTTTGACTATAATTTTCCCTTTGAATTATATATTTCATTTACATTATTTAAAATATTTTTTACTTACCACACTTAATCTTTGTTTGTCTATGGTATCATTTTACTCAAACCACTAACCCACCATCTAAAAATAAAAATTGTTTGATTACTAGGTTGACATTAAATTTTATATTACATTTCCATCATTGATAAAATTATTTCTTATGTATAAATCTTATTTTTGTTCAATATAATGAATGTGCAATATTAGAGATGTACCCAATATTTTATTTTTTATAAATATATAACATTAGATATGTACCCAAAATTTTTTCTTATCTTTTTTTTTATTTTTGTGATTCTTTGTATTTTCTATTATTAAAAATTTTATTATTTGACTATGACATCATTTAATTTCTAGGTAGACTTTGAAATTGGCTTTCCATTTTCATCATTAATAGAAATACTTCTTACATTTTATAGTTATTTATTTTAATTTTTTATTATTTAATTATGGCATTATTTATTAATCCATTTGACCCCAAATGGTCAAATTGCTTGCCCACCATTGGGAGGGAAGAAAATGGTCTTGTTTTCAAATTACTTTTCAAAATATTTATTTTTACACTATTAAAATTAATATTGTTGATTTAATTACAAGAATTTAATGATGAGACAAATATATTTTAAATATAGGATTTAATGAGAGAGAATAGGAAAATATTTTTATTTCTAATTGGTTTTAAATTTTACATTCCATTTTCAGCATTAATAAAAACATTTCTTATTTAACATACTTATTATTGTTCAATATGTATGTTAAAAATGTTCCCAATTTTTTTAATTTCTATTTTTTTCATTTTATATATTTTTTTATTTTATTATTTAATCGTGGCAGCATGGATTAATCCAATTGACCCAAAATGATTTAATTTTTTACCACCACTTAGATGAAAACACTATTTTTGATAGGTAGATTTTAAAGGTATAAGCTTTTACATTATTGAAATTATTAATTTATTAAGTATGGATTTAATTAATAGAACTTAATGATGAGAAGAAATAAAAATGACTTAAGTATATGATTCAATGAACATGAGTGCAAGTTAATAACTTAAATGTTGGATTTAATGAGAGAGGATTGAATGCATTGAATATCTTTAAATTACCTCTTTTCAACTCAAGAACCAATTACCCTATTTGCCCTCATTTTTTTATCATTAAATTTAAATATAGAGGGGTAAATATTGTCCTTAGAAAATTCAAGAAATATTCTTGAGGCCATTCGTACTTTTTAAAGTAGTATAGATCAAGGGCTGGTTTTTATTAGTGGAACTTGTATGGAGAGTGCAATCAATCTTTTTTTGTCTATAGATATTTTTGACTGTTCTCAGGGGGTTTAATGAACAAAATCTCCTTGTACTTGCCCACACATAGTTATCTTGATACTTAATACAATACAATACATTACCCTTTTCAAAAAAAACAAAGAAAATTTTTAGGATGGTATGGCGCAATGTAGCAACATTAGATACAATGCTTGCTCTGGTGTTAGATTTTTCTTTTTGGATGATCCTTGGGGACATTGTTTTGAAGGATAGATTCCCTAGCCTCTACTCTCTTTCATCCTATAAAATAGAGCTATTTTCCAGATTTATTGTGACTTCTTCATCAGGTATCAATTGGGTCCTTATCTTTAGAAGACCCCTTAGGGATGTGGAGCTTTCTTTTGTCTCTATCCTTCTTGAAATTCTTAATGGTGTCTTTCTAGATGTCTCTTGTTCTAATAATCACATTTGGACCATTTCCCCTTCTGGTTTGTTTAGTTTTGCCTCTTTCTTTCAAGTCCTATCACTTCCTCAATCTTCCTTGCCACCCTTTCCCATTAAAGAGGTTTGGAACTGACCACCACATAAAAATCAGAACTTTTTATTGGGAGGTGGCTCTAGAGAAAATCAGCACTTGTGATAAGCTTCAAAAGGAGATCAAACTGGTATTTATCTCCTCACAATTGTTTCCTTTTCCTTTTTTTTTATTTGATAATTGACTTTTGAAATTTTATTAAAAATAAAAGAGCAATACATACATACAGTACAAGCAACTCTCGTCTGATGTTTTTTGAAGCTTGTGGAGCTTCAAAACCTCCACAGGGAAAGGGTTGGGATCGAATTGATTGTCTCCAAGACTCAAGAAAAGAAGATTCGCCAGATTTTCGAGTGAATTCCATGGAAAAAGAACTTTGTCGTTCTGGTGGTTATTCATTTAATTATATCTTCCTTGTTTATTTCTTTTTTCTTTAAATATCCTTGCATTTCTCTCTTCCCATACTGTCCAACTGCATCCCTTGTTCTTTTTCCACATAATCCTAACCCTTTTCTTCAACCAAGCAAAATTTATGGAAGTAAATAAGCTTGACATGCTATCTAGAGGATTCCATCTACACCCAAAAAAAAGCAGGGAAAAAAAAACAAATACAAGTAACAAATTGATAAAAGATTAGTAAATGATAGCAAGTCTCGCTATTTGCTTTGCAGAGAACATGCAAATGAGGAGCCAAGTAGTAATTAGGTTTCCTTTTCTATAGCAAATCATAGGTAATCTTCTCATAAAAATCCCAATTAAATCTCCAATTCTAGGTGGGGTACGCCTACCCCAAACCTATTTCACACGAAAAGGCTGCACAGGCAAGGGGGTTCAGAAAATACCTTAAAGAAGGGGGCATGAAAGAAAAAAGCCAAGGGAGGAGTCCAGATCAGGCCATTAGGCTTTAGAGGGTCCAAGTACACTCCTTCAAGGATTTTAATCAAAATGAGCGCAAAAAGGAAGTTCAGATTCAAAAAGTTCAATCTTCCTATTGCACGTGCATTTGTATGTGCCACTCAACTAGTTATTGATAAAAAAGGATTGACAACAAGTTCCTAGTTTCAGTAGGTAGCCTTTCTACAGTCCCATTGTCTTTTTTGTCTATACCCTTAAGAATGCCAAAGAGGCTGCCAGCTCACCGGTAAAAATAGAGTTTATGAGTGCATATTATTCTAATTTTTATTACACAATGAAATTTTTTTTAGCTTTTGCCATGTCTAATGTTAACAAGATAACTCATATATAAGATTCAAATGACCCAATGTAACTTTAAGCAGCAGTACCTTCGTATTGAACAACTCTTGCAGGAATTCCGGGTGAGGTGTAAGTATCATCCTCCCATCTCATGGTAATCTTTATTTGATACCATCTAGGAAAACAACAGAAAGACGCAAAAAATAAATATATATAAATATTAAAATAAGCATGCTGCATGCATTACTAAACTTTGAAGAGTGAAACAGGAGCATTGTTAATTAATGAAACAGATATAATTAATAACCTGCCGCCCCAAACTTCCTTGCTCATAACAAGGATAAGTTTTCTTCCAAGAGAGAAATTGGAAAAAGGAAACCAATTAGCTAAATGGCAGAATACATACCCTTGTTGGAACAAGTCGAGATTGTGGAACCTGTGAACATAAATGGCAATCTCCTGCACCGCCTCCAACATAGCTGGCTTAACTGGTCGTGAGTTTGCATTAAGCAATCTCTTAATAGACACGCTTCTCTAATTCGGACCAATTAAAAATCTGAAACGCCCAAACATGAATGACTAGCTGTCCAAAATGACGTTAAAATTCGTATCCCTCCCCTCCCAATTCCTTCAAAACAACATAGAACCCTAATTATCCTTCAAACCTCAAAATCTCCTATTTCTCCAACGAAACAGAAAACCTCTATTGGACGTAATTCCGTCGTTAAATACTAAATTATCCAACAAAGCATAAGATCATATCCAAAGCTCAATCTAATCTTTAAGACAACCATATATTCTGTCTACCAAAGAGCAGTAGACGAATAGACGTAAGATTCGAATGACATACCATCCCATCCACGTTTGCAGATCCAGTAGCAACGAGCCCTCCGTAAATGAGTCATCAGTGCATCAGCTCGCGATAAACGATCAAGGGGTTTTGGCTTTAGAGAGGTAGAACAAGCCCTGAAGACGAGAGGGAGAGGAGGAAGGAGAGAGAGTACGTTGAATTCAATGACGTGAGTTCTAACTTCTATGGAGTAAGTTGTTCGGAGTTTGCGTTTCGCGGCTGGACGACGCATTGAATTCTACGTGCCTGGAACTACATTACTGCAGCGTTTGTAACGATGGTGCCCTCAGGCACTCGTGTGGTTCGTAAATATGGTGGGGCCCACGCAACACTGTTGAAGTGTTGATTAGTTGAATGGACCCCATTTTGGATGCTGTCGTATATGATGGAAATCCGGATTTGCTCAACCTCACAACAAATAAAGTCCAAACCTCTGGCTCAAATCTCAACAGAAATTTTATAATATATTAGTTATATTATTAATAACATATTATATTATATATATTACTTTCTTGTTATTAATAATATTATATAATATATTTTATACTATTTGTAAATATTATTATTTTATTATATAAAGTAAATCTCTTAAACTACCTCTAATCTTCATCAAATTGACAAACTGCATTTTATGTTTTCTAACAATTGACATGCCGTTAAAGACTAATAGAAAAAAAAAATTGAAATATCGAATTTGTCCTTTATTATTTATCAAAATTTCAAAATAAAATCCAACTGATTGTATAAACCAGTTCATTGCTCTTTCTGAGAGGATGCCGGTTTTCAGCATTGCTCTCCATAATTTGGACTACACCTCCGTCTCCGGTTGATTGAACTACACCACGGCAACAGATCTGAACGCCAGTTTGGAATTTCCAACGCCTATAGAAAACTGGAATCTTCGGACTTTTGTGCCTGTCTGTTTTTTCTCCTTTTCATCTTCTAATTAATTAATTAGAGAAAGAGTCGGTCAAGGCACCAACGTTAACCTCATCTCCATTTTCTTAATTATTTATCTCTTCTCCCCAAGAAGGGAATGGTGAACGATGATTGAGTCACTGAAGTATGTTGATGTCTGCTTCTATCGTAGAGATTATGTAAGAAATTCGATGTCCCACCTATGAGAAAAAGAATAAGGAACCTCCTGTATATTCAAACACATACCAACTTCAGAGTTATGACAACAGAAGAAAAATAATTCCTCACATGATGGCCATTTCTTTCTCCATGACACCTCTCTAAAAGGGACTTTTCGCACAGGAAAGTAGCGAGCACGACAGAGCCATTATAAGAGGCCTTCAAATGGTCATTTCTTTCTTCACGAGGACGCATCGAGTTCATTGAGCGATCAGGAACGCATTGACTTTATTGAATTTGGCCAAAATCTAAAGTGGATCCAACAGAGTTGTCTTTTCTCACTACAAGGAAACTTCACCGGTCCCCTGTTTTTTGGGATGTGGGCTCTCCTTTACTTTCTGCCGCCTATTATCCCTCCCCCATAATTTAATCCATGACAGATTCTAGAAACAACAAAACTAACCTCCCTCTCTCTCTCCCCTCTCTCCACCACCCCACCGAAATCCCTTTGTCTGCTTTTCATCCAGTCTTTTTTGGGATGTGGGCGCTCTTTTCCAGTAACTTTTTGGGAAATTCTCATTGCTTCTCGCTGCTGGCAAGATTTTTTTTTTAGTGCGAGAAAAGAGTGGTGATTAAAGTGACTTCGAAGAGACGAGAGGGACGCCATTCTCTACAGTTCCGGAGAAGAGCACCGGAAAAGTGTGGCCGGCAGTCCTTTGTCCATATCAGTGTTCATATCTGCTGCAGTGAGTGGGTGAGCTTGGGCTAAACTTATCATATATAGTATTATTGGGCTAGGCTTGGGCTCGGACTAAACTTACTTGGGAAAGCCTCAACCCAGCTTTAAATGTAGTCGGGCTTAGTGGTTAGAGCTCAAGCCCAAGCCCAAGCCCATGGGCTTTATATAGATTTGATCAGGCCAAGCTAGCCTGTCAGGCTACTCAGCCCATTAACATATCTACTTGAGAATATCTCCCATAATATGTTGTCATTCATGAAAAGACGTTACCTATGCATGGTTGGGATGTGCTGTAAGGTTGGTGTGACATGTGCTCAAGAGCAAATCCAGATTCTACATAAGGAGGTCATGCAAATTCATATTTGCTCATCATAAAGTGTTCCTCACCCCAGATCTGCTCCTCTCACAGTGTTCTTTGCACCAATTACCAACCTCACGACGAGCCCAAATCTCATACAAGCTCACATGGCGTCCAATTGCACATTGAAATATCTCCCGTCCATGTATATCTGCTTGACATATAGGGAGGATGCTACCAATGTGAAACTGGATCCCCATGCTGTTCATAGTGACAGTGTATATAGAGTTTTTGCTTGGAGAGAATCCAGTTGCCATCACAGCATATTCTCAGCCATGCATCGAAAACATTTATTGTATATGCATTTTGCCATTCATGGGAGATGATCTCAGTACAAAACTACAATGTGTTATGAGGAAGCGTTGCGATAAGCACTAGGAACAAATCCAAATTCACCTCACAGCACATTGCAACTTAGAGTTGAGAACATCTCCCCATGAATGACAAGTTGACAACATACAAGTAAGGGAAGTGGTTGGTGCAAGGAGCTATGTTAGGAGTAAATTCATTCTAGGGCATTTTTTCACTTGAATGAAAAAAAAGGAAAATTTTTTAAGGGCATTGTAATCGAGATGGTTTATTTCTATAGCCTGTTTTGTTCAAACAATAATTGGAATGAAAATTAGAATCAGTTAGAATGGGATTTCATTCCCATTGGAGGGGGAGGGAATGGCCATTCCTTCAAATAGGGGAATACCATTCCACCACGAACAGAAAATAAGATTCCGATTCTACCCAACCAAACAATTGAAAACAAAATGGCCCATTTCAATTATGATTCTAGGTCCTTATTTTCACGAACCAAATGAGCCAACCTTATGATAACTTTCCACTGAGATCATAGATTATGAGTTTTTTTAACTAAGATGAAAGATTTACAGTTATATATGTATGGAAAGTTTTAAAGACTTGTGCTTCTAAAGCCTAAATCCTTGAGCCCATTTGGGAGGGCTTTTACTCAACACCGTCTATATTTGTGAACCAAGTTTGTCTGGCATCCACCCAACCTATTAGACATGCTTGGTAGAAACCTAGAGAGATTTCAAAAGATAATTTGGAAGACAAAAACATGGTTGGAGTTTCTTTCAACAACTTATTCAAAGCAGCTCAATAAAAAGTAGCTCAATCAATGCTAAAGCTATCCAAAATTGGCCCTCAGTTCCTATTTGCATATTTTTTACAAGGTGTGTAACATTTGGATTTGTAAGGTGGGCCTACATAGATAGCCTATAAGTAGTGTTTGGTAAAAATCTTGGGAAGCCTAGGTGGTCTATCTCACATGATCACATGTAAACTTTATTTATGGGTTTGGGGGATGACCCCTCGAGTAGGAATGGCAATGGGTGGGGATCAAACTCCTTATCTTGACCCCAAGTTTCAAATTAATCCCCGTGACCTTAATCCTCATTATGAAGAACAAAATTAGCCAGTATCCTTGGTCCTTGATGAAGATAGGTTACTAGGAGACAAGTTCCCTATTGGGGACTTGAATCCCCATTTTTTGTAATTAAAAGTTTGTTTTCAGAAGGATATTTATTTAAAACAAAATAAGAATTAAAATGAAAATAATGTTTTAAATATATTTTGATATATAAAATATAAATAACATAAATAATTGGGTAAATTACAAAAACCCCATGTACTTTGTTTTGCGACAAAGACCCCCTTCCGTTAGCTTTCTGTTAAAATCCACCGTTGCAATATTTTTTAATCCCCATATTAATAATTATTCAGACAATTGGAAGAAAAACACTATTCATCTTCCCCAATCTCATGATACACAAACAATGCAGATACTTCTCTCTCTCTCTCTCTCTCTCTCCCCCCCCCCCCGATCTCTCTTCTTCCCCAGCCCCTTTCTTCTTCTCGCTTTTCCCTTTCCCCTTGTAGAGAAACATATGCAAAAATCGTCTTCTTTGCCTCAATCGAAAAGGACTGCCACATGGTAATTGATTGCAGATGTTTTACTAAGAAAGATAAATAAAATATTCCCCTTCCTCATGTGAATTAATTTTAATTAATATTTGAAATTATTTAATAAAATAAATAAATTAAAAGAATAAAAATGGGATCAGGACTCAGGAGGAGTACGAGCGCATGGCGAGGCGGATTAGAGTTTTGACCCATTAGACTCTTAGAGAACATTGAGTAGGGGGTGAACAGGTTAAGCTATACTATTTCAAAATTGCTCTGCTTACTTTTGCTTGATTTCAAAGCTACTCTGATTTTGATGGAATGCATTATTGATCTCAACACCATCACAGACGATGATGACAATGCTTCGGTGATGGTCGAGTGTGAACCTACTTCTCTTTCGTCGCCGTCGTCTTTGTCAGCTTCAGCTTCCCTCGTGTCCGCTTCACTGTGCTCGTTGTCTTCATTGGCGTTGACTTCAGCTTCCCCTTGCGTCGGCTTCACTGTGCTCATTGTCTTCATTGCCGTCGGCGGCGGGGGGTGCGGTGTGTTTGGAGCTGTGGCATGTTGTGCGGGGCCGCTTATATTGTTGCCGAAGAAAGGGAGTGTTGTCATGTACTTGCCACGGGGGCACCTGGACCGAAAATGTCTGCTGGTAATTACAGATGTTTCTCTCCTCCCCTTTATTCTTCGAGCTTAACCTTCCCCTTTCCCCACTCTCTGGTATGTCGCAGCTTCACTACTGGCTCGCTGAAGAGAAGAAAGGGAAGATGATAAATGGGTTTCCTCCAACCTTTTATTTTGGAGAGTTGGGAGAGAGAAAGAATGAGAGAGGACAGTAAGGGAGGGGAAAAGAAGAGAAGAAAGGGAAAATAGGTTTTAATAAAAAAAAGGCAAAAAAAAAAAGAAAAAGTTTACTGGGGTATTTTGGTAATTTAACACATTCTGTCAACGGTGAAGGGGATCTTTGTCTCGTGGTCATAGTAAAGGGGGGTCTTTGTAATTTACCCTAAATAATATTATATATTTAACATACAAATGTATTTATTTAATATATTTAATCAAGGGTAGGGTGGGGTGTGGACTTCGCTCTCCTGTCCCCCCGTCCCCATCTACAAAACATTAATAAATAGTCCACTATTTAATAATTTATGGTTATTAATAAATGTTCAAAATTTAAGCGTTTAGCATAATTTACATTAATCATTGTAATTTAATAAATTTCATTAAATATTTACAACAATAATTTATTGATAAAATATATTACTAATTAGCATAATAAACTAATTTCTATAAAATCAATAATTACAGTTAACAATTATCAACTAATTTAGAGAAACACTTTAACTAATAATCCATATTTAATTTGTAAATGAGTAATTTAAAAAAATTTAAGAAAATAGTCTATGAAAAAATATTCTCTAAAACTATTTAAATAATAATCCATTATTATTATTCAACTAAATAATTATTAACAAACTTAGGAAAATTAAATTAGGAAATTAATCTATCAAAAATTGTTTCATAGTTTTTTAAATAGCAAGCAAGCATTATTATTTCAATGAATAATTATTAAATAATCTAGGAAAATTATTATAAGTCTATCCACATTGATCTATATCACTTGGTTGACTTCGATCATACCTGGTTTTACATTAACTAACAACAAATGATTTACTTTTGATTAAAAATAATGTAATTTACCATATTTGCATTAATTTACTTTTATTAATAGTAAATAATTTATATTAATTTATTGTTATTGTAAATAATTAATTTACTATACATTACATTATTACTAATCAATAGTAATTTCAATTTTTTTTAAATTATCATAAAATATTGTAATATATTGTTATTTAAGTTACTATTAGTTGATTAGTTATAGAATTTTATTACAGTTGTAGGAATACAATTTTCCTTGTAAAACCAAGGCCTTACCTTGCCCCAACCTGAATGGGGCAAGTTTTTTCAAATCATAAACAGGGATGGGGACAGGGAAAATATTTTTGCCCCAAATTAGGGATAGGGTTTGCATATGATTCCCCCGAACCCGATGGTAAATTAGTAAAATATCCTTAGATTGAATATTGATTTTTAAAATATCTCTAAGTTTTTCTCATATTCTTATAATCTTAGGATCCCGTAATTTTATTTATAAAATACCCTAAAATTCTCATAATCCTATTTATAAAGTATCCATGAATTATATTTTTTTAGATGGTTGTGTGAGAGTGGAAAAATTTTGGGAATTCCCCATCCCTGATGGGGAATGGATGCCTTGATCTGAACCTACTCTGCCATTGGGGTAGGGATGGGGATGAAGTAGAGTGTTTTGATTTGCGGGGGCAAGGGACAAGGAAGGGTTCCCTAGCACGGGCCCTTACTCCTTCTCCATGTATTTATGTTGTTTTCTACTCCTTCGAATTGTGTGGCTTTTTGAATAAAACAAAACAAACAAGATGCTATATATTTAGATTCACCCAACCAATTCAATTTATCTATCATTGGGAAATGGAATGTAATCATTACCCTCTAAAATATAGGCATCTTTAAATGTTAGTACATGCATCACACCCCTAAAACCAATAATCCCCAACAACGGTGAAGTTGGGATCTAATCCCAAGCCTTCACTACAACTAGCCAAGTACCATACAAATTGAGCCAATTTGCACCTTTAATGGGCAACAATTTTGCCCTAGTGCCTCAAGGACAATTTTGCGCATTCAATTTAATAACAAAATTTAGTAATAACTATGAACATGTCGCTACAACAAAGTTAAATGGCCAAAACAAGATTCATGCAGTTGATTTTCATTAAGGCTATGTTTGGTTTGAAGGAAAAAGTAGGGAAAGGAAAGGCAAAGGAAACCTTTAGGTTTTGATATACTTTCCTTCATTTCTCTACCTTTTCCTTCAAACCAAACATAGCCTAAGCGATAATTGAGACCAATGATCAAAGTATTGGTATCGGGTATTGTATTAGACAACTTGGATATGGATATGGATACGCTTAGGAAACGTATGGATACTGATGAAAAATATAGAAACGTTTGGATACACTAGAGAAATGCACAAAAAATCCATATATATATTAAAAATATTAAGTTTAATGTCAAAATAATTATAAATAATATATAAAAACATAGGAGCTTCACATTTTAATGGTATATATGAAGAAATATATTACAACTAATATAGCAAGATGCATATATATTATGCTATTTTATTGATAGTGCATCAATCAAGAATCTAAGACATATTATATAGATTCTTAGAAATTAATACATGCAAAAAGCCATTACTTTTTTATTTTCTATCAAAGTCCAAGGCACAAAACATATGCAACTATTTTATTTGAATTACTATATCAATATTTATCTTTTACTATTTTTATTTTTTAACATTAACAAAAAATCAACAAAAAAATCAATTCTCAAATAAATATATTTTATAAAAAAATAATATATTATTTTCATTTTTTCAAAATTAAATATGTTATTATAAAATGTAAAGTATTAATTAATAATTTATAAAAAATATATAATCTTAACTTAAAATATATCAAATATATTACAATTTTGAAGATATATATATATATATCATATGAAAATTCATAAACTTTAATTACTAAAATAATTATTCCATTATTAATGTTTTATTTTATAAGATTTCTAAAACACAAAATTATTTTATTTTTATATAAATGTGGATTAGTGGAATTGACCAATTCAATTTATGTCATATTCTCAAATATTTTGTAAATAGTATTTTTATTTTTAAATAGGAAATATATTATTATTTAATGCAAATTAAAACATTATTTAATAATTTATAAAAAATGAATATGCCTATAATGTGAAAATTTATAAATTTTAAGTATTGTGATATTTATTCTATTAATAATAATTTTATTTGTATAAATTTATTGAAATTAAAAATCAAAATTTGGTATATATGTAGATTTGATAAATTATTTATTCTATTATTCATAAAATACTAATTTTAAAAAATATTATTTTTAATTTATAGTTTGAGTTGTTGAATATTAGTATATATTGTTTATTTGGGTTGTATGTAGACTACTATAATTTAATGTTGATAAAGGTTAACATATTTCTTTTATTATCAAAAAGTAGTAAGTGGTTTGGTGGTTGAAGAGGCATATACTATTGGTTATTGGGTTAGACGATACGCGGTTTGAATCACACCATCCTCAATCTTTTAAAGTGAGACATAGTTTATAGTTGTTAGGTGAAGGCATGGATGCTTGGTACGTTGTTGTATCAGTGCGTATCGGATCGTACCGCTTGATGCTATACGATATGCACCGATACAGTATCAGGCGTATCGTATCGATATTTTATTCCTTCATTGAGACAAAGTTTTTGCATTTTTTTCCTGACCACTAAACATAGTGTATTATATTTTAGGCAAAATCTATGGTGCATTGTATGGAAGTTGATGCAACGTAACTCAAAGGTGAACAAATTAGTGATAAACTGACACATTGCAATGACATATTTAATGGTGATAACCATTAATAAAAAACACACCTATTACTAGGGGGTGTTCTTTTTTTTTGGATTTTGAGAGGGGGAAAGTTGGCCAATGGGATTTTGGTTCCTATTGACCAAGAATCCTATGTTCATTTTTCAGATTTATTTGGGGAATAGGAAAAGTTTATTTTCTTCTATGTGGGTAAATAACTTTCTCACCTAAGGGGAAAGTTGCTAACACTTGAATGGGATAAAAATGCTCATTTTAATAGTGGACTTTTATGGCTAAAATGGTCATTACCTTATTTACCTAGGAAATAAAAGAACATGGGTAAATGAACTTACCCAAATAAGTGTTTTCTATGAAAAACTTACCCAAGTAATTACAATTACCCAGATCAATAACTTAACAAAAAGCAAGCGGGAAATTGTATTATTTTTTGATGTCTTTTATTAAAGGTAAGTGGACTATATGTTGTCTTTGATGTGCTCGATGGAATTTTTTATGCAACACATAAAAAATTGAAATAGGTCATAATTGGACTATATTATCTTATAAGTATAATGATTAGTAGTTTTCAGTTTTCACAGATTTGTGCTACAATTTTGCAGTCAAGACAGTATTAAGTAAATCTGACATATTTGTTATTGTATTATTAACTTACAAGTTTTATATGGCAAAATATCAACTAGAGATGCAATCATGTTTTAATAGACTTTAATATATTTTATATGCAAATATTTGTATAGTATAGTTATAAATAGGGATGACAAACAAGGCGGGGTCATAAAAGGGTTTTGTAAGACCCTACCTGCCTCTCAGGACCAACCAGCCCACGCTTCAGACCCTTTCCAAAACTCGTAGTGGTTTGGAATTTCAGAATCCAAACCCTATGCACACATGAAATGTAAAACCCTAAATTCATATTATTTCTTTTTATACATACGCAATGAACAAGTAAATTAGTATGAACAAACATCATAATTTCATAATTTCCGATTAAAATGTATAAAAAACATGTGAACTATCAAATACATAACTCCATAATTTCAAATACATAACTATCAAACATCATAATTTCATGTGAACTATACTATTGAATTCAACAGCTAATACATAACTCCATATGCCATTCAACGATATGCGAATCAAATAGAGTCGGGTTTATCCTAATGCCATACCCCTGCCCATATCTGTATGTATTGTAAAGTCCAAAAACCCATTCCCACCCATAAAGATAGTCATTGTCATCCCTAATTATAAAATATACACGTCTTAAAATCAATATGGTCTTAAAAAAGTTTAAACTAATAAAATACTAAGGCTGTATTTAGTATTCCTTATTTAAAGGATTTATCTCATTTTTGCAGTTAAAATGCTCTTATGGGCAATGGGGTTTTAATGACAAAGGAAACAAGTTTAAAGAATGCTAAATAAAGCCTAAGAATATTAAATAATGCAATAACAATATTAGGTTGTTCACAGGATTCAAACTTAGGCACTGCCAAATGACTAGGAACATTGCCTATCACAAGTATTGGCCCTTGACTATGGGTTCAATTTGGGTGGACTGGGTTAGGTTGAAGGTCAACCCATGGCCAACCCTAAAGATGCAGACCTCAAAATTGGGTCTGGACCAATCTTCCCTAAGTTTTTCAATCTAGGTCCTACCTAAGATTGAACCCAACATTACTTGGGCTGAGTTCAGGCTTGGGTTGGGTCAGGATGGGCTTAATCGGGTTGATACGGGTTTGAAAATTTTCTGAATACATTTGTTTTTTATGATCATCTTTCGTTATAGATGTTTTATACGAATAAACATGTATTAATGTATAATTAGAAAAATAGGTGGGTTTGTATAAATATAAAATACAGGTATTGTGTATATATTTGTTTGAATAAGCTAAGTGAATTGCGCTTAGCCCCAAGTTTTTTACTTTTTACCCAAGCCTAATTCACAGCCTGAAAAAACTCGGATTCGACCGGTTCGCGCCCGGGTTAAGCCCGGCTGGCCGCCCAGCCGCCCAGGTTGCACGCTGCACACTTGCACCCTTCCGAGGGGCTTAAAGCAGGGTTTAAGCTCCTTGTTATATTCGTTTCAAGCCGCTTGGCCAGGGACTTCGCCGTTCGTTAATGGAGGCATACCGTCCATCGGCAAAAACTCCTTCCAAAACCCTAAGCCCTAATCTCACCCCACCATGAAAACCCTTACTTCACGAACTGTCTTTATCTGCGCCACTTCTTCTTTTTCTTCTTCTTCTACTTATTCATGTCTTCCTTCTTCTTGCTGTGTTTTACTCCATTCAATCAACAATGAAGTACTTCAGAGAAACAGAGGAGGAGCCTCTCATTTTTCCTCGTATTCATCTGCAGGTTCCTCTTCTTCATGGCGACACCACGACGAAGACAGCCGAAACGTGAGGATCTCGGTTTGGTGGGATTTCGAGAACTGTACTGTCCCTTCAGGGATCAATGTTTTCAGAGTAGCACAAAGAATTACTTCTGCACTTAGAGCTAATGGGCTCAAGGGGCCCGTTGCAATTACCGCATTTGGCGATGTCTCGCAGTTATCGAGGGCGAAACAAGAGGCGCTGTCTGCAACAGGAATCTGTCTTAACCACATCCCCCGGGGTCAGTTTTGATTTTTTTTCTTGTAACTTTTTTTATACGTATTATTGTTGTAATTTTAATTCCATGGGGGAAGAAAACCAGAGAAACAATAGGGCAGTATAACTTTTCCCGTTACATGTATTCAGATACCTGTAACAGACTGAATGCAAGTGCAAGAATAGTTCAGCGCAAACAAGTGTAGCATAGCCAACAAAAAGTTAGCCGCATACGGCTCAAAATTAAAGCTTAAGAGGTTGAGCTAGAGAGCTAGCCATATCAGAGAATTCAAATTGCCCACAAAGTTAAAGCTTAAGACTGCAATAATTGCCGCTATCCATTCATATATAATACGAGCTAAGATGTCCAGGTTGGGTACTTATCAAAATAACACAAAGATGTCCAGGTTTTAAAGTTTCTATCTTGCTCTTCTGGACATGGCTTTGCGTTGCTTCTATTAACCATTCTTTAAGCTATTAAGGTTGATTTTTCAGCTTCCTGATTGGTGACCCATATTACCTTAATATCATTTTTTAGCAAAAGATAACAAGCATAAAAAATGAGAGTATTCTGGTTTAGATGCTAGTTATCTAGTTTATTGGGAATTAAATTCAAATATTTCATCTGTCTTTTCCTTCTAAAGATCATTGGTAACAAGCCTAGAGAATCATTACAAATCTACAATAGTGCTTCCTACCAAATGTGGTCATTGAGGACCAAATAGGTAAAGTACTGCTGTTTTAGTTAAGGTTGTATGGGACCCTAAACCAACCTAATAAAGATGAATAGATACGTTAAGAATGGATTATGCATTATATTGGTTCCACACAAACTAGTAGATTTTGGGTTTCTATCCCCTTGTCATTATTATTTTCTTTGACTAAATTATAATGTAATATTTGATAACTAGTTTTATTATATTATTTGTTCCATTTTTGAAATACCTATCTGTTATATTGGGCCTAATGTAGATTCATAGATGGACTTAGAGGTCCTTTGAGGACATATTTACCAGTTTATAGAGGACAAACCTTTCTTGTATGGAGCTTCATTCATTGGTTTCCTAGATCATCCAATACGACTTTGGATATCTTAGCAAGATGAAGGGTATTAAGGACTTGTGTTAATGAGATTATCTGCTGCTGCTGCAGCTGTTGCTGCATCTTTAAGGGGCTTGCTTGCCTAGGACCTATCCTACATGCATTCCTGGGTTCTTATTATCTTATTTAGTCCTGGGATTGGATTCACCCTTGATGATGATTGTACTTGAAGCTAATACTTACACTGCCATTAATGGGAGAAATTTAGGATATTCCTAGTTCTTTAGTTAGGTCGTCAGTGCTTTATTGTGCAGCAATGGGCCAAAAGTAGAACACTTCATCTTCCTTGGAGGCTTGAAGTTCTTTTCCCCTTTCCATCTAAAAGAGGAAAGGTTATGTGGTGTTTTGCTAATGCTTCAATATTATAGTCCACTTGGGAGGAGATAGTGTTTTAAAAGTGCAAGGCGCAGGGGTCAATTTGCGCCTGAGGTGTAGGGTGCAAGGCAAGGCGTGCACCTTTTTAAGCAAGGCGCAAAAATAAAAAAATGGCTAAAAATTCAAAAATAATGCAAAAAATAAAAAAATGTTAAAACACGATATTAATAAAAATATAAACTTTAATTTTAAAATAAATGTTTTAAAAAACCTATTATCTAATATTAAATTACATAAATATAACATGTAAAGCATATTCAAATGAGAATTCAAAAATAAAATCAAATATATAAAACATTTTTTTTGATAGATACAGATATATAAAACATTTTCAAGCATATAAAACCCACAATCTCTTTTTTTTCTCAATTGCATTACTTCAAGTAGCTAATGTGATGTAAAACATATTACATTCCTGATTCTATGAGCCGCCTTTGTGCCACATCCCTAACGTGGACTTGTTTGGGCTTGCCTCGTGGGGCGTGGCACGGGGTCCAGGGGCGGAGCCCTCGCCCCAGCTGCTAGACACAAAAAAAGCAAAAAAGTGTCAAAGTTTTAAAAGGCGCACAGGCTGAGGTGCAAGGTGCACCAGGCATGTGCCTTTTGAAAGGGCTGCGCCTAGGACCTGGGCGAGGTGCCAACCTAAAATGCACCTTGCTTGTGCACCTAGGCGTGCCTTTTAAATCACTGGGAGGAAAGATATGCCATGCTATTCTCAGGGGGAGATCAAGATACTGATTGAGATCATCACCATTGGTTTGGACCATTTGGTACTTCGGAGAAGGGGTTTAAATATTTTTTCCTTTGATGTTATTGTTTGGAGTTGGTTGTAGCCTGTAAGTGGCAAGGACCTCAAGTCCCTTCAGGTTACAATATTATATCTCTTAGCCGATTGCCTTTCCTCAATGAACAACGGAGTTCAATTTATATTGATATTTGTTCCTCTTCTTACTCAACAGGAAGAGGCTGTGTACTTTTTGTACCATTTTTTTTCTGTTATTAAGGAATTTTCTTAATCTTGTTGCTGATTAAAAAATGAGGGATATTCTTTTAGGGATGAGATGGGAGAGGTTTTATTGGCCTAATGTTGCCTTATTGGTTCAAAGGATCTAGTTCAGGCTGTGAATGATGCCATTGCTCCAGTGTCTCAGGCTGTTGGCATTAGTTCAGGATGTGAATGGCGTAGTATTCAGGAGAGATGGGAGAGAATTTATTGGCCTAATGTTGCCTTATTTGTTGATTGAAGTGACATTCTCGTTTTGAAATGGAGTTTGAAGGACAAGAAGGGGTCTCACCTGCTGGTAAGTGGAGAGATGCTCTGAGAATAGAAAATAAAGAAATACTGCTGGAGGAGATATTCTACTAGAAGGACTTTACGATCAAGATTAGAGAAGGAAAGAGGAACGATTTTGTTGGTGGGAGATGCTGTTCCTTGGTTTCTAGGTTTTTTAGATGGAGTTGCCCAAGTGAACTGGAGTGAAGTGTGGAAAGGTACGCTAAGGCAGGTCAGGAGAGAATACGTAGCTGAGAGAAGAAAGAACAAAGGATGGTTTGTTACTCTGGAAGAAAAGTTTGACAAAAGGAAAAGGCAAACAATAATTATCCCTGAAGGTGCTCGGCAGCAGGGATGGTTAGCGGTGGCTAATGCTATACACAGGAGATTAGTCAGCAAGGAATCAGGGACTGTGAAAGTTCAGACAGAGAAAGTAGTTGGTGGACAGAGTAAGAATGAAGAAAGAGACTGGAGAGGTTGGGCTTAGAAGACATAGTGGAAAACCAAGGGAAGCCAACAGTGGCGTTTACAATATCAGAACCAAAAATCGCTTTGGCCGGGGGGAAGGGAGCTTGGGAGAAGAAACTCATTTTATCTGCGAGGAAGGAGGTAAAGGACTGGAAGGGGCTGTTAGAGGAGGTGTCGTTGAAGCTTGGGTTAAACCAGACGGTCACTCTTATTCCATTCAACGATAGAAAAGCAGTCCTTGATGTGGGGGAGATGTCGATGGACTTCACCATGCTGGATATGGGTGAAGGACCTGTTAGAATTGAAAATTGGTGCCCCCTTTCGAATGAGGTTGCTGCTGTAGAAGGTAGTTTCAAGCTGAAGCTGCTAGGGCTACCTTTTCATCTTTGGCAAAACTTCACCCTAGAGAGACTGGTGCGAGTGATGGGCGGTGTTCTCTTGTCGTACAAGACTACAGATCTGAGAGCAGTTCTTTTGAGAGTTGCTGGAATGAAGCCTTCCGAGGGTACTACAACTATGCGCAGAAGGATACTGGTATAAGGTCTGGGTGAGTTCGGAAGTTGAAACGCTGCAGTGGATGGGGAGGTTGAAGCTTGAAGGAGATGATGACGTGGCAAGATGGATTACAGTTGGCGGGACTGAGCAAAGGAAGTTTGGACACGTGGCAACTGCTGGAGTGAAGCTTTCATCAAATGTGGAAGCTGAAAAGTCAAATGCCGAAAGTAAAGAGGCATTTTTGGAAAAGCTTACAATTTTTTTTGAAAACAAAAACAACTTTACAGCTGGTTTTTCCTATGCGGAGTTGGTCAAAGGAGTAACCTGGTCAGACCAAGGGGCGGTTTGAGTCAGGTCCAAGTTCGAGTTTCTCACTACACATTCTGACCCGACTGGCTCAGTTCCGGGTCAGTTTGTTCATATTGAGATAAGGGCCCACAACACTTGTTCGGATTCATGTGACCACTTAAGTGGTCACGTGAGTCGATTTTATAAGCAGCCATTGATGGACAATTCTAAGTGTCTATCTTCTTCCTCACGAGATTCGATTGTTGGGGGACCGAAAATCTCTTTTAGCCAGCCAGAGTTCATCGAAGAAGACTCTGAACTGGATTCCGATGACAAAACATAGAGAAGACGATCGTGATGGGACAGAGGGAGATAGGCCAAATCCAAGATATTCCAAGGGGTGTAGGGAAGACGGTGAAGATGAGGACGGCGGTTGGGTCAGTTGTGGTAGCTCAAAGGAGATGTCAGACTCAGACGATGAAGCGGAATTTCAGTGTGATGAATGTCAAGGAGAGTTAGAAGACACCTTAAACAATGATATACTATACTCAAAGCTTGTAGTAGAGGATTCCTTATTGCATAAAACTTCCATTGGGTGCGGAGAGATGAATGTTGCCGAGTGTGCTTTGAAAGACAAGGAGGAAAATCAAATACTAATTAAGGAAGAATCAATCCAGGAAAGTAACTTAAGACAAGGGACCTGCAAGAGAAATTCAGTTGCTCACCAAAATTCGAGCAGAGATGGCACAGGCGGAGATAATCGACAGAGCCTCGGAAGTACGAACAAGGGTGAAGTCAGCCTAGGTGGTCATCAGCTAAGCCCTATTCAGAGAGTGGGAGGACTAACCTTTTCGATTGTCTCTTCTCCTATTCCTTCAGACCCAGGTATGGCTGTGGTTTCGGTTTTAGATACTAATGTCTGCTCTGCTTTTGATGTCAGTCTTTCAGATTCCAGTCGTGCCCCTGTACTGAATACCCAAGGATTAGAGGCTGACAATGAGGAGGGTGGGGAGTTACAGGAGGGGGGTAAGAAGGTGGTGAGGGTGGGGAAAGCAGATTCAATTGAATTAGCTAAGGGGGAATCTAAGGAGGGCAGTGGTAAGTTGGAGAAGGAGAAGGAGGGGAATAGGAGGAGTGAGGTAGGGGGGAAAAGAAAGATAAGAGAGGAAGAAGAGGAGTCACTAGCTGAATTTGTAGGAAAGTTAGGTTGCAAGATGAAAGATCTGAATGAGATGAAAGGGTATTTACGGGCTGAAATAGATGGCAGGAATAGGAGGAAGAGAAGGTTAGGTGAAGTTGAGAAACTGAAGTTGGAAGTGGATGAAGGCAAAGAGGCTAGAGTAAGGAAAGGGAAGGGAAGAAAAGGAGGCTATTAGAAGGAAAGGGAGTGGGGGTAAGCAGAGGTGTTGAAGAAATGAAGATTATAAGCTGGAATGTGAGAGGGTTGGGGGGTGCAAGGAAAAGAGCTTTAATAAAGGAGGTCTTAAAGAAAGAAAACCCAAACATTATTCTAATTTAGGAATCTAAACTCATGTCATTTGATAAGAGATGGGCTAGGAGTGTGTGGAAGAGTTAATGGGAAGGTTCTCAATTTCTGTCAAATTTAAACAAGTGTCAGATGGGTTCGAATGGGTCCTCACCAATGTTTATAGCCCCAATGGTTACAAGCAAAGGAAGGAGTTGTGGGAGGAATTGGAAGATAATAGAGGTCTATGGGAGGGGCAATGGTGTGTAGGAGGGGACTTCAATGTGACTAGGTTCACCGAAGAAAGTAACAAGGTGAGGCAAAGGAGCACTACCAGCATGAGGAAGTTCAATGATTTCATTAATGCTTTTGAGTTAAAGGAATTGAATCTTCTTCATAATAGCTTTACTTGGTCTAATCTCCAAGCTGAACCTATCTATTCCAAATTAGATAGGTTCTTGTTCACCACAGACTGGGAGAAGCATTGGGGAGATTTGGTGTCAAGGGCCTTACCTAGAGTTACTTTTGATCATTGGCCCATAACGATATGCAAGTCTAATCTTGGTGGCAGTGGGCCTTCTCCCTTCAAAGTTTGAAAATATGTGGTTACTTCACTCGGACTTCAAAGACAGTGAAAATTTGGTGGAATGAAAGTAACTCGGAAGTCAATTGGACTAGGATGAAATTCCATTGGAAGCTAAAAGAGATGAAAGTCAAAATTAAGGAATGGAATACTCTACACTTTGGGATTTATCAAAAAAAACTCTACTTTTTAGGAGGATAGAAGAGCGGAAGCAGCAGTTGATAAGCCAGGTAGAAGAGTTAGATGCGAAGGAAGAAAGTAGATGTTTTGAGTATCGGGATAAAGAACTGATGTGGGAGTTAAGGAAGAGCTTGGAGGATACAATTTTCAAAGAAGAAGTAAGTTGGAGGCAAAAATCTAGACACAAATGGGTGAAGGAAGGAGATAGGAATACAAAATTTTTCCATGCAATAACCAATGGTAGAAGAAAGAAAAACACCATATGTAAGTTGGAAGTTGATGGGACAGTCTTAACTCAACAACAAGAGATTGCTGAGGCTTTTGTGGAACACTTTAAATCCATTTTCGGAAAGCCTCTGTAGGAGAGATTAAGGATCGAAGGGTTAGATTGGCCTAAGCTCCCCAATGAGTTGAGGTTGTGGCTGGAAAGAGAGTTTGACTTAGAAGAAATCAGGGATGCCATTTTCTCCCTGGATAGATCTAAAGCCCCGGGCCCTGATGGTTTCACGATGGCCTTCATCAAGATTGCTGGGAGATACTTAAGGCATATATTCAAGCATTGTTCTCGGAATTCTTTGGAAGAGGTGTGATAAACCCAGGCTTGAATTCTACTTTTATTGCTTTAATTCCGAAGAAGGTTGGGGCTTGTAACCCTAAAGAGTTCAGACCCATCAGTCTGGTTAACAACCTCTACAAGATCATTGTTAAGGTGTTATCCAGAAGAATTAGAGTGGTGCTCCCCTCAATTATCTCCCATAATCAAGGTGCCTTTGTGATGAGTAGGCAAATTGTGGACCGAATCTTAATTGCAAATGAGAGTGTGGAGGATTACAGAAGTAGAGGTGAGAAAGGGTTGGTGTGTCAGCTGGATTTGGAGAAGGCATATAATTTGGTTGATTGGTCTCTGTTGATGGAAGTTTTAGAGTCTTTTGGGTTTGGGCAAAGGTGGTGCAAGTGGATAAAAGGGTGCATTAGAACTTGCCATTATTCTGTGTTAGTAAATGGCAAAGTGTTAGGGAGGCAAGGGGACCCTCTCTCCCCGTTCCTCTTTACCCTAATTGCTGAAGTGTTATGGAGGCTTATTGAGAGGGCAGACTCCAGAAATCTGATTAGTGGTTGGAGAGTGGGGAGGGATAGGGTTCCGGTCACTCACCTACAACTTGCAGATGACACAATTCTGTTTTGTGATGGCAAGTAGATTAGTGGGGTGAGCAATCTAAAGATGGTGATTAAAGTGTTTGAACTAATGAATAACCTCAAAGTAAACCTTGATAAGAGTTGTGTGATTGGTATTAATATGAGTGGAGGAGAGGTGGAGGAAAGGGCCCGAGCGATAGGTTGTGAGATAGCTCATTGGCCATTGAAGTATTTAGGGCTTCCTTAAGGGATAATCCTAGAAAAATAATTTTTGGAATCCGGTGATTGACAAGTTCACTAAAAGGCTAGCTTCTTGGAAGAAGAATTACTTGTCTTTGGGGGGGTAGGATAACCCTGATTAAGTCAACATTGGCAACCTTCCAGCCTATTACTTGTCGGTGTTCAGAATTCCTAAAGGAGGTTGTAGGGAGTTGGAAAAACTAATGAGGGACTTTTTATGGGAACCCGAGGAGGAGAAAAGGGACCATAGAGTTAGGTGGGAGCTAGTTACAAGAGCTAAAAGTGAAGGGGGATTGGGGTTGGGGAACTTGAAGAAGAAGAATGAAGCTCTGCTAGGGAAATGGTTATGGAGATGGTCCAAAGAAAAGGAGAATCTGTGGGCTAAAATAATCCTAAGTATTCATGGGCAAGAGGCAGCTGGCTGGGATCTGGGACTATCATCTAGGGCCTCAAGAGCTTCTCCTTGGAAGTCCATTCATGCCATCCTTAAGTCTTTTCTTCCCTTCATCAGGTATGATCTTGGTTCTGGTTTGTCGGTAAATTTTGGGGAACTTACTTGGGTGGGGGATTTTTCCTTTGAAAGAGCAGTTCCCCTCCTTGTATGCTTTGTCTAGGTTTAAAAATAGTAGCAACCTTTGCTACCCTATCTAATTCTGCTATTGGTTGGAACTTGGGTCTTAGAAGGGCTCTTAGAGATTCTGAGTTGGAACCCATTTCGAATTTGCTCAAAATCTTGGATGAGGTAGCTCTTGAACCTTCCCGTGTGGACTCTAGGGTTTGGTCTCTTGTCCCTTCGGGTATCTTCTCCGCTCCTCTTTTTTCAAAGCATTGACACAACCTAGTCCGGTACCTGGGTCTTCTTTTTCAGCCCGGGAATGCTTTTTGCTGGGAAGCAATCCTAGAAAAGTGTAACATTTGTGACATGCTTCAAAAGAAAAGGCCTAATTGGTGTTTATCTCCACATTGGTGCATCTTATGTAAGAAGAATGGTGAAAGCTGTTATCACTTGCTTGTTTCTTGCCCTTTTGTTTCAGAGATTTGGTGTTGGTTCTTTTCTTTATTTGGTTGCAGGTGGCCCTCCCCTTCAAGCGTGCAAAGTTTGTTCAGTTCCACTCCAGTGAGGGGTTTAAAGAAGAGAGGTAAAATTTTGTGGAGATGTGCTGGAGCTGCTATTTGTTGGACGGTCTGGGAAGAAATCAAAGATTATTTCATGACAAAGAAAAAAGCAAGGAAGCCCTCATAGAAATTGTTTATGTTAGGGTGGCACACCGGGTCAAGTCTTTGAAGCTTTTTGAAGCCTATTCAGTAGGAGACATCATTAGAAACTGGGAAGAAGTGGCTAGGTCAGCTCCTATGTCTAGTGCTATTAGACCTGTTTGGACTCCACCAGATTTGGGTTTCATCAAATTGAACTTCGATGGTAGCAGTGAAGGTAATCCAAGCCCTTCAGGCATAGGTGGTATTTTCAGGGATGAAGAAGGTCAAATTATTGCTATGTTCTCAAGATCTATAGGCTGGGGGGATTCTCTGAGAGCTGAAATCCTGGCAGTTCTAGGAGTAAAAAGAGCTAAGCAGTTGAATATTAGTAAGCTGCTGGTGGAAGGAGACTCTCAATTGACTGTTAGTTGGTTGCAGAAGGAAGAGTCTAGCCTGTGGAAGTTCTCAAATGAAAGAAAGAAAATCAAGCAGCTAACTCAGAATATGATTGTAAAGGTTCAATGGGCCAAGAGGAGCACTAATTCCATGGCTGACACCTTGGCTAAACAGGGGGTGGGAAGATCCAATTTCTTTTGGGCTATATTGTAATAGGTGTTTTCAGTTCTACAAGTGAGGGTTAAGATATTTTACCCCTCCAATCTGGTTGTAATTTCCATATAATTTTAATAAAATTACTGTTATTGATCAAAAAAAAATGTTGCCTTATTTGTTCAAGGGATCCAGTCCAGGTTGTGAATGATACCATTGCTCCAGGGACTCAAGGGTAGTCATTTGCTGTCTCTAGATAGTCATTGCCTCATCAGAAAGGTGAGTGCCATTGCTTCTAGAGTAAATACCTCATGAAGGTGGGTCTGTAGATCGGCCAATTGCCAATTATGTGGAGACGAGTTATAGTGGGAGGGCTTTCTTACAGGATACTTGTACCTATTCCTTTTGTTTTCATATCTTGCTTTGGCTTTGTATTTACCTCTTGTATACGAAGTTGTTCCAGTCTTGCCTCTGTTTCTGTAAAGGCTTGTATCTCTTCCAAACAAAATGCAATTAGAATTTCGAAGTTGCATGGTGATTGGAAATTATTAGTTTGATTAGTGGTTAGCTGGAACCCTGCCCTCAAGGTTTGAGTGGTACTTATCAGGGAGCTTTTTATTCATATCCAGATGATGGCATAGAGTTTGATAGTTTCAAATTACTTAAAGGTTCAATGTGGTTCTTGTCAATTAGTTATCATAAAAATATGGTTCTTGTCAATCAGCTATTATGCACATTGCACAATATGGAAGATTTTCCATTTTCTCTTTATCTGTAGTTCTTTTCATGTGGCAGATAGATTTCACTTAGCTGGTAAACTAGTATATTAGGAATTTAGGATATCTAGATTTCATGTTATTCTAGATATATAAAAAGTTTGCTTTGAAGGGGTTTGGAGGAGTTTATAACCATAATTGTTTTAGCTATATGATTCTTGATCTTGCACAATGGTTTGCGTGGCTTTATTACTTAAGTCATAGTTGCCAAGGTGGCGTCTAGGCAGGCTCCTTGTTGACAATGCACTTATGGAGGGTTGCCTTGCTCAAGTGCCTAGTTTTTGTACAAAACACCATATAATAGTTTTATATTTTAATTTTCATAATAATAATTTGTTAGTGTTATTCACTAACAAATAGATATAATTTGTTGTTAGTGTTATTCACTTATTTTTTATATTTGCTGTTAGTGTGCTGTCAACCTAGGATGCTGTCAGCTTGTTCTTTTTTTTTTAATTAGTTTATTATTAGGGTGTGCCACCAGGGGTATAAATGTAATCTTATACTTATTTTATGTTAAGTTAATATAAATAAGAAGCTAAGCGCCGCCATCGATACTTTTTGACTCTCAAACCTTTCTCCCTCTCCCTTTTTCTCTTCTCCTCTCCTCTCCTCTCTCATTTATCTTTCTTCTAGAAGAAAAATATGGTATCAGAGCAGGGCTCTGGGCGATTGGAGTCCTTTTTTTCCTCAGAATCACATTCATCCACCCAGTTTTTCTGATTTCTAGACATTGAAGACAAGAAACTCTAATCGGATTGTGTAGAACCACTATTTCTATTTTCTTCTGGGTTCATCCTTGGTCGTAGTACCTAGTAGGAGAGAGCCGATGCTATGAAGACCCTGTTCTCTCCTTGGCCGATGCTGTGAAGGCTTGTTTTCTTGGATTTGCACCTTCGGACAGGTGCTGTACAGGGGTGTGTGATCCCCTTTGACACAGGTATGTGTTGTGATTTGTTGGTGTGTGCGGTGCGTAGCCCAATGGGGACTGAGATTTAAATCTCTGGATTGTTTGATTGCTATCAATGAATTTCAGCAGTATTTTATTGCCTTTTTCTTGATTGTTTGATTGCTCTTGGACTGTTTAGTGCTATTGTGCATTTCAGTAGTGATTGGATTGGTGTTTAGTGCCCGAACTGAGACTGTGAAAGGTACTAGTTCAGTGGGGACTGGTTGTGTGCATCTGTAGATCAGTTTCTTGACTTGTAGTTTGTGTTGCTCTCAATGGCAAATGATGATTATGTCTCATCCGGGGTTACATCAACCCATGGGAGGTGAAAACATAATGTTTCCTATGCCAATTACCCCTTTAAATGGCCTGAACTACCTGGAGTGAGCTAAGGGGATAAAACTTTATGTAACAACAAGGGGAAAAGCTAGTTACATAAATGGAAGGGTGAAAGAATCAGAGTGGGACTGTTGAATATGATAGGTGGGACCAAGATAACAATATGGTGATGTCTTGGCTTCTTGCAGCCATGGAACTTGATGTGAAGAATTTTATGTGGGCAGACATTGCTAGCGAGATATTGGAACATGCCAAAACCACTTATTCTGAGCAAAGACAATATGCCAAGATTTACCAATTACAAGCTGAATCCTCTACCTGTAAATAGGGGAATCATGGTTTGTCAGCCTATTACTTGGCCCTTACTTAAGTATGGAAGGAGTTGGACCACTATTAGGCTATAGAATGGAAACATGATGATGATGCTAAGGCTTATAAGAAGATGTTTTCTGAACAACGGGTTTTTGCCTTCTTGTTGGGGCTAAACCCTGTATACAAACCTCTTAGAGTTCAGATTTTAGGTAGTAAAGAGTTGCCTTCAGTTCAAGAGGTGTATGCCCTAGTTCAGTCTAAGGAAAGTAGGCGGAGTGTGATGGTTACAACTGAGGGGAGCAACAGGTAGGATTAGCTACAGTGGGTGGTAACAATATGAGAAAGAAAAGTGACTCCAAGAAGGTTGATGATAATGACAAGTTGTTTTGTACCCACTGTCGGCGTTCAAGACCTACATGTGACACATGTTCAGAGATTCATGGGAAGCCAAAGTGGGCTGTGAAGAACCAAGAATAGGGTAAAGTGCAAGGTCAGAAGAAGTCGAATACAACATATAATGCAACAAATGTGGCAACCCATGATACTCGGTCTATTGGTACTACCCGATACCACTTAACTGGTTCTGACCCCAAGTAAGATATCATGAATTCCTTTCATAATCACTTAGAGTCATATGGTAGGTCTTTGCGACAGATGGACAATTCAATTACTGGTACTCTTACTTCATTTGAGTATACATCAAGTAATGTGGCTTCTGCCTTCCATGTCACCACTACCACTGATTCCCCTTGGATCATTGACTTAGGGGCCTCTAACCACATGAACGGTAAGCCAAATCTTTTTCAGACTTATAGCCTTTTGTCAGGAAGGGATAAAGTGAGGCTTGTAGATGGATCATTCTCCTCCATTGCCAGCCAAGGATCGATTTCCCTTCCCATGGCCTTAGCCTGAATAATGTGTTTCATGTCCCTCAATTTCCTATCAATTTGCTTTCCATTAGTAGTATCACAAGCTCTTTAAACTATAGCGTAACCTTTTTTCTTGGTTCATGTGTCTTTCAGGATCTAACTTTTGGGAGGACGATTGGTAGAGGAATCTTAGTGGATTGTCTCTACACTCTCGACAACAAGGCTGGTTTCTCGGTGTCATCCTTGGAGTCATATAGTTAGCCAAATAAGAGTCAAATATTTTTGTGGCATAGTCGGTTAGGTCATGTTTCATTTGAAATAGTGAAGTCTTTGTTTCCGTTTTATTTAAGTCATTTCAGTGTCAGATTTCCAGTGTCAAACATACCGATTGAGCAAACAACGTAGAACAACATCTCATTCAAGAAATAAAAGATCAAGTTTCCCTTTCCATATTGTGTATTTTGATGTATGGGGGCCTACTAACCTCTGAGGGTAGGTATAAGTACTTTATCACATTGATTGATGATTTTTCTCGCTATACATGGGTATTCCCATTCGTAGCAGAGACGAAGTTCCAAAGATTGTGAAAGATTTTCAAAGAATGGTGTGAACTCAGTTTCATGTTGAAATCCAGATTTTTTAATCTGATAATGCAAAGGAATATTTCCATGGTGAGCTCAATGAGTTCTTTGCCTCCTATGAATCCATTCATAAGAGCTCATGTGCAAGAACATCACAACAAAATGGTGTTGTAGAAAGAAAGAACAGGCACTTCCTTGAGGTAGCACGAGGGATGATATTACACATGAATGTACCCAAAAGATTTTGGATGGATGCTATAGTTGCAATTGCCTTATGTCATCTTTTGCATGCCCTCCATAGTGTTGAACTACATGGCCCCTCATATGTTGTTGTTCTTTTAGTCTCCTTTATTTTCCATTCCCATGAGAGTATTTGATTGTCGTGCCTTTGTCCATGATTTGTTTCCGTCTTGTGGTAAGTTAGACCCTCAGTCTATTCCATGCATCTTTCTGGGGTATCCCCACTCTGAAAAGAGTTACTGATGCTTTGGTTCTGATAGTCATAAGTTTTTCGTCTCTATGGATGCTTCATTCTTTGAGTTTGAACCGTTCTTCCCTACTTCTCCTCAGGGGGAGAGTAGCGTGGAAGAGGAAAAGCAGGTCTAGGTCCGTCAAGTCTCTCTTCCTTCTATTTTGTGCCCCCTTTCGCGTCTTCCAACATAAACACCGTAGAGATCAGCAATGTGACAAAAGTGTGCAACTACCAAACATTGAGCAACCGACACCTTCAGACTCCCATGAGATAAGTCCAAATGAACTAGGCCCTATTGCACCTATTGATACCCCTGCTCCTATTTTGGATGACCTTGATATTCCTATTGTTCAAAGAAAGGGAGTCAGGTCATGCACTGCCAAACACTCCATTACCCAATGTCTCTTATGATCACATTTCCCCCTCATACCGAGCCTTCTTATTTGTAGTTGGTTGCATCCTTGTACCCAGAAATGTTGTAGAGGCCTTAAAATACCCTGAATGAACAGATGCTATGAAAGAGGGGATTAATGCCCTCCATAAAAATCAAACTTGGGACTTGGTGGATCTTCCAAGGGGGAAAGACCTAGTGGGGTGTAAGTGGGTGTTTACAGTTAAAACACAAGGTGGACGGGACAGTTGAAAAGTACAAAGCAGGATTAGTGGCAAAATGGGACCCTCAAGTCTACGGGGTTGACTATGATGAGATGTTTACTCAAGTAGCTAAGATAAACTCAATTCGAGTTCTTCTATCATTGGCTACTAATCTTGACTGGGAATTGCATCAATTGGACATAAAGAATGCATTTTTAAATGGTGACTTGGAGGAAGAGGTGTACATGGTTCAACCCCCAAGATTCTGTGCCAAGGGAAGTGAAAATAAGGTGTGCAAGCTGAGAAAGTCTCTTTATGGTTTAAAACAATCTCCTAGGGCTTGGTTTAGTAAATTTCATACGGCAGTCCAACAAGTAGGATTCAAGCAATGTCAGTATGATCACACTCTCTTTGTCAAGAATAGGTTGCTGTGTTGGTAGTGTATGTGGATGATATCATCATTATAGGAAATTGGAGCTCAAAAATACCAAAGTTGAAACAATTCCTAGCATCTCAATTTGAAGTGAAAGATCTGGGTCCACACTAAAGTACTTTCTTGGAATTGAAGTTGCTCGCTCAAAAAGGAGCATCTTCATTTCCCAGAGGAAATACACCCTTGGTTTGTTACAAGATGCATGCAAGTTAGGTGCAAGGCCAGCATAACTCCCATGGATGTTGGTCATAAATTGGGTGACTGCGTTGGTGAACCTCTGGAAGATGTGAAACGGTTCTAAAGGTTTGTGGGAAGGTTGCTTTATTTGTCCATGACCCGTCCATACATTGCTTATTTAGTTGGGGTCTTGAGCTAATTCATGCATTCCCCTAAAAGACCACACATGGAGGTAGTAGAGAGGATTCTTAGGTACTTTAAAAAGTATCCAAGAACAATTCTACTATTCAATAATTATAATCATCTAAAGGTGGAAATCTATATAGATGCTGATTGGGTAGGTGCTGTGGATGATAGAAAGTCCACAAGTGGGTACTACACATTTGTGGGAGGAAATCTAGTGACACGGAAAAGCAAAAAACAAAGTGTGATAGCAAGGTCAAGTGCTAAAGCGGAGTATAGGGCTATGACACATGGGGTGGCTGAAATATTTTGGCTAAAAAACCTTCTAAGGGAGCTTGGAGTTACTATTCACAATCCTTTGTCTCTTTATTGTGACAACAAGGCAGCCATAAACATCGCCAGGAATCTTGTCCTACACAAGAGGACCAAGCACATTGAAGTGGGCAAACACTTCATAAGGGAAAAATTGGAGAAGGGGGAATTTGTACTCCTTATTGTCAACTCTAAGGAGGAACTTGCTGATGCCTTCACAAAAGGACTTGCATACTCATGGCACAATGATTTGTGTGACAAGTTGGGCATGATAGACATATTCAGCCCATCTTGAGGAGTGTTATTGTTATTCACTTATTTTTTATATTTGCTGTTAGTGTGCTGTCAGTTTGTTCTTTTCTTCTTTTAAATTAGTTTATTATTAGGGTGTGCCGCCAGGGGTATAAATGTAATCTTCTACTTATTTTATGTTAAGTTAATATAAATAAGAAGCTGGGTGCCGCCAGCAATACTTTTTGACTCTCAAATCTTTCTCTCTCTCTCTCTCTCTCTCTCTCTTCTTCTTCTCTTCTCTCTTTTCTCCTCTTCTCTCTCATCTCTCTCTTCTAGAAGGAAAATTAAACTAAACTATTCATTTAGTGGCTTTGTAATATTTTTAAAATTTAAATTCTAGTTTCTTTTTATTATTTTCTTATGTATTGGGGTTCGATAAAACTTTGATGACACCTGAACTGGTAATCAAGGAAACACAAGAGCAACCAAGGTATGCCTTATTTTCTTCTTCTTCTTCTTTTCTTGGGACAAAGATAGGAGCTAAAACTCCTATGTTTTTTGATTTTTCTTCTTTTTTCTCTCGTGAATATGTTGACTTTCTATATTTTGATATGAAGTTTATACTTATTTATGAAGATTATTGGTAATTATTAGTGAAAGCTGATTGTTGGTTGTTATGAAACCTAAGAAATTACTCTAAGGTTCAGGTTTCTTATTTTAAAAATCTATTGCTTGGGTGACAAGGGGCTCCCCTATCACCTAACTTCGAGTTGACACCTTTACAACTATGACTTAAATTTAGTTGGAGAATAGTTTTTTCTGTATCTCATATATATATATATATATATATTTTGAGAGTGACTTGTCAAATGGGGCCATTACCCAGTGGTAGTTCCAGCTATCTGGGGTCTTGGGAGGAGTGGACTGGATATGATCGTAACCTTGCATTTTTTTTTTTTGGCACCAAGTGGTCATTCTCAGAATCAAGGGTTTGAAAGTACAATTACAAAAAGGGTCTATGTACAAGCAGGATTTCTGCTTAAGTGAACAAAAAGGCCCACAAAAAAGTATATCATATTAGCTTTATCTATCTATTTCTTAGCTCTTTGACATTCCAACTTAGAAAGAGCTCTTGGACTGAATACGGAAAACACCATTTCCAAAAATGTTGCCAATAAGTGTGAGCCCATAAGACAGTACTCATAGTGAAGGAAGAACATGATGGCTTTTTCTTCTGTCTTCCTGCATATCATATATGTGGAGTCTGATTTTATATAAGCATGTCTCTTCTCGCCAGTTGATGTAAAGTTGGTCATTTTCTAAGAGCTGCAGTCCATACTATAACAGCATTTGTCTTTTCATTGATTCCTCCCTATACAAATTTGGATGATAGGCTAGGTTTGCAACTTTGCATTCTCATTATTGCCTTCTTCCGCTGATTGAACTTCCGCTGCTAAACATGAGCTTACTCTTCTTCTTGTGTTGACACTCTTATGAAAGAACTCTGTTTTCTTGTCTCCTCCGAGCCGCATGAATCTATATCCTTATATCTGTTTAATATCCTCTTCATAGGCAACCCTGTTACTTTTGCTTTGCTTCATTTCTTGTGCATCTTTTCCTTTGAGCTAGCAAACTGCGTTCTTCCACCTCTTGAAAGGTGGTTCTGCTCCATTCATTTAGATTGCATTTCAAAGCTCATAGCTACTTGGTAAAAAATCTGGCTGTCCACTCTGCAGCGACAGATTGCTACCACTCCATTCTATTTCCAACAACGTCTTTTTGGATCTGAATGGGGCTGGTATTTGCCTAATCCAAAACCAAAAATGGTGAAGATGTGATTGGAAACAGGTCTTCGGGCATTTGTCTAAGCAACTTTAGGGAAGATCTTCCAACTGCTGAAACCAAAAAATATGTCAAGTTATACTAAACTGGTTGTTTGCCCATGTAAAATCAAACCCCTGAAGAAGCAGGTCCATCAATTTCCTGTATCATAATGGAGGGTTTTTGGAGAAGCACCTGGCTATTCTCGTCATTTCCGTTTTTAACTTTTCTTGGTGAATATGACAGTTGACATGCCTTTTTTTTCTTTTCCTTTTCTTTTTAATCTGTGGATGGTGCTGAAAATTGTTCTTAACACGCTTTGCTTTAGAAGAGTAAGGCTACAATGTTAACTTTGCACTTAATTTTTGAACTGCAAAGGAAGACATCATCAATTGTCATTCAGCAAATAATTTCTTTCCCATTTTTTTCTGTTTGTTTTTTTATTTTTCCTAATAATTTTCTCAGTTAACCCCTAATCAAATTGAACATCTTGGCCAATGGGGATGCCAGATAATGTGCTGAGATCCTCTCCAATTGCCATTGGCATAAAAAAGGACTATAATTTTTTCCATTCACTTTGGTTTTTATTTTATTCTTTAAACATCAGTTTATTTAAGCCCTAATCAAAATTTTGGAATTACTGTATAATGGGGATGTTAATCGCAGGGCTGAAGGTTAAGCTCTTTGTACACTGATCTTTAAGTGGTCTTGTCTGAGTGAAGTGAATGCATAATATGGTCATAATATGTGGCCATGACTCATGCAAGAGCTTCCTATTGATATCAACTGTTTTTTCTGCTTAGTGTGATATCTTCCTTGCTTAATTTTGGAACTAAGTGGTTATCTTCTTTTGTTTTTTTTTTTTTTTTTTATCCTTGTTCTCTTTGGGTAGGTAATACATGTTTCCTCCCCACCTTTCCTTCCATTCTATTAGCAAATAATATTAATTATATGGGCGTAGCTCATATACCCTGTAAATGCTTCTTCAATGCAGGTGGGAAGAATAGTGCCGATAGGTCTCTTCTTGTTGATCTTGTGTATTGGGTGTCTCAGAATCCTCCACCAGCACACCTTTTCTTGATTTCAAGTGATAGGGACTTTGCAAACATTTTACACCGATTAAGGATGAACAACTATAATATTTTGCTTGCAAGTGCAGAGTCTGCTCCAGGTGTTCTTTGCAGTGCTGCAAGTATCATGTGGCATTGGGATGTTCTTGTTAAAGGGGAAAATCTTATTGGTAAACATTTCAACCAACCACCAGATGGTCCCTATGGTTCTTGGTATGGACACTATAAGGGGCCTCTGGAAGACCCCTTTCTAGATATGGAACAACCTGCTTGTTTGCAACCTGAAGATTCACTGGATCCAGGAACAGATTCCAAATCTCGCCCAGTTCCCAAGGCTTTTGTGAATAGGATTCGTCAAATATTGAGCATGTACCCCAAAGGAATTAGTATTTCTGATCTTCGTTCTGAGCTGGGCAAAAGTAATGTGACCATGGATAAAGACTTCTTTGGACATAAAAAATTCTCTCGCTTGCTTTTATCGATGCCAACTGTCTTGAAGCTTCGGCCAGCTGGTGATGGCCTCATTTTGGTGCATGGTGTCCGCCCAAAAGCTGCTGAAACTGTGGAATCCAATTCGAAATTATCTACTGTTCCAGAAACTAGTAATGGAAGCCAGGACCAAACAGTTCCAGAAACTAGTAATGGGGACCGGGATGGCATTGACATTATGGAAGTAAATACTGGGGACAATGCTGTGAGTGCAGATTTGAAGGAGAAATTGCCACTACCAACATCTTCTCCAGTAAAACCAGAAGAGCCCCTTCAACCTGTCCATAAAGATATTGATGCTCTTCCAACTATGTGCAAATTGACTACTGCAGAGGGGCAAATATCTGAGATGGGGTTTTTCCAAGGAATATGGAGAAAGTGGTTCAGAAATAAAAATGATGCTCCTACAGATGAGGATAATAGTATATCAGCAGAATGTTCTGATACAGTAGGCACCTCTGACAAGACAAAATGCAGGGAAAAATCTCCAGAGTCAACAAATCATAATACCGACCAATTAGATTCCATTTCATCTTCCTCAAATGCAAAAGAATCAGCTAGTGGGGAGAGAATTACTAGGAGTCCTGAAGAAAATTGCAATAATCCCAGATTAAGCATGGGCATCATTAACCGATTTGTGAATTGGTGTAAGTTTTGGAGAACTAGCTTAAATCCTGATAAGGCAAATGAACATTGTTGTAAAGAATTGAACCAAACAGAGAATGAGATTATAAATCATGAGTTATTCTCAAAGGATTTCCTTTGGGATGATGTGGAATTGTTCGTACATTCACCCAAAGGATCAGCTCTCATTTCTCAATCGAAGACCAGGTACTTGTCTTTGCTTATTTTTAGTAATTTCCTCCTATAATGCTGACAGTGTTTTTCAGACAGATTTAACACAACACCCTTGTTGTATCGTTATTGTTAAGCTCATGAAAATCTCAGTTTCCAGTCAGTCAGTGATTCCTAATTTGTGTAATACTGACAATATTACAATTGATTTCCTTGTAAGTTCTAGCGCACATAAATCATCATCATCCAAGCCTTATCTCAAAACTACACGTGATTGGTATTCTAGCACAAGAAATCCACATCTTTTTTTCCTCTTTATTTTCCACTGGTTTTTCTCATTCTCATAAATATTAGTTACTAGTCTCTTATAATGTCATGGGAAACAAAATTGTTTCATTGTGGTTTACCATTACATTTTTTGACATGAGTTTCACTTTCACCATCTTAAAATGAGCACTTCCTGTTATTTGATAAAATGTTGGAACAAAATCATTTAGGGATTTTAAGGAAATTATCATATTTCTATATTCTTATAACATTTGGATATGAATCTATTTCATATGATGAATTAATTCAAATTCTATATAAAACTAAATAATGTAGCCAACTAACAGGCTGGGAGGAGGGACGAGCTGATAGACGAAATTAAGCGTCTATCTTCTTCTACCCCAAGCCCCTCCTCTCGTTCGAACAGTTCAGGCGCAAAAAAATCTCCAGATTTGCAGTCGCGAGGCTCTCTACATTGGGTCCCATCCAACCTGGCGAACCGTCTCTCACCAGATAGGCGCAACCCGAGATACCTCAAGCCTAGTGATGAGAACAGAACAAGGATTGAAGACTGGTCGAGTGAACAAAACAACAATGACGATTCTGATAGAGACGAAACGCCATGTCTCGGAAGTCTGTCTCTGAAAAGCAACAATGATTTTTTTGAAACAGAAAGTTTGCATACAGAGCTGTTGTTTTTAGAGGAAGAGACTGAAGAGGCAGGTGGCGAGAAGGCTAGAAATGGTGAAGAAAATGGTTCTAAAGCTGTGAAAACTCCTCCTCCCTTCGTCGAGGGAGCTGACCCTGAGTCTAATGAACTACAGGATGTTGGTGGAGAGGGACAAGAATCGGCTGTGAGGATGGATGCGGGTATTCCAGTGTTGGAAACATAGAGAAAGGTCTTCCAAGTGGGTAGGTCGTCAGGACGTGATTCTTTCACCATGTCTAGTTCACAACCTTGTCCATAAAGGGGAAAGGCTTTAAAACCAGTTGCCGCCTGTCAGGTATGGGTGTCAATTCTGTTTTAGGTACTGACTTGTTTGCTCTGCCTGTAACAGATATCCCAGCTTCCCATCTTGGAGGTTTTGGTGCAAGAAAGAGGGTGTTGGAAGGAAGTAGTAAGGGGGAGGCGGACAGAATTTGGGAGTTGATCTGTACAATGATGGAGGAACAAAATAAAAAGGAAGGACTCGGAGAAAGATGCTGTAGCCAAAATAAGTGAGCAGGGTAAAATTCTTCCTCAGACATTGGCTGGAAAGGATGGAGAAAAGAAAGAGGATGATTGCTGTATTAGGAAGGGGGGGGGGGAGGAACAAATAAAAAAAAAGATCTGAAGTGGAAAGGCTAATTTCAGACATTGAGGTGGATTTAGAATTCAGTGGTAGAGGCGATAGGAGGAAGGGCCTAAAATAAGGAGAATATGGCCTCTTATTGGGTTCTTTTGCTACTTTGTCTCGATGAAAATTATTAGCTGGAATGTAAGAGGGTTAGGGAGTGCAAGTAAGAGAAGGGTGATCAAAGACCTACTCCGAAGGGAAAAACCTGATATTGTGCTGTTACAAGAATCCAAATTGAAGGAATTAGATGGGAGATGGGTGAGGAGTTTTTGGAGGTCTAGAGGTTTAGGTTGGAGCTCGTCTCCTTCTTGGGGAGCCTCGGGGGGGATTGTAACACTGTGGAGGGAGGATGTGGTGGAAGTAGTGGAAGAATTGATAGGCAGATTCTTAGTTTCCATTAAGTGCAAGAATGTAGAGAATGGGTGTGTATGGGTTTTAACCAATGTTTATGGCCCTAATTCCTATAGAGAGAGGAATGAGATGTGGGAGGAACTATATGCAATCAAGGGGCTATGGGATGGTCCTTGGTGCCTGGGCGGGGATTTTAACGTCATTAGATTCTCTGATGAAACCAGTAATCCCCAACAGGTAATCTCAACAAGCATGAGGAAATTTAATGGTTTTATTGAAGATTGTGATCTGAAGGAAATACCTCTGCTGCAAGCTAGTTACACTTGGTCCAACCTTCAGGAAACCCCTTTGTGCTCGAAGTTGGATAGATTCCTATTTAACCTTGCCTGGGAGAATAGTTTGAAAAACTTGGTTGCTAGGGCGTTACCCAGGGTCACCTTCGATCATTGTCCTATCCAAACAGGTACTGAGTCTTTTCCTATAGGACCCAAATCTTTTAGATTTGAAAATATGTGGCTTACCCATCCAGATTTTGTGAAAAAAGTGAAGGAGTGGTGGGGTGAGGAGGAGAGGGGGGTAAGATAGAAGGGGATCAAGTTCCACAAGAAATTAAAAAGGTTGAGAGCCAAAATAAAAGAGTGGAATAGAGATCAGTTTGGTAGAATTGAGGAGCAAAAATTGGGCCTAATCTCTTGAATAGAGAACTTGGATGTAAAGGAATCTCACAATGGGCTGACCGAGGAGGACAGAGTGTTAAGGAGACAATTAAAAAAGGATTTGGAAGAGGTGTTATTGAGGGAAGAAATCAGTTGGAGACAAAAATCTAGACACAAGTGGATTAAGGAAGGCGATGGGAACACTAGATTCTTCCATGATTTGGAAAATGGGAGACGAAGAAAGAATTTTGTGACCAAGCTAGAGATAGGAGAGGAGGTGTTTACCAACCAGGATGACATAGCCAGAAAATTTGTGGACCACTTCAAATTGATTTATAGAAGGCCTTTGAGAGAGAGGACAGTCATGGAAAGGGTGGATTGTCCAAGAATTGATGAAGGAGTGGCAAGGTGGCTGGAAAGGGATTTCGAGGAAGAAGAGATTAAGAAAGCTGTCTTTATAATGGATAGATCCAAGGCTCCGGGTCCAGATGGCTTTACAATGGGTTTTTATCAAGACTGTTGGGAGGTGTTGAAAGAGGATCTAGCTGAAGTCTTTAAGGAATTTGCAGACAATCACACTATAAGCCCTGGAATTAATGCCACTTTTTTGGCCTTGATACCTAAGAAGAATGATGCCAACCACCCAAAAGATTATAGGCCTATTAGTCTGGTGACAAGCATCTATAAAATTCTAGCTAAAGTGCTCTCATTGAGAATCAAAACAGTCCTCCCTACCATCATTAGTGAAACACAGGGGGCTTTCATTCAAGGGCGACAAATAACAGATCAAATCTTAATTGCGAATGAGTGTGTGGAGGAAATGAAAAGGTCTAGTAAGAGAGGATTCATTTGTAAATTGGATCTTGAAAAGGCCTATGATTTGGTGGACTGGAAATTTCTATTGGAGGTTATGCAAAACTGTGGACTTGGGGACAAGTGGTGTAGTTGGATCTTTGGGTGTATCAGTACTTGTCACTACTCTATTATGGTAAATGGTACGGTGAGAGACTTTTTTCCAGCTTGCAGGGGTGTCAAGCAAGGGGATCCACTTTCACCCTTCCTTTTTACCTTAGTAGCTGATGTGCTTAGTAGGATCATTACTAAGGCTGACAGCGAAGATGCCATTAGGGGTTGGAGAATAGGGAGACACCAAGTCCTCGTCACCCACCTTCAGTTTGCAGATGACCTAATGATTTTTTGTGAAGGAGGTCTTAGTGAAAAGGTAGCAAACCTAAAGGAGATAATAAAAGGATTTGAAAGTGTCTCTAATTTGAGAATAAATCTGGAAAAGAGTTGCATAGCGGGTATAAATTTGGAGGTAGGGGAGGTCGAGGCTATTGCGGAGTGTCTTGAGTGTTCCACCACTGCTTGGCCTATGTCATATTTAGGGCTTCCTTTAGGGGCAAATCCTAGGGAGAGTAGATTTTGGACCCCAGTGATAGAAAAGTTTGAGAAGAGATTAGCCTCATGGAAGAAGAACTATATCTCTTTAGGAGGGAGAATTACCCTAATAAGAGCTACCTTGGCTAACTTACCTACCTATTATTTGTCTGTCTTTAGGATACCAGTTAGGGAAGCCAGGAAACAGGAGAAGTTGATGAGAGACTTCTTATGGGAGCCGGGACAAGAAAAAAATGATCACTTGGTTAATTGGGAAATTGTGTGCAGAAGTAAAGAAGAGGGGGGCTTGGGAATTGGGAGGGTAATTAGAAAGAATCAAGCTCTGTTAGGGAAATGGTTGTGGAGATGGCCTTTGGAAAGATAGAGATTGTGGCATGAGGTTGGTGGGAAGCATTCATGGGAGGTCAGAGAACGGATGGGATGCTGGTGTATCGAGGCAAGCTAACCTAGCAGCACCGTGGAAGGCTATTCACAACACCCTTCCTCAATTCCTCAATTTTATCAGGTATGAAGTTTGTTCTGGCAACTCTGTTCTTTTTTGGGAGGATATTTGGGTAGGAGACTCACCGTTAAAGGACTTGTTCCCTTCGCTTTTTTCTATTTCTTTGTACAAAAAAGAGGTGGTCTCAAAATTTGTTTCACCTTTGGTGACACCCTTAGATCCTACTTGGGATTTTGGGTTTCGTAGAGGACTTAGGGATGCTGAAATTGAGTCTCTTTCTATTTTGCTTGGTTGTCTTAATCAGGTTTGTTTGTATCCCTCCAAGCTAGATAAGAGAGTTTGGACTCTTAGACCCATTGGAACCTTCTCTTGTGCTTCTTTCTTCAAGTCCATCTCTCAACTTTCTTCTCACCAACCCTTTCCGTCTAAAGAAATTTGGTGCAGGCCAATCCCCCCAAAAATTATGGCTTTTTGTTGGGAAGTATTCCATGGGAAAGTAAACACTTTAGACAACCTACAAAAGAGAAGACCTTTTCTCTGTATTTCTCCTAATTGGTGTATCCTCTGTAGAGCTCACGGTGAGGATTGCTACTATCTACTAGTATCTTGTCCCTTTTCTGCAGACCTTTGGGCTTGGCTACTTTCGTTGTTTGGGGGTAGTTGGAGTCTACCGGCAGAAGTTCACATGCTCTTCAACCATTCTACTTTTTATTGGCCTACAAAAATAGGGAGAATTATGTGGAGATGTGCTCGTGCTGCTTTGACTTGGACTCTTTGGGAAGAAAGGAATCTCAGAATTTTTCAAGACAAGGAAAGGAACAACCAAGATTTGAAAGACTGTGTGTTAAACAGGGCAATACATTGGCTGAAGACCTTGGAAATCTTCCATCAATTCTCCTTTAATGACCTTTGGAGAAATTGGTCAGCAGTAGCAAGGTGCTCATTTTTAAAGGACAAATCATTTACAAGCTGATCTCCTCCACCCGAAGGCTCAATAAAGTTGAACTTTGATGGAAGCAGCGTAATCCAGGATTATCCGGAGTGGGGGGTGCTTTGAGAAATGAGAAGGGAGAGATTTTGTTGCTTTACTCAGGTCCCTTGGGAATTGGGAACTCCATCAGGGCAGAACTTTTAGCTGTTGTACAAGGGGTGCAATTTGCAAACCAGCTGGGGGTACAACACCTAATAATCGAGGGGGATTCCAAAGTGGTGGTGGGTTGGTTAAAAAATTCTGAAGAGGCTATGTGGCGATACAAGAATGAAATGAAGAAATTTAGTTGGTTGACAAGGAATATATTGGTTACTGTACAGTGGGTGGGGAGATCAGCAAATACTTTGTCAGATGTGTTAGCTAAGCAAGGGGTAAATAGGGAAGTTTTATTTTGGGCTCAGTTGTGATTATTGTTTTTCTTTCCTAGTTTACTTGTAAAATTCAAGGAGGGGCTGCAGCTCGTGCCTCTCGTTGGGATGATGTATGAACTCACTCTAAAGTTGCTTCTGAATCAATAAACTTATTATTATTCATCAAAAAAAAAATTGATGTAGGTATTACATATCCAAAGTGATGCTGATGCTGGGATGTTAAGCATATACTATGAATATTCCATATAGTTCATGTTTGAGGAGTGAGGACTGTGAAGAATATTTGTGGGCTTAACATGTAGCGTAGTTGATAACCCCCCCACCCCCCACCCACACACACACACACACATAATGCTGTAGGTGTAGAAATGATCAGGAGAATGATGTAGGAAAAGCCTTTGGAAATGATGAAGTTTTTTTTTTTTTTTTTTCTGTTTAAGATGTGGGGTCCATACACATTTGTCAATTCCCAATTGTATATTTCTGCAGTTTCAGCTCTTTGGAGGATTCAAAAATATGACCAGATGGAGTCAAAGTGTTTAGAGCATAATTGCATGGCTTTCTTTCATGCTTGAATGCCATGCTTGTAAGTATGTCTTTCTTTTATACAGGCAGGCTTTGTTCACTCTCCTCTTTTTGGCCACATAAATGGTAGTCTACAAATATGATTAAATGGAGTAAAGGTGACCGAGTGGCCCTTGGCAATTGACTCTTTACATCTATGATTAGGTGGATTTTGGGTACCATTAGAGTTAAAGATTATATGAGTTTCTAGACAAAGGAACTTTGTAGAGGGGATCCTTTTGTGTAGTGATCTCTCCTTCACTTGATGGCTATATTTTTATTAGGAGCTGTATGTCCTTAATTTTGTATATAAAACTAAACATTCTTTCATGTAATTGTGTATACATCATACTCCTTTTGATAGCCAACACTTCTATTCAAAATAAAATTAAAAACAAGTTCTTTTGTTATACACTGTATTCTGTTCATTGTGATACACAATCTAACTCAGCCTTAACCCCTACCTGTTCTGTTCGTTGTGATATGCTATTAAAATATTCTAGTTTTTCCTACATACAATATAGAAAATAAGGCATTCGATAGGGCAGAATGGAGAAGAATTTATATTATTGACTCTACTTCCACTTGGGTTGGATAAGGCAGATGATGATAGTGAGAACACCATCTGGTTTCTCTTTGTGTGTGTCTCTATAGCTTGGTAACGAGATTATCCTTTTCTTCTCTAGTCCAACTGCAGTTTTGGTTCCATTGTAGTTCAGAGTTTGGTATTATTGTGGGGACTTTGGTTAGTGTACTAGTTATATTAGTCAATTCCTAGGTTGGGAGGTTAGGGCTTTTTTGGATTGCTTATAGAAGGGCTCTGTTGTCTTTAGGTTCCTACAAGCTGTTCTCATTTGGTGCTTTATATAAGCTACCAATAATGATGTGAAATTTAGAAAGTGCAATTATTTATTTTTGGAGGGAGCCTTGGTGATGAATTACTTTTTGGAAATATAGACACGCTTAAAAACCATATAAGGAGAATAAATAGCTTCAAACAGAAAATATAAGTTTAGATCTTATTGTTGTGCAGATATTATTTGGAGCTTTTGAGAGGAAATAACAAAAAATCTTTCTTTCTGTTCAGAATTTCCCGAGGAGGATACTCTTGATTTGTTTTCTGTTTTCATTTTTTTTTCAATGTGGCATGCTAAATATTGACAAGGGACAAGTTCAGGGATCCGATAGAAGATGCTTTGACCAGGTGATGGTATTCCTTTGTGAGATCGTCAATCAGTTGACATTGTTCTATAAATGAGTTGGTCTGCCCGTCAATGTTCTGAAAATCACAATCATATCATAAATCTTAGAAAAAATGTTAAATTGAATTAATTGTGAATCATATAATGAATTGTATTGTAAAGTTAAGTATTTCAATTTTTAAAATTTATCAAAAAATAAAATACATATTGGTTGATGGATTGGCTAAGACAGGTATGCATTGGGAAAGTTTGTATGGCAATAGCTCTCTATATGTGTAGAGCTTTTTGTTTATTTTACTTTTTGATTTGTACATCCCCACATGTACAATTTGCCATTTCTTTTATATATTTATCTTATGGTTGCATTTCTGAAAAAAAAACTGTGCTTTGCATGGAGCAACTGGGGGGGGGGGGGGAGATGCTTGAAAAACAATGATAGGGAAGAGAGGGTCATGGAAGGGATAAATAAATTGCTTTAGTTATAGGTGGAAAAGGCCTGAGACTTGACGAAAGAGGGGGTGAAACCCTCTTTTAATCCATTTCATCCTATATGCTTAATACAATAGGATTTTATATTGAAAGCATAAGATGATGTAATCAAGTCTGATTTGAAAGCTAATTAATATACATACAATGACTCTTTAACCTACATATAATGTGAAGCAAGTTCAGTAAGTTTTCTGAGTAGGTTTTAAATGACCCTTAAAAAGTCTTATTTTAATATTGATTTTAAAACAAAAGTCCCTTAAACAAAAAATAATTCGAATTAATGTGAATAACATGAATTTATAAATTGTATGGCTCATGGTTCAGTTTGTAGGTTTGCTAGAGTCAACAGTTAAGGGGTATTTGAGTCATTTCGGAGTATTTTATTCTAGGTTGTTTTGTTTATTATGTTTGAGATTCAGTAGTGTCCCATACTTAATGAGGGCAACAAAGGTTATTGTATTTTGTTTAGAAATCTCTCTCTCTCTCTCTCTCTCTCTCTATATATATATATATATATATGTATAATATACTATTCTGGTCGTCTGGGTAGGTTATTTTTTCCCTCTTCTGGGAACAGACGAACCATCTCTTCTTCTTCCTCTCTCTTTCCTTTCTCTTCTCCTTCTTTCTTTCTGTTTTCTCTTTCTATTTTTCCTTCTTTTTCAGGAAGGAAATCAAGTCTGATGACTCTGATCTAATATCTGACATGGTATTAGAGCCCTGATTTCTTCCCATTTGTTTTCTATTCTGAGTGCCCTCTGTAGGTTGAACTTCAGATTTCTTGGTGAAAACTTGGAGGATCGAAGAGAGACTAAAAAGGAGTTGTTGTTTCTTGCCTAGGGAGGTATCCATGCCTCCAGCTGCAGTAGAAGGTGTGGTTTCAGTGGAGTTTTAGAGAAACCCTCTAATTGATGTATCAAAGAGGGACTGTCAGTGATCAGTTGGTGTGCAACAGCTCGTGTGGGGTGTTTCAATGATCTGAAATGCCATAGTTGTGGTTTTCTGGACTGGTTGTAGTCGACCTATCAATGGTATGTATGAAGAGTGGTTTTCTGAATTTTTCTTATTTGTGGAAGTGAGTAATAGGTGTGAGAACAATGCTGAAACCTGTTACGACACATGTTTCAAAACTTTTGTCTGTGTTTCTTTCTTGTTGATAAATGTGGGTGATATGTGTGAGAATAGTGCTGGAAATTAACTACAGCACACGTTTTGGTAGTAGTTGGTTGGTTGTGGTATAGTGTGGTGTCATGAAGTGAAGTGTTTTTTACCCATAGCAACCTTAGGAGAGAACAGTGATCAAAAGTCCAGTATTATGATTCCCCCTGATTTTTTGAATGTACAAATGACTTCTATCAAGTTGAATGGTGAAAATTATGTGCCATTGGCCAAGTTAATGGAGGTATTTCTTAGAGCCAAGAAGAAAGTTAAACTTGTGAAAGAGGGAAAACCCTTAGTTGATTCTTAGAGTATAGTTATTGGGAACAAGAAGATGCCCAAATTATGACATGGTTGTGGAATAGCATGGAACCCAAAATCAGCGTGGATTTTATGTTTTCTTGATACAACTAACGAGATTTGGGATCATGCCAAGAAGATCTATTCCGGACAAGATAATACAAGGGTATATCAACTCTATGAAGAATACTTTAATCTACAACAAGGAAATCGGAAACTTGAGGAGTACTATGCCAGTATGAAGAATCTCTGGAATGAGTTGAATATCTATCATCCCCTGACATCAGATGTTAAAATTCAGCAACAACAAAGGGAGCAACTAGATGTGACGAGATTTTTGGTTGGGTCGAAATTGAGTATGAACTAGTTAGGGCTCAAATTCTTGGAGGCTCTGCTCTCCGCTCTCTTGAAGAAGTGTTTGCACAACTTCGTAGGATTAATATTGGGTCTTCAGAGAGTCCTATAGTCTAAAATAGATCAGCCTTTGCAGTGATGAGAGGGGAGGTCGTGGTGGTGGACATAGTGGAGGTCGAGATTCAGGTGGAAGTCGTAGTTTTGGGTCTAAGAAGTGTACACATTGTGGGATGGAGGGACATACTTAATTTTTTTTATGATTTACATTGACATCCTTCTACATAGGCTAATCATGCAGCAGTAGGAAGTGGTGGTGATGCAGTTGATACCCAACAAATTGATTACCTACATCTACTAGTGCATTTGGGAAGGAGATGATGAGTATTTCATGTGATTAGTACGAAAAGTTCCTTCAGGCTACTTCCCAAAGGAATACAACTACTCTTGCCCACTCAGGTATGGCTTGTCTGGTTACCAAACCCTCACCTTGGATCATTGATTTTGGAGCTTCTGATCATATGATTGAGACTCCAGGTTTGTTTTCTTCCCTTTCTCCATCTTCTATCTCACAAACAATCACTTTAGCTAATGGTTCTATCTCATCTATTTGTGGTGTTGGAAATGTAGACACTGCATCGTTATGTTTGTCCTTAGTTTTGTATGTATCCAAATTGCCTTTCAGTCTTATGGTTGTTAACAAATTGACCCAATCTCTAAACTATTCTGTAACCTTCTTTCTTGATTCTTGTGTTTTTCATGATCTCAAGATGGGGATGAAGATTGGTGAAGGGCATGAAGTTGGTGGATTGTATTATCTTCATGGTGGTGGTATGACAGTAGCTCTCCAATCTTACACCTCTTCAATGGCATTGCAAATTTGGTCATCCTTTCTCAAGACACTTTAGTTACTTGTTCCATTTGTGTGTCATCTTTCTTTTTTGGAATGTGAGTCATGTCAGTTTGGGAAACATCATTGGGTTTCCTTCAGTCCTAGAGTCGATAGTCGTAGTTCGAGTCCTTTTTTCCTAGTTCGTTCTAATATTTGGGGTTTAAATAGTGGGTTGTTTCGTACAATTGTTATAAGTACTTTGTAATTTTTGTTGATGACTATTCAAGGACGATGTGGTTTTATCTTATGAAAGAAAAGAGTGAATTGTTTTTTATTTTTCTAAAGATAGACCTAAAGTGATTTGCAAAAGCCCCTACTATTTCTCTTTGGGTGGATATTGTAACCCCTTCAATCACCAGACTTAATACAAAATTCCTTCTTCTTCTTCTTCCACTTGCCATCGCATGAAAAAATTTGGTATTCTTATCCCCCCCCTCCTTCAGCCATTTACACCTTGATTTTTGTTTCCAACTTATTTCCTCTTGAAGAAGATAATCCTCTAACAGTTTACACAAATTCCATCTTAGCTCCTTATCTTCTTCTGTAAGACAACCCCTTTCTTCCTTACCATCAAAGTCCTCAATTTGTGCAGTCACTATTCGCTTTCTTTCCTCTAATCTCCCAAACTCTAACAGATTCCACTCCTTGATTTTTGCCTTTCAAATATTGGAGCTTCTTATGAAACCTCATTCCACTCCATTTCACTGTTGGATTGCTTTCTAGCCACCACTCTTTGACTTTCTTTATGAACCCTAGGTGTCCTAGCCACATGTTTTCAAACCTAAAGGGAGCAGGACCAGCACTTCTCACTTCCTCCCTATAGATTACAATAGGCCAATGGTCTAAAGTCACCCTTGGATATTCTCTAGAGTTTAGATTCCCCCAATGTTCTTCCAATCATTTGAGAAGAGAAATCTATCCAGCTTAGAGCAAATCGGGTTCACTTGGAGATTGGACCAAGTAAAACAACTGTGTGATAGTGGGATCTCTTTAAGCTCGTAAACATCCACAAATTGATTAAATTTCCTCATACTCAAGGCCGATCTCCGCCTCAGACTGTTTGTCTCTTCCAAGAATATTATAACATTAAAGTCACCTCCAAGACACCAAGGCCCTTCCCATAGTCCCCTTGTATCAGCCAGTTCTTCCCACAACTTCCTTCTCTCTCTGTAATCATTTGGACCATATACATTGGTAAGCACCCATTCAAACCCATCCTCCACTTGTTTAAACTTTAAGGAAATTGAAAATTGGCCTATTAACTCTTCCTGACCTATGAGTACTTCATTCTTCCACATTGTGACAACACCCCCCTGCAGACCCCCAAGAAGGCAGAGCCGCCCAACTAATCCCCCTGCCTCTCCAGACACTCCTTGCCCACCAAATGTCAAAATCTGCTCTCTTGGTCTCCTACAAAAGTACCACATCTGGGTTTGTTTTCTTGATGGCCTCTTTTATTACTGCTCTCTTCCTAGCACTTCCCAAATCTTTGACATTCCAGCTTAAGATCCTCATCTAACTATCTTCTTTCCCCTTAGACTCTCCTGCCCTCAGTTATTCCTCTTCCTTCTTTCTCCTTTAACTTTCAAACTTCTATATCCTCCCACCTCCTTTAGCAGCCTTTCAGCCTCACTCACTTTTCTCCTTTTAGATTTTGCTTCTTCTTTCTTTGTTTTCAAAAATACTTTGAGAGCATTTGGATCTTTCAATTTGCACCCCTGTTTTTGTACAAAACCCGCCACAGAATCCTCACTAATTACATCTCTTACACTTGAATTTCTACTTCCCTTCCCTATTGTTGTCTCCCCTCTTCCATCTCCTTCCTCCTCATAACCCTCTACTCTAACTCCCTCTGACCCTTCCTTTTGACTGTTTTCCACCACTGTTTCATTTAACAGACACTAGGATTTCCAGGATTCTTTTCTTTTCTTTTTTTTTTTTTTTTTTTTTTTTTTCTGTTTCTCATTCATTCCCTACATTTCTCTCCTGACCCTCCCTGTCGCTTGTATTTTCTCTCACCCCATCCCCTCCTTCAAGGACTGCAGCCTTTGGGTTGGGATTTGTATTTGGCACAAAAGTCAAAAAGCAACAGTTAGTATCACGAAACGAAAGGACACGGTTACCTGGGTTGTGGTGGGGAAGATTGGAAGTGCTGGAGTTGGATACAGAAACAGTCTGGCCCTGATAAGGAATGTGGGTTCCTTCTGGTTCCAAGGCTTGGTTCTAACTAGTTAGCCTTTCCGCCACCTCTGTTAAACAGAGATCACAACTCTTACCCACCTGTTTATGCCTCCCCACTGTGTCCTCGTATTGCTTTTGAGAAGTCTTGAGGGATCCCTTACAAAAAACCTGTTCGGCAAGGAGATTTTGAGGTGGAGCTTCTGAGTGTGAGTTAGAGTTTCCACCCCCAGAGTTTGAAATGTGTTCAGCGACAACAATGTATGGCTCTTCCTCAGCACAGTGAGACGTTACCGCACCTGGTCTTTGTGAGAACAATGTATCTAGATCAAAAGTTGCAACAACTTCTTCCTTTGAAAACTTCTCACCCAAAACACTGCCTAAACTGGACTGGGTATCCGAAACTTCTTCCATGTCTTCTTCCTCCATTTCACAGTCCACCCATCCATCGTCAAAACCATCCTTTTCCTCGAGATGAGCTCGATTGTACCTGGGGTTTGGTCTGTCTTGTGATGTTCGTCCCTCCTTGGGTGTTTCAGGAACTGCGGGAGGCACCCACCAGAGAGTACTTGAGCTTCGCTCTGACTGCCTGAGATCACCTACAACGTCCCCGCCCAAAATTTTTGAAGAAGAAGAAGATAGGCAATGTCTATCGTCTATAGTCCCCAACCGTCTCCCCCGACCCACGTGCTCACTTAAACAATCACGTGGGTAGGGATTCCCCCTTCTGGCTGAGCTGATCGGTCCACCCACCAATTCAGATGACCCAACCTACAAAAATCTCCCTTTCTTAACCACGCCAGCGAAGGTGTCTTGTCCCTTCGAATTACCAGCTAATTCAAAAAAATTTGAATTTATTTCTTTTAATAGATTTCGTGGCTTATGGTTCTCTCCCGGCTTTTCAGCTTCCTTTCTAAGCTGCCCCCTATGTTCAGTCTTACCCTCCTGCTGTAGGCCCCTAGTAGTCCAACCCTCCACGTTAGCATCGTCTTCTACCTTGGGTCTTCGTCCCCACAGCTTTGCCTCCACCTTTGAAACCAACCATACTTTAAACCATGTACCTTCATCAAGAACCTCTATTGTTCTTGGGAGCGATTCCGATCTCACCCCGACCATCCTAACACAACGGCACGAAAATCTTGCAGATGGACTTCCTCCATTTCTCCGCCCAACAACTTCACAATATTTCTTAGATTTGCTTCACTCCAGAGATGGAAGGGAAGACCCACCAATTTGAGCAGGAAACTTTCGTAGACATGTTCCATCTCATTACACAATGGTTTCTAGTTTTGAATCTGAATCAAACCTTCTTCACATTCAAAAGATGTAAATCCCCTGATTTTTTCATCGTCAATTCTGAACATTGCCTTCCTGTCTGAGAATGGTTTTATTGCAGCCTCGGACTCCAGATTCAAGTTGTGCACCACTGAGTTTAGGACCTTCCTCCAATCTTGTATTGCTTTGCTCGCTGAGAGCCTGAGATCACCATTCTCCGCTCCCAGTCTTCTTTCTCACCCTCAAACCACAACTTCATTCCTGTATTAGAGCTCGAAATAAGTTCACCATCATTGCATGAGCTCTTCTTCAACGGCTTCTCTAGGCTTTTAATGGGTGCTGAACTTTGTTCTTGCTCCAACACCACATCAACAGAGACAAGAAACTGCTGCAACCCTCCGCAAAGGCCATCCAACCTTGTTTCTTCTTCCCTTCCGGTAAACCAAGCAATTGTCTTCTTGCGTCGAAATATTCTGTGACCATGATGAACCAGCCTTTACCATTGCATCTCAGTTCCACTTCGTACCTCTTCTTTCCCAGTTCGAAGATATTTTTCCATCCTATTGTCCTAACTGATTGTATAACACCATCAATAACGCCCTTTAACCATGCCACTACTTCCTCAGACAATAGTATCGTGGCCTTCCTATTCTCCCTAATTTTTAACAGGTTCTTTCCTCTGGCCCTTCCGCTCTCAAATAATAAATTCAGACTTCCATCTACTCACCAAATGAAAAACTTCTCCACTTCGGCTTCCCATCAGTTCGGTCTTTAGTTCCAATCCACTAGATCATAAGCAATTTCCAAGTCCAATTTGCAAACAAATCCTTCTCTTCATTTCCTCTACACATTCATTGGTGTTTTCTCACAAGAATGACAATGGGAGAGAATTCTATACCTCATTTCAGGAATACATGGAACAACATGGGATTATCCATCAAACCTCGTGCATCTATACACCTCAGCAAAATGGGATGGCTGAATCAGTGTTTTAAAAGGCGCGCCTGAGGCGCAAGGTGAGGCGTTTTCAAGAGCAGGCGCCTCGCTAGGGTCAAGGCGGCGACACTTTAGTAAGGCGCTCACCTCCGCACCTAAGGCGTGCGTCTCAAACCAGGCGCCAGGCGGTCCAGGCGCATGCCTATGTTTGGTTGCCCTTTGTTTTTTTATTTGTTTTTAAATTGACTTTTATAGATAGATTATAATCATATATGTATAGATTATTTCCTTTTATGTGCCAAAATGGTTGGGATATGGTATAGCAAATACAAAAGAAAGAATTCACGACTCCCAGTATCAGTCAAAGTCTCGAGCCCTCAACCCCCATGTTTTTCTTGGATCATCAAGTTCAGGCCATCTCTCAATTGAACCACCTTCAAAGTTCTATCAGAGGCCATCTCTCAGTCGGACGACCAACTGCAACGTTCAGGCTTTTAGCAATCAACAGCAGGTATTTGTTTCTTCTCTTTTTACACTGAAAACAGGGGTTTCGCCCACCCCCTTCTTCTTCTTCTTCTTCTTCTTCTTTTCTTCTTCTTCTCCTCCTTCAGTTGTTCTTCTTGTTCACAAAAAAACAGGGGCTCCGCCTCATTGTTCCACAATATTTTTTCTCAACAACAAATATTTGTTTGAAAACAGTAAAATAGGGCTCGACCCCTTTATTTTTTATTTTTTTTAATTTTTAGTTTTTTCTTTGCTTCTGCTTCCCCCACTTTCTTCTTCTTCTTCTTCTTCTTTCCTTGTCTGTTTCACACTAATACAGGGGATCCGCCCCACTGTTCCACAATATTTTTTTTATCAGCAACAAATATTAGTTTGAAAATAGTAAAACAGGGCTCGATCCCTTTCTATTTTTTTTCTATTTTTTTAGTTTTTAATTTTAATTGGAACCTGCCACTTTTTGTGCGCCTTTTGCTTTTAAAACACCGGGCTGAATGCAAGAATCGTCATCTACTTGAGACTGGTCACTCCCTTTTACATCATATGAGTGTTCCTAAACGTTTTTGGAGTGATGCTGTTTTTATAGCTTGTTTCTTCATTAATCAGATGCCATTGTCTATCCTTGAAGGTCAATCTCCCTTCGTCTACCTTGTCTCCCTTTTCTCTTATTCCAAGTGTTTTTGGGTGTATACTTTTTGTTTATAATCTATGCCCGGGGATGGACAAATTAGATGCATGCTTTACCAAGTGTATCTTTCTTGGCTATTCTCGGACACAGAAGGGCTATAAGTTTTATCATCCATCATCTCAATGCTCCTTTGTGTGTCTTGACGTCACCTTTTTCGAGTTTGTTCCATTCTTTACAAGTAGTGATAGTCCTCTTTCATCCTCCGTGCCTCCTCTTCCAGTCCCTGTTGTTGACCCCATTCTTCTTCCTGTTCTGCATCCTCGTCTCCTCCATGGCATGTTTCTACTAAGCGATTACTTATTAGGCATGTGTATACACATCGACAGGTACCGGCTCCTCCTCCAGTTTCTTCTCCGTTGACAGATCTGACAGTTATTCCTAACCTTGTGATGCCTTCTTCGTCTTATCTTGATCTTCCCATTGCCTTGCATAAAGGTAAACGTAGTTGTACTTTGCATCCTATTTCTAACTATGTTTCTATTTCTCATCATTCTACTTCCCATCAAGAGCATGTTTCATTTTTGTCTATTGTTTCTATTTCTAAGAATGTGCAGGAAGCTATTACCTCCCCAGAGTAGTGCAAAGCAATGGAAGAGGAACTCTCTGCCCTTGATCATAATCACACGTGGGAACTCACTACTCTTTCGCCTGGTAAGCATGTTGTAGGTGGGTTTGTACATTCAATTATCTACCAGATGGGAGCATTGAGCGCTTAAAGGCTAGGTTGGTTGCCAAAGGGTACTCTTAGTTGTATGGTGTGGATTATACAAAGACATTCTCTCCTGTTGCCTAGATTGGCTCAATTTGTTTGTTGATATCCTTACTAGCTATGTTTGATAGGCCCCTATTTCAACTTGACACTAAAATGCCTTTCTTCATGGTGATCTTAGTGAGGAGGTGTATATGGAGCAACTACCAGGGTTTGTTGCTTGGGGGAGGACACTAAGCTGTGTAGACTCAAGAAGCAATTTATAGACAAACAATCTTTGCGTGCCTGGTTTGGTAGATTCAGTGAGGAATTTAAAGACTTTGGTATGATGCAATGTTATGTTGATCTTTCAGTGTTCAGCTATGATTCTGAAGCTGGAAACATCTTGTTGGTGGTATATGTCGATGATATTGTAATTACAAGTAGTGATAAGTTGTGTATTGATAGATTGAAGGATTTTCTGCATGATCACGTTCAGACAAAAGATCTTGGCAAGTTAAAATAATTCCTGGGTATAGAAGTTGCAAGGTTGAAGCATGGCATAAATGTGTCAGAGGAAGTATGTGCTTGGCTTGTTAGAAGAGAGTATTGTTGGGCACTAAACCAGTTGAAACTCCTACGGAAGCCCAACACCAAATTAATCACTGATGTAGGTGAAGAATTTAATGATCCTGGGAGGTATAGGAGGTTAGTTGGTAAGTTAAATTATTTGACTATTACCCAGCTAAACATTTCCTTTGTAGTGAGTGTAGTCAACCAGTTTATGCAAGAGCCTCGGGTTCCCCATTGGAATGTAGTTTTGAGAATTGTGCGGTATTTGAAAGGGGCTCCAGGTCATGGATTAGTATACAAATTAGGAGGAAGTCTTGAAGTAGAGGGTTATACAGATGTGGATTGGGCCGGCTCATTGTCTGATAGGAGGTCTACTACAGGGTATTGTACATTTCTTTGAGGAAATCTGGTAACGTGGAAGAGTAAGAAACAACTATGATAGCAAGAAGCAGTGCTGAAGTTGAATATAGAGCTATGGCACCCACAATCTGCGAGTTAGTGTGGTTGAAAAACCTTCTCCATGAGATTGGGTGTACTCTCACCAGTCCTATAAAGTTGTATTGTGACAACCAAGCTGCTGTTCATATTGCATCTAATCCGGTTTTCCATGAGAGAACAAAACACATTGAAGTCGACTGTCACTTCGTAAGAGAGAAAGTGCTTAATGGAGATAATTACACTACATGTGAATACAGGAACTCAGTGGGCTGATTTGTTCACAAAAGGGTTGAGTTGGGGAAAGGTGGATTATATATGTAACAACCTGGGATTATATGATATATACTCTCCAGCTTGATGGGGGAGTGTTAGAGTCAACAGTTCAGGGGTATTTGAGTCATTTCAGAGTATTTTATTGGGTTGTTTTGTTTATTATGTTTGAAATTCAATAGTGTCCCATACTTTATGAGGGGCTAAAGGTCATTGTGTCCTGTTTCAAAATCTATATATACACTATTTTGGTCAGCTGAGTAGGTGATTTTTTTCCTCTTTTGGGAGCAGCCAAACCATCTCTTCATCTTCCTCTCTCTTTCCTTTCTCTTCTCCTTCTTTCTTTCTGTTTTCTCTTTCTATTTTTCCCTCTATTTCAGGAAGGACATAAGGTCCGATCTAATATCTGACAAGGTTCAAGCTATTATGATAATGTTTTTCCATAGAAGGATTCAAACATAAAGATTTTAATCAAAACCATCATGATTCATGATTTAAGTCAAACGTCTGATCATAAATTATAAGATTTTCATAATTATTCTCCTCATTGCACAGTGCTGTCAAACTCGTTGAGTGCTCCTTAGGGAAACTGGGTCTCTCCAAGATATGGTTGCATTAAAGACTTCAAGGGAGTGTTGATCATAGTTTTCTCAGGTCCAACTGAGGTGTATTTTTTTTGGGTTTTTGACAAGTAATTAGATTTTATTACAGAATGGAGAGAAAAAATCACAAGTTTTTAGGGAGAGGCACAAGCTGCAACCTCTCCCAACAGACAAAAAAGAATCAAATTACAGTTGTGCCCAATACAATTGTTCCCTATTTGCCCCTTGCTTGGTTAAGCTATCAGCAATAGCATTAGTTGATCTCCCCACTCATTGTATCTTTACACTCATATTCCTTGTTATCCATTTGAATTTTTTTCAGTTCATTTTTGTAGTGGGTTTTGCAGCCACCTTGGAGCCACCTTCTATTAGTAGCTGTTGCACTCCTATCTGCACTGCAAATTGTACCCCTTGAAGGGCAGCTAGTAATTATGCCCTAGAGGGCTAGAGGAGTCCCCCACACCTAGAGGGTTGGAGTATAAGAGAGCCGCGTTACCACTTTCATTCCTTATAACCCCTCCCACCCCAGAGGGACCTGGGTTAGCTTGACTACTGCCATCAAAATTTAACTTCATAAATCCTTCAGGAGGGGTACCCAACTCATATACACCTTATTCTTCCTAGAGGAGCTACACCAATTATGTGAAAGACAAAGATAAGGTCTTCTCTTTTGTAGATTGTCTAGGGTGTTTGCCACTGCTGCCCAATGCCTCCAAAGATCATTAAAAGAGAATTGGTGAAATAAGTCCAAGGATTTCATCCACAAGATAACCCTATGTAAGATGCACTCCATTACTTCTTATATGCTTCTTTCCTTCACTAGAAAAATTCTGGCATTCCTTTCTTCCCCCACTGTCCAAATCAAAGAGTCTCTTGCACACCTTCACATTAATCTTCCTCTTCGATGGTGCCAAGGAAAGGTAAACAGATCAAAAAGCAAACTTACATCTGCTGGCCTATTCCACTTGCACCCAAAGATCCAAAAGAGCTAATCCCACAAATCTGCAGTAACCTTACAGGAAATTAGTAAATGGTAACAATGCTCACCATGAGACCTGCAAAGAGTACAACTATGTGAGACAAAGATAAGGTCTTCTCTTTTGTAGATTGGTCAGGGTGTTTACTTTTCCATAGAACACTTCCCAACAGAAAGCCAAGACCTTAGGGGGGAATAGGCCTGCACGAAACCTCCTTCTAAGGGAGGACTTCAGAATGACAAAGGGCCTTGAAAAAGGAAGCACAAGAGAACTGACCCGAGGCAAAGGTGTCCAAATTCTTTTGTCTGGCTTAGAGGGGTCCAAACAAACCTTTTCAAGAAGGCTCAAAAGGTTCAACTGAGATGTTTATATTACAGAAGACTTTGGAATTGCTACAGGGTCTAAGACTGAAGTTTTCATTTGGAAGGGAGAGAGTATAGTAGAGGTCAATCGGCACTCCCAGATATTGCATCAAAGAGGAGTTATAAAATGCTACTTGGAGCTTTTTTTGATCAGTAAATGCTCCTTGGAGCTTGAGGTACTTGATCAAGTAATTTAAGGCCATATCTTATTGAACATCTTGTTCAGACTTCAGATGTGATTTCAGGACCCACCAACTCACTTGCTAACACCTTGGCAGCATTAAGAGTAGCCAGAACCTCATATTGGGGAGATGATATCCCAGGTAGTAGGTTTTGGTTCTGTTATTGTTTCTTCTCTTTTGTTCGGTCTCTTCTTTTTGGAGCACATGGGCTGGGGATTGCTTCATTTCTATCTTATAAGCAAAGTGGCCTTGTACTATGCTACTGTTCCCTTTGCTATTATGACATTATTTAAAAAGATCATGGCCCCATGAGAGCAATGTGTAGTGACAATAATGTCTAGCATGACCAACTTTCTGAAGTGCCCTTAGTACATAAGTCATCTGTTCGTATTGTTCTTATAAAGGAAAATAAGCATCATTCCTAGAAATGTATTGGCACATTTGGATGGCAGGGAGGTGGTAGGTTCTCCTAGCTAGACATGTTTTAACTTTTAGTGAAACTGTAGGGATTTGAGCCTGTCATATGATTCCAGCCAAGCAATTTGAAGCCTAGAAAGTCTTGAACCATTCAATACACTTTATTTTTTATTGGTGATAAGTAATTTATGTTTGGACAAATAGATAGGATCATTTGTTTCAGCTGGTTTTTTGGCCTGGAAAATGCCTGGATAGGACCATAAGATGTTGGTTGTTGATGTTGTGAACGAACATGTTCCCATCCTGATATATTCATCTGCTTTAGAACTTAAACAATGGCTTCAAAATCATGCTTTGCTATTTACAATTGTTTGCATTATTTTGATTTTGTAACAGGGAACAAATGGCAGAGTGGCTGCAGAAGGAAGGGCCAATAGTTCTTAGTAGTCTCAGTACAAGTGATCTCATTTGCTTGGTTAATTTGTTAATCTCAGAGAAAAAATGGATTGGGGAACATCCCTCCGAAACCTTTCCTTTTAGAATCATTGCCCCTGCTGGAAGGAAAGCATCTCCCCGAAAAGGTTCTTGTTCAAATGGCCTAAGTTCAATCTTTTCAGATATTGCATCTCAAGCGAGCTTGCAGAGACCAGAGCATGAGAGTGGAAAGGCTAAGAATACTGGAGCGGTTTTTGCCGAGAGCAAAAGAACTTCTGAGAAGTCCAGAACTGAGATACTAACCAATTGCCAGAAGCTTGTGGCTGAAATTTTGGAGGAACATCCAGATGGATTCAACATGGGTTGCTTCAAGAAGCTGTTCTTGGAGAGGTATGGTTATGTTTTGGATTATCAAATGCTTGGTTACCAAAAACTAGCAGCCCTGTTACAGAACATGCCGGGGGTAAGGATAGAATCCACTTATATCCTTCCCGTAAGAAGCATTTCACCTGATTGCTTCTCGGAATCCATTGTTCCTTGTAGCCTAGATAATAGTGGAACTGGAAAAGCAGTTAAATTGGACAGTGAATTATCTGGTTCATCAAGGAAGGACAACGATCGTGACTGTGTGTGGGAGGAGCTTGGACCAATTAAGACAGGTTCTCATGGAAATGTCACAGTATCTGGGTTGGATAGGAAAGCAAACAAAGAACCCATGGAGATGGAGCCAGTTGATGTTGATGCCAATTTTCTATCGGAAGAGGAGTTTTCAGACATGGAAAAAGATAATAAGCCCACTTCATGTGTAACGGGACAAGTGAAGGCCAGGACAAATGAGGAAGAGAGTTCCCTTTTGCAGATTTTGGATTCATGGTACAGTAGCAAGGATGATGATGGTAGGAAGCATCAGTCACAGAATGGTGACGAACTTGTGGATTGTTCTAAAACTAGCTCAGTGACTTCGGGTTCATCTGAGCTTGAGGTCAAGGGCACCCCAGTTGTGACAAACTGTGGGCACAAATTAAGGCCTCTTAAGAAATATTCTTTTGTTTCTGATCAAGTTGGGGATGACAAAGAAAAGGTGATTGATAACATATTGGGTAGCTTGAAAAAATCTACCGAGTCAAGGATACGGGCATGAAGGTCTCAGGAAAAGCTGATACAGGTAAATCGGGTTTTGGACTCCAAAACAAAAAGATTCCCAGTGGTGTAGTAGTTCACGATTGTACTAGTGTTCTTCCGAATTTGGTTGAAAAGCAGGGAAATTGAGAAATTTGCTATACTTTTGAGCCTCAGACTGTGAGACAGGCACTATATAATCAAGACTTCAAGTTTGTTATGTGGGTCCTTTTGTTTAAAAGGATTACAAATTTTGAATCAATCTTGGAGCACAAAGAAGGCTTATTTTTTATGATCATAAGAGGGTTCAATTGAATAACAGAAGCCGCTAAGAGTACTGTCAAAATGATGGGACCAAGATGCTTCGAATGGTGGGTGCAATCCTTATGCGCATCTTCATGAATGACTGCTCTCTCGTTCTCTCTTGGTTATTAATATCATGCTGTAAAATGTCTATCTGCATGGCCAGTTGGCCACATATTGGACGCCCTAAATGTGGAGAAAACTGCAGGTCATTTTAGGCTGGAGACGTACTCAAAATGTAGAGACCCAAATCTCTCCATTTATTTGTTGTTTCTTTGCTACTTTTTCTATCTTAATAGCATGTTACCATACACGAAGGAGATCTGAGTTTCGAAATTGCATACTCTCCATCCTTTGTACGAAAAAAAAGTGCACTAGTTTTGACAATGCGGCTTTTGCTGGACAATCGGGTTTTCTGAATTCTGTTAGAAACTTAATTCATATTCATGTTTGCGAGTAATTATGTTTCTTGTTTTCGACCCTTAATTACATAAATTCTTTTTTTTGTTGAATTTTATAAATGATCCGTAAAGCTTAAAAAATATCAAAACTGTCATTTTATTTATTATTGCTGAAATCTATAGCGTTGATATAATAAAGATATCAATAAAATGCAGAAAGCTGTGATTTTGGATCTAGAACACTAGCAAAACAAAAATAGAAAGACGAAATTTCACGAGATCTTTGCAAAAATCATGGAACTTACATTATGGCCCCTATAGTATGTTAGCATTGATGATTGATCAACGAATGGAGACGTCTTATTTAATTTGCATTGAGCCATTATCAAGTCAACTGTTCCATCCTGAACTTTCAGTCTGTTTTTCTCTTTCGACGTAAATGAACGACAAAAGCTACAATAGTGGCAAGAATGGCCGATCCTCCAAAGATAAAATGACCGTACAACGAACCTTTGGAGGCTGGTAACTCTGTTTGAGTGGATTGGTCGAAGCTGTTTCTCCCCTTTTCTGTCTGTGGAGATTCCCTATGGGCGAGCTGCTGATCTTGCTCTGTTTTTGTTTCATCGTGCTTGTTGGGAAGTTCAACATCTGCTGCTTTGCTTTTTTGCATCCCGCTCCCTGCTCTAACTTCCTCATCTCTGCAGAGCTTGCCATCTTCATTTATTTGTTGGGCTGCAGGTTTTTCTTGATCTAGAGTTTCCAATAGTTGAGGCACTTGATCAGGTTCAGACTCGATGGGTTCTATGATATCTGGGCCACGGCGTTCTTGGGATTGTTCTGGTTTTCGGCTTTCTACTCGAGGAAGTTCGTCCTGAGCTTTTACAGCCGGGGGCAGAGCTGGCATTTCTGATTGTTCAAGTTTCTTTGGTTCCGCAGCTTCTGGCATGGTTTCAGATTTCCCTCCAGCTGAATCATGTTCCTTTATTTCCATTTCCTCAAGTCCAACACCTCGGACTCCTTTCGCTGATTTTGGCATGTAAATGGACAGAATTGCTTCTTCTTCATTGAACTTCGCCTTGGTTTTGTCCAGAATGACACCATCTGGAATCCGAAAGGCCTTCTTGAATCCCCTGATTTCTACCTCTTTCCTGTGCATTATCCATCTATCCATAACCATCTCCTGAATGAGCTTTTCGCCACTAATCAAAATTTGGGTTCCATCTTCATTTATCTCAATCCTGATTTTTTCTTTCTTGAAGCCTGCATTGGCTTTTGATTTGAAGATTGAAGGATAGAAAGCAGGGAAAGAAAGGAGAAATAAGTATAAGAAGGATGCATACCTTTTAGATAAGCAGTAAGTATGAACATGGTCTCTGTTTCTCTCAATAAGAAGAGAGGGCCGGCGCGGTCCTTGGTTATTCGAAGGTCGGAGGTGAGGTCATCTCTGGTTCTGGTTATTTTGAGTCCCAGTTCCAGCTCCATTGCTGCTTTCTCTGAAGTTCCCTGTGTTCAACTGAGAGAATTGGATTTGAGAAGCCATTGGGAGGAGGAAGGGGCTTAAGAGAACCAGATGCTGTGAAGTCCTCAGTTACGTATTCATTGCTTCATTACCTGGTATAACAGATTGGCCAATGTCGGATCTTTTCTGTTCCTTTTTTTTCCCGCTTGGGTGGGAAGCCAGGCCACATCCTTTCCGTTTTCTGGACATGGGTTGGCAAAAAAAAATTCTTACTTCGTAATTAACTTCATATATTGCCTCTGGGGCTGGAAGAGAGGAGCAAGCAGCGGTTTTTTTTTTTTTTTATAAAAATAAGTTAAACCTGAACTGAAAATGCCATCATTCCAAAATTTTGTTAGTTTTTGCAAATTGATTTGCTTTCAATGGTGAACTTAGTTCTAAATATAGAGGAAAACCACAATGAAATCATCCCATTTCTTGTGGTCTGGCATCGAATGGAACTTTTTCAATTTTTTTTTTTTATTCGAGTAAAGAAAGGATTGCTTTAGAATGAATGCTTCTTTCCTAGATTCTGGCCTCTCTAAGGGTCTGTTTGGTTTGTGGGAATAGGGGTCTGGAGTTGGAATCCAATTGTTTGGTTGGCCGGAATCAGAATTTCATTCCCATTCCTGGTGACTCCATTTGAGGATGGCCATTTCCTCCCTCTCCCATGGGAATGAGATTTCATTCCTGATGATTCTAATTTTAATTCCGATTCCCATCTGAACCAAATAGATTATCGAAATAGACAATTCCAATTTTGATTTCAACTGCGAACCAAATGGACTCTAAGTAGAGGAAAATTTGTTAAAATACCTGGATGCCATCGTTGGAAGTGATTGCTATAATTCTCTTCATATTTTGAAAAGAAATTTGTATTTAGCAATTAAACTCTAACAATGGAAAAAGTGGGGTTTTATGGGCTTGCAAATATTAGTGTATGCGAAAGTTTTATATGGGGAAATTTCTTTCCTACTCTCGAGATTAGGATTAACAACTTTTTTGTTTTAATGATTAAGAGTGCTTTGTTGATAGTTGATACATGAGATTTATGGCTGTTTATTGGGAAAAAGGCTTGATTACTGTTATCTGTTGGGTTTTTTACATGATTAAAATTTTCTTTAATTGGATAAAAATGGAATTTATTTATTTTTGCAAATCAAATAAATATTTGATAATGTAAAATCCTGATTGGATTCTAGGTTAAAGTAGAGAAGAAGAGGAGAAGGAAGACAAAAAGAAGAAGAAGAACGAGGAGAAGAAGAAGGGTTCGGCCAGATGAGAAAAAAACTATCCTCTCTAGTTGACCCACTTGCATTTATCTCACATAAGCTTGGTTACAAGAAAGTCAATATTGCCCCTCATAAGTGATGGGACACAACTTAAACATAAATAAAATAGATCTTTCACTCTCACATAGATGCACCTAAATGACCAAAATACCCCTGTTCTGTGAACTGTAACACTCCCCCTCAAGCTAGAGAGTATATGCCATATAGTCCCAGCTTGTTACAAATATAATCTACTCTGCCTCGAGACAATCCCTTTGTAAAGAAATTTTCCCACTAATTGGCTGAGCTCACATGAGATGTGGTTATCACTCCACTGATCACTTTCTCTCTTACAAAGTGACAATCAACCTCAATATGCTTAGTCCTCTCATGGAAGACTAGATTAGAAGAAATGTGAACAATTGTTTGGTTATCGCAGTGTAGTCTCATGGGTTTGTTAATTGAGAACCCCATCTCATGTAACAAGTTCTTCAACCATATTAGTTCACATGTGGTATGAGCCATAACTTTGTACTCAGCTTCTACACTACTCATTGCCACCGCAGTTTGTTTCTTGCTCTTCCATGTTACAAGTTTGCCACAAAGAAGTGTACAATACCCTGTAGTTGATCTTCTATTTGATATAAAACCAGCTCAATCAGCATCTGTATACCCTATTATCTCAAGGGGCCCTTCACTTTTATATAGAAAACCACGGACTGGAACCCCCTTCAGGTACCTAACAATCCTTAGAACCGCTTCCCAATGAGGAATCCGAGGATGTTGCATAAACTGACTTACCAAACTCACAACAAATGATATATCTGGTCGGGTAGTAGTCAGGTAATTCAGTTTTCCCACCAACCTCTTGTATCTTCCAAGGTCATCAAACTCCTCACCTACATCAACACTCAACTTGACATTCAATTCCATAGGAGTCTCTACTGGTTTAGCACCTAACAATCATGTTTCTTCAAGTAGGTCAAGAACATATTTTCTTTGACATAAGTTAATTCTATGTCTTGACCTTGCAACTTCTATTCCCAACAAGTACTTCAACTTACCCAAATCTTTCGTATTGAAGTGGTCTTGTAGAAATTTCTTCAACCTGTCAATCCCAGTTATGACAATATCATCCACATACACAACTAGTAAGATCTTCCCATCTTTTGAGTCATGGCTGAACACAGAATGGTCTACCTAACACAGTTTCATCCCAAAGTTTTTCACTACTTCACTGAACCAACCAAACCATGCTCGTGGAGATTGCTTCAGTCCATAAATTGCCTTTTTTAGTCTATAAACCTTACCATCCTCCCCCTGAGCAACAAACCCTGGTGGTTCCTCCATATACACTTCCTCAATGAGATCACCATGTAGGAAGGCATTTTTAATGTCTACTTACAAAAGAGACCAATCATACATAATAGCTAATGAAATCAACACTCGAGCTGAACCAATTTTAGCCATAGGAGAGAATGTCTCCTTATAGTCCACACCATACGACTGAGAATAACCCTTCGCTACTAACTTGGCCTTCAATCGTTCCACACTGCCATCTGGAAGATACTGCACTGTGTAGACCCATTTACACCCAACAACATGCTTACTAGGAGGAAGAGTAGTGAGTTTCCATGTGTGGTTGTGTTGTAGGGCAGATTTCCTCTCCCATTGCTTGTTGCCACCTTGGGGAGGTAAGGGCTTTCTGGATAGTCTTGGGAATGGAAACAGATGAAAACAATGATATAAAGTTGTGATGAGAAGCAAAAAGAAGAGCAATGGAAACATAGTGTGAAATAGGATGAGAAGTACAAGAATGGAAAGATCAAGGTCTGAGGGAGAAGAAGCAACCACAGGATTTGTTGTCGAGGGCTGGATGGGAGGAGGGGCCGGTGCATTTCTGTGAGTATACACTTGTCGGATTGGTGGCCTCTCAGTAGTAATTGGCACAGGTGAAGGAGCTACAAGGGGGCTACAACTGGAATGGGGACCACAGGAAGAGGATCCTCAACAAGGGTAGAAAGATGAACTACAGGGGAAGGAGAAGGAACCACAATATCCGAGAAAAAAAGAACCGATTCAAAGAAGGTGACATCGGAGTAAACAAATGACTTATGAGAGTGAGGGTTATAGAACTTATACCCTTTCTAAGTTCTGGAGTATCCAAGGAAGATGCACTTCGTAGCTCGTGCGTCTAACTTATCTAAACCAGGGCCCAGATTTTGAACAAAGTAGGCACACCCAAAAACTCTCAGACTAAGGGGAAATGGAGACAAAATGGGAAACAACACGGAGAAGGGGGATTGACTTCCAATAATGGACATAGGCATCCAGTTGATGAGAAAACATGATGTGAGGACAGCACCACTCCAAAAATGCTTTGGGACATTCATATTAACATCATAGATCGAGTAGTTTCAAGGAGATGTCGATTTTTCCGTTTAGCCACATCGTTCTATTGTGGGGTGTAGGTGCACGAGGTTTGATGAATTATCCCATGATGCTCTAAGTATTGCTGAAATGGTGTTGAAATGTAGTCTTTTGCAATATCGAAGCAAAGAATTTTAATATGAACACTAAACTGTGTACGTATTTCAACATAAAATTTTTGAAAAATGGAGAACAATTCACTACGATCTTTCATAAGATAAATCCATGCCATTATTGAGAAGTCATAAAAAAAAATTACAAAATACTTATAGTCATTGTATGACATCACTTTGGTTGGACCCCAATCATCAGAATGAACTAAAGAAAAATGACTCAAAACACGACTATCAACTCTTGGACTGAAAGAGACTTTATGATATTTCCCAAGCTGACACAATTCACAATCCAACGATGAAAGATGACTCAAAGAAGGAACCAACAACTTCAAAGTTTTGAGAGAAGGATGACCAAGTTTGTAGTGCCATTGTAGTGGATTAAGCGACGACTAAAAGGCTACGGGAGGGCCACCACCATCAAGGTAATACAAACCACCTGCTTCATGCCCTCCACCAATCTTCATCACCGTCTTGAGATCCTAAAACACACAAGAAGAGGGATAAAAGGTTATGGGACAATTAAGTGACTTGGTTAATCTACTAACAGACATAAGATTAAAAGGAAACTTGGGAACATAAAACGGATGATAAAGACAAGGAGGAGAGATCAACATCACCAACACCACAAATGAGAGATGTAGACCGTTAGCAAGAGTAACTGTTTGAGATGTGGAGGACCGAGAAAGAGAAGAGAATACATTTGGAGTCCCAGACATATGGTCCGAAGCTCTGGAGTCAATGATCTAGTGTGAAGGCTTGGAAGCCAAGCAAGCCATACCTGAATGGGCAAGGGTAGTTGTGTTCTGTTGAGAAGATGCCTGAAGAAACTGCTCATATACTACACGAGGTATACTCACCATCTCCTTCCCAGAAGCACCAGTAGATGTGGAGGGAATTTGATCCATTTGCGGATTTTCACTAACTGTACCACTGCCCCTAGTCATAGCATGGTTAGCCCAAGTGTTGGGTGGACCATGTAAATCATAGCAGAAATTAACAGTGTGCCCCTCAAATCCACAGTAAGTACACTTCCTAGGAGCATTACTTCTTTTACCACGACCTCCCCCTGAATCTCGACCTCCACTCCGGCCACCAGAACGGTTAAACATGGGACCACCTCGGTTTCCTAGAAGTCCACGACCACCACTACCACCACCTCTATTTCCACGGCCTCCACCTCTAGCTACCACCAAACCAAATTTTTCTAAGAGAGAAGAATGCTTTGTAGACTCAATGGATGTTCTAAAACGGGCAAATACTTCTTCAAGTGAGGGAAGGGCAGACCCCCCCAGTATTTGTGCACAGACAGGTTCATATTCAACCTTCAAACCTACCAGAAATTTAGTCACATCAAGTTGCCCATGTTGTTGTTGCTGAACCTGAACATCCGGTTTCAGGAGATGATACACATTAAGCTCATTTCTGATGTTCCTTAAACTTGCATAGTATTCTTCCAAGCTCTGGCTGCCTTGCTTTAGATTGAAGTGCTCTTGGTACAACTGATACACCTTAGTTGTATTATCTTGCCTGGAATACAATTTCCTAGCATGATCCCATATCTCTTTAGCTATATATAGGAACATAAAGTTCATATTGATTTTTGGTTCCATGCTATTCCACAACCATGTCATAATTTGGGCATCATCCTGCTCCCTGTCACTAAACCCTAGAGAGTTAGAGGAAGGTCTTTCCTCTCTCACATTCTTCACTTTCTTCTTGGCCTTCAAGAACACTTCCACCGACTTGGCCCAAGGCACATAGTTCTCACCATTCAACTTAATGGATGTCATTTGAACAATCAGATAATCTAGAGAGATCATAACTCCAATTTTGTTGTCACTACCATCTTCGGTTGATGACATTTTCAACTAAATTTGCTCTCCTCACAAGAAAGTATGAACACCACCACAGAAATCAGTATGAACACCACTACACGACACAAGGGTTTACTTTCAACTATTTAGAAACATCCACACACCATTCAACACAATACACCACCACCACACCACTGCCGTCGTGAACTTTAGTAGCCAAAAACAACTACTTCCAGCACACATATGAGGTATAAACAGAGGAGAACACCGCACCATTGCATGATAGTCACTTGATACCTCCACAAAAACAAAAACAAAAAAAAAATTGAACCAAAATACAACATCTATGGTCCACTACTTGGGTGAAAAACAGATCTGTTCATACCTTTCCAAAAACAACCCTCTTCGTAGAATAGAGGGCTTCTAGTACACCACCTCAACGACCACCACCACAATAACTAGAGGCATACTCACCTCCAAAACCACAAAACGACCACTACTTTTTGGTTTCTTGACAAGCTACAACTCAGGCTAGAAGAAAATCGAAGTAGGCTGGACTGGTTGGCGGTGAACCCAAGAAGAAGAAAAACAGTGAGAAAAAAAAAGAAAAAAGAGGAAAAGAAAACTAGGTTTTATTGCTTTGATACCATGTAAAATCCCGAATGGATTCTAGGTTAAAGTAGAGAAGAAGAGGAGAAGGAAGAAGAAGAGAAGGAGGAGGAGGAGAAGAAGGGTTTGGCTAGATGAGGAAAAAACTATCCTCTCTAGTTGACCCACTTGTATTTATCTCACATAAGCTTGGTTTGAAGAAAGTCAATATTGCCCCTCATAAGTGATGGGACACAACTTAAACATAAATAAAACAGACCTTTCACTCTCACATAGATGCACCCAAATTACCAAAAACCCCTATTTTGTGAACTCTAACAGATAATTAAAAACAACAAAAATTGACATGGAAAAGAGCCACCAAGGTGCATTAAAGTGTGAAGGATTCAACATTCTTTACCACCTAGACCATGGATCCCTACCATGGAACCAACCCTAAGTAGAGGTGTAAATCGGGCCGGCCCGTCACAAAGGCCCATGGGCCGTGCCAGGCCTGGCACAAAGGTTTGTGCTGTGCTGGGCCAAGGGTTCGAGGTCCACGGGCACGACACAAGCCCGTGGCCCACGTACTGGCACGACCCCTCATGGACTGGCACTGGCACGGCTCGTAGCGGGCCGAGCGTGGCCCACCCGGAATATAGCCGTTGCCCCCCCAAAGGGGCCCAACAGCTATAAGCAGCCATATTAGGGGGTATTTGTGTATTTTGCTTGTGGGGTTAAAAAATGGCATAAATACAACTAGTTTAGGGGGGCTTTTTGGGTAAAGTTATAAATAACTACAATGACCAAAATACCCCTCCCAACAACTAAATAACAACTAGTTTTTTGGGTATTTTGGGCAATTGAATTATGTTCAATTCGCCAGTCAACAATTCCTATAAATAGCCCTATCCTCCACCATTCTCATCACACCAATTCAACAATTCTCTTATTAAGTTATTCTCTTAATCTCTCCAGTCTTTCCTCTCTTAGTCTCTTTTAGTCTCTCATACATTCTCTGCGATTTGAGGTGAACTCTAATAGTCTCATAGTCTGATTGGTTGATTGTTTGATTCTCCAAGTTAGCAATTTGGGAGGCTTGGAGCCTTGGACATTGTCACATTGAAAGGCTTTAATCGTTGAAATCAAGTTGTGATTCTAAACCGACAATCCGGGGTAAGTCCAATTAAATTAATTTTATTTTTTTAGAATTTGAAAAAAAATGGCCAACTCTTCCCAAAACCCTAAGTTTAGTAGCCTGATTTGGAGAATATTTAAAATAGAGGATGTTGAGGGGAAGGGGAAAAGAGCAGTTTGCCAAAAATGTAGATAAGACTTTAGCTATTATAGCAAGGGTGGTACTGGCCATTTGACCAAACATTTTCTCACACATGAGAAGGAAGAAGAAATAACCCACAATTTAAATGAATTTTTGAAATAATGGAAAATAAATATTAAAAATATTGGGAGAAGTCGGAGTCTCAAAGAACATTTCTCGCTGCCAATCCCTCCATGGCACGTGATTCGTGATATACTAATCCCTCCGGTGTCTACAGGCTACAGTTTCATCGGAGTCTTGTTTAGTTGTTTTAGTACAGGACCTGCAGGTACCACACTACCACTGTATCAGGGTTGGTTAGATGTAGCCATGAATCATGATGCGAAATATAGATTACAACTTTACAATTACAAGACAAAGGAGGGCATGATACTATTACATACACCGGATATTTCATTTTTCACATGAAGCAGATGATGAAAGTGTGTGTGAATGATATCATCATAATGTATATGTAAATTTTGTTTAAATTGTAAATTTTAACAAATAACCCACAATTTTTTATTTTGTCAAATTATTGTAATTTTTGTTTTAATTTTATTTAATTTATTTGCTATTAATGTAATTTTGTATTTTTAATTTGTAACTATATAGTCTATAATTCTATATTGTATTTTTTATATTTTATTAATTTATTCCATTTTCATATTTCATTCATCCAAGTATGAAGTTTATGAAGTATCCAACCATTGTATATTTCATAATTTCAATATTTGTATAATTGTATGCTTTGTAAATTATATCATTATTCATTCAAATTTAAATGAAATAAAATTCTTAAATTCCTATTTGAATTGTTTTATACTTTTATTTATTTATTCTTTGGGTAATCGTAATTTGTAAGTTCGTTATTATTCGTATCCTGTCCTGATAATCTGATATCCATAATCCATTCAGTCATTCAGTGAGTCTAGCCCGATTCGGCCCACGCCCAAGGCCTTCCCTATGGCCCAGCCCGACACGACCCAAGCCCATCGCAGGGCCTACAGCCTGTTCCAGCCCAGGCCCGCAGCACGACACGGCATGGCACAGGCCCACCTGGGTCTGGGCCGTGGGCCGTGCCGGGCCGACCCCCCAAAATTTCCATCAGGAGGGCGGCACAACCAATGACGGCCCACGGCCCAGCATGGCACGGCCCACACCCGGCACGGCCCACTTTACACCTCTAATCCTAAGGCTGTTACTTAATTGCACGGTTCAAGCCGACAGGCCTGAACCGATCCAACCCTATTTACTACGCAGATTGCAACCGATTGTGATTCTTAGATCAATTAATAATATTGATGGTCCTGGTCTACCACTCATGGGTTTTTTCTTATCAGTTTTTAGACTGATTCCTTCCTAACCCGGACCCAATCGACCCGTTGGCAACGCATATACCATGACAAATTTGAATCACTGAGATATGGTGTTCTTTGGTAAAGTACTGAGACATAATATATTGGAGTTACACAAGTTCTCCCGTGAGTCTCATTGCAATAGATTTGCAAGCAGGAATCATGAGCAAGTAGGTCAACCTAGTGTCCTCAGAATTCTGATTCTTGAGTCAAACTTGTCTTGGTTAGCATTCCCAAGTCAGTAAATCTGACGTTTTCTTACCTGTCTATAAATAGACTGTTCTTATCTGACGACTGGTGGACTATTTTCCTAGATAGTAATACCGACATGACAAGAATAAATGAGGTCCCTTTCTTCCAAAATAATCCCTCCCCCCCCCAAAAAAAAAAAAACTCTCAAAAATCAACCTATAAAGCTGGTAATTAGAACCATAAGATTTTACTGTATAAACGAACTATTCAAATCAGATGAGATGGCTATAATAGTCTCTGATTTATGCTGATTTATATGTATTCAATCCTTCAGACGGGACCTGGTGGGTTATTGTCCTTGAAATGTTGTACATGTGGCAAGTTTTAGGGGGGGTGGGGTGTATAGACCCATCCACTGCCCCAAGAAACTACTGAGCTTTTTCAGTCACTTGGATGGTTGCATCATGGATTCAGTTAGCAAACAGCCCAAACCATCTAATCTAATGAGGGGTTGTCAAGATCAACCACGCCCACATGCCTGGTTCCATGTTATCCCACTGTAAATGGAGTTGCTGCTTTCAAATGGATGTGAAACTGAAAATCTAACATTTCGCCTAACATGGAAAACAGGGTAAATACATTCTGGGTTTCCACCTGAGACGCTGCAAAACTGTTGCATTATTAGCAAGATTCCCAACTTGATTTGTTCAAACACTACCAGCCGGGATCTTTCCTTTGGATAATAAGACAACATTGACATGCTCTTGGGATTCTTTACAGTTTACATGTGATATAGCTCAGGTGGTAGATCAAAATCAGAATGGGGTAGGTGTGCATATTTCTGCCACTCAAATCTGCCAAGATTCAACCTAACGAACTAATGTTACAAGTCAAAAAAGAGACTTCTAGCTCTCTTGTTTCCTCTGAGAAATGAAAAATAGAATACAATTTGTCCAAACCCAATACAGGCTAAGGCGTGGGGTTCATGGGGATGAACTATCCACGTGGCCGATCTGAATTGTTTCATGAGACAAGAGTTGGATTATTTTATCAAAAAAAAAAAGTTGCTTTGGATTAGCCACGTCAGTGCTCTCTGCAAGCAATAATACCTGGGTAGAAGTTAAAACAAAATGCTCTTTTACAGAATACAAAAGAGTACTTAACAGTAATGATGAAGATTATTGAAGGTTTCTCCAGTAAATATAGTAGAAAGGATGAGAGTCTAAAGAATAGATTCTTAAGAGACCAATATGGTCTCTGGCCTCTCCACACACAACAAAGAAAAGAGAAAAGGAAAAAGAATAACCGATTGGATTGGACCAAGAAAAAGAAGATGAAAGATGCTCATGATTACAATACAGAATGTGGGAAAGAAAAATCATCTTCTCCGCCAGAGCTCACCCAAAACTTTACATATAATATATAAAATTGAAAACTTTGCTTGAAGCAAAACCCAGTTTACCAGATGTTTTACTAACAAGGAACGAACTTCAGACTAATCAAACAAGCATTTTTTACAGCATAATAAGCCAAACCATACAACAGATAGGAAGTTGAAATGCAATCATCTCCACCACCTGCACACCACCACAAGCTTCTAATCAAAACCCCATCAATCAATCATGAGAGAGAGAGAGAGTTGTTTTAGTTTTTAACTTCGAAGAAAAGGAGGAAAAAGAAAGAGAACTTGGGAGTGGTAACCTGTGCTCCGAGACCGGATGTGGGCACTGGACGTATTGTAGCGGAGTCGGTTTCACCGGTGGGAAGAGGGACTGCAGGATTACTATTAATAAAAGGAATGCTACCGCCTGTATCTGGCAACATAGATGGAACCGTTGTCGCTGGAGGGCTTGCAGTTGGTGCCGGACTTGGTGAGTTTGATCGATGAGAATGGAACGGCCAATGGTACGCCGGAGTGGACGAGACAATCCCGCCAGAAGTCGGTGGCGGAGCTGCTAGTGGTGGAGACTCCGGCGCCGGAGCCGAGTTACCAGGCGGAGTTGGCAATACCCTTATGGCGAGCTTCTCAGCCTCTGAACAGGCTTTCAGTGAGCCGTTGTTGAAAGAGAAGTAGGCATAGCCAGGGACTGATGGGCGCCACTGAACAAAGCAATAGGAAAGATATTAAAAATAAATTATCAAACAAAATGACATGGAAGAAGAGATTCAGAAGAAGAAAAAGGATTTCATCCACTGTAAAGCAAGGAACCCAGATTTAAATTTCAGGGGAAAGGAAAGAGAGATGCTACCATGAAGGAGGTAGAGTTGGATCGGTTGAGAAGTGTGGCTTCAGCGAAGTTGCAAAGCTTGAAAGCTCTTCTGCTGTGGAAAATGTAGACGTCGTGGTGTCGTTCATATTTGAAAACTGCAACAGAAGGGCAGAAGGTTAATCTGTGTCCTTGGCTCTCTGTTCACTAATGAGAATATCTGTGTGCATTGTTAGTTGAATACTTACCAAGAGAGTCTCCTGTATGAACTGTGGGGTTCCTCCACTCTGCAATTTCATCTACAGCAATAGTCTTGGCATGGGAGGATTGGAAGACTAGACTGAGAAGGAAAAGAAGTATGGGCATCGAGGAAGCCTCCATGGGCTGTTCTTGGTTTCTTTTAGTTTTGGAATCAGAGGTGCAGATAGATGGGGAGGGGCTCGGTGAGTCTGTCTGAGATGGGTCTTTCCTCGTTCAAAATTCAACCTTTTTATCTCTGTGCTACAATTACAAAAGCAGAAAAAGCAGGTCTCGAAATGAGACAGAGAGTGAGGAATTACTGTCAACAGTGTCGGGTGTGTTTGGCTTTTTACCATAGGGGTTTATGTGGAGAGAGAGAGAGAGATTTTGGGTTTGACAGCGTGTGTTTGGATTGGAAGAAAGTCCTCGGATTTTGTGTTTGGGTGCGTGTAGCTGTACATGTTTTCGTTGCAGTGAGCTTTCACCATAGAGGAGGAATTATTTTCCTTTACAGTGAAACTTTTTTTATTAAAAAAAGATAAAAGGAAGAAGAACAAAGCAGAGGAAAGGAAGAAGGAAAAATGAATAGTTGAGACTTGAGACTTGAGAAGAGAAAATTATTATTCTAAAAACATTAGTCAATTATTAATGGCTGATTAATCAAGTCTAGATTCAGGACACAGCACCGGCAATCTTTATATTAGATTATTTTAGTACATATGCACTTATTGAAGCTTTCAATTTTGGGAATGAAATCTTCCTATTTTAATCCTTTTGAATGGTTACTTGGTAAAGGGTTTCTAGCAGCTAATTTTTTAAATCAGCTTAGAGCATGAGACCATTATTTTACTCAATAGGAGGGTAAACCGTGAACACCATCCCCAGTGACCGAAAAGCTTCAAGAACTAAATACACGAGCAAATAATACACAACAACTGAGTACTGACTGATGTGTGATGTCTCCTGTACAAAGGAATAAATACGTGGAATTGTCTCGGATTTGAGGATAAAAAATCTATAAAGCTCTCTTGGACTCAGGGGGGCCTAATTTGCCCAGTATCCAAGGTTTAGTTTAGACGGCCTAACTGGTTCAATAAAGCTTTGAGTAGATGGCAATTCAACTTTGAGTTTGTTGGTTAAGACAAAGCACAAGACAAATTCAAAGACATTAAACAGGTCCAAGCCAAGCCACTCCTCTTGTCAAGTTGATTGCCCAAGGGGCTCGTTTGTCTAAACTCTTAAAGTAAGACCAGTTCATTAATGGCTGAATCATGCCTGATTCGTGACGTTCCGGACCACAATTAACCCTACCCGAAGACAAAGGGAATCATAGATCCCGTGAGTTTTGTGAACGTTATACAGAAACATGAAGCCATTCAAGTTCTACTATGGAGAGGGTTAGGGTTAGGCTTTCACGATCAACATAAGTTTTATGATTTTATTGAATTTGAACCAGGATTGAACAACAATTCAGGTACATGGGGGGGGCGCATTTTAACGGAGTTGAAATAGGTTTTGTGGTTGAGGTGTCACTAGAACATTGAAGCAGACAAAAAACCCCAAAGGTCCCCTCTGGACTTTCTTTTGGTGGATGATTTGGTTGACATGAGCCTTGTAACGATCCAAGAGAATGCGACAGATCATTTGGATGACCATCTGATAACGTATTTGTTGAAATTTTGGCTTGGTATGGTGTGATCCCGGACCCATCCGACGGATGGCCTGCCTGACACTGGACTGTCCTTCTGGGACCACCGAGAAAAAAAGAAACGAAAACTGAAAACATGTCACGTACTGCTACTGTTTGTCCTTTTTCTCCGAGGGAAGCAACTCAAGTACTCAACACAATATCATGGTCAAGGGCGTTACAAACCGCTAGATCCGAACTCGAAAAACATTGGAGCTTATGAACATGATTTACATGAATTTGTATCCAGTTGGTTATTATCACCACGCTCACTTTTATGTACTATGCTTTTTTTTGGGTAAGAAAATGGTTGTATCATGATGAACCATGATAAGAGTATGGTATGAGGTTAGAAACCCAGCTACAGAAAACTCGAATTTACAGCCATCCAAGACTTACGGCTGGAAAATGCCGGCAATGCTTAGGTACTAAACTCTTGCAACCATATTACCTCATGCTCTCTCTCTGTCTCTGAATTGAAAATTTATTTAATACAATAATGGGTTCCTCCTTCCCAGAATAAGATCTTGGGAAACCAAATATTGGTCTCAGAATAAGAAAAAAAAAGCTCTGGAACTCTGGAAGAATAAATAGGACACGAGATACCCGCTCTTCAAAGTTCTCTTAAAGATTTGTTATATTTTAAATGGATATAAGTTCAAGCCTCCCCGTCTCCCCGTCCCCCTCATAGGCCACAGCAACAAAAGGGGATACAGGCTTCTGCAACTGAAATTGTTTTCTTTTAACAATAACTTCTAATTAACCACTCGACACCACCCTCCTTGTATTAATCTATTACGTATACATGGATGGAAGTATTAGTAGTATACTGTATACCTCCAACCTTGGCTTCACAGAAATTTCCTTCAAATCTTAGTCACAAACTCTTAGTTACTCTTTATACATGAATGGACACGCCCTCAAAACACTATCAGTAGGGGAAGATACACAACACATACGTTTTCCCAAGAGAGATATGGCCTTGTCACAGTGGTGCTAACCTTCTATATCTTTACCATCATTCAATAGAAAAGATTCCTTCTCTGTTTTTCTGCATGGATTATTAAATAACCCTACCAATGCACAGAGTGAACTCTTCGAAGAACACGAGGTGGCCTGCGCTTCTCCTGTACTGGGATAAGATATTCCATGAGCTGCATGCAAACCAATTAGATGATCAGTCACAGTGATTAACAAATTATACCAAGCCACATACTTTGTTATCTTCATTCCAAACATCAAGCTAGGACGCCTCAGTAGATTTGTGAGGAATAACCTTAAGAAAAGTAGATGCAATTACCAAAGACATCTCATACAACTTATAAATAGAGTTACCAGGAAAATCGATGCCATTTTCATAAGAACATGTCATTGTTCCTTGGAACTCTATTATGGAGGACCTGGTCTAACTCCAATTTTAAGTGGAGCTGTGCTCCTTAATGATCTACATCTTAACTAAGAGGGAAAAGGGCCAAAAGGCTAGCCTCAGGACTCTTGTATCAAATGCACCCCATTAAAAAACAAGTGGGTGAGTTGCAGAGATATTAAACACATTCAAATGCCACAGAAGTTTGCACAAACACCAAGGCCACTGTAATGATGGGATGTCCAACTAAGATATGAAGAAAGTTTTTTGAAACACTTGGGCCACTGTATCACCATCTCTATACTTCTGTTGACAAAGCAGAATAGCTTGTAAAGAATTAGGAATAGATAGCACGGTTAAATCAGTGAAGAAGAAGATATTTGTAATCAAGAACTACCCATGCAAAGTCCACTGTTGGCATTAACATCTTATGCAGAGACTCATGGTTATCATGTTGAACCATCTGGGTACCATGGACTATACCTTTTTTTCTGCATGTTTGGGCTACACTTATTACTCAAATGGTGGTAAAACATGGACAGGAGCACCAATAAGGTTTAAATACAGAACATATGAATCAACATTCAAAGTCAGCTGAAGTTCCATTGATCATCTCAGCCATATTAAACAGTACACGTTTCAGAATTATGTTTTATCACTTTTCATCAATTTCAAGATTATGTTTTATAAAAAATTAGTGCATGAGAAACAAAATCAAGAACTAATTAAAGCTAAAAATGAGAATTCCTGCATAAGAAGAGAATATGCTGTTCAATGGAATCCATAGATTGGATGACTGTTTATGACAATTGTGTATAGTGCTTATAGAAAAGCATAATTGCATCTACAACTCCAAGAATAATATTGGCCAGAAACATATAGTGAGATCTGAGCATAGTCTGAACAAACAAGATCAAACCTGCAGGAGTGAAGGCACAGTGACAAAACAGAAGCCAGAAGCCACTTAATTCTTCTACTGTTCAAACTAATGATCAGCTTCACACGGCTTTAGGAAAGTAAATGTCAAGGAAAGGCAACCTTGAAGGCTCAATGAACAAAAGAATTTATCCATCAAGTGATCTAATCCTTGCCCTACAACATTGAAGAAGCATATTCCCATACCAACTCTCAGTCATCATCTTCACCTTATCCCAACTATATGGCGTGCATGTTTTGCCATTCCATTCTGTTTGATGCAATATCATCATCATCATCATCATTATCCAAGCCTTATCGCAACCATGGTCAGCTACATGAATCCTGTTTCACCATTCCATTCTCTTTATTGCCATATCTATCATTAAATTACAAGCGCTTAACTCAATTCTTACTACTTCAGCTCATGTCTTTTTTGGTCTGACCCTAGCCCTTCTAGCCCCTTCAACGTGTGACAGGTTGCTGCTTCTTATGGGTTCTGTATGCACATGACCAGACTATATTAGTGTACTTTCTCTTGTTTTATCACCTATTTGAGCTACTCCTAGGTTCCTTTGAATCAAATTGTACTTGCATCCATGATAAGGATACAAGCTTCAAGCTTTTACATCTCAACACTTGCATATCTGGTCTTTTCTTGGCTACATGTGATGATAGGAATCGTTCTTTATAGAAGAACTTCATCTAACGGCCAAGAAGTGATCCCATGACAACCCAAAACACAACAGAGGAACTCTTTTCCCATTAATATAGTGCAATCCTAGCTTCACACAGTCGAAGAGACAAATCTTCGCAATACTCTTCCCTATGTATTAGAATTATTGTTGGACAATTTTAAATAGAGGTGTAAAACGGGCGGGCGGCCTGCACAAAGTGCAGCCCATCCCGGGCCATGCTGCCCTCCCCTGGGATAACTTGGGGGTCGGCCCGGCACGGCCCACGGCCCAAGCCCATGTGGGCCCGTGCCATTCCACAGGCCGAGATGGTCTGTGCGCCAAGTCGTGGACTGGGCCAAAGCTATTTATTTAAGAAAATGAAAAAAAAAACTTAAAATTTTAATTTTATATGAATTTTGATGTATACGATTGCTTATATATACAATAATTAAATAAATTAGTATAATAAAATTGAAAACAATTGTTTATTTTATTAATATATTATTATATAATTATATATATAAATAATATATATAGGTTGTGCTGGCACGCAGGCCGTGCTCGGTCGTGTCGTGTCGGCCCGGCCCACGGACCTAAAACCCTAGGCCCAGCACAGCCCACATGATCGTGCTGGGCCTAGCACGACCCATGGACCGTCGTGTCGGGCCATGCCAAATCCGTGCCGGGCCGCGGGCGACATGACCCGATTTACACCTCTAATTTTAAACATTAAAATCTCCCTGCAAATTTCAGAAATTTCAATCTATGGTCCTTGTCAGTGGAATTTTTTATCTATGATTATATTAACATAAGTCTTCAAACTTACAAGGTCAAGCCTAACAATCTCCTACTTTGGCTGAAGTTTAGTTGAAAATCAAGTCCGGATTGACACAAGTTTTGAATCTTAGTTGCCACTTTGAAGTTCAAAAACTGGATTCATTACTGAGTGTGTGTGTTTTCCTTTCTTTTTTTTCTAATAAGTAATTTATCTGAATCTATTTATGTTGATCTAAAGTAAATCACATTTTCTGAATTTCAGATCACCATAGTCCATAGGATCACCTCCTGGCATCTACATTGTAGAAAGCCAAAAAAGGACTAGGGACGTTAACCCCAGGAATTACTCTAAAAAAGGGCTAATGTATATCTCATGATGACTGGCAGGTATGTATTTAATAATTCCATAATGCATGATCTATTGATGATTTTGGGTAGATCATGTTAGACATCTGTTTATTGGTATCATGCTAAACATGGCTTGATTTATTTTTTGTTCTTAATTCTGTTGCAAACCATGGCTAAGGATCCTTAAAAATAATTGCTTGGTCGTACAGGAGTATCTCTTTCATGCATTCAAAACAACTCTTAGAGTACCATTTGATTCCAAAGCCTTATTTTCATTTTTATTAGAGCATCTTTCAGTTCTTATATCGGTTCTAGGAAGACTCTTTTTTGATAGGTAGTTAGTTCTAGGAAGAAATTTATGTTACAGTTTCTTTTCTTTCTTTTTTTTAACCAAAATAACCCAAAGAAGTTATGGGTGTTAATATTTATAAGCACTCAACCCACATGCACAGGTTTAACATTTCACAAATGTCCTTAGAACACCCAATTGTATTAACCATCAAACAAAACACTTTCCCTCTATCTAGTAGCATATTCAAAAAGGAGAACTAGGACTATATCCTTCTCATTCATCATCATAGCACTTGTGACGGTGGTGCTCATGACGGCACCATTTCTTTTCCTCATCATCAGAGCTGTCTCCACAATTGGCATGATCATATTCTTCCCCTCCAATAACTGGCCTCCCTGGTACATCTGGGGCTGCTCTTCTTTGTGATGCTCATAGTTTGGCCTGTCATAGTTGGGCTTCTGATACTCCTGTTGAATCCCCATAACTTGATCATAAATAGGCATCTTAACTCTTGATGCCCACGACTGGGTCTTCCATTTGCTGGCTCTGAGGCTCTACCTTCTCCTGTCTCCAAAAATTGGACCTCTTCATATCTAGGTTTATATAGTCCTCCTGCCATACCTTTACTCCTCATCTCACTTGTAGTCTCTCCCACAACTGTACCTTCTGTATTCCTGGTTTCCCCCAATAACAGGGCATGCTACCATAGATAGACCCTATAATCTCATATGACCTCCACTTCTGGCCTCCAACCACTGCCAAACTTACCCTTATGGTAACCCGGCCGATTCATCACAGGCTGGAAGCTATAATTTTACTGTGACTTGGGCTTACCTCCATTGTAATTATAGTCAAGGCTGCTGGCTTTTTCCCCATGGGGCCTGCCAGACTAGAAGATGTAGGCAAGCTGTAGCTGTTTTACTTGCCAGCAAGGGCCTCGACACTGTAAGCTAGAGGTTTGGAGTAAAACAAGTTCTGGGGCCTCTGGTAATTAATATCCAACAATGATAATAAGAATGAGTAAGAGATCTCTTGTTGGACAGATCAAGTGCTTGGTTATAAGTGAGGCCAAAGTCATCATCCACAGTATGCCATTGAATCATACTTGTCGAAGTCATCCACACTATAGTCACCTCTCAAATAAAATGCTGTGGGCTGTGGCTTATATGCCTAAGTTTGCCCTATATATAGTTTTCATCTTTCTCTTCCATGTCCTCCAATGCAATTCCTTACGTCCTTTGTTGTCTTTCCCTACATTACGGCCAGTTACTGCTATAAATTTCTTTTAGGTTGAGGTGTCTTCAAATAATATACCAGTCCCTATAACGGTGCTTCTTGATCTAATTAGATTACTCTCAATACAATGGATTTTTTTATGAGTAACAACAGTATATATTTTATTAAAACGTTATGTAATGTGAGTACAACAACAAAGCAAAGAAAGCCCATTAATTTCAGATAACCTCCATACAAAGAAAATATATCAGCTCTTAACCAACTTGGCACCAATACAACTGATCCCTTGATACCCCTTGCATTTGCTAATTAGTTTTCCAGTCCATTAGCAGCCTGTGGAACCCATTTTCACTTTTTCCTGTAGCTTCACTATTATTTTTTGTAGCTCTCTTATAACATATCTGTAGTTCAACTGTTCAAGGCTACCTGCTGTTTGCCACTTGTCCACCCAATAATTGTTCTCAGCTAACCTCTCAATACAATGGATTGCTTTCCTCTCCTAATATAATATAGTTTGTAAAGGGGTGGATTGTAGTGGCCTCCTTACAACATGGTCATCCCCTTTTGGAACACATTCTTAAAGTTGAGGGTAGAGAATACCAAAGTACAATCCAAAGTGAAGAACCCCAAATGCTAACTTATATCTAGGACTCTCCCAGTATGGTGAACTTGGCAACGAGGGCATTAATATAGGTCACACACTCATACAAATGTGACATTTGATTTGGATGCCAAGGGAATACCTTCCTGATGTGATGAGAGAAATGCCAAAAGACCACTAGAAAAGTCTCATGAATGGCCAACCATAAATTGCAAGCCGCCTCCATCCAGTCATTCACAACAATCCTCTCAAATCTGGAGATAATGGATAATTTCATGCCACAGGAGTTGGTTATTTAATAGGTTCACTTTCAATCTAAGAACTTACCCTTTAGTGGAGTTGTAATATTCCATATTGCCTTAACAATAAAAGAATGTAACAATAGTAAGTATCCAATATTGTACTTAAGAAAATACTTATTAAAAAAATATTGTACTTAAGAAAATAGCACATAAAATTTTTTAAACCTCCAACAGACTCAAAAAGTCAAAATTCCAATTAAGGATAAGAGAGCAAAATGAGTGTCAACATCCCAAAGAAACTTTTTTGGATGTCTTTCTTTATAAGCATTTTTTCAGATATGTTAAAATTTTTAACTAAATTTATGAAGACAATTAACATTGACGAAATATATAAAATCCTCCTTTGAGCTCCAAAATGGACCACCAAAAGCACTACTCCATACTAAGTAAAAACCAACTTGCAGTGGACAAGCTGGGGGCATGCATGTGGTGCACCGTGCACCAAAATGTAGTTTTGTCACCTAAAAGGAATGGATTCCAGTCCACTTTCCAAAAGATTGCAGCAATTCATTGAGAGAAAGTTTATAATTTATGAATCACAAGAAATTAACACAAGGAGATTGGAGAAAAAACAAGGACATCATAGGTGGCAAGATGGCTCGCAATATGAGAATATGAGTTAAATATTCACATGCCAATTGTTTATTATTGGTTAAAAACCCGAGAAAAAAACAAAGAGAAGAATATAAATCCTTGTAATCTGTTAGTAAATATGACAAGAAAAGGCAAAGGCACAATACACAGATGCATTATAGAACCAATAATGTAGAAAAAAGGTTGGGCCTCATGATACAGCAAGTTTTTACTAAATAAGTTCTGCCGATCAACAGTAGAAAAGCACATTTCCAATGTCTCATTTATCCAAGACATTTATGACAACTTTTAAGTACATAACAACAAAAGTTCCATTATATATTAGGCTACAAAGTATGGGCAACTAGCCAGTAGCTCTATATTATTATAAATGCACCCAATAAATTGCTAACTGCTAATAACCCCAAAATTCTTTTTGTCTTTCTTTTTCCAGCAAACTTGCTAACCCATAAGCAGTTCCAGCAATTTTCTGAAATGAAAGAACCAGATATAGTCTGCAACAGGTCAAGAGGCTCAACAGCTCTCACACATATATTTACATGTTTATCATGAATAAGTCCTAAAAGGGTTTTCAAATTCCAACTCTCTCTTTTCTACAGTAAAAGCCATTACATATACCATCTTCACTTTGTCAATCTTCTCAAATGAAATAATGGAAGTTCAAACCATGAAATACATGCATGTGAAAAGAAAAAGAAAATCCATACCTGTGCATACCTCTTCTTTGTTTGCTCTGCCTGCAATTTAAAATTTACTATCAGTTCAAAATTTCTTAAAGTAACAGCATTTTAGAAATTTAAAATTAATGAAAAGAGTGGAAGTAATAAATAAATTCTTAAAAAATACAAATCATATTGTTTGTCTATGAGGCTTAACACTCATAACTACCGACCATCAATACATAGCAAAACAAGAACTTCAAGCAAAGGAAAAGGCACCATATGCATTGTAAAAGGCTAGAAAACAGGGTGATCATAAAATATATATATATATAACAGAATTTCTTGCCTCCATGTACTATACCAAGAAACCCAACACACAAGAACAAATAGACACTCTTCTTCTAGACGCACTTCAAATCCAAAACTGACCTAATTAATTACCTGCAAAGAAGTAGACATCTGATGCTTGTTTTCCATCTTACAATAAGGGGAAAAATAACGGCCATAAGTGCACAAATCTCACAAAGCAAGGCACCATGGTTGTTGGTTAGGATGCCAGCAGGTGAAGAAATAAATTTCACCTCAAAATATATCAACTGTCAATCACACGAGACATGCAAGGCCAGAGTGGAAGATGTTGCATCTTAACAAATTTCAAATATTAATTTGAATTAATAAATTATTCTCACTACTTATCAAAAAAGCAAATTTCACATATTATTTAGAGGATAATTTCACCCTTAAACTAAGTTCTTGTTCTAAGAGGTTGCTTAATAATGCAATCTCTTCTTTTAGATTGGCAAGTAAAGAAGGCATTCTAGAGTAACTGTTACTTATCAAATAATATTTAAAAAAAAAACTAAAGCACAGAAAAAAGGGGAAAATGCAAGGTCTGATCTCATAAAACTATGTTCTTTCACTCGACAAGGTTTGCAGAGGCAGCCTAGTAAGGGAAGACAAAATTTAATTATACAGTGAGAAGTAGGACAAATCCAAGCTGGACTTCCAAACAAACCCCAAATCAGAATGATCCTTCAGATATCTAGAAAAATTTCCCTTCCTCCTTTTCTATAAAAATAGAACCCAATTTTATTAATGTGCTATTCCCATAGAGAGATAAATGAACTATGCCCCAAAAATCTAACGTCTGGACAGGCTAAAACACACTGATATATTTTACAACTAACCAAGACAACTTTATAGCCTTCATGAATAACGCATAACAACTGAAAAATTCATGCTGAGCTGAGATACCTGCTCTTTCACTAGCCGTGCGTTTTCCTCCTCCAGCTGTGTTACTAGAGATTCTAGCTCAACGGTGTAAGCCTAAAGATGGAGAAACAAAGTACATACTCATGATACTCGATAAAGAAAAGACTACAACAAAAGCTACACGCAGAACATCATTGAGAAAAAAAAATGTATCATGAATTAACCTGTTTCCGTTCCCTGGACCTAGCTGCAGACTCTCTGTTCTTAATCATCCTCCTTTGTCTCTGCTGAGCAACTTTATCAATCGGCTCTTCCACTATTCTTCTTTTCCCCCTTCCGACTCCTACTGCTGCTGCTGCTCCCTCCACTCCATTCCCAAACCCTACAATTGATCCTTCTATCTGCTGCGGGGGGAAACGATTAGCCAACAAAGGATCAACTGAATAAACCCCTTGTCCAGCCCCCGCCACCTGTGGAATCCTCACATCCTCCTCCCTAACAGCTCCCGCTTTCGCAAGAAAATCCTCCAAGGTCATCTGCTCAATTGCGGAGTCCTTGAAATACTGTCCCTCCTCAATAGCTCTAATTTTCCGATCACCACCACTGGCAGCGATCTCCTTCCACACTTCATCGACCGACTTGCTGCCGCCGACACTCTTCGACAGCGTGGAAGACATCCCGGCACCATTGGCTTGACCATCAGCGCAACTGCCGGGTCCGGCGGTCGGGATAATCTCGGCTGCCGGATTATCACCGTACATGTTCCTGAGAAGCTCGTCCATGTTCATAGACCCGCTAAAGTTCCTGCTCTGATCGTTCTGATTCTCCGAAACAGTTAGCGAATATATAGAGGATTGACGTGCGAGATCCGAATTCGCCGACCTCGAAGATGCCATCACCTTCGACGACGCCATAGCTACTGAATTTTAGGGTTTCTGAGATTTCTATCTAATCTAACTTCCCCGCTCAATTTAGAAAAACTGGCGACTCTCCATTAGTCCATCTCCATCTGTTAGCGCGTGAGTTTCGCTGACGGTTTGAATGAATATGCAAAAAGAAAGAGAGAGAGAGAGAGAGAGAGGGGGAAAACCAGAGTGGTTTGGAAGAAAGGTGGTCTCGGGGACGGCTTGGCAACGGGAGTTTATGTGGGACGTGTGTACTATAAAAAGACAAAAAGACGAGGGTAGCCGGTTGCCGCTTAAATGGGTTTTTTCTTTTCCTTTTATGGGTTGACCCGGTTATTGATTCTTGTCGGACTTTTTTGCTTCGACCTTGGCTTCCGTGTCACGACAATCCTCTTTTTCCACGTCGCTATAATTTTAGTGTAAAACGACAAATACCACCCTATACTTTTACAAATTATCATTGAGTCCTGAAAATATTTTGTAGCTGAACCTGTGCTGCAAGGCTGTCAAGACGTAAGCTCTTGCTCTTTTATTATTTCTTTAATGATTCATTGAATGGGGCATGGGCCCAAGCTAGCAGAAGCTGCAGAACTTCTATTCTAATTATGTTTGGTTTGTGAGAATAGGGCTTTAGAATGCCATTTCAATTCTAACCGTTTATTTTTTTGGGTAAAATACAAGTCTCCCATGAAGCTTTTGAAAATCATGAAAACTTCTCTTATAGTTTCATTTTAACAAATACCTCTCTGAATTTTTGAGAAATTCGACAAAAACCTCCCTTCCGTCACCTTCCTAGACAGAAGAGGGTTAGACTGATGCACCAGTTTTTTTTCAAATGTCCATTTTGCCCTTTTATAAATTATTTTACATACAAAACTACATAAATACCCTATTTTAACTTGACAAAAACCTCCTTTAACAGCCATCTTCTAACATTTTTGTTGAGTTAAAGCAAGGTTGTTTCAGTAATTTTATATGTAAATAATTTATAAAAGGGTAGAATGGGTATTTGAAAAAAAATGATGCATCAATCTAATGTTTTTTGCCTAGAAAAGTGACTGAAAGGAAGTTTTTGTTGAGTTTCTCAAAAATGTAGGGGAAGTATTTGTTAAAATGAAACTATAAGAGAAGATTTTATGATTGCTAGAAACTTCAAGGGAGGATTTTGCATTTTACCCTTTTTTGATATTGATTCCATGCATCATCAATAACCCCCTTTGCCCAAATCAGTGATAGCAAGAATCAGTTCGGCGTTAATGCTAGAGCGGATCAGCTAATATACCAACAAGTCACCCCTCGGTTGATCAACCAGCCATTTAATTGGGTGGAATGGGATTCCATTTCCATTATTGTTAAAATGGCATTCTCCAATTTGAGAGACTAACCATTTTGGCCTTCCCCTTGGAAATGAAAATCTCACTCTATTTGGATACAAAAAGAAAAAGACAAATGTCTTAAAATCCCCCAAACCTTATTTCTCTTTACCGAATGTCAATCCTTATTGGAAATTGTACATGTTTAGAAAATTTCACTCTAATTCCCATCTAAACCAAACGGGTGGGGAAAAACGAAATTCCAATTCCATTATTTAGACCTAGCCTACATAGCACTATGGTTGGAAGGTGCTATATTTGATCAACAATTTGGATATGCCATATCATCATTCAGTCTAGATTTCCTATAAAACCTCCATCTACTTAGCAGTGGATTCGAGCCGAGTCGAATAGTACGAGGTTCAAGTTTGGTTCGAGCCAAAACCTTGAGTTCGAGCTCGATTTTGAAAAAGAAAATATAAAAAAAATTATATAAAAATATTTTTTATTTGATATTTAAAAAATTAAGAATTATAATATTTTTATTATATGTATTAAATATCAAATATATATATATATATATATATATATATATATATATTTGAGTTGGCTCACGAGCCTCATGAGGCTCATTTAATAATTATATATATATATATATATATATATATATATATATATTTGAGTTGGCTCACGAGCCTCATGAGGCTCATTTAATAATTGAGCTAGTGAATTAGGCTCAAGTTCGGTTGAAACCGAGCCAAGCCGAGTTTTTCACAAATCGAATTCAAACAGCTCATGAAAAACTTGGCTCATTGCCACCCCTACCTCTATTGCCTTCTCTACTAACCCAATAAATTAATTCCAACAGTTCCTCAGCATGTGACAAAAGCCCCACCTGCTATAGTAATTTACCAATTTGAGACTACTAAACCAACAATATCGCCCCACATCGGCCATGCATGTGAGGTGAGAGATTGGAATGGCCATGGGGCATATACAATTTATGGCTGTTGTGGGGTATTACTATTGATTAAACAGTCGCTAATCCAACCGTCAAGTGAAGCTCATACAAACACTAACTAATGGTGACTCAGTTGGTAGGTTATCTGACTCATTGGAGTAGAGACCTAGGAAGTAGGAGAGAGAGAGAGAGAGGGAGAGGGAGACCCTACTAGACCCGATGGATGAATCCTTGAAGATTTAACTTGAAAAAACAAACAATACTTATTGGAGATATTTTAATCTTTTAAGGATATTCCTATACTTTGTCAGGCGTATTCCTATAAATTCATAAACATAATTGCACATGTATAGGATATTCCTATACTTTAAAAATGTTTTAAATATTTTTTCGTTCAAAACAAAAAATAAATGTGATAATATAGGCTCCTTTTTAAATATGATGAAGAAATAATATTTATCTAACATGAATCCCTCTCTTTCTATAACTCATTTAGCACAAAGCTTCTTATTTCTGATCATCAAATTCTAAAAAACAAAAAATCAGAAAAAATGAAGAATCATTGTTGTGTTGCAAAAAATCAAACAATTAGAAGTTTTATAAAAATAGAGGATAGCAAAAGGGTACATGTGGGGTCATTTAGGCCCCAAACCAATTTGCGGCATGTTGGACTCCTTGTTCATCCAGCCTTAAATAGGGGGCGCAAATAAATAGGATTTTGATCCAATTTGAATTCAAATCCAATCTGTTTAGGTTAGATTTGATATCAGGTAAAACTTAACAAGTTGAATTCAAATAAAATAAAATTAAGATTCATATATTAATCAGAGTGAATTAAACTTGATCCCAATTCAGTCCACTATGATTTACTGATTTAGTCTGTAAATAGGGAAGGACTTGTACAAATGCAGTTTCTAGGTAGTTTTATTTATTTATTAGTTACATACATAGGGACTTAGGGGAGTGGTATAGAATAGGGTCTATGTGAGGTCCACTAGCCTTACCACCTACTGATCTTCATAACTACTAGGTCATCAACACCTGTTCTAACTAGTTTGATTGCTAAAACACTAAAGTTGCTTTGTTAATCTACATCTATACTACTATTAAAAGTGTGAATGAGAATGTAGAACTTTTGTTTGACTAAATACCCCAAATTTTAAATTTAATTCCTCTTGTCAGGACAAAAATGTAATTTGAATAATTACTTTTCTCCTCGTTAAAATCTCTTTCATTAATTCTTACATTTAAGGTATTAACTCCCATTACCATTTATTGAATCATATTCTTGACTAGAATACCCCTATTTTTTATTTTGATTACTCTTTAATTGTGAGGACACAAAATGTAATTTGAACCACTATATTTTTCTCATTAAATCTTATATATATTCAAGGTATTAACTCACATTCTTTCCTTAAATTGTATATTAATTAACCACATCAATCAAAGAAAGATAAGTGTGACAAAGAATAATTGTTTTTATTGGTGAGAGAAATAAAATAGAAATTTACAACCAACCCAAAAGTGGAGTTGTTTTTCTATTTGGTGGCGAATTAACAATTTAACCCTTTGGGTTGTATGTATCAACTCTTAATGTCATAATTAAACAATAATAAAAATTAAAAAAAAGATGAAAACACTCAAAAGTATAAAAATACAAAAAAATAGAAAACATTTAGGCACATCTCTAATATTATATATTGGTCATCTTAATCAAAATAAATATAAGAAATAATAATATTGGTAGCTAGATTCTAAAACTCTGCCACTTTTTTTTTAATTGGAAGCTTCAGATTGGGTCAAGAAAGCTTGATAAATGCAAAACAAATATAAAAATTACATAAACACTTACCCGTCTGGGGAGGTCACTTGAATTGTTAAGTTACCAATTAATGGTGGCTTAGTTGATAGTTTTTCAGGATCTTTGTAGTGGAGATTTGGGACCAACTACCATTGCTACTAGGGTTTGGGGTTATGGGTATTGGGGATGGAAGTAGCCCCATGGCAAATTCGTCTCTAATCCAAACCTATAGTGTTCATTTTATGGGGCATTTTTAAAACAAGCATCAATTTGGATGCCCAACTAAGTATAGAGGCCAATGTAAATGTTAAATATTTTTAAAATATTATTAATATTTTAAAAGTTGAAACTTGAAAATATTCAATTTCTTTTCTCTTAAGTAAATATTTTTTCCTTAATTGAAAAAAAATTCAAGACTTCGGGTCCTTGATAAGGAACCCATCTCCATTGGGGATGGAGGTTCATTTTTCTCCCCAATGGAGATTGGGGACAAGGAGGGGAGTGTGGTCCATGCCCTATTTCCATTCCTAAATTCCACCATGCTAAGATATTAAATTAATAAAAAATTAGATATAATTAATAGTAAAAAATCAATAATACCAACAAATGAAGTTAGTAACAATAAAATACAACTAAGATAAGTTATGAAAATTAAAGTAAGTATATATGTGTAATATTTCAATAGAAGTTTTAAATTAGCCATTTAATTTGAAACTATTATTTGTATAGTGCACATATATTTAAAATAAATGAAGGTGAATAAAATCTACTAAAAATTAGTATCAAAACAAATTTAATAGAAATTAATAAAAATAACATTCATTTAAATTCACTTTAGAATTATAAAATTAATAACAATTTATCTAACCATGGTGAAAATTAATAGACAAGTTAATACAAATTAACACAAGTATAGCTAACAATAAATTATTGCTAATTACTAAATAAAATAATTGTGTATTTATTTTACTTTATTAATGATAAAATGTTATAATATTTTTGTAAGTATTACTTAAATATAAGTAAATATATAAAGTCAGTTTTAGTCATAATTAAATTAATCTAAGCCCGAGTTTGAGCTTTAAGACTACAAGTTGGGCTTTGCTTAATCCTCAACCCAACCCAATCCACCAAAGTTGCACACCTAAGAGAAATGTAGCATTTGTAATTGGATTTGAACCAAAACGAGGACAATCCATCCATACATTACTTTTGGGGTTTTAACTAATTTTAGATAAAAATTATTAATATTGAAGCCGAAGGAACTATCGGGGATGGGCTACCCTCATTTGTGTAGCCAATTGAACCATGAAATAAAAGATCTTGGGCCAAATTTTAATATTGTATTAACAGTTTTTAAGGTTGCCTTGCCCAACTTAACCCATACCCCAAGTGTAATAATATTTGTCTGGGCCTGAGAAAGGGACAAACTTGCCAGTGTTAATTATAAAACTATGATTTCTTTTATAAATTAATTTTTTTATTTAGTTTTTGTTCTTTATAAAAAATCTATTTATGTAACCTATAAAATTATTAATACAGTATGAAAATCTAGTCCAATACCTTTCATGTTTTTGGTTCATTGGGCTCCATATATAGCTCAGTTTGTTTCAGATAATTACAAATGTCACATTGCTCTTAGGGTTACAACTTGCAACCTAGGGGGTTGGGTTAGATTGAGGATCAACCAAAGCCCAACTCAAATTCTTAAACCTCAAAGTTGGGCTTAAATTAATTTAATTATGACAACAACCTAGCTTTATGTATTTACTAATATTTAAGTAATATTTACAAAAATTATAATATTTAATAAAGTAAAACAAATAAAATAAATATAATAGTAATGGATAATAATTCATAAAAAAATAATGGTTTTATTAAATAATTAACAATAATTTATTATTTTTATAACAACTTACAAAAATAAAGATAAATTATTATTTTTGACAAATCACAGGTGCCGCTAGTTAATTTAATAAAACCACACCACATTTTACATCCCGTTAATGAAAACGTGAAGTAGATTTCATTATTTGGGGACAGGGTATGACCGGCTGCAAACGGATGATAGATTGATCCAGATCCGACTATGCCTTTTCTTAATATTTAAGGTAACCTCCAAATCAGTGAATGACAGCCGATATCTCACGATGCACGTAGAAATATTAGAGCCCTCATCTGACTCTGACTCGAATTGGAATTTAAGCCCAGGCCCATCGAGGCATTTGTTCCATGGATAAGGTCGGGCTGACAGTACCGACCAATAATTGCCACCACTGGATCAGGTTGTAGGTTGTAGTCAGGTCATTTACTAAAACATCCCTGTAATTTTATAAATTTGTTAAAATTTATCTTATAGTTTTTGTTTTATTAAAATATCTCTTATAATTTATTTAATTGACTTTTTATTATATGAAAATAGAAAATAAAAAAAATTCATTTTTGTCTTTAATAAAACACATACAATTATTCTATTTTTATTCATTTGGTGAATTTTATTTTATATATAAAAAAGTGTTAGGAATACTTTTGAAATAAACAACCATAAATCTATACCCTTGAATATTTTTCACTCAGTTTGAGATATTTTTAGAATAAACAACTATGAATCCACTTCTTTAAACATTTTCCAGTTAATTTAGATTATCATGTTACTATTTTGGATGGTAAAATAAATAATTCTTAATGAAAGACGAATCTAATAAATAGGTTGCAAATTATAAAGGCTGTTTTAGTAAAATATAAATTATAGGATAGGTTTAAATAAATCTATAAAAGGATAGGGGTGTTATAGTAAATAACCCTAACAAATACTTAAATGTACAGAATTTAATAGTCGAGAGATATTAAAAAATTCTGGACCTCCTCCGACACCAAGTACGTGGTCCACCAGCTGGATTCAATTTCATATTGGGTCAAGCCTCTTAAATGTTAGTTGGACCAACCAATAACTTTACTGGGCTTTCATCATATAGGCCCAGAAGCGTAGAATTTGGGATTTGTAAGCGTTGGTAGGCCCAAGGGTGGATTAAACAAGTAAACATGTCTCGGTAGTGGAAGATTAATTGGCCTTGGATGGTTGTAATTGGTGGACTTTATTGATTAATCACTATAGACATGGATAAGGCGTAATGGTTTGATTATTTGGGAAGCGTTGGAAAGTACGTCGGGTAAAGGCTTGAAGCGTTGTCGGTGAAAAACAGGATTTCTGTTTTGGTGGTTCCCTACGTTCTGTAATTAATAATTAGGGCTTAACTCGTGAGTCGTGTGGATGATAAGCGAGGTTTGTTGGTTTTTTAGGTGATGTTTGGAATCATTAATGAATATTTTCTGATTTTTGGAATCAGCGATTTTTGAAAATCATAAAAAATTGTTGTTTGATGTCATTTATGCCATGTGTCAGTTTGATATTAACTTTTAAGGGCCGATTTATTTTTGTATTAGAGTTATTATTCATGTCATGTTCGATGCCATGTTATCCTTAAAAATTGGATCAGCTAAAAATCAAGAAATCACCAATAAAGGTGATTCAAGACTGATTTCAATAATTGATTTTTGACTGATTTTTTGAAAATCACTAAAATCAGCCAATTAAGTAAAAATTTCGACGTTGATTTCTCTACTTAATTAAATAGGGTCCATATTAATGTTTTCAACCCACTCTTGACCCTAATTGATCGAACCATTCGAATCATTACCTTACCAATTCTAGGTCTGATTCAGTCAAGATCAATCAGATAGTAAAAAACCGTTAACTTGGTCAAGAATCATTTGACCCAGCCTGTTCGATCATTGACCCGTTCGACCTGGTCATCAAGTCGCATGTTGCACACTCAATGTATGCAAACTTTCGGAGGCCATAACTTGCACTCCAATGTCCGATTGGAGTGATTTTATTTTATTTTATTTTGGGTAACCTTTCAAGATCTATGCGTTCCAAGGAGCTGTAGGCATCTTGCCTCGCTATTTTCACAAAAAACCCTTTTTTGGTCTCAACTTGCAATTTGTAATATTTTTATAAATAAAAAAATTAAAAACTGAATAAAAAATATAAATTAAATATAAAAACATAACATATCTAAAATATATTTATACATTATTTATTGATAAACCATATATATATAGATAGATAGATAGATAGATAGATAGATAGATAGATAGATAGATAAATAGAGAGAGAGAGAGAGAGAGAGAGAGAGAGAGAGAGATGATGACATGGCACGGTCTGAATCATTTGACCCCGCCGGTCGAATTGGTGACTTGTGACTTGAAGGCAAAGCGGTTTGGCCTCTGGGTTGCTTTTAAAAGCATTGGTCCATATGTCCAGTTCGATTTTGCTATGCAAATGTTGTTTATTTCTTGAGGCATGACAGATTCCAGTATTTGAATGGTTTCCTATCTTAAATGAAAAGATAAAAAGGAAATTCCCGATTAATACCCTGTACTTTGGGCCTAGTGCCACTTTGGTCATTGAACTTTAAAATGCAACAATTCAATACCCAAACTTTTAAAATGTGACAATCTACGTTGTTAAGTAGTTGCTAACCAATCGTTAAATGATATTTTAGAAAAGACAAAAATGCCCTTCAAGTGTTATTTAATTTTCTTTATCAATCATCTAAACATAGACAAAAAATTAATAGTCCCAAATTTTTGCCTTTTCCATTCAAAAAAGTTGGGATCACATTTGAGTGGACATTTTAATGCCTCCAACTTCCTTAAATAGAAAAGGCAAGAATTTGAGACTGTTATTTTTTTGTCAATATTTAAATAATTGATAAAAAAATTAAATATACTCAAACGACATTTATGTATTTTTTCAAAGGATTGTCATGTTTTGAAAGCTTTAATACAGGAATTTCCCAATGAAAAGAAAACATTTTCTGACCTAATGTATTGATGCTGGATTATGATTTCACACTTGCCGAGGTGAAATCAGCTACACCAGCGTACTGAAATCATGGCCTTCGGTGTATTATGTGGCCCCACCCTAACGTCATCTAACCAACTTTTTTAAGGTGGGGTTACATCAATGCATCAAGGGCCTGAGATTCATGTTTTATAGCTCATTGCTACGCAGCTGAGATTCTGTCTGACTTTTCTGAAATCATGGCCTTCGGTGTATTATGTGGCCCCATCCTAACGTCATCTAACAAACTTAAGGTGGGGTCACATCCATGCATCAAGGGCCTGAGATTGATGTTTTAGCTCATCGCTACGCAGCTGAGATTCTGTCTGACTTTTTTCGTCTTCTGCCTAGCCTAACCGTGGATGTATCGCTAGGATACATTCCCCAATGCACGGTTGAGATGTGCTATGGGGCATCATTCCGTGGGAGCCAATCCGAATTGAAATGTAGGGATATAAATGGATGTCGATCTAAATCCGATTCTATTTTTGTTGGATTCGGACAGATTTATATTTAGGTTGGATAATCGGATCCGATCGAAATTCGGATTGGATTTGGATCACCCCATTCGATCAGATTCAACCTTTATATATGTATATGTTTATAAATATATTTATTTATAAAAGATATATATATATATATTAATATATTTATTTATAAATATGTTTCTATTGTATTTTTTGTAAACTTTTGTATAGAAAGACATGTACATATTAATATATATGATGAAAATAATTGAAAAAAATATTTATATTTTTTGTTTTTATATAAACTTTTATGTTTTTTTCTTTTAATAATTTGTTAAAATTTTCATAATTTGAATTGAGTTGAATCAGATTTGAGTATCTAACATCTTTAATGGATTCGGATTCAAATCACCATTTGTGAGTTCAAATCAGCCCCCCATAAGATTGCCCCCCACAGTGTCCTACAACACATCCCCACCATGTATTGGGAACATCTCCCGATGATGACATCATCATTTCTGGTATATCATCGGGAAATGTTTCCTATACACAGTGGGGATGTGCTGTTGGACGTTGTGGAGGCCTAATTTGATCTCACCATTTGTGAGATCTGATCAAATTGAATCTCATATATGTGATATCGGATTGGATTTAGATATATACCCTTGAATCCAATCCGATTTAATTTGTTTGCATCCATATTCAGATGCTCGCACCTCTACCTTCTGTTTCCATGCTTTTCTAAGAGAATGAGAATCTCGAACTCCATGTGAAATTGCGAATTAGTTTCATCTTTGGTATTGATTATTGAAGGATCTCAAACCAAAGATGAGGCGTATGCTACGGTGCAACTTGAACGGGCTGGATTGGATTGAATTGAAGGTTAAACCAGGACCAATCCTAAAGTTAGGGCTTAGGGTATGAGCCCGAGGTCAAGTCCAATCTACCCAATACAGGTCCAGTCTGAACTAAAATTTTTAATACATTAGGATTTGGCCCGGGTCTGGGCCAGGTTTGGATTGGTGAATCAGACTCAAGTGAGCTTAGGTCCAATGCATTAAAATACCCTAAATCTTGCATTGTATATTTTGGGCCAAAATTAGACAGGACTTGGGCTTCCTTAGATCCATGATCAGCCCATAAAATGAAAAATCTAAAATTTTGACCCAAGCCCATTGGTTGAAAAGTATAGACTTCCTAACTAAAGTTCTGGGCTGAGTTGGTCTAGGCTCATGTTGCATTCCTAAGGAGATGTTCAATATTAAACCCATTCAGTCGAGTTCAGATCTCCTGTCCACACAAACTCTGCCCATGTTTATCGCAGTTACACATGAAAAACATCTCATCCTCTACATAGTATTATGCAAGGGGAGATATTCCAAATTTACAGAGGGTAGTGTGTTGTGGGTAGAGATGGGCAGAATTCTCGTAAGCAGGAGATCCGGAGTCCATTCAATTGACATGCTAGCTGCTTTATTTGAAATGTGAGAGGTCAAAGTAAAGAGAGGATTAAATACTTTCTCCCTGAAAATGGGGTGGAAGAAGCTGTTGTGGAATTTGACTGATAGCAGCTATAATTTAGAAATAGGTTGAAGAGATCATTTAGGGCTGCAAATGGATCAAATGAAATTTGGATTGAGTATATCCGAATCTAATGCGGTAAGAACCAAGAATCCTAAAGATTTGAATCCAACCCAATGTTTGACAAATATGCAAAAAGTAGATTTGAAATCTACATGTTCAGACATCTGATCTGGATTTGATTTGAATTAGATTTTATTAAAATATTAATAAGTTTATATAAAATTAGCATAAATTTACAAAAGTTATATTATAAATAGGAAAATAAATTTATATTAATCCCAAATACAACTTCATCCTAACGATTTTTTATAATCTCAATTCGATGTGAATATGTGATCAATGAATGGACCATTTTTCAGATCCGATTATAATAAAACGGGCCGAATTTGAATCCGAATTGGGTTTAATCCGATACATTTGCATCTACAGCTCAAAATTTCTTTTCCGTTTGCGTCTTGCCCAAGGAATAAAGCAGCCACGATTGAAATTTGACTGTTGACTACTGGTTCCGTAAACCTTGCACACGCCACAGTCTGTTTCTGATACGAGGAGGACAAACTCTGGTTTAATACGCCACTTAATTGGATTTTAATTACTGAATCATTACCTCACAGGGGCAACAGAATGAATGACACCGAAAAAAGCTTGGTAAAAGTCTTTCTCGGCCTAGATTTTTTGCTTGTTGGAAGCTTCATGTGAGCTTCAAAACAGTCCTTCTAAACAATCAAAACTTTTCTGCATTATTTCAAAATTTGACCGGGAATCGGAATGGCTTTGACCTTCGGTTTTTGGGACAGTGATTAAAAAAACTTTCCGATCAAATGGATTGACAGTTCAACTGCTTGAACCCGCGGAACATTTATGGGTAAAATGGAACCGATTGTTTGAACGATATCCAGAGCCAAATGGTCTGACCATCTGGGTTGACTGGGTCAATAACGGTTCGATCTAGAGCTAGACTTGTTACTAGAGACGATTACAATCTATGTTAGATAATAAGTGTTAATTAAACTTTTGAACATTGCAAATCCTGTCTAGGAGAGCAGTGATTTTGCTGAGGTGTCAGCTTGTCCATTTGTGGAAGCTTCAAATATATAGGGCCTCGATTGAGGGAGAGGGTGAGAGCACATCAAGAGAGAGAGAGAGAGAGATGGAAATGAATGAGGATGTAGTGATCGTGGGTGCAGGGATCGCGGGGTTAGCAACAGCTTTAGCTCTAAAGAAGGTTGGTATCCGATCTCTGGTTCTGGAGAGGTCGCAGGAGCTTCGCACCACCGGTGCAGCACTAACACTCTTCCCAAATGCCTGGCGCGCTCTTCAAGTTCTTGGAGTAGATCACAAGCTCACCTCCATTTACCCCTCCTTACAAAGGTACACTAGTATTTGAATTTGATTGAAACACTTGTTCCTATTCTATTTTTCAAATATCTAGAGAAGCTGGTTTTCATTTTTCAGCGCAAGTAGTGTTCATCTTGATTTGGGGACTGATCCTCCATAAATTGAACTTATCTCTGTTTTAATTACTATGAAATTAAACTATCTAGTAATTAATTCAGTGAATTGTTTTTGATTTATAGTTAAGTGAATTCTTGTGGGTCTTTCAGGGGATACATCACTAATATCGCAAGTGGAGCTACACAAGAGGTTTATTTTACGGGCTCTGAAAGGTTCGTAACATAAGAGGATTTTATTACGAGAGTACTCTCTTATTAATTATACCGGCTTCCTTCCATATTGGGTGGATACAAACTATTATATATAGAGCTTCATTCATGAGTAGATGGACTGATATTGATAAACATTTTACTCATTTGGAACCAGAAAAAAATTCGAGCCTAGAGCAGTTCACAGGAAAAACTTATTAGAGACTTTAGCAGAAGAATTGCCACCTGGTACAATTCGTTTCTCATCAAAGCTCAGTTCAATTGAGACCCAAACATTTGAAGGCTCATCCATTGCTATCCTACACTTGGATGATGGAACTCAAATCAAAGCCAAGGTTAGTCTCTATTGGGCTGGTTAGAATAGAGAGTTAAAGATCAAGAGTATTGAAATGTTTTGGATTGTGGAGTAGTTGATTCTCTTTTAATTTGGTCACGATAACAGGTTTTAATAGGCTGCGACGGGGTTCACTCAGTTGTGGCACGTTGGTTGGGACTCATGGATCCAGTCCATTCCGGTCGATCAGCAGTGCGTGGTTTAGCTGTGTATCCTCAAGGCCACAAAGTTAAGGACATCCATCAATACATAAACAACGGAGTAAGGGGTGGTTTTGCTCCCCTCACTGATAAAGAGATCTATTGGTTCATCGCCCACAATTCTAAGCCCACAAGTGAGTTCTTTTCACCATTTTTGAGTGTTGGCTTCATTGATAGAATTAGGGCTGCCAATGGGTCGGGTCTATCCGGTGGACCTGAATCGATTGAACCAATTATAACGGTTCTGGTTCCACTAATAGTTTTTTAGCATTTTTATTAAGGTTATATGATCAAAATTTAAATATATAAGTTACTATATAAATAAAAAAATATAATTTTTAATATAATCAAGTCTATCGGGTCAGATACAAGGACAATTTTGGTCTATAATTTTGTCTTGATAAGTAATTGGTTTGGGGTTGATTTTACCTAGACCCGATCCATTGACAGCCTTAGAGAGAATTATAATTCAACCCAACCATCTAATAATTGGCTCCCACGTCACCAATAATCAATTGTTTGCCCAACATATTTGCCAGGTGGAGGCATGGAAGCGGACCCTCGCCAGATACAGCAGGACGTGATAGAGAATTCAGCCAAGGACTTCCCTTCAGAGTACTTGGAGGTGGTCAGGCATGCTGAGCTTTCTACTTTGTCATTAGCCCCATTGATGTTCAGGTTTCCATGGGACCTAATATTTGGAAAAGTATTCAAGGGGAACATCACAGTCGCAGGTGATGCAATGCACCCTATGACACCTGATCTTGGCCAAGGTGGTTGTGCTGCGCTTGAGGATGCAGTCGTCCTTGGGCGACATTTGGGGAATTTGCTTCTCCAGCACGGGAGAATCGCTCCAGGAGAGGTGGCTGGGGCCTTAGAGAGATACACCAAGGAGAGGAGATGGAGAGCCGCTGGTTTGATCATGGGGTCCTACATTTCTGGATGGGTCCAACAATTGGGGTCAGGATGGTTGATGAAGTTCCTTAGGGATACCGTCTTCTATGGATTTTTGTTCAGTAAGATTGTTGATATAGATTATGACTGTGGTGAGTTGCCTCATTTTCCCCTCTCTGTTGGCTCTCAGACCAAGATTGATTAGGTGTTTTTTGAACTAGACACACTCTGCAACTGGTTATTCTTATGCTATTATTAATGGGGTCCCATCAAGATACCGTCTTTATTGTTGATGATACATTCTGCACATCACAATGGACAAGTCTTTCAAGTTCAGTTTGGTTGCCATGTGATACAAATAGAACAGCTCATAGGCTTGCTAACTTGGGTCTTTCCTCAAGTCTTTGGTTGGAGAACCGGTTCCTTTGTAATTGATTTTCTTGGGTTTTAGATCCTGGCACAGCTAGTTAAGTTGTTTTGTTTTTTCTCTTTTTATTGCCTTGTCTATGCTTTGTACTTTTTGTTAGTAGTAACTTGTTGTTTGGTTTAGTACTAGTTAGCTAGATCTCATTAATTTCTCACTGTGAACGAACTGATACATTATTCTATATATGATGTTTATTCGGAATGGTGGTAGAATCAATTTTTGCATAAATCGTGATGCATAAACAGTATCCATGGCCAGAAAAAAAAAGAACAAATTGATTTATACGGGTCTGGAATTTGGAATGGGTTATTCTGATTCTAATTGTTTGGTTGAGTTGAATCAGAATTCAATTCCCAATCCTGCTGGAATGACATTCCTCCGTTTGAATGGCCATTCCTTACCTTTCCCTTATGAATGAAATTTCATTCCTACTGATTTCAATTCCATTTCTATTCTTGTCTAAACCAAACAAATTATGGGAATAGATCATTTCGATTTTAATTTTAAAAGATTTTGATTACGATTCCAATTCTCTAACTGCAAACCAAACAGACCCTAAATAACGTTATATCAGGTCAACTAAAAGAATGATAAAAGACTAACTATTACAGATATTTCTCTGATAAACTACACTCTCCATCCGAGGACCTTGAGCAACCCACGAATTCCAATCAAAGGAACGGGAACACGATTAACAGTCCTAAAGGTTATGATTCTAAATCTTGATGTCCAAGATAATATATGTCACACACACCTCAATGCCGATGGCCGAGTTTCTGCCATTTATACTTGAGATAAGGTCTTGGTAATCGGACTCTACCAAAATTATGGATGCCAGTACTCCTTAAGGCTTTAGCTAAACCTTGACCAAATGCCGAGGCTTCTAATATGAGAACTGATCATGACGAAGCACCCTCAATCATCAAATCTCCTGTGGTTGATCGGATGATATGAAACCAATTGTTGCTCTTGGCCCACTGCATCTAGGGGTTTAAGTGAGTTGATTCTACTCGTGTGTTATCGGGCTCGGCTTGCTAAATACTCAAGCTTGCGGTAATTAAGTTCGAGTCAAGTTCGACTTGAGCAAAGTTGTTGGTCGAGTTAAGTTTGAGGTTCATAATACCCAGTTCCAAGGTTTTTAAAAGCGAACCGGACAATGAACCATTTAAGGGTCCAAATCCTGGGTCGAATGGTCTGACCATTCGAGTCAATTTTTATTTATAATTGGCTTATTAATAATATAAATTTATCTATAATATAAATACATGAATTTATAATTGATTTCATAGTATATTTTTATTTACAGTATTTATAATATTAATTTATCTATAACTATTTAATACATTTATTTTTAATTTTTATACTAATTTATTTATTATTGGCTCAAGTTGAACCGAGCTCAAATAACTTGCATTGCGGCTCAAATCGAGTTCAAACCAAGGATTAAGGTATCAATACAATACTCCCGATATGGGGCATATCGTATCCATATCTATGGTCATGGATACGGGATACGCCATAATTGGATACATATCTCACAAGTCGTGTGTATCGGCACGGTACGCCTCCATATTGGGTCGTATCACATCGTATCGGTGGATACAGTCGATACACATCGATACGGAGGCATATCCATGCCTAGTTTGACAAAACTGTATATTGACTACTTTTGGATTGTTTTTCATCTTTAATAAAAATTAAAAAATAGTATTATGAAAACTGAAATAAATAATTTAAGATTTATTTTTCCAAAAATTTTAATAAAAACAAAAAATTATAAAAATAATATATTTCATCTATCTTAGATGATTTATATATTTTATTTTGCACATAATAATATGTTAAAAATGAAAACATAGTTATTATTTGAAAAAAATAGAATTATTATATAAAAATACTAGATAAATAAAATTTCCCAACAAAATTAATCTAAAACAGAAAATTATAATTATAAAAATTGAAATGAATAATTTAAGATTTAATTTCCCCAAAAAATTAATAAAAACTGAAAATTATAAATAATTTATTTTATCTACCTTAAATGACTTATTTGTTTTATTTTACAATCATATGTAAAATAAAAATATTATATATTAAAAATGAAAACATATTTATTATTTAAAAAAGAGTTGTTATTTAAATAAAAATACTAGATTAATAAATATTCCCAAAAATTAATAAAATTTAAAATCATATGATTATAAAAATTGAAAGAGTGATAATTATTGTATGATGTTTGAATGTTCTAAAGTCCCTTTATAGTTTACTGTAATATTTCTCTTCATATAACCTATTGAAGTATGCATTTCTCATGTGTTTATATATTATTCATAGGTAATTCAGCTTTTGGTTTAGTATTATTAATATATTTATGTGATTTGTATGCATTTCCTTAGCGTATCCAAGTGTTTTTATATCTTTAATTCTTATCTATGCATTTCCAAAACATATCCGTATCCGATTTATTTGATACAATACGTAATACTGATACTTTAATCCTTGGTTCAAACCAAATACATGAAACTCAATTGAGCTCAAATCAAATACTTTAATCCTTGGTTCAAGCCTAATTCTCATATCAACAAATTACACCCCCACCTGTATGGTGTATCTTAGTTATCTTTAAAAAGCTTAAAGGAGGTTTTACCCAAGAGTCCAAATCTACTGACCACAATACACTGTTGGCCACGCTCATCCAACTGCACATTGGAAATATCGGTGATACAAAGTGGGAAATATCAGTAATATAAAGTACAACGGATATTCTAGATGTGTATGACTGGGTGAAAATAGCCAGCAATGTATTGAGATCAGCAGACCCAAACTCTTTACTCTTGACTCCATGGGCCCCTGAATTTTAGTCAACCTCTTGGCAATCTAAGGGCTCGGCCTGCAATCTTCCAGCTCTCAATGACATTAACTTGCATCTCCTGAGTACCTTGATTAACCAAAACTCGTTCTTAGGTGCCAAATCAATGAACACATGATTGACATTAGTAAAATGTCAAAGAACCATTAGTATGTTACAATGCTGTTCGATGAAATGTCTAAATGGACTCAGTTCAGAAAGTTCCTCCCCGACACACTTCCTATCTACCTAGCTTGGAAAGGTTGGTCCCTTGCAAAGAAAGAAAAAAAAAAAAAAGGAAAAAAAGAAAGTCTTGCATAATACACAATGGTCAATGGACAAACAAAATAAAATAAAAAAAAACCCCATTTGATAATGAAGCATCAAGACAAAGATAACAACATCATAAACCAAAGATAAAAGCCGAATCTAAAGGTACATAATAAGTAACAAATATAACTAAGGCGTTGTTCTTTTGATCAGTTTTCAACCTCTAATGTCTTAAAAGTAAATGACTTCAGGCATCAGAATATTCTTTTTAATCCCTCCTATTTTTCAAATATCGGACGTGAAACTTGACAACATTTTTATTATTTGTCTCCAAAGTTCCCTTTATTCATTATTTGTTATTAGTAACATTTTTACTAAAAACTTTATAAATAATAATTCTAAAATGTTATTTTAATAATAATAAAATATTACTTAGTAGTATATAATAATTTTTATTATTTAATTATTTATTGTTAAAATACTAGTATTTTTTATTATCATTATTTATTATTATTTATATTTTTAATATTAAGTTTATTCTAAAAAATAACTATTAATATTAATGTTATAATTAACATAAATATCCATTTTCATAATCAATTATGGGGAATAAAATAACCATATTTAGCATTCGTCATTTAGGCTTCAGGTTAACATTTTATGCATTCAAAACTTTGATTGTGGGCTCTTATCTGCGATATAGGTCAAACACTTAGGCTCACTGCTGGTCGAATTTCATTAAACCAACAATCTTCTCTTGGGGTTTCAACTACTACATCTCCGGTGTAATACATTATGGGCTCGTTTGGTTTGCTAGAATAGGGGCTGGAATGGGATTGGGTGGAATTAGAATCTTATTCCTGTTTCTGGTGGAATGACATTTTTCTATTTGAGAGAATGGTCTTCTCTCTTGGAAATGAAACGCCATTTTAGTTTATTCTAATTTTCATTTCCATTCATGTCTAGATCAAATAGATTATGGAAATACACCATTTCAATTCCGCTGTAAACAAAACAGATCTTATGAGTTTATGACTGTGGGGAGGTGCTCACGTCTCCTGCTCCACTCAGGTTAAGATAGATCAGGGTTGTCTCTTTTGTATGAAGTTGAGGAGGTATGATGGTATGCCATTCTGTTAAATCAGATTTATTTCCTTCAGTTTGGAAAGAGTATAAATACAAATGTGTACAATATAAATACATAGAAAATAATACAAAATATAAGGTTTTATACTCTACAAATTCGTACTTATACTCCTTCTTCAAACTAACTTTAACAAAAAGTTATTATATTACTTTAACAAAAAAGTTATTATATTACAATAAGATCATTCTAATAAAAAGGAAGTGACCGAACCAACCCAATCCCAACCCACTCCTGATCATTGGGTTGGCCACAACCCGACCTAATCCGGCTTGCACCCTATCACAAATGTCTCGCGATTCCAATTCCCTTTTTAGTGGAGGACGCACTTTATCTATTGATTCTATTCGATCTGATAGACCTAATAATAGCAGATGCAAATGAATCAGATGGGCAAAGACACTTACTGAAGTCTCTAATATGAAATCAGAGAATTAATATATGACCCAAGCAGGCTGCGGTACCGAGAGAAGTTTTTCACATCTCCAAAAACAATCGAAGGATTAAGGGGGTTTTATTAGGGATGGCAATTTTTTCCATATCTCCGATCCCCGTTCCCCTGAATGGGGCGGGGATAGGGAGGATTTACCCCCACGGGGACGGGGATGGGGAAATTTTTATCCCCATTAGCGGAGACGGGGATGATTTTCATCCCATATTTAAAGTATTAACTCTTGTTGATTTCTGGAATTTTCTTGGCTAAAACATCATTCATTTTGAATTTGTACATTCTTCATTTTGGGGGCAAAGAATGTAATTTCAAAACTACTATGTAGTTTATTCAATTCCCTCATTAAATCCCATATTTAAAGTATTAACTCCTTGATAAGCCACGAAGGTCACTGAGAACACCCATGAGGAATAATCCCAAATACGTCAATTAACGTCCCATGCATGGCCCAGACGTGGCATCACGGCTGCTTCATTTTCTTATCAGTTATTTCTGTTCTATTTCCTTGTTATCAGTGCATAGGAATAGGTCAATAAAGCCAAGGGTTGGTTCCTTAGGAAGTGGTCAATGTGGTTAAAAAGTTATTACTTAAGACTAGGACTGGTTGTTAGTGGTTAAGCTTAAGACTAGGTATGGTTGTTAGTGGTTAAGTGGTTATATTCCTATGGCTTAGGGATAGGCTAGTTAATAGAGAACCTAATCCCTTAATCAGTGGCTAAATTAGTGGAAGGAAGTGGAGAATTTTCTTGTATTTAAAACCCTCCAACCAACATGGGAGGGCAATTGAAAGTTCTCACTCTAAGCAGTTTGTTCTCACTCTAAGCAGAATACTTTTCCTTAATTCTAGCTTTGACTGGGACCTAACTTTCCTATTCTTTGAATCCTATACTTAAGGTACTTTTTTTTTTATTATTAGATTCCATTAATTATGTCCACAAATTATTCAATTAGGTCACCATGTTGATAATCAAGTAAATGGTCTTTTGCAAGTTTTGGTTGTAAATAGACTCAAAATCATTATTTGGTGATGGATTTACCTATTTCACCGGTTGATTTGACCGTGAGATAAAATCAATGTTTTAAAAGACAATTGCAATTGCATTTCCCTCCTAGTAAAATAGTTAACTTGTGATGTCATAAAATTAATAATGAAGATTCTGAATAAATAACATATATAGAATAATGTATCAGTTCGTTCACAGTGAGAAATTAATAAAATCTAACTAACTAGCATTAAAGGAAACACCAAGAGACTACCAACAAAAACAACAAACATAGACAAGACAATAAAAAGAGAAACAAACAAAACAACTTAACTAGCTGTATCAAGATCCAAAAACCCAAGGAAATCACAAAAAGGATGAACATATCTTTAACATTATATACTCTGCTAGAAAGCATGACACCAAAAGAAGCTTTGGTGACAAGTTAAACGAAGCATCTTTTTGCAATTTTGTGTTGGGAAATCTGGAAGACTATCGTATAATTTTAAATGATTAGCCTCTAGACCCACTGGTAACTACTAAGCGTGCTATCACTCTTTTAGCGGAGTTATTCCATCTTTGACAAGAGGTCTTAGAGTGCCCAACTCTAACGTAGGAGGTAAGGGCATCATTCAAGGTGGAAGCTTTTATCTTCTATGATGCGAGCATGGACAGTCAATCTGTAGAAGTTGGCCTTGCTTGCATAATTTTTAAAGCTGATGGGTGGTTCTTGGCTACTAAAGGTGATTACTATCCTGTTTCCTCTGTTATTGAAGCTGAGTTGCAGACAATAAAGCTTTGGGTTTGGGAAGCCCTCTATTTCAGGATTCAAAGGCGGTAGTTTTCTCTAACTCGATGACGGCTATCAGGCTATGTAATCTCCTTGCCACATTGCAGAATCTGGAGTTCCATCCGCTTTAGTCTATTTTAACAGACATTCGTAGTCCTTTGGACCATGGGGCTGAGGTCCTCTTTAAACATATAAAGCAAGACCATAATTCTCTAGAGTCTAGACTCCTTGGCTAATCAGGTTTGAGTAAACAAGGCGGCCTTCAATACTTCTCTGACTTCCCACTCGTAGCTTTAGGCGTTCTCGACTCTATCTTTCTAAGCTTTGTTTCCCCCTCAAGTCTCGCTTGTTTCTTCTCTTCTTCCTTGTTTTGTGTTGTTGAATTTTGCTTCCATTAATTACCAAAAAAAGGAATTTTAACCCATCATATCCCACTAAAGAATTTTATTTAATACCACTTGTTTGGTGGTATATGAAGGAACTTAGGAGTAGCTCCAAAAGGAGAAAACTGAGAGAAATGGTTTCGTCATGTGCATAAATAAACATATATAAAATCTGTTAAAAAATGTGGTAAATTTGATGTTGAAGGGGCTAGAAGAGCCAGGGGTAAATCAACAAGGACTTGCGTGGAAATTAAAAAAATATAAGGTGCCCACAATTTAATGATAGATATAGCATTGAATAGAATTGAATGATGAGGGGATTCATCTAGTTGATCCCATATAGTTTCAACAAGGCTCTTAGATGATGATGATAACAACTTAATTGGTTATCATTTTTATAATATCAGTCATACTTTGATTACTTACCTTTGTTATATGAGCTTTGACAAGAACATCTATATTTTATTATCGATATCATTATCATTAGAATTGCCATATGCAAGGCATGTGCACATTTATTAGTCTATTTATACATATGTATTAATGGTTTGAATTATGAGACAGTTTTTATTTTATTTTTATTTTTTGGTTTCTGGAATTTTTCACTAGATTAAAATACCCCATCTTTAAGGTTTGAATCAGAGAAGGAGCAATGGTAAATATGTAATTTTGTTTTCTCATTTAATGTTTATTAGGAAATGACTCTTCTTTCTCATTTAATGCTTATTACAAAAAAGACACAAAAATCCATTTTTTTGCTCATAATTGTAAAACAAGTCAATGACAAAAATGTTATTTATCTTTTCCATTTAATGCTTGTTAGGAAAATACACAAAAATCCCTCTTTTTGTTCAATAATTGAAAAGCAAACCATGATAATTATTGAAACCTCCCTTGAAGTTTTTGACCATTTCCCAAACCTCCTTTTAAATTTGGTAATTGCAATTACCTCCCCTAAACTTCTTGGCATAGTTGCAAGTAGACCCCCTTTGTAAAATCCTCTAACAAGAGGCATAAAAATGTCTAAAATACCCATGTAATTATTATTGAGGCTGGTACATAAAAAACAATATAAATGTTATGAACAATGAAAAAAGAGAGTTTAAAGTTGCAATTTTACCTTTGAGCAATTGATATGAAGGGCAAATTTGGAAAAAAAAACATCAATTCTGAAAAAGAGATTAGAAGGGATTGGGGTAGCGTTTTATATGAAGAAAAATTTGGAAAATAAACATTTTGGTCGAAAGTAACTACATAGGTATTTTGGATATTTTTATGCTTTTTATTAGAAGATTTTAACAGAGGGTCTACTTGCAACTGTGTCAAAAAGTTCATGGGGGTTGGTTGCATTTACCAAACTTTGGGGGGGTCAACAATGATCAACAATTTTACCGGAGGTTTTAGCAATTTACCCTTTCATTTATTTAAATAAAAAAAGACTTGAAAGTACATCTTATGTTCTCAATAGCCAATGTTGGGCCACATTAATCATCATGAAGAGATTTCCAACTTGCAAATGGGTGAACAATTTAGTCTTTAAATTATTTTCTTGTTTTTAAATATTTTTAACCTATTTTCATTAGTTCAGTTCTTGATCATTAAGGTAGCAAATGGTTTTCTCTTCTTTATTCCCACCATATGGTGGGTTAATCTTTTACTTGCTCACCTTAAACCCACATCATTGGATGGCAAGATATCTACAAGAGTAAGTGATATTTTTTATAGCAGTTTATTGTAAGGTTTTTAGCAGTTGAAGGAGCTGAAGTTAGATTTATCATATAGAAGTTAATTCTTGCAAAGGTAATAAGAATTCAAATAAAATTTTGGTGAAAGTAACTAATAAAAATTATTAATTTTATTAACAAACTAATAAATAAGAATAATAAGAATTTTATTAATTCTCGTTATCTTTGCAAGGATTTTATTTGGACATATCTTTATATTAATGAACCATAATAAATGTTATAAATAAGAATAATTTTTATAGATGTTGAAATACAAAAAAATGCAAAAAGTTTTGGAAATGTATTATCATCGTCACAAAATTTATCATGTGCAAAGCATGTACACAAATACTAGTATATTTAAAGTTAACCAGCCAATCTTATGTTAAAGAAAGCTTAAGAAGTGAGCAATCCATTTTTGTTTAAAGGACTAATGGAATGGTGAAACAGGATTCCTGTAGCCGATCCAATATAGTTGGGGCAAGACTTAGATGGTGATGTAAAGAAGTGAAGAAATTGGGCTAATCTGAACCCAACTTGAAGGGTTGGCCCAAGTTGGGTAGGGTTGACCTCAACTTTGAATGGTACTGTTCATTTTAGAAACAAGGTTATTTTCCTCAATCACAACTAAAAATGTTTTCACTTTGTTTTGAAAAAAAAGGCCAAATCCTTTTTTCTGTTGATGTGGCGTTCTTAGAAACAAGAAAAACAATAAAACATTAATGTTAGAGAACACCCTATAATTTTCTATGTATCTATTATTCGAGATATGTGCAATTTTTAAGGCTTAAAAAAATATACAAGAAGATTTGTGACTATGGTTTGGACTCAGGATACAAGATCTTGATCTTCATGTGCTAACGGTTCTTCATGGCTTCATTATTGTGATGGCTGATTGAAATATTCTTTCTCTATCTTGCAGGGAAAATGGAGCTGATGATATAACAGTAAAAATCCTTTACTGGGGTCTTTCACTCTGCCCTTCATTTAGCCAAGAATGGGGATTTTGTTCCTGGGAATGTTGCCTCTCTCTCTCTCTCTCCATAAATGAGTTCTTGTGTTATTTTCTTGCATCTTTTAATTATTTCAATAGAATGAGTAGATGGATATTATTTATGAAGGTTAAATGGTAGATGAATTGTCTTGCAGACTTTGATTTCTTAATTAAGGCTTGCAATGCTTGGTCAACTTTCCTAGCTTATTGAGTTTAGGGTTAACAAAATAGCATTTCCTTAGTTTTTTTTTTTTGATGAATCATTTCCTTAGTTTTCTTAACTTGTTATATGTTTAACTACAAATACAAGTAGTAATAGAACTTCTTAAAAAAATGGTTTCAAAGAGACAGATATGATTTATCATTATCCATCCAGAATTTCATTTTGATAGGCATAAGGAGGTGCTTATACTTACCATCCTTAACTAAGGTTTTTAAAACCGGACCTGATAGGGAATCATTTTGGGAATCGGTTCTTGGGTCAAATGGTTCAACTGTCCAGTTTGAACGAACAATCCGCTCCGATAAAAAAATAAAAAAAACTAAAAACTGTTGTTCAGGTCAATAGTTTGACTGTCCAAATCAACGATTCATTAATTAAATCAACGGTTTTTGAACAAAAAGCAGTTTTGGGTAAAACAGAACTGATCACTTGATTGGTTCCTAGTTTTTCCGGTCTGACTGTCCGGTCTGATCCGGTTTTGGAAACACCGTCCCTAACATAAACAAGAGCACATCTCCACAGATCCATTATAGAAATATAAACAAGAGCTATTCCATCCCTAACATTCTGCAAGTGATTGTACATTCTCTCATGACCTATATTTGCCAATCAATCTGTTGCTTGCTTTGCTTCCTTGTAAATGTGATAATATGTGACCTCTAATTTGGCCTCCTCAACCTCCTCAACTATGTTGTAGCAGTCTTGGATGATGTTGACGATGTTCCTCAGTGGAGTAATAATCCATTTTAGGCTGTCTATCGTTATTTTTCGACCCCCTCAATCCAGATTTCTTTGTTCCATTCAGCTATAGATAACCCCCCCCCCCTCCAAAATACTTTTCTTCTATTGATCCCTTGCTTTACTAATGCATCAGCAAGGCTGTTAGATGTTCTATGGAGGGATGTTAATTCTGCCTCAATTCCAATGGTCGGATGTCTTACCTCTGTTACCATTTGCCTGTAGTGCCGAGATGCATTATTATGGTTTTTGAACCAATTTACTACTACCTTTGAGTCTCTTCTGCCACAATGCATGGAGCATTTATATTGTGCAAAGTATAATTATTCATGAACTTCTTAGGGACTCTAGATTTGATTATTTTAAGTTTTTGAAATATACAATATTTCTATTTAGCATGCATGGTTATGAATCATCTCTTACCTGAATTAGGTTTTCCTCTCTAGGAAATTCCAAACATGCAATTAGAATTAGAATTAGTTAATGGAATTATCAAATGTAAGTATATAATATGTCAAATGAAAAATGGGGAAATCTAAGATATGGTATTGAAATAGTCGAACCCTTTTTGAAAATGGCTGACTCAATCATATTGAAATGCAAGCACCCTCATCGATTGTTATTTTGGTTCTTATTTTAATCTGACTATTGAAAGCCAAGAGACATTAAATGAATTTACCAGACGTCAAAGCATTGGCTTAATTGTACTTGGACGGATTAATGGGTTTTACTAAACTCCCAATGCTAAGTGCAAGCTAACATCTCTTTCTTCCTTGCTTGTGTGATTGTATTTGCTAATCGGTAATCCCTATTTTGCATTCCTTGGCAAAAAGAAATTAAAATGGGAAAACCGACTCTGATCCTTTTCTCTGAATCATTTAATGTCTTTTAGGCCCTATTTGCTTTTCATTAAATTAATTATACAGATAAATACACTTATCCGGGTAAGTATTTTCTGGGAAATATTTAACTGGATAAATGTACTTGTCTTTGTTCTTTTATTTTTTAGGTAAATAATATAATGACCATTTTATTTATTAAAATTTTATTATCAAAAGGGACATTTTTGTCTCATCTAAGTGTTGGCAACTTTTCCAAGATGGAAATGTTAATTTATTCACGTAGGAGATGGGTACCACTTACCTGCGTAAGTGATACACGGGAAGATAAAATTTCCCCGGTCCCTAAATATATAAATCTAAAAAAAGAAAAACTTGAAATTCTTGATCAATGAGAATCAAAATCCCATTGAACAACTTTTCCCCTCAAAATCCCAAAAACAAACGCTCCCTTAAGTTTTCAATAGTGGATACATCATTTGATTTGATTTGGTAGTAACATTAAGCCAAGTACAACCACCCACACCTAGGTGATTTGGTAGTGATACGGATTGTAGCAAGTTAGCAATAGAGCAAAATGAGGAAACACATATTGAACTTTGAAGTATTTCAAAAGGTATAAAATATGGTTTTAAAAATATAAGTAGGTCACATGAAGTCACATGTTAACAGTTTTTAACATTTTACCAATGGAGGATATGTTTAATCCCAGTGAGGACAGCCCATAGGGTAGATTTAAATCCATTTAAAAAACTGAGGATATGTTTAAGTCAAAGGGTATAAAATATGGTTTTTTCTCTTTATTTTGTTGATGATAAATAATGTTTTGATAATTTTTATTTTTAATTAAGTAATGATATCAGCATCCGGATATGGCCCTAATCCAATGGATAATATTCAATTAGACATTTTGTAGCTGGATATCAAGAAATCAAATTTGAATCTTGGTATATCTGATTCGTTCCTTTAAAAAAATGATTCGATCCTTATTGTTTGCAAACCTGGGTTTTGTTTATATAGGATTACATTAGTTCAAGGGTATCATGTATTGTTCATACCAACTAGTGGGGGCTCAGTTCGTAAGGTTTTTGGCTAGTTGTTGTAGAGATTTAGATCAAATCCCTTTGGCACCAGTGTTGACAGGGGGTTATGGGTAATGAGGGATAGTCATTTGGCAATTTGGGCTAGGCCCTAAGAGCCCAAGACTGTTTCTTGGGCTTATATGTGCTGCTAGACCTGTTTATGGGCCAGGCCAGGCTGAGTTCGGGCCGGGCTTTCACTCTGTATTAACAGATTTTTCTAAGGCCCAAGCCCGAGCCCGAGCCCGGTCCGACTATCGGGTTTACAATTTGGGCCTGAGCCCGACCCTCATAAAAAACCTGAAGCCCGGGCCTGGGCCCGAGCCCGAAATTATCCCGTGTTGTTACTACTGTTGAAGCGGCTGAATAGAGAGAGAGAGTGAGAAAAAAATTATAAATAAAAAATGTATATATTAAATTATAAATATATATATATTTCAATAAATATTATAAAATACATATATGTATTTTATAAAATATATAATGCTGAATCGAGCCGGGCTCAGGCCAGGCTTTTTTGACAAATCCCGAACCCAGCCCATAACATAATCGGGCTTACTGTGTTAGTCCCAAGATCAAGCCCGCAGGACTAATTACATGACCAAACCCAACTGGGATGCGGGCCGAGCCATCAGACTACCCGGCCCATAAACAGGTCTATGTGCTGCACTCGTCAATACTAAAAGAAAAATCTAACATTCTGAGGTAGTGGGGTGGAGCATGGAGACATGCTAAATAATAAACAGCAAGTTTATTCAATTCTAGATTAATTTTATTCCCCTTAAGATAAGGTGGGGCCCATGAGAAATGCATAAAATTTTGTGGTATTTATATTCATGGTTCCACCATTGTCTATGGTGTTCTCAATCCATAATTGCTTGACAGATACAATGAACGATCCAAATTATCATGCCACCCTTTCACGTGGCTGAAAAAAGATAAAAAAAAAAGGAAAGAATGATTTCTAGGGGAAGCCATGTTTTCTCACATAATAACTTGTGCATAATTGTATTATAATCTACACATTGTTTACGAATTACCCAAGACATGCACATACAACACAAGAGATTCCTCTACTTTGTGGTATCCATGGAAGATACAGAGAATATGCTCTTCACTTTCAGAGGACTTCCCTCTGAATATGCTATTGCGATGCTATTGTTCTTTCTTTACAGTCTCTAGTTCTCTTGGTCCACATGAATGATATCTCTTTCAAATAGGCTAAGTTGAGTCAGCCTAGAGTTGATGGCACTTACATCACCCTCATGCCATAATTGAGCGTCTTGGGCATTGAGCCCGGATCTGCTGCTTGCCACGCTGTGTAACTAGTTATCTAATCAATGACAAGCCAACAGGCCAATTGTTTATCTAGTCAAGTGTTTTTCTGATAAAATTTAACTGAATAAATGAGATTTGAACATTTTTGTGTAATATAGGATACCGAGATAAATAGAGAGGCAGGAGGAAGTAAGTGTTAATGACACATAGGTAAACTACTTATCCACCTTTGAGGTCTGTTATCTTGTTTATCATGGGACCCAATATAGCAGCAAGTGAACTTGAGAATCATGGTCAATTAATCAATTGACCAACTTACCCCTACTAAACGAAGATTCATCAAATTTCATGAGGGTGATTTTGATTGGTCAAACTTCTAAATCTGAAATCTTTCTATTTCAGATTAAAACAATCCCTGTGAATTTTGATGAATTATAGTCTTCACGAAACAGGCTTTATTAACTTTCTAGTCTCCTTATTCATTTTTCTGTCGTTCAGCCTCTAGAGAAAAAGAAAATGGTGTCCATTGAATAAGATTATAAAGCCAATATATACAAAGTCATTTATTCAGCTCTCGTTATTTGATAAAGGGTGTTAATGTGAGGCAACCCTTTTTGGTTTCTGACAGGAGTAAGATTTGACCCGACCCCTTGGCCATACGACATGTGGAAGCAATCGAGAGTGACTTGGCAGAAATGCCAGCTCGGCACAATAGTGGGCCCCACAATCCGATCTCCGAGCAAAAAGTCAGCTCCCCCAAAGGGGATCCTACAAACCGAACTCCGAGCTGAAGAGCCCCGAGCTCTTCCTTCAAGGTCCTGAGCCTTACAAAAAGCAAAGAACCGAATTGCCCACCCAAGGGCAGTTCGGGCCATACTCTGTCCGAACTCAAGACCACCTTGCACACCACTTCGGCACCAAGTCGCCTGACTGAACCGTACTTGACGCTCGGAAAGCCCGTACACGGAGGCGGCGCACCCGACTGATTAGGGGTCCGACACATGACAGCCGCCCCCCAACGGCCACCTGCCACTACCATTTCAGACGTGGCAAGGACGGCCCTGACAAGGAACAGTGGAGGTTATGACACCCGAACTGGCAACTAGCAACTAGCAGTGGAGGTTATGACACCCGAACTGGCAACTGGCAACTAGCAGTGGAGGTTATGACACCCGAAATGACCCCCGATCTGGCAGAAGAAGTGACCCGATCTGGCAGAGGTAATGATACCCGAACTGATAGGGGTTCAGAAATAAGTATACAAGGTGACTATAAAGGCCCCCATCTCAGGGGGAAGAAGGTATGTGATTTTTTGTGCTTTCTAGTCTTGGAATCCATTGTTTCCTCTTGCCTCCTCAAGAACACTAACTTGAGCTTCGAAGTGTTCCAACCAGGTTCCTCTCCGAAAGTCTCCAGTTCCTTCCTTGTTTCAGGCAACTCCAGCTTTGTCGGAGGCGAGATAACCAGCGACTAGGACTTGACCAGATCGCACATCATCATTTGGCGCCGTCTGTGGGAAAACTTCAAAAAGCCTCCCCTAACCTTTAACTCTCTCTCTCTCTCTCTCTCTCAAAGAAACCTTAGGTTCCATGGCTTCTCCCAGCAACAGTAGGCACAACACCGACTTGAATGCTGTAGGGGAACACCCCCAGCCCGCCACTGTATGCATAGGACAGTTCACCGTCCCCCTATCGACGGACGGAATCCCTAGCCTCAACGCACCAAACATGGTGGCACCTGTGAATGTTCCCCTTCCTCTCCCTGTCGAGACAACCTTTGCCGAACCAACTGCTGTCCCTCTGGCGACTAGCCAAAACCAGTTTGATGACTTGATGCAGTGCATGCAGGCAATGCAAGCCCAAATGTAGCAGTTTCAACAACATCAGCTCCATCAACAACAAGTACTGCACCTCATCTCTCAGTATCACTATCAACAGCAGTTCCCCCAACTGCCTCTGAACCAACCACAGCTTCCACCTCGGCACCTCGCTCCGAGGCCGGTTAAGCCCTCCCCTCAGGGCGGCGCCTTCACCGAGGAGAAGCCTCCCAACTTCAGAACCCCTCCAAGAGTCAGGCCTCATCCCCGGGCAGGAGGGAAAGACTAATCACCCCCGCTTTGCAGCTCGCTGGCGGATTGGGAACCTCCTTGCTAGTCAAGTCAACACCTCGACACTCCAAGTTTGAGCTCCCGCTCACAGAGAACTGATTCAGTGTCCTAGCGGCGGACTACCAACAGTCCGGGCCCATCGAGCTCGGCAACACCGAGGCCAGCAGTGCCAATACCAGGCCCTCTAAGCAGCAACGAAGACGCCGGCGAAGTCGCCAAACTACCACCCGCGTCCTGCCTGAGCTCTGAGGTAAAGAAGAGACAAGCTCGGACGAGGTAAAAGCTGCCCCTATTCTCTCAGTCCCTTCCCCCCTCTCGTCAGAACTCCTTGCAGTCCCCATGCCCAGAGATTTCAAACTCCCCTCCCTAGACAAGTATGATGGGTCCTTCGACCCTAACGACCACGTCAATGACTTCCAGTCCCAAATGCACCTGGTAAGGGCCAGCGAATCCTGCATGTGCATGGACTTCACTACCACCTTCAGGGGGGTGGCCCGCACCTGGTATAGGAACCTGGTCCCCGGGTCAATAAGAAGCTGGACCCAGTTCGTGCAGGTCTTCACTACGCACTTTGTTACCAACAAACGGTGCCCCCAAACTGAGGAGAGCATCTTTGAAGTAGTCCAGAGAGAAGGAGAGTCCATCAGGGGCTACATCAAGCAGTTCAATGACGCATGCTTGCAGATACCGCGCCTGGACCCCGCGGTGCAGCTCGCGGCAACCAAGAGAGGAGTGACACACAAGGAGTTCAAGTGGCACATGGTAGTTAACCAACCCGCGATCGTGGCTGAATTCCTCAAGCTCGTGGACAAATTCATGAGAACAGAGGAGGAGATCAACCAAAGAACTGAAAGCGGGATTGAGAAAAGGAGGAGGGAAGGCGAGCCCTCCAACCCAAACGACAAAAGAAGAAAAGACCCAGCTCGGGAGACAAAGCCAAGCCAGCCGTTCCGAGCCCCCTTAGTAGCTTGGGCGGACTACACACCCTTGAACGCGAAGCGGGCCGAGATCTTAATGACGATCAAAGACGCCCCATATGTGAAGTGGCCACCTCGTCTGAAGGGAAACCCGAACGAGAGGAATAAAAACTTGTACTGCAGTTTCCATAGGGATCACGGTCATAGCACTGAACATTGTAATAATCTCCGTGACGAGATAGAGGAACTTATCCGTTGAGGGTATCTAAGAAATTTTGTATAACACAATAATAATAATAATAATAATAATAATAATAATAATAATAATAATAATAATAATAATAATAATAATAATAATAATAATAATAATAATAGTAATAATAATAATAGTAATAAGCCAGGTTGGCAGGGAGAGCACAGCAAAGACGCTCCCGAGTCCAGCAGCCGGCCAGCAGAACCACAGAAGCAGCCCTCGGAAGAAAGACCAGTTCGGGGAACAATCCACATGATCGTTGGAGGATCAATCGTGGCAGGGTGCACCTCGACAGCAGCTCGTGCGTCAACCCGGGAGGCTGCCAGGGAAGAACGAAATCCCCCGAAGCGCCCTAGGATGAAAGACTTCATATTCTTCATAGAAGACGATGCGCGCAGGGTCCACTACCCCCACGACGACGCACTTGTCATAAAGATGAAGATCGACTTCGAAGTCCGACGGGTACTCATTGACTCCGGCAGTTCGGCAGTCATCCTCTTTAAAGCAGCCTTTGACAAGCTCCAGTTTTGAGAGAGTGACTTGAAGCCCGCGAACACCCCGCTGGTCGGCTTCAGCGGAGAGGAGGTCAGATCCCTGGGAAAGGTCACAGTACCTGTGGAATTCGGCACGTGGCCTAGCATGGTAAGACTCAGTCACGATTTCTTGGTGGTCGCGACCCCCTCCCCCTACAATGCCATAGTAAGTCGGCCGATCACCCACGCTTTAAGAGCTGTGGTGTCCACTTACTATTTGGCCATGAAGTTCCCAACGGACTTCGGCATCGGGGTAGTGTGGGGCGACCAGCTCGAGTCCCGCAAGTGCTACATTGTCGTCCTCAAAGGAAAGGCCAAAGTAACCAGCGACCTCGAATTGGAGTGACCTACGGAACAGAACGAGGAGCGAGCTGCACCAATAGAGGAAACTGTTCCCGTCTCTGTCTCGGCAGAGGACCCCACCAGATTACTTCAGGTCGAAGCATCCCTTGAAGAACCCCTGCGATCTGAATTGGTACGCTTCTTACTCAGTAACTTAGATGTTTTCGCTTGGTCCGCGGCAGAAATGCCCGGCATAGACCCTATGCTCATAACTCACAAGCTCAATAATGACCCTATAGTCAGACCCATTAGACAGAAGAAACGCAACTTAGCCCCAGAACGCTGGAGGGCGGTTGATGAGGAGGTCAAGAAGCTCCTCGCAGTAGACTTCATAAGAGAAGTTCATTACCCGAGCTGGGTAGCCAACCCAGTCCTGGTAAAAAAGGCAAACGGCAAGTGGCGCATGTGCGTCGACTACACCGACCTGAACCGAGCTTGCCCGAAAGATTGCTTCCCCCTCCCCAGGATCGACCGCCTAGTAGACGCGACCTCGGGACACGAGTTGCTAAACTTCCTGGATGCCTACTCGGGCTACAACCAAATCAGGATGGACCCGTCCAACGAGGATAAAACCACCTTCATAACCGAGTTCGGCCTGTACTGCTACAAGGTTATGCTCTTCAGACTGAAAAATGCAGGAGCGACCTTCCAAAGGCTCGTGAATAAGCTGTTTCAACCCTTAATTGGCACGAAGATAGAATGTTATGTAGACGACATGGTCGTCAAGACACAGTTTTCGCATGAATTAATACAAGACTTGCATTTCGTCTTTTAAATTTTGTGTCAATTTAGCATGAAACTAAACCCAAACAAGTGTGTCACCTCGAGTAAGTTCCTAGGGTACATCGTCAACCTACGCGGTATTGAGGCCAACTCGGACAAAATAAAGGCCATCCTAGATATGAGACCACCCCGAAAAGTTAAAGAGGTTCAGAGGCTAAACGGTAGGATAGCCGCTCTGAGTCGTTTCATGTCTAAATCAGTAGACCGTTGTCTGCCCTTCTTCAAGGCAATAAAAGGCAAAGGGTTGGAGTGGAACCCGAACTGCCAGCTCGCATTTGGCGAGCTCAAGAAATACCTCGCCAGCATCCCAGTGTTGACCCGGCCCGAAGAGGGCAATGTTTTAGAACTACCTCTCGGCAAGCGACGAAGTGGTTAGTTCGATACTGATAAAGGAAGCAGATCGGGTCCAACGACCCATCTACTATGTTAGTAAGATATTGCAGGAAGCAGAAACAAGGTATCCAGAGATAGAAAAACTAGCCTATGCGCTAGTCATTGCGGCCCGCAAACTTCGCCCATATTTCCAAGCTCATACCATCATCGTCCTCACCGACAAACCCTTGAGGCAAGTATTACTCAGGCCTGAGGTCTCTGGACAATTGACGAAGTGGGCCATCGAACTCAGTGAGTACGATCTCCAGTACAAGCCTCGAACCGCTATCAAAGCTCAAGCCTTGGCAGATTTTGTCGCAGAATGCACGTTCGGTTCCGAGGTCCCCAGCCCGATTGAGCATGAGGCTCCCAAGTCGATTGAGTCTAAGCCCCGTGAGGTCGCATCCGGTTCGGTATCTCTTCTGGTTAGGCCGAGCATGAACTGGGATGAAGAGCCCTGGATCCTTCACATAGATGGCTCCTCAAACCAACAGGGCAGCGGAGCCGGTGTAGTTCTTCGCGGTCCGAGTGGCACGAAACTGGAGTATGTGCTACGTTTCAAGTTCGCGGCATCCAACAATGAGGCGGAATACGAGGCGTTGATAACAGAGATAGCTCTGGCGCAAGAGGTAAAGGCAAAACACATAATTATCTGCAGCGATTCCCAGCTCGTGGTCAACCAAGTTACAGGGGAATATGAAGCCCGTGAGCCAGCTATGATTGCCTACTTGGCAAAGGTAAAAGAACCACTGCTTAGCTTCCAGTCACACTTCATCAAGCAAATCCCGAGGTCAGAGAACACTGAGGCCGACGCCCTGTCCCGGCTAGCCAGCACCAGTGACAACACCATGAGAACGGTGTACATAGAGGAGTTACCTCGGCCTAGCATTCTCCGGGGGGCAGAGGAGGTCACTCCTGTCGCCCAAGCAGAACTGAGCTGGATTGATCCACTCGCGAGCTTCCTACTACATGGAACCCTCCCCGCAGAACGCAACGCCGCCAAGAGGGTAGAGTGTCAGGCAGCCAAGTACGTCATGATAGACGGACGGCTGTACCAAAGATCCTACACACTCCCCTACCTGCGCTGCTTGCACCTCCCGAAGCCGAGCTCGTACTCTGCGATATTCATGAAGGCCTATGTGGTGGACATTTGGGGGGTAGGGCCGTCGCTCAGAAGGCACTACGACAGGGGTACTATTGGCCAACAATGAAAGCAGACGCCGTCGGGCTAATCAAGAAGTGCGAGAAGTGGGAAGGACCCTACCGAGTGAACAGATACCCCGGGCATGGAACATCGTCAACTTAAGACGATTTTACCTATAAATTATCAAATTAAGCAGGCCATAAGCCACTACCAGAGCCTAAAGGCCAGGATGCCGAGTTAGCAAAGACCTCAGCACCCTAAGGCCTAGAATGCCGAGCTAACAAGGACCTCGGCACTGAAAGGGGCAGAATACCGAGCTAAAGATGACCTCGACACCTCACCAACGAAAGCAATCTGCACAAGTATGGATCCCGAGGTGCATAGCCCAGGGCCCAATTCAGCCTATGTTAACTAACTCGGGCAGAGAACAGATCGGGCACATAGCCTTACTATGTTAACTCACCTCGGGGCTTAAGTCTAGCAGCTCGGGTATATAGTCACTTCGACAAAAGGAGAATATTTGCACAACACTTTTGAAGAAAAAATGAGTACTTCATTGCTAAATGTTTGCTTTACAGTGTTTAAAAAGAAAAAAGCAAAAACAAACAAAAAACACAAATGAGCTCACAAGCCTAGAGGTCAATCTTCCTCGCCTTCAGAAGGGACTTCGACAACACCCGAAGGACCCGCTTCGTCTTCGGAGTCCGCATCGTCATCAGCTGCGGTGGCCATCTCCTGAGTGATGTGCGAAGTGGTTATGGCACTAACATCGAGCTCGGGGTACGTGTTCCTTATCATCCATCGGCTTAACTTGAAACCCCTTCTGTACGAGCCCACCATCATGTCGTCAAAGCACGATGAAGCGATGTAATCCTCGACGGCTTTCACCTTCGCCTCCATGACGGCCTGAGAAAAGATCTGAGTCTTCTCCCTAATATCTTCCTGAAGGTACTCGACCTGATGCTTCAGGTCCAACATCAGGTCGGCCATATGTCTCACCACCATTCCTAAGGCCTCTTTGTCCCTCCGGGATCTCGACAGCTCAGTCCGCACAGCACGGGAAGCCGCTTCGGCAGCTTCTGCTCGCTTCAAACCCCTCTTTGCCTAAATTGCCAAAGCATGGATAGAGGAGTTCACCTGCTAGAACGAGGACAAATCAGCTCGATAAAAAAAAAAAAACAAATACTGCTCCGACTTACCACCATGGCATGAGTTGCAGCACGAGCGCCTATGAGATTTGTAGGAAGATCAGCCCACTGCGCGACCTCCTCAGGACAAATAGCCTTCTTGCTCTTTCGGAGAGCGTAGCTCGGCGTCAGCACGCTCCCAACCTCCTTGTGACTTCCCGAGCCCGAAGGCACAACCCGGGTATAGGCAGTGTCGGCATAGGGAGCCCCGACATAGGTAGCCCCTGCCGCTTCCTGAACTGAAGGGGGCACCTCGGGCTCCCCAGGAGGCTCCATTCTTGGCGCCTCGGGCTCCGCAACCCGAGAAGGATCGGCACGGACCCGCTTAGCAGCTCACTTCCTTCTCTTCATGCCAGCGAACAAGTTCGCACCTCGGGTCTTCTCTGCCTCCATAACACTTGCAAAGGGGAGCTCGACGTCAGAAGATGGGAACAAAAGCAAAAGCAAGTATCTTCGTATGAGCAAGAAACCTACTCGAACTCAGACTGACCTAAATAAGCTTGTCCTCCGTCAGGTAGACTTCGCATTTGAGCCCTTGCCGGGCCCAGTCCTGGAGGCCCTTCACCGTGTCTTCGTCTAATGCGACACCGGGGTCAGGAGCGGCCAAACCCCACTCAGTAGGAAACGTCCACCCCGTAGCATTTCGAACCATGAAGTAGTTCCGCTTCCATGCCGGGACCTTATTTGGAAGGTCGTGTAAGAGCTTGAAGCTCGGGCGAGGTGACAAGTAGTACGCCCTCCTACGCCCGGGCAGGGGACCCACCTGTTTTTTGAGCATGAGGATAGCTGAAAAGACCTCCAGGTCTTAAGGAAGGCAGTGCTCACAACACAGGGAGATAGTCCCAACAAGGTTATGAACAGAGTTCGGGTGGAGCTGACCTATAGTAACGCCAAAGTGGTTTATGACTTCGACGATAAGAGGATGAAAGGGAAGGCGCAGCCCGACAACAAGTTGCTCCCGGAATATCACGATCTCATCCAGACCGTGTTCCCAAGGAAAGTCACCCAAAGGTAGGAAGTAAGTATACTCCCCGAGCAGGTTGTATTGGACAATAAGAGACCAAAGCCTTTCAAGCGTCATAGTGGAAGGTCCGAACTTATCTAGCACCCGACCTCGGCGGGAGGTGGATGCCAAACTACCCGAGGTGACTCGATATACGGGCTCGAACTCGAGCTCTACCTTGGGCCCCGCCTCAGACTCACTAAGGCTGTCGGGGGCAGCAACTCGGTTCGTAGAACTAGTATCGAACCCCCCAGGAGACTACGTAAACTACCCGAGCTAGACATTGAAACAAAGAGAGCTGAGGACTCACTAGGAAAAACTACCGGACTGCGAACGAGTGACGCGAGCTGACAGGCTTGAACGCGAGCTCAAGGAACAAACGCTGAATGATAACAGAGGAAAGTGACAGGGGGTCCCCCACTATTTAAAGCCACTGGACCCGCGCATCAACGGCCAAGATCGAAACCATCCAACGACTCCCCGCAAAGTCAGCTGTGCACTCCCCGAAGAAAAGACAATGGCATGCACGTTCAAAAATTTGAAATTGTTTGGTGCGCACGTTTAAAAGTTTGAAAATTTGAAATCATTTGCGCGCAGACCGGGACTGACCCATTGTCAAACCAAGCCAGCCCTGGTTGAGCCAGAAACACAAGCGGGTCAGACCAGAGAAGTCCCAAACCAAGGCCAGAGTGTCCCGAGGCAAATCCACTTGTCATCTCGTGAACTCCCCACGCCGGGTCAAGACCCTGAGCATGGGGAGTGGGGGGCAATTGACGGAGGAAGATTTGACCCGACCCCTTGGCCATGCGACACGTGGAAGCAACCGAGAGTGACCTAGTAGAAACGCCAGCTCGGCACAACAGCAGGCCCCACAACCCGAGCTCTGAGAAAAAAGTCAGCTCCTCCAAAGGGGAACCTACAAACCGAACTCCGAGCTGAAGAGCCCCGAGCTCCCCAAGGAGGAACTTGAGCTCTCCCTTCAAGGTCCTGAGCCTTACAAAAAGCAAAGAACCGAACTGCCCACCCAAGGGCAATTCGGGCCATACTCTGTCCAAACTAAAGACCACCTCGCACACCACTTCGGCACCAAGTCGCCTGACTGAACCGTACCTGACGCCCAGAAAGCCCGTACATGGAGGCGGCACACCCGACTGATTAGGGGTCCGACACATGACAGCCGCCTCCCAATGGCCACCTGCCACCGCCATCTCAGACGTGGCAGGGACGGCCCTGACAAGGAACAGTGGAGGTTATGACACCCGAACTGGCAACTGGCAACTGACAACTGGCAACTGGCAGTGGAGGTTATGACACCCGAAATGACCCCCGATTTGGCAGAAGAAGTGACCCGATCTGGCAGAGGTAATGATACCCGAACTGACAGGGGTTCGGAAGTAAGTATACAAGGTGACTATAAAGGCCCCCATCTCAGGGGGAAGAAGGTATGTGATTTTTTATGCTTTCTAGTCTTGGAATCCATTGTTTCCTCTTGCCTCCTCAAGAACATTAACTTGAGCTTCGGAGTGTTCCAAATGGGTTCCTCCCCGGAAGTCTCCAGTTCCTTCCTTGTTTCAGGCAACTCCAACTCTATCGGAAACGAGATAACCAACGACTAAGACTTGACCAGATCGCGCATCATCAGTTTCAAACAAGGAAGAGAGGGTAACCCTTTTCTTCCTACAATGTGGCTGGTTCTTCCTTGGTCTTTATGGTTGGCCTGGTTGCGTCTAATTGCCTCCAACCTCTATTCTATTGCCTTTATGATTTGTCAAATTTTTTCATACTCCATTTCAGTTCTGATCATTAATTAATAAATAATACTTGTTCAGTTTTCAAACCATTTAATTCTTGTTCTTGTTGCCAATCCATCAATGTGTTGCTTTAATCATCAAGGCAAAGTTAATTGCAAGAACAAAACAATTTAGTTCGGTTCTATCTCTTCACAATTTTGGCATTTTGCGATGCGTGTCATCCTTTCTTGACAAATGACAACTATTGTATGACATGGTAGCTAATTAATGAAAACGAATTAAAAAGGAAAAGAAACCAAACACCAAACACTTGGCGAAGCATTTTTAAACTTCTGTGTTCATATAGATAAGAAAAAGAAATAACCAGCCCATGTAAGGACAGGAATTAAAAGGACCTTACGCTCAGTTTGGAAGGAGTACAAATGTAAATTTGTATAATATAAATACATACAAAATAATACAAAATACAAGATTTTACATTCTACAAATTTACATTTGTACTGGTTTTAAATTGAGCCTTAATTATCTACACAAACACATGATCCATTAGATTGGTCACATCCCATTGTCCACTCATACAATCTTGAACTCTATATCAATTACATGAATGTGGATGCCCATCTATATTTCTACTACTTAAAAAAGTGTGAGTGGGTTTTGATTTTTGGAAATTTCATTGGACAGAATTTATCCTTTAATCTTGAGCTATTATGGGAGTAAATTTTCATTTTAATAGAAAATTAACTCAGTTTGGAAGGAGTACAAATACAAATATGTATGGTGCAAAACCTTAGTTGAGTCAACAAAGCAAATTAACAGTATTAATGAATAAAAAATTTAAGACCACATCTGTACCTATAATACTATTAAAAGTGTGGAATTTTTTATTTGAGTAAAATACACCATTTTTCAATTTGGTCTCTCTCATTGTAAGGACAGAAATGTAATTTGAACTACTTTTCTCCTTATTCCAATCCTTTGTTAAATCTTATATTTAAGGTATTAAATTCCACTAACATTCATTGAATCCTATTCTTGGTTAGAATATCCATATTTTTGAATTTGATCTCTCCAATTGT